>NC_053024.1:377220777-377898013 GCF_003073215.2 Triticum urartu | reverse complement strand
GGAAATTCTCATGGCTTTGAGAGACTCATTGATATCATGCTCAAGTGGAATAGATCTAAGTTTCAAAGAATCAACATCAAGAGAAATTCTATCCACATTCCTAGCCAACTCATCAATCTTAAGCAATTTTCTTCAAGCAAAGCATTGAAATTATTTTGCGAATTCATAAATTCTTTAACACTAGTCTCAAAATCAGAGGGCATCTTATTAAAATTTCCATAAGAGTTATTGTAGGAATTACCATAGTTATTAGAGGAATTACTAGGGAACAACCTAGAATTAAAATTTCCTCGATACGCGTTGTTACCAAGTTGTTCCTACCAACAAAATTCACATTCATAGATTCATTATTATTCTCAATCAAAGTGGAAAAAGTCATATCATTAGGATCAGAAGAAACACTCTTATTAGCAAACAATTTCATAAGTTCATCCATCTTTCCACTCAAAACATTAATCTCTTCTATCGCATGAACCTTTTTACTAGTGGATCTTTCGGCATGCCATTAATAATAATTAACCATAATATTATCTAGGAGTTTAGTAGCTTCTCCTCAAGTGATTTCCATAAAAGTTCCTCCCGCGGCTGAATCTAAAAGATTTCTAGAAGCAAAATTCAATCCAGCATAAAAATTCTGTATAATCATCCATAAATTCAAATCATGTGTAGGGCAATTATGTATCATTAATTTCATCCTCTCCCAAGCTTGTGCAACATGCTCATGCTCAGGTTGCTTAAAAATCATAATATCGTTTCTAGGAGAGATGATCTTAGTGCGAAGAAAATACTTAGAGATAAAAGCATCTTTGCACTTATTCCATGAATAGATACTATTTTTAGGCAAAGAAGAGAACCAAGTTTTAGTATGATCTCTAAGCGAAAACGGAATTAGCTTCAGTTTAACAATATCATTATCCACATCTTTATTCTTTTGCATATCACATAAATCAACAAAGTTTTTTAGATGGGTAGCGCCATATTCACTAGGAAGGCCAGCAAACTGATCTTTCATGACAAGATTCAGCAAAGCGGTAATTTCACAAGATTAAGCATCGGTAAGAGGAGCAATCGGAGTGCTAATAAAGTCATTGTTGTTGGTCTTGGTAAAGTCACATAATTTAGTATTGACTTGAGCCATCGTGAAAAACAATCAATCCAACACACAATCACACAAGAGGCAAGCGAAAGAAGGCGAATGGAAAAAGGGTGAATAAAATGGCAAAGGGGCGAATAAAACGGCAAGGGTGAAGTAGGGGAGAGGAAAACGAGAGGCAAATGGAAAACAATGTAATGCGAGGCATAAGAGTTTGTGATGGGTACTTCGTATGTCTTTACTTGAGCGTAGATCTCCCCGGCAACGGCGCCATGAATGGCTAGTTGACAGGAGATCAAATCTTGACTTGACTTGGCGCAAATCTCCCCGGCAACGGTGCCAGAAATCCTTCTTGCTACCTCTTGAGCATGGGTTGCTTTTCCCTTGAAGAGGAAAGGGTGATGCGTCAAAGTAGCGTAAGTGTTTCCCCTCAGTTTTTGAGAACCAATGTATCAATCCAGTAGGAGACTACACGCAAGTCGCCTAGTACCTGCACAAACAAATAAGAACCTTGCAACCAACACGATAAAGGGGTTCTCAATCCCTTCACGGCCACTTGCAAAAGTGGGATCTGATAAAGATAATAAGATAAATATTTTTGGTATTTTTGTTGTATAGATTGAAAAGTAAAGATTGCAAATTAAATAGTAAACTGCAATTGTAGATCGGAAACTTAGATGATGTAAAGTAGACCCGGGGGCCATAGGTTTCAGTAGTGGCTTCTCTCAAGATAGCATATATTACGGTGGGTGAACAAATTACTGCCGAGCAATTGATAGAAAAGCGCATAGTTATGAGAATATCTAGGCATGATCATAAACATAGGCATCATGTCCGTGTCAAGTAGACCGAAACGATTCTACATCTACTACTATTACTCCACACATCAACCGCTATCCAGCATGCATCTAGAGTATTAAGTTCATAAGAACAGAGTAACGCATTAGGAAGGATGACATGATGTAGAGGGATAAACTCAAGCAATATGATATAAACCCCATCTTTTTATCCTCGATGGCAAGAATACAATACGTGCCTTGCTGCCCATGATGTCACTTGGAAAAGGACACCGCAAGATTGAACCCAAAGCTAAGCACTTCTCCCATTGCAAGAAAGATCAATCTAGTAGGCCAAACCAAGCTAATAATTCGAAGAGACTTGCAAAGATATCAAATCATGCACATAAGAATTCAGAGAAGAATCAAATATTGTTCATAGATAAACTTGATCATAAACCCACAATTCATCGGATCTCGACAAACACACCGCAAAGAGAATTACATCGAATAGATCTCCAAGAGCATCGAGGAGAACATTGTATTGAGATCCAAAGAGAGAGAAGAAGTCGTCTAGATAATAACTATGGCCCCAAAGGTCTGTGGTAAACTACTCACACATCATCGGAGAGGCTATGGTGTTGATGTAGAAGCCCTCCGTGATCAAATCCCCCTCCGGCAAATCGCCGGAAAAGGTCCCCAGATGGGATCTCACGAGTACAGAAGGTTGCGGCGGTGGAAAAGTGGTTTAGTGGCTCCCCTGGATGTTTCCAGGGTATAAGAGTATATATAGGCGAAAGAAGTAGGTCGGTGGAGCTACGAGGGGCCCACGAGGGTGGGGGCGTGCATGCCCCCCTGGGTGCACCGCCCTACCTCGTGGCCGCCTTGTTGCTTCCTTGACCCCCACTCCAAGTCTCCTAGATTGAGTTTGTTCCAAAAAAGATCCTCGCAAAGGTTTCATTCTGTTTGGATTCCGTTTGATATTCCTTTTCTGCGAAACACTGAAATAGGCAAAAAAAACAATTTGCACTGGGCCTTCGATTAATAGGTTAGTGCCAAAAATAATATAAAAGTGCATAATAAAGCCCATAAAACATCCAAAACAGATAATATAATAGCATGAAACAATAAAAAATTATAGATACGTTGGAGACGTATCACATGGTAGTTTCCTATGAAGAATCGATTGCGAGATAACATGAATATAACCGTGCATGGCACTTCTATATTTTCGAACCCTATATATGTTTCCCTGTATTTTTCTCTCAGTTCCAACGGGGATATATCAATGCTGTTTCTTGCATTATCCTACTCCTACTCTGAACTATGTTGATCTTACATTAACAATGCATGTCCTTTTTGATATGATGCAGTGTCCCTACAGTTACTGCCCTTTGTAATCACACCACCTTTGCCAAAAATAGGAAAGCACAACTGGTTCCTCGCTCGATCAGACGATGGCAAAAGACTGATGATCATTCGCACACAAGAGCCAGAAAAGTTATATTGCAATAACCCCACTGTGTACAAGCACCGTGAAATACGTGAGTATCCGGACAGTGGCTGTTACGTCCATGAGAAGGATACCAGCTTGTTGGGGCCTTCAGGATTTTTGAGTTGGAGGCGGGTAAACAGCCTTGGTTCACACTCTCTATTTCTTGGACTAAATTATCCGATTAACCAGGAGATCACCATTGGCAAGGACCTTGATGGCAGAGAGGCTCTGTTTGCTATGGAAAATTGTGTCTACACGGCGAGCCCTAGGAGTTCGGGATCAAACTCCCCTGATTGTCAACGATACAACCTGCAGCCAAAAGACGGTGAGAATGACAAATGCATCTGGATTAAATTTGATCCTTGGATGTGTCGAGTCCGACAGGCAGTGATGTGGTTCAAGCCTTCAGGTTGATTGGTAATTGGGCCGTTGCGTCGAAAGGGTGGAGTACTGGTGTCTCCGGATCACTGGTGGCTGAAGCGGGGCTGCAAATTATGATGGTGTTGGATCATCCCTCTTCGAATGACTTGTTGTCTTTTGCTGCTTGTTCTGGATGGGTAGTTCTCTCTTTTGTTATGCATATTCCTTGTAATTTGGTCATCCTCGTCTATGTCACTCTTACTATGTAATAGTTGCTTCTATTTAGAATGTCATTCTCGTCTAGATCACGAGAGTCAGAGCGTTGCAGATGGGTGCATTTTGCTGGTGTAGCAAGACTTCTTATGAACTATCATGTCTTGTTGTTTATGTCAGTAGTAGTCACTAGTCAGCATTTGAATGTTGTATATATCGTTGTTTTGAACTACTTATTGTCTCGAACTGCTGGTGGGCTAAATGAGGGCATCACCATTCTCTAGTGTTCAGAGTATATCTCCTTTTTCAAGTTATAATTTGAGCTCGGTGTATTTTTGATGATGTACACTTGTTTGGGCCAGTGAGGTGTCGTTGAATATGGGCCGAGTAGTAATGCAATGCCAAACAGGTCAATTATGACTCTCAGGCCGGGCTCTCAAAAGATCCTCAAAAAAATGACCAGGCTCTCAAAAAAGAAAGAATAAGGACTCTTAGGCCGACATGTGGGCGCCACCGGTGTTTTCATGCGCTTGCACGCCGAGAGCATATTGGCGCGTGTTCAAAATTCATGCTACCTTTTCATCCCCAATCTCCCGCCCCTCCGCCACCTCCGGAATCTCCATTTCCCCCAAATCCCACTCTTGTACTCCCTCTACTCAAGCGCACTATCATGTCGCCGGTCAACGTGGATCTCCGAGCTGAAGATCCCGAGGTCCGTCCTGCCTTCAGGCGCTGCGTGCTGTCGCTCAACAGTGGCATGGCGGTGCTTGACGACCAGTTTATCGGCAAAGTGTTGATGATAACCATCAACGGCGACCGGCCACCCGTCTCGCCGGACGACCTTGTCAAAGCTCTTGGCCTTGTGCACGACATCCAAATAAGTGACTTGCTTGTCGAAGTCTGTCCGCCACCGGCTGGTTTCTTCGTCAGGTTCCGGACAACTTTCGACTGTAGTCGTGTTCGAATCTTCCCGGTGTTTGTTCTGCGATGGCGCGCTGGTGAGCTTTGATCGGTGGCACCCAGGGTGGGGCTCGGTGCCCTCTGAGCTTGAGTTTTTAACAATGCTTACCTTCCATAGCATGTCTCGACGTTCTTGGAATAGCGAGTCCATGAATGAGCTTATCAATGACATTGGAGGTGAGATCTTAAGTATGCATGTTCCCCAGACAGCTGGGCTCTGACGGTTATGGCATGGATGAAGATGCCGTCCACCATACCGAAGGTGATTGGTGATAAGATACCGGTGCAGGAACCGGGGTTGTACTATTCGACGCCACCAAGGCCGTCGCGGACCACGTTAGGGATGTACCTATATCGAGTGTTCGTGCATGTCGAATAAGTGGTCAATCCATCAATCGAAGTCCTGCCGCCGCCGCTGGTGCTAGGGTCCGTCAGCGATGTCCATTACAGGAGTCAACATCAGACTTTCCCCGTGTTGCTCGGAATGATGGATGGCACAGGGCCTACTCCATCGCGTGGCGGAGGCCACTGCTTCTCTTGGGAGAAGAGGCAGGGTTGGCTGCCTGGATGTGCTATAATTTGAGGTAACAATTGAATCTTGTGAAATACTAGTTAAATCCGAGCTATGGGTGTGAAGCATTGATGTGCCGGTACATTTGATTGTGACCTGTTCTATTTTTGTACCTGAACTTTTTTAGAAAGGGTTGTACGTCAACTTAATGTGTTAGCAGAACTTATTATGTTGTATGTCTGTTTTCTTTGCACAACATTCAAGATATTTCCCCATCATTGATAAAGACGATGAACCGTTATGTACGAGTTCCATGTTTTCAACATAGCCCTACCCGTAGCGATCCACTGCTTCCACCCTGATTGTGCCGCCTGCGTGAAATTTTTGTATGCAAGTTCAGTGTGCTATGATGTTCTACATGATTGTGTCAACTATATAAGTTTTTACTGAGCATCAGCAATGCATATGGCTGAAAGATGTATTTTCGAGCATCGACCGATGGGTGTCTCTCCCACACACACACACACGCACAAGTGGGACCCATTGAATTATTTCTTCGCTCATGATAGCTTTTAATTAGGTTCCACTATACTCTAACTTTTTTCATAACTTACTAATTAAGCTCAGTGACTTCAAAAAGTTGTACAAAAGCCTTGTTTGGGCCTTTCCAGCATCGCTGAATGTGGGCTGAGTAGCTGATACGTCTCCAACGTATCTATAATTTTTTATTGTTCAATGCTATTATATTATCAACCTTGGATGTTTTATATGCATTTATATGCTATTTTATACGATTTTTGGGACTAACCTATTAACCTAGAGCCCAGTGGCAGTTTCTGTTTTTCCTTGTTTTTGAGTATCGCAGAAAAGGAAAACCAAACGGAGTCCAATTGACCTGAAATTTCACGGAGATCTTTTTTGGACCAGAAGAAGCCCACGGAGTACCGGAGATGGGCCAGAAGAGTCCCGAGGCCACCACGAGGGTGGGGGCGTGCCCTACCCCCTGGGCACGCCCCCCTACCTAGTGGCCGCCTCGGATACCCCCCTGACTTCTTCCCGACGCCAAAACCTCTTATATATACCCAAACTTCCAGAACATAACCTAGATGGGGAGTTCCGCCGCTGCAAGCCTTTGTAGGCACCGAAAACCAATCTAGACACGTTCCGGCACCCTGCCGGAGGGGGGAATCCCTCTCCGGTGGCCATCTTCATCATTTCGGCGCTCTCCATGACAAGGAGGGAGTAGTTCACCCTCGGGGCTGAGGGTATGTACCAGTAGCTATGTGTTTGATCTCTCTCTCTCTCTCATGTTCTTGATTCAGAACGATCTTGGTGTATCACGAGCGTTGCTATTATAGTTGGATCTTATGATATTTCTCCCCTTCTGCTCTCTTGTGATGGATTGAGTTTTCCCTTTGAAGTTATCTTATCGGATTGAGTCTTTAAGGATTTGAGAACACTTGATGTATGTCTTGCATGTGCTTACCTGTTGTGATAATGGGATATCACGTGATCCACTTGATGTATGTTTTGGTGATCAACTTGCGAGTTACATGACCTCGTGAACTTATGCATAGGGGTTGGCACACATTTTCGTCTTGACTCTCCAGTAGAAACTTCTGGGCACTCTTTGAAGTTCTTTGTGTTGGTTGAATAGATGAATCTGAGATTGTGTGATGCATATCGTATAATCATACCCACAGATACTTGAGGTGACATTGGAGTATCTAGGTGACATTACAGTTTTGGTTGATTTATGTCTTAAGGTGTTATTCTAATACGAACTCTAGGATAGATCAATCAGAAAGAATAACTTTGAGGTGGTTTCATACCCTACAATAATCTCTTCGTTTGTTCTCTGTTATTAGTGACTTTGGAGTGACTCTTTGTTCCCTATTGAGGGACAGTTATATGATCCAATTATGTTATTATTATTGAGAGAACTTGCACTAGTGAAAGTATGAACCCTAGGCCTTGTTTCAACGCGTTGCAATACCTTTTTTGCTCACTTTTATCATTAGTTACCTTACTGTTTTTATATTTTCAGATTACAAAAACCTATATCTACCATCCATATTTCACATGTATCACCATCTCTTCGCCGAACTAGTGCACCTATACAATTTACCATTGTATTGGGTGTGTTGGGGACACAAGACACTCTTTGCTATTTGGTTGCAGGGTTGTTTGAGAGAGGCCATCTTCATCCTATGCCTCCCACGGATTGATAAACCTTAGGTCATCCACTTGAGGGAAATTTGCTACTGCCCTACAAACCTCTTCACTTGGAGGCCCAACAACGTCTACAAGAAGAAGTTTGTGTAGTAGAAATCAAGCTCTTTTCTGGCGCTGTTGCCGGGGGGGTTAGTGCTTGAAGGTATATCTTTAGATCTTGCAATCGAATCTTTTAGTTTCTTGTTTTATCACTAGTTTAGTTTATAAAAGAAACTACAAAAATGGAATTGAGGGCACCTCATATGCTTCATCTTTTTAATATCTTTCATGAAAATAAGGATTCCGATAATTGTGCCAAAATGCTAGAAGAAGAATGCATTAAAATGTTTGGCACTAAATCTTTGAATGATGAGCATGATTGCAATGTTGTTAGTACGAACTCTTTGAATATCCATAGTACTAATGATGATTGCACTAGTCATGATGAAAATGTCTCTTATAAGCATGTCAATTTTTGTGGAGTGCATAGGGTTTGCAAGTACACACCAAATAGGGAAGATAGATTTTGCAAGAGGCATAAGTATTTAGAAACTAAATGGTTGCAAGAAAGGCTAGATGTTTGTGCTGAAAATTTAAATTTTCTTAGCCATCCTTGTGAACTTTGCAATGAACGTGGTCATTTAAATATCCGATGCAAATTGTTTCATGATCGAATCGTGTCCAAATATTGTGATGACTTGATTTCCCTTGCGCATCATAATGAACTTAGTTTGCTTCTGGGTTATGAAGAAATGAAATGTATAATTAAGGATATTCCGGAATTTTCCCTCGATAATGTTCTTGATTTTGATCTGGAGGAAATTTATATGTATTGTGCGGTGAATTGCATTGAAAATCCTTATATTGCCAATTACATAAAGACAAGAAAACAAATAGAAGATGAAGAGAATACTAATGAAAGGGAAGAGACTTCCCAATATCCTCCTATTATTTCTTATGATGAATTAGGTAACGAGGAGGAGCCTTCTATTCAACCAATCTCATTAATAAGGAGCTCCAAAAAGAGCATTAAACCCACACATGATGTGGAGAAGAAAAAGAAAAGACGGAGAAACAAAGGTAGAAAGTCATCCCTCTCAAATGATGTTGCTCCTACTACTCATTGTGATGATATTAGTTGCTATAATATTGGTGTTATCCATACTATTAATGATGAGAGTGATTATGCTTATGATATGAAAAGGCCCAAGCTTGCAGATGCTATGTTTGATGAAAATGACATGTTTGAGAATTTATTTGCTGCAATTAATGTTTGTCCCAAGCTTGGGGATGATATGTTTTATGAAGATGATATTTTTAACCTCCCAAGTTTTGATATGCAAATTTATTATGATGATAGCATGCCTCCTATTTATGATGATTATATTGATGAAAGTGGGTTTGGAAGAGTGTCAACTTTAGGAAGTAATGATCCCACTATTTTGGAGGGTGTTGAATCTTATTTTGACAATTATGAAAGTGGATTTGGAGAGGTCATGACTTTATTTAGTAATGATTCCACTATCTTGGAAGAGGTTTCAATCGATTATGATGAGAACAAAGTTGCTACTTATGATAATTATTGTGATGATACTTATGCTATAAAAAGTAGTGATGATTATATTTATAAAACTTGTCATGATTATGATTACCCTTTTTCTTAATTTTATTCTTTCAATGTGGAAACAATTTATAGTATTCGAGTTTCTTATGATACTCTCACTATTCCGAATGAGAAGAATTTTGCTTATGGGGAGAGTAGTGAAAAATTTATGCTTGTAGATAATGAAAGGAATGCTTTATGTGATGGTTACATTGTTGAATTCATTCATTATGCTACTGAAAATTATTATGAGGGAGGAACATATGCTTATAGGAATTGCAATAATATCAAGTTTCCTCTCTATGTGCTTAAAGTTCTGAAGTTATGCCTGTTTTGCCTTCCTATGCTAGTTGATTATTGTTCCCATGAGTTGTTTGTTCACAAAATCCCTATGCATAGGAAGTTGGTTAGACTTAAATGTGCTAGTCATATTCTTCATGATGCTCTCTTTATGTTTCAATTCTTATCTTTTGTGTGAGCATCATTGAAATCATCATGCCTAGCTAGGGGCGTCAAACGATAGCGCTTGTTGGGAGGCAACCCAACTTTATTTTTGTTCTTTGCTTTTTTCTTATGTTTAGTAATAAATAATTCATCTAGCCTCTGTTTAGATGTGGTTTTATGTTTTAATTAGTGTTTGTGCCAAGTAGAACCTTTGGGAAGACTTGGGTGAAGCCCTTGCGATCTTGCTGTCAAAAACAGAAACTTTTGCGCTCACGAGATTAGCTACCATTTTTTACTGGAGAGCGCGTTTAGGTTGATTCTTTTTGAAGATGATTAATAGACAAATTCCTCAGGACCACCAATTTATTTAAGAATTTTTTGAGTGACCTAAGTATTCGAATGATACAGATTACTACAGACTGTTCTGTTTTTGACAGATTCTGTTTTCATTGTGTTGTTTGCTTATTTTGATGAATCTATGATTAGTATCGGAGGGTATGAACCATAGATATGTTGGAATAAAGTAGGTTTAACACCAATATAAATAAATAATGAGTTCATTACAGTACCTTAAAGTGGTGGTTTGTTTTCTTATACTAACGGAGCTTATGAGTTTTCTGTAAAGTTTTGTGTTGTGAAGTTTTCAAGTTTTGGTTAAAGATTCGATGGACTATGGAATAAGGAGTGGCAAGAGCCTAAGCTTGGGGATGACCAAGGCACCCCAAGGTAACATTCAAGGACAACCAAGATCCTAAGCTTGGGGATGCCCCGGATGGCATCCCCTCTTTCGTCTTCGTTCATCGGTAACTTTATTTGGAGCTATATTTTTATTCACCACATGATATGTGTTTTTCTTGGAGCATAATTTTATTTTATTTTGTTTTGCTTGCTGTTTGAATAAAATACCAAGATCTGAAATTCTTAAATGTTAGAGAGTCTTCACATAGTTGCATAATTATTCGACTACTCATTGATCTTCACTTATATTTTCCGGAGTAGTTTGTCGTTTGCTCTAGTGCTTCACTTATATTATTTTGAGAGTCTTTAGAACAACATGGTACTTTTTTGGGTTATAAAATTAGTCCTAATATGATAGGCAGCCAAGATGGGTATAATAAAAACTTTCATATAGGTGCATTGAATTCTCTGAGAAGTTTGATACTTGATAATTGTTTTGAGATATGAAGATGGTAATATTAGAGTCGTGCTAGTTGAGTAATTGTGAATTTGAGAAATACTTGTGTTGAGGTTTGCAAGTGCCGTAGCATGGACGTATGGTAACCATTGTGTGACAAATTTGAAGCATGATGTGTTTCTTTGATTGTCCTCCTTATGAGTGGCGGTCGGGGACGGGCGATGGTCTTTTCCTACCAATCTATCCCCCTAGGAGCATGCGCGTAATGCTTGGTTCTTGATGACTTGTAGATTTTTGCAATAAGTATGTGAGTTCTTTATGACTAATGTTGAGTCCATGGATTATACGCACTCTCACCTTTCCATCATTGCTAGCCTCTTCGGTACCGTGCATTGTCCTTTCTCACCTTGAGAGTCGATGCAAACTTCGCCGGTGCATCCAAACCCCGTGATATGATATGCTCTGTCACACATAAACCTCCTTATATCTTCCTCAAAACAGCCACCATACCTACCTATTATGGAATTTCCATAGCCATTCCGAGATATATTGCCATGGAACTTTCCACCGTTCCGTTCATCATGACACACATCATCATTGTCATATTGCCTTGCATGATCATGTAGTTGACATTGTATTTGTGGAAAAGCCACCATGCATAATTTATCATACATGTCACTCTTGATTCGTTGCCCATCTCGGTACACCACCGGAGGCATTCATATAGAGTCATACTTTGTTCTAGTATCGAGTTGTAATCTTTGAGTTGTAAATAAATAGAAGTGTGATGATCATCATTAATAAAGCATTGTCCCGAAAAATAAATAAAAAAGGCCAAATAAAATAAAATAAAATAAAGAAATAAAAGTGGACAATGCTACTATCCTTTTTTTCTACACTTGTGCTTCAAAGTAGCACCATGATCTTCATGATAGAGAGTCTCTTATTCTGTCACTTTCTTATACTAGAGGGAATTTTCATTATAGAACTTGGCTTGTATATTCCAACAATGGGCTTCCTCAAATACCCTAGGTCTTCGTGAGCAAGCAAGTTGGATGCACACCCACTTAGTTTCTTTTGTTGAGCCTTCATACATTTATAGCTCTAGTGCATCAGCTGCATGGCAATCCCTACTCCTCGCATTGACATCAATTGATGGGCATCTCCATAGCCCGCTGATTAGCCGCGTCAATGTGAGACTTTCTCCTTTTTTGTCTTCTCCACACAACCCCCATCATTATATTCTATTCCACCCATAGTGCTATGTCCATGGCTCACGCTCATGTATTGCGTGAAAGTTGAAAAAAGTTTCAGAATACTAAAGTATGAAACAATTTCTTGGCTTGTCATCGGGGTTGTGCATGATGGGAGCATTTTGTGTGACGAAAATGAAGCATGGCCAAACTATATGATTTTGTAGGGATGAGCTTTCTTTGGCTATGTTATTTTGAGAAGACATAATTGCTTGGTTAGTATGCTTGAAGTATTATTGTTTTTATGTCAATATTAAAGTTTTGTCTTGAATCTTATGGATCTGAATATTCGTGCCACAATAAAGAGAATTATGTTGAAAAATATGTTAGGTGGCATTCCACATCAAAAAAAATGTTTTTATCATTTACCTACTCGAGGACGAGCAGGAATTAAGCTTGGGGATGCTTGATACGTCTCCAACGTATCTATAATTTTTGATTGTTCCACGATATTATATTATCAACCTTGGATGTTTTATATGCTATTTTATATGATTTTTGGGACTAGCCTATTAACCTAGAGCCCAGTGCCAGTTTCTGTTTTTTCCTTGTTTTTGAGTATCGCGTAAAAGGAAAACCAAACGGAGTCCAATTGACCTGAAATTTCACAGAGATCATTTTTGGACCAGAAGAAGCCCACGGAGTACCGGAGATGGGCCAGATCAGTCCTGAGGCCACCACGAGGGTGGGGGGTGCGCCCTACCCCCTGGGCGCGCCCCCCTACCTCGTGGACGCCTCGGAGACCCCCCTGACTTGTTCCCGATGCCAAAACCTCTTATATATACCCAAACTTCCAGAACATAACCTAGATGGGGAGTTCCGCCGCCGCAAGCCTTTATAGACACCGAAAACCAATCTAGACCCGTTCCGGCACCCTACCGGAGGGGTTAATCCCTCTCTGGTGGCCATCTTCATCATCCTGGCGCTCTCCATAATGAGGAGGGAGTAGTTCACCCTCGGGGCTGAGGGTATGTACCAGTAGCTATGTGTTTGATCTCTCTCTCTCTCTCTCGTGTTCTTGATTCGGAATGATCTTGATGTATCACGAGCTTTGCTATTATAGTTGGATCTTATGATGTTTCTCCCCCTCTACTCTCTTGTGATGGATTGAGTTTTCCCTTTGAAGTTATCTTATCGGATTGAGTCTTTAAGGATTTGAGAACACTTGATGTATGTCTTGCATGTGCTTATCTGTGGTGACAATGGGATATCACGTGATCCACTTGATGTATGTTTTGGTGATCAACTTGCGAGTTCCATGACCTCGTGAACTTATGCATAGGGGTTGGCACATGTTTTCGTCTTGACTATCCGATAGAAACTTTGGGGCACTCTTTGAAGTTCTTTGTGTTGGTTGAATAGATGAATCTGAGATTGTGTGATGCATATCATATAATCATACCCACGGATACTTGAGGTGGCATTGGAGTATCTAGGTGACATTAGGATTTCGGTTGATTTGTGTCTTAAGGTGTTATTCTAGTACGAACTCTAGGATAGATCGATCAGAAAGAATAACTTTGAGGTGGTTTCATACCCTACAATAATCTCTTCGTTTGTTCTCCGCTATTAGTTACTTTGGAGTGACTCTTTGTTGCATGTTAAGGGACAGTTATATGATCTAATTATGTTATTATTGTTGAGAGAAGTTTCACTAGTGAAAGTATGAACCCTAGGCCTTGTTTCAACGCATTGCAATACCGTTTTCGCTCACTTTTATCATTATTACCTTACTTTTTTTATATTTTCAGATTACAAAAACCTATATCTACCATCCATATTTCACGTGTATCACCATCTCTTCGCCGAACTAGTGCACCTATACAATTTACCATTGTATTGGGTGTGTTGGGGGCACAAGACACTCTTTGCTATTTGGTTGCAGGGTTGTTTGAGAGAGACCATCTTCATCCTATGCCTCCCACGGATTGATAAACCTTAGGTCATCCACTTGAGGGAAATTTGCTACTGTCCTCCAAACCTCTACACTTGGAGGCCCAACAACGTCTACAAGAAGAAGGTTGTGTATTAGACATCAGTAGCCATGTAAAGTTGTATTGTACTACACAGGCCTTTTTTTAACATCAGCAATGCAACTGGGCCGATGGTTGTACACAATATCCGGGTCAACTTGTTATTCTCCGCCTCGCTGGGCTTCCAATATTTCCTAGGAGGGATGCATTAGGCTTAACAATAAAATGGGCTTTAATAAATAATAAATGGGATGTAATTATAAAAACCGGGCAGTAACTATATAAAAAAGAACCAAACACGTAATTAGTTTAAAAAATATTATTATTCGATTTCAAAAAATTTAATTTCGTTACTTGTTGCGCGCGCAATATTTCGTTGGATTTTTACGTAATACAAATTTATTTTGAAATTATATTTAATCTGACTACAAATTTCGGGATAAAAATATTTCGGATCCCATCAAAATGTGGGAAATTTTATTGGATTTTGTTTTGAGCGGTTGGTTGAAGAAATTATTAATCGTTGTCCTAGCTAGAAAATGGGTTGTACTTTTAACAAACTGTAAATGGGCTGTCATAATTTCCATTAGAATTCAAAAATGGGCTATACATTCTTACAAATCGTAAATGGGATATATGTTTTCTGCCACACACTTGTGGGCCTACTAAGTTGACGCGTCCCCTAAAAAAACTAAGTTGACGCGTATGCAAGGCTTTGTCAACTTATAGTCAACACACGGTTCTAGCAGCAGTGGTCGTTGGATGTCCATCCAACGGATGTGTACTTCTTCTTCAATCTCGGATATTCCTGCTTCAGGCGCCCAAAAAATGATTCCTCCCCCTGACATCTAGGGCGCACCATTTCGGAGGCTGACCTGCGAGCCTACTAAGTTCACGCGTACCAAGGGCTATGTCAACTTAGTCGATATAAACGATTCTAGCTGCCGTGACCGTACGATGTCCATCCAACGGCCGTCGTGCTTCTTCAACCTATGGTCTTCTTGCCCCATCCGCCCAAACCAGCGCCAGCCGTGCCGCCTGCTCCTGCCTCCCGTGTCCGGCTGTGCTGCCACCGCTGGCCATGTCATCCCTCTATACTCACCCACACCTCCTGTTATTCTCCGGCGACGGGAACCTCACACCGCAGCCGAAGCAGTCAACCCACATACTCCCGTCCATGTGGGAATCCACTGCCGCGTCTTCTTCCGGCTCCGCGCCGTTCCCTTCCTAGGCCTCGCCGTCGTCCACCGCCTTCGTGCTCTCGGCGCGGCGTGGCCAATGTGGTGAACGAAGGACAGCCATCGGAAGAGGACTTTAGGCGGTGAGGCTGACATCTGGACCCACCAGCTACATCTTCGAACACAAGGGAGTGCCTCCTTGTTACTCGCAAAATAAAAATGATTCCTCCCCCTGATAGCTGGGACCGACCAGCTATATCTTCGCACGCAAGGAAGTGTGTCCTTATCCTCCCTGACCGCTAGGACCCACCCGGTCAAAGCGTACATAGCGTTGTCTGTCTGGTCGCGAACGTGTATGTACATACTGGTTGATCGGTCTCTTTGCAAGTATGAACCATGACCGAGTAAGTAGCGGCATGTGTCGTTGTAGAGCACCCGGCATAGTAGTTCACGCAGTCCTATCTAAGTCTTGTACAGGTATGTACAGCCACAGGGCAAAAAATACGGCCATGTATGTACATACGAGCGGGGTCTCAAGCGCGTACTCGCGCATATATACGGACGGCCAAGGCTTGTGTACATGGAGAGGCAACGGACGGCAGCAACGGCGTCCTGTTCATCGGGCAGCGAACCGGCTGGGTCGGAACGGAGAATCAGCGTCCTATTCATCGGGAGGCAACCGACTGGGTCGAAATGCATCGTGTTCATTGGGAGCCGACCGTCTTGGACAGAACAGCCGATCAAAACGAGACATGGCGTACCGCAGAACAGAGGAAACAGCCTTGTGTTCGACCGACCACAGTCGAAACAGGATCCTGTTCATCGGGAGGGGTCTGGTGTACCGCAAAACGGAGGAAACAGCCTTGTGTTCGGGAGGGGTGTGGCGTAGCGCAAAACGGAGGAAACGGACTTGTGTTGGGGCGCTACGGTCGAAATGGGGGTCCTGCTCATCAGGAGGGGTGTGGCGTACCGCAAAAGGGGACTCCATGGGCTATTGTTCATCTTCACCGTCGACCTCCGCCAGCCTCCACGGGGTACTGTTTATCCAACCTCGACCTCCTCCAGCCTCCACCTGCGACTGTTCATCCACGGCGTCTCCCCTCCCGCCTCCACCAGCCACTGTTCATCCACGGGCTCTTGTTCATCTAGCCTCCACTGCTCCTCCACCAGCTAATGTTCAACCAGCCCTGTCCACGGGGTCCTGTTCAACCAACCCTCCATGGGCTACTGTTCATCTAGCCCTCCACCGGCTACTGTTCAACCAGCCCTCCACGGGGTCGTCTTGTTCATCCAGCCCTCCACGGGATCTTGTTCATCCACCCCCTACCGGCTCGATCGGGGTCCTGTTCATCCAGCATCAACGACCTCTACTACCATGGGGTCCTGTTCATCCAAACCCCCACCAGGAACTGTTCATCCAACCCCTCCCCCCAACAACGCTCACTGTTCATCAAGGGAAGGAGGCAGCATGTTCGATTGGCTTCAGTTAGCAGTAGTAGCGAAGGAATCGCTCGATCGGGTTTAGTTAATAGCCAGATCGATCGATCGCTCGAGTTCAGTAACGCGTAGCCTACAGTGCAATCGCTCGGGTTCAGTAGGCGAATGCCTCGCTCAGGTTCAGTTAGATCCCAACGCCTCGCACCCACACACGTACGTGTATGAGAGAAACGCGCATCGCTCGACCTCTGACCACCCACCGTAACTGGGAACTTCCCGATATTTTCCTCGCCCTCACTTCTACCATGGTTTTTTCCGTCATGGACGGCTCAAAGAATTTCATGCAGCTGCGTCTTCATCCCGCCCATGACGAAAAGCCCATTTTCTATCATGATTTATTGTCATAGAAGTAGGAGACCACCACATCCATGATGATATCGGGTTTTGTCACAATATCATCATAGAAGTGTCATAAGCATGACAGAAAAAAATCGTTCGGCCCAAAATGTCACATATGTGTCTTTTTATGTAGTGTATGTACCAGTAGCTATGTGTTTGATCTCTCTCTCGTGTTCTTGATTTGGCACGATCTTGATGTATCGCGAGCTTTGCTATTATAGTTGGATCTTATGATGTTTCTCCCCCTCTACCTTCTTGTAATGGATTGAGTTTTCCCTTTGAAGTTATCTTATTGGATTGAGTCTTTAAGGATTTGAGAACACTTGATGTATGTCTTGCATGTGTTTATTTGTGGTGACAATGGGATATTCACGTGATCTACTTGATGTATGTTTTGGTTATCAACTTGCGAGTTATGTGACCTTGTGAACTTATGCATAGGGGTTGGCACGCGTTTTCATCTTGACTCTCCGGTAGAAACTTTGGGGCACCCTTTGAAGTTCTTTGTGTTGGTTTGAATAGATGAATTTGAGATTGTGTGATGCATATCGTATAATCAAACCCACGGATACTCGTGGTGACATTGGAGTATCTAGGTGAATTAGGGTTTTGGTTGATATGTGTCTTAAGGTGTTATTTTAGTAAGAACTCTAGGGCTGTTTGTGACACTTATAGGAATAACCCAATAGATCGATCAGAAAGAATAACTTTGAGGTGGTTTTGTACCAAATCTCTTCGTTTGTTCTCCACTATTAGTGACTTTGGAGTGACTCTTTGTTGCATGTTGAGGGATTGTTATACGATCTAATTATGTTATCATTGTTGAGAGAACTTGCACTAGTGAAAGTATGAACCCTAGGTCTTGTTTCGAAGCATTGCAATACCGTTTTTGCTCACTTTTACCACTTACTACCTTGCTGTTTTTATATTTTTTAGATTACAAAAACCTATATCTACCATCCATATTGCACTTGTATCACCATCTCTTCGCCAAACTAGTGCACCTATACAATTTACCATTGTTTGGGTGTGTTGGGGACACAAAAGACTCTTTTTTATTTGGTTCCGGGGTTGTTTGAGAGAGACCATCTTCATCCTACGCCTCCCACGGATTGATAAACCTTAGGTCACCCACTTGAGGGAAAATTGCTACTATCCTACAAAACTCTGCACTTGGAGGCCCAACATGAGTCTACAAGAAGAAGGTTGCGTAGTAGACATCACTAACCTATTGACATAGTGCCAAGTGATAGTTGCTGTTTTTTGCATGTTTTTTACATCGCAGGTAATCAGTATCAAATGGAGTCCAAACACAGTGAAACTTTTTGTGGATTTTTTTGGGCCAGAAGACATCCAATGGGCCGGAGAAGCGCCTAGGGGGTCCTCCGAGGGGAGCACAACCCACCAGGGCGCGCATGGAGGCCCGGGCGCGCCTTGGTGGGTTGTGCCCACCTCGGGTGCCCCCAGACGACCTCTTTACTCTATAAATACCCCAATATTCCAGGAACCCTAGGGGAGTCGACAAGAATCAATTCCAGCCACCGCAGAGTCCAGAACCACCATATCCAATGTAGACACCATCACGGAGGGTTCATCATGTCCATTGGTGCCTCTCCGATGATGCGTGAGTAGTCTTTTGTAGAACTTCGGGTCCATAGTTAGTAGCTAGATGGCTTCCTCTCTCTCATTTGATTCTCAATACGATGGTCTCTTGGAGATCCATATGATGTAATTCTTTTGCGGTGTGTTTGTTGGGATCCGATGAACTTTGAGTTTATGATCAGATCTATCTCTTTTTATCCATGAAAGTTATTTGAGTCTTCTTAATCTCTTATATGCATGATTGCTTATAGCCTCATATTTCTTCTCTGATATTTGGGTTTTGTTTGGCCAACTTGATCTATTTATCTTGCGATGGGAAAAGGTGCTTTGTGATGGGTTCGATATTACGGTGCTTGATCCCAGTGACAAAAGGGGAACCGACACGTATGTATCATTGCCATTAAGGAAAACAAGATGGGGTCTATTTCTACATAAATAGATCTTGTCTACATCATGTCATCATTCGTATTGCATTACTCCGTTTCTCCATGAACTTAATACACTAGATGCATGCTGGATAGCGGTCGATGTGTGGAGTAATAGTAGTAGATGCAGGCAGGAGTCAGTCTACTAATCTTGGATGTGATGCCTATATAATGATCATTGCCTGGATATCGTCATGATTATTTGAAGTTCCATAAATTTCCCAACAGTAATTCGTTTACCGACCATTTGCTATTTTTCTCGAGAGAAGCCACTAGTGAAACCTACGGCCCCCGGGTCTCTTCTTTAATATATTTGCCTTTGCGATCTATTTTCCTTTGCTTTTATTTTCAGATCTATTAAACCAAAAATTCCTTGCTGCAATTTATTTTATTTGGCGTTCAATCTATCAATTATTACAACTCTCTCACGTCCGTTTGCCAATTTCTGGCGTCGTTACCCGAAAGGGATTGACAACCCTTTTACACGTCGGGTTGCGAGTATTTGTTATTTGTGTGCAGGTGTTGTTTACATAGTGTTGCTTGGTTCTCCTACTAGTTCGATAACCTTGGTCTCATCACTGAGGGAAATACCTACCGTTGTTGTGCTGCATCATCCCTTCCTCTTTGGGGAAATATCGGCGTAGTTCTAGCAGACATCAGCGGGGCGCGGCCGGATGGGCGGCCAGGGAAGGCCAGAGGAGGGTGATACGTATCCAACGTATCTACAATTTTTATTGTTCCATGCTATTATATTATCAACCTTTGATGTTTTATATGCATTTATATGCTATTTTATATGATTTTTGGGACTAACCTATTAACCTAGAACCCAGCGCCAGTTTCTGTTTTTTCCTTGTTTTGAGTATTACAGAAAAGGAAAACCAAACGGAGTCCAATTGACCTGAAAATTCACGGAGATAATTTTTGGACCAGAAGAAACCCAAGGAGTACCGGACATGGGCAGAAGAGTCGCGAGGCCACCACGAGGGTGGGGGCGCGCCCCCCTACCTCATGGCCGCCTTAGGGACTCCCCTGACTTTTTCCTGACTCCAACACCTCTTATATAACCCCAAACTTCCAGAAAGAAACCTAGATCGGGAGTTCCGCAGCCGCAAGCCTCTATAACCACAAAAAACCAATCTAGACCCGTTCCGGCACCCTGCCAGAGGGGGGAATCCCTCTCCGGTGGTCATCTTCATCATCCCGGCGCTCTCCATGACGAGGAGGGAGTAGTTCACCCTCAGGGCTGAGGGTATGGACCAATAGCTATGTGTTTGACCTCTCTCTGTCTCGTGTTCTTGATTCGGCATGATCTTGATGTATCATGAGCTTTGCTATTATAGTTGGATCTTATGATGCTTCTCCCCCTCTACTCTCTTGTGATGAATTGAGTTTTCCCTTTGAAGTTATCTTATCGGATTGAGTCTTTAAGGATTTGAGAACACTTGACGTATGTCTTGCATGTGCTTATCTGTGGTGACAATGGGATATCACGTGATCCACTTAATGTATGTTTTGGTGATCAACTTGCGAGTTCCGTGACCTCGTGAACTTATGCATAGGGCTTGGCACATGTTTTCGTCTTGACTCTCCGGTAGAAACTTTGGGGCACTCTTTGAAGTTCTTTGTGTTGGTTGAATAGGTGAATCTGAGATTGTGTGATGCATATCGTATAATCATACCCACGGATACTTGAGGTGACATTGGACTATCTAGGTGACATTAGGGTTTTGGTTGATTTGTGTCTTAAGGTGTTATTCTAATACGAACTCTAGGATAGGTTGAACGGAAAGAATAACTTCGTGTTATTTTACTACGAACTCTTGAATACATCGATCAGAAAGGATAACTTTGAGGTGGTTTCGTACCCTACAATAATCTCTTCCTTTGTTCTCCGCTATTAGTGACTTTAGAGTGACTCTTTTTTGCATGTTGAGGGATAGTTATATGATCCAGTTATGTTATTATTGTTTAGAGAACTTGCACTAGTGAAACTATGAACCCTAGGCTTTGTTTCCTAGCATTGCAACACCATTTACTCTCACTTTTATCATTATTACCTTACTTTTTTATATTTTCAGATTACAAAAACCTATATCTACCATCCAAATTGCACTTGTATCACCATCTCTTCACGGAACTAGTACACCTATACAATTTACCATTGTATTGGGTGTGTTGGGGACACAAGAGACTCTTTGTTATTTGGTTGCAGGGTTGCTTGAGAGAGACCATCTTCATCCTACACCTCCCACGGATTGATAAACCTGAGGTCATCCACTTGAGGGAAATTTGCTACTGTCCTACAAACCTCTACACTTTTAGGCCCAACAGCGTCTACAAGAAGAAGGTTGTGTAGTAGACATCAAGCTCTTTTCTGGCGCCGTTGCCGGGGAGGTTAGCGCTTGAAGGTATATCTTTAGATCTTGCAATTGAATCTTTTAGTTTCTTGTTTTATCACTAGTTTAGTTTATAAAAGAAATTTTAAAAAATGGAATTGAGGATACCTCATATGCTTCATCTTTTTAATGTCTTTCATGAAAATAAGGATTCCAATAATTGTGCCAAAGTGTTAGAAGAATAATGCATTAGAATGTTTGGCACTAAATTTTTGTATGATGAGCATGACTGCAATGTTGTCAGTATGAATTCTTTGAATACCCATCATGCTAATGATATGCAAAGCCACAAGCTTGGGGATGCTATGTTTGACGAAGATGATATTTTTTGTCCCCAAGTTTTGATGAGCATATTTATTATGATGAAAGCATGCCTCCTATTTATGATGATTATATTGATGAAAGTGGTTTCGGAGAGTCCATGACTTTATTCAGTGATGAATCCACTATTTCGGAAGAGGTTCCAATTGATTATGAGAACAAAGTTGCTATCTATGATGATTATTGTGATGACATGTATGCTATAAAGAACAATGATAACCATGAAATTTGTCATCATGATTTTAATTTTCAATTGGATTATGCCTCACATGATAGTTATTTTGTTGAGTTTGCTCCCACTACTATTCATGAGAAGAATTTTGCTTATGTGGAGAGTAGTAAATTTTCTATGCTTGTAGATCATGAAAAGAATGCTTTATGTGATAGTTATATTGTTGAATTCATTCATGATGCTACTGAAAATTATTATGAGGGAGTAATATATGCTTGTAGAAATTGTAATAATATCAAGTTTCCTCTCTATGTGCTTAAAAACTTGAAGTTATGCTTGTTTTGCCTTCCTATGCTAGTTGATTATTGTTCCCATAAGTTGTTTGCTCACAAAATCCCTATGCATAGGAAGTGGGTTAGACTTAAATGTTCTAGTCATATTCTTCATGATGCTCTCTTTATGTTTCAATTCTTATCTTTTATGCGAGCATCATTGAAATCATCATACCTAGCTAGGGGCGTTAAATGATAGCGCTTGTTGGGAGGCAACCCAATTTTATTTTTGTTCCTTGATTTTTTTTCCTTTTTAGTAATAAATAATTCATCTAGCCTCTGTTTAGATATGGTTTTATGTTTTACTTAGTGCTTGTGCCAAGTCGAACCTTTGGGAAGACTTGGGTGAAGTCTTTGTGATCTTGCTGTAAAAATCAAAAAACTTTAGCGCTCACGAGATTAGCTACCATTTTTTACTGGAGAGTGATATTAAGTTGATTATTTTTGAAGATGATTAATAGACAAATTACTCACGTCCACCAATTTATCTCAGAATTTTATGAGTTCCATAAGTATATGTTTGATACAGATTACTACAGACTGTTCTGTTTTTGACAGATTATGTTTTCTATGTGTTGTTTGCTTATTTTGATGAATCTATGAGTAGTATAGGAGGGTATGAACCATAGGGAAGTTGGAATACAGTATAGACTACACCAATATGAATTTAGAATGAGTTCACAACAGTACCTAAGTGGTGATTTATTTTCTTATACTAACGGAGCTTAAGAGTTTTCTGTTAAGTTTTGTGTTGTGAAGTTTTCAAGTTTTGGGTAAAGATTCGATGGACTATGGAATAAAGAGTGACAAGAGCCTAAGCTTGAGGATTCACAAGGCACCCCAAGGTAATATTCAAGGACAACCAAGAGCCTAAGCTGGGGGATTCCCCGGAAGGCATCCCCTCTTTCATCTTCGTTCATCGGTAACTTTACTTGAGGCTATATTTTTATTCACCACATGATATGTGTTTTTGCTTGGAGCGTCATTTTATTTTATTTTGTTTTGCTTTCTGTTTGAATAATATACCAAGATGTGAAAGTCTTAAATGTTAGAGAGTCTTCACATAGTTGCATAATTATTCGACTACTCATTGATCTTCACTTATATCTTTCGGAGTAGTTTGTCATTTGCTCTAGTGCTTCACTTATATCTTTTTAGAGCACGACAGTGGTTCTATTTTGAAGAAATTATTGATCTCTCATGCTTCACTTATATTATTTTGAGAGTCCTGAACATTATGGTAATTTGCTTTGGTTATGAAACTAGTCCTAATATGATGGGCATCCAAAATAGGGATATAATAAAAACTCTCATATAAAGTGCATTGAATACTATGAGAAGTTTGATGCTTGATGATTGTTTTGAGATACGAAGATGGTGATATTAGAGTCGTGCTAGTTGAGTAATAGTGAAATGTACAAATACTTGTGTTGAAGTTTGCAAGTCCCGTAGCATGCATGTATAGTAATCGTTGTGTAACAAATTTGAAACATGAGGTGTTCTTTGATTGTCTTCCTTATGAGTGGCGGTCGAGGATGAGCGATGGTCTTTTCCTACCAATCTATCCCCCTAGGAGCATGCGCTTAATGCTTGGTTTTTGATGACTTGTAGATTTTTTTAGTAAGTATGTGAGTTCTTTATGACTAATGTTGAGTCCATGGATTATACGCACTCTCACCCTTCCATCGTTGCTAGCCTCTTCGGTACCGTGCATTGCCCTTTCTCACCTTGAGAGTTGGTGCAAACTTCGCATGTGCATCCAAACCCCGTGATATGATACGCTCTGTCACACATAAACATCCTTATATCTTCCTCAAAACAACCACGATACCTACCTATTATGGCATTTCCATAGCCATTCCGAGATATATTGCCATGCAACTTTCCACTGTTCCGTTTATTATGACACACTTCATCATTGTCATATTGCCTTGCATGATCATGTAGTTGACATCGTATTTGTGGCAAAGCCACCATGCATAATTTCATACATGTCACTCTTGATTCATTGCCCATCCCGGTACACCGCCGGAGGCATTCATATAGAGTCATACTTTGTTCTAGTACCGAGTTGTAATCATTGAGTTGTAAATAAATAGAAGTGTGATGATCATCATTAATAGAGCATTGTCCCGAAAAAAGGCCAAAAAAAAGAAAAAAAAGGAAAGGCCAAATAAAAAAAGGAAAAATAAATAAAAGGGACAATGCTACTATCCTTTTTCGACACTTGTGCTTCAAAGTAGCACCATGATCTTCATGATAGAGAGTCTCTTATATTGTCACTTTCATATGCTAGTGGGAATTTTTTTCATTATAGAAATTGGCTTGTATATTCCAACAATGGGCTTCCTCAAATGCCCTAGGTCTTCGTGAGCAAGCAAGTTGGATGCACACCCACTTAATTTCTTTTGTTGAGCTTTCATACATTTATAGCTCTAGTGCATCCGTTGCATGGCAATCCCTACTCGCATTGACATCAATTGATGGGCATCTCCATAGCCCGTTGATTAGCCGCGTCAATGTGAGACTATCTCCTTTTTTGTCTTATCCACACAACCCCCATCATTATATTCTATTCCACCCATAGTGCTATGTCCATGGCTCACGCTCATGTATTGCGTGAAAGTTGAAAAAAGTTTGAGATTACTAAAGTATGAAACAATTGCTTGGCTTATCATCGGGGTTGTGCATGATGAGAGCATTTTTGTGTGACGAAAATGAAGCATAGACAAACTATATGGTTTTGTAGGGATAAGCTTTATTTGGCCGTGTTATTTTGAGAAGACATGACTGCTTAGTTAGTATGCTTGAAGTATTATTATTTTTATGTCAATAATAAACTTTTGTCTTGAATCTTATGGATCTGAATATTCTTGCCACAATAAAGAAGATTACATTGATAAATATGTTAGGTAGCATACCACATAAAAAATTCTATTTTTATCATTTACCTACTCGAGGACGAGCAGGAATTAAGCTTGGGGATGCTTGATACGTCTCCAACGTAGCTACAATTTTTGATTGTTCCATGCTATTATATTCTCAACCTTGGATGTTTTATATGCATTTATATGCTATTTTATATGATTTTTGGGACTAACCTATTAACCTAGAGCCTAGTGTCAGTTTCTTTTTTCCTTGTTTTTGAGTATTGTAGAGAAGGAGAACCAAACGGAGTCCAATTGACCTGAAAATTCACGGAGATAATTTTTGGACCAAAAGAAGCCCACGGAGTAACGAACATGGGCCAGAAGAGTCCCGAGGCCACCACGAGGGTGGGGGCGCGCCCCCCTACCTCGTGGCCGCCTCGGCAACCCCCTGACTTGTTCCCGACTCCAACACCTCTTATATAACCCCAAACTTCTAGAAAGAAACCTAGATCCGGAGTTCCGTCGCCGCAAGCCTCTATAGCCACCGAAAACCAGTCTAGACCCGTTACGGAACCCTGCTGGAGGGGGGAATCCCTCTCCGGTGGTCATCTTCATCATCCCGGCGCTCTCCATGACGAGGAGGGAGTAGTTCACCCTCAGGGCTGAGGGTATGGACCAATAGCTATGTGTTTGACCTCTCTCTGTCTCGTGTTCTTGATTCGGCATGATCTTGATGTATCATGAGCTTTGCTATTATAGTTGGATCTTATGATGCTTCTCCCCCTCTACTCTCTTGTGATGAATTGAGTTTTCCCTTTGAAGTTATCTTATCGGATTGAGTCTTTAAGGATTTGAGAACACTTGACGTATGTCTTGCATGTGCTTATCTGTGGTGACAATGGGATATCACGTGATCCACTTGATGTATGTTTTGGTGATCAACTTGCGAGTTTCGTGACCTTGTGAACTTATGCATAGGGGTTGGCACACGTTTTCGTCTTGACTCTCCGGTAGAAACTTTGGGGCACTCTTTGAAGTTCTTTGTGTTGGTTGAATAGATGAATCTGAGATTGTGTGATGCATATCGTATAATCATAGCCATGGATACTTGAGGTGACATTGGAGTATCTAGGTGACATTAGGGTTTTGGTTGATTTGTGTCTTAAGGTGTTATTCTAGTACGAACTCTAGGATAGATTGAATTGAAAGAATAGCTTCATGTTATTTTACTACGGACTCTTGAATACATCGATCAGAAAGGATAACTTTGAGGTGGTTTCGTACCCTACAATAATCTCTTCGTTTGTTCTCCGCTATTAGTGACTTTGGAGTGACTCTTTGTTGCATGTTGAGGGATAGTTATATCATCCAATTATGTTATTATTGTTGAGAGAACTTGCACTAGTGAAAGTATGAACCCTAGGCCTTGTTTCCTAGCATTGCAATACCATTTACGCTCACTTTTATCATTAGTTACCTTGCTGTTTTTATATTTTCAGATTACAAAAACCTATATCTACCATCCATATTGCACTTGTATCACCATCTCTTCGCCGAACTAGTGCACATATACAATTTACCATTGTATTGGGTGTGTTGGGGACACAAGAGACTCTTTGTTATTTGGTTGCAGGGTTGCTTGAGAGAGACCATCTTCATCCTACACCTCCCATGGATTGATAAACCTTAGGTCATCCACTTGAGGGAAATTTGCTACTGTCCTACAAACCTCTGCACTTGGAGGCCCAACAACGTCTACAAGAATAAGGTTGTGTAGTAGACACCAGAGGGTGGCGTGTGCAGCGGGCGCACGACGGCAGAGGCGAGGATGGGAGGGGGATGCGGGGAAGAGCGGTCTGACGTGCATGGCGAGCTGCAACAGCTGGCGAGGCGGTGTAGCGGGAGGTGGCAGAGGAAGGCCGGGGCGAGCGGCGGCTGTGGCTACGCGCGAGGCGGGTATGGCTAGAATGTAGTTGGGGTGTGGCCAGCGCGTTCGGACAAGGCTGGGGCGGCGGAGTTGTAGCGAGGCAGTGTTGGGCAAGGTAGGAAGGCCCTGGGTGAGGTGGGCGAGGGCGAACAGCGGCGAGACAACGCGGGGATGCGTGCCGGAGCGCCGTGGCCGAGCAGCAAGGGTGCGGTGGTAGGCAATGGCAGTAGTGGTGGTTCGTGGCGAGCATTGCGGTGGGGTGACAAGCGCGGGCTCGGTGGAACAGCGAGCGGGGCAGAGAAAGGGGGGAGTGGCCCAGGGCCTCACCGACGTTGTAGATGACCAGGGGCGGCGAGGCTCGATAATGCACTCGGGGGAGTGTATGAGGAGGTCTGACGGTCGACAGCGAGGGCAGGTTTCGGGCGGCATGGTCGGGGTCATGCCCCCGATCTCGATCCAGATCGCGGGGGAGGGAGGAGCGAGGGAGTGGGGGAAGTTGGGCTGGTTATTGCTAGGTTTGGGGTAGTGGGGGTTAAGGGGAGTGAGGGTGGGCCGGCCTGGTGGCCTGGATGCCCAGTTGGGCCATACGGCCCAAGGGGAGGGGGAGACCTGGGGTTTTCCTTTTAGCTTCTCTTTCATTTTTTCCCTTTTTCCTTTTTCATATTTTTCTTTTATTTTATTTCTAGTTTCACTTTTATTTTAGTTTTAGAAATTATAAAAGTAGTCCCTAATTTATTTTTAATAATTATGCTATTGTCATATTAATTCGAAACCCAAAATAAAATTGTTTAATATTTTATAAAATTAAATGGGCATTTATTTAATTGTTTTAACTACTATTTTAGTTATTTTTAGGGCATTCAAATACTTTTAAAGATGTTGGTTTCTTCACCATTATTACTTATGCATTATTTGTCACCCATAGAACAATTTAGTTTTAACATATGAAAGCCTTTATTGTTTGACTTGATTTTGAATTCGGATTTGAATCGGTTTTGAACCAACGCAAGTTTAACAATAGTAACCATGGTGATGTGGCATCATTAGCAGGGAATTACTGCAGCTTAATTATCTGGGTGTTAAACCTACTCAGACATGAGGACAACAAGCAATGGGTAAATCAAGATAAACTTGGACTAATGATTGAAGTAATGTAAGTATGAATCCACTATGATGTTGTATTACAAAGAGATGAAAGGGTATGATGGTGATGGAGATGATTGATGTCGTAGTCCCCTTGATTGATATGACGATGATGTAGAGACTTTCTATCGATTCCCCCATTGAATCCCTTCTGGGGGCTAGGGTTCTTGATTCCATCAAAGTTTCTGATCTGTGTGGCTCTCCTTACGGATCCAAAAGTACGGGGGTTAATATAGTTGTCTTCTTTCCTGGAATCCCTGGTGCGGCTGGTTTTCATCCCTTTTGACTTGTTCTTTCTATGGTAGGTTCCTATCATGCAAATCAACGTGATTTTCACCCCATATTCTCAGGATATCTTTCTTATGCTTCAAAAACTCCTTTGTGTTCAGGATCCTAATGAAACCAATTAGAAGGTGCATGAACGTGATAAATTCCGACAAATCCTACAACTACGACACGGAACTAGAAGTGAAACATGATGCAATTGTGGATGCATCAACTCCCGCAATCTAGAGATTTGTTCGTCCTGGAGCAAATGCCATAGCTTGAAAGAACAAGGCCATCTGGTTCATGAAGCGCGAATAAACATAAATGAATGAGTCCACTGCCTTGAATCAAACGATCACATAACATACATGATCGATGAGCTCCATCGTATCGTCACCTACGAGAGAAGTATGAAGGCTTCCACACCATTAGTGATTTGTTCATTAGGCATAACAACTCTATGTAATAATTCATCTCTGCTTCGACCAAGCAAGTTGCAAGGGGCTTGATAACCCACAAGTATAGGGGATCGCAACAGTTTTCGAGGGTAGAGTATTCAACCCAAATTTGTTGATTCAACAAAAGGGGAGCCAAAGAATATTCTCAAGTATTAACAGTTGAGTTGTCAATTCAACCGCACCTGAAAGACTTAATATCTACAACAAAGTATTTAGTAGCAAAGTAATATGGAAGTAACGGTAACAGTGGCAAAAGTAACAGTATTGGTTTTGTAGTAATTGTAACAGTGGCAACGGTAAAGTAACTAAGCAGAGATCAATATGTGAAAAGCTCGTAGGCAATGGATCAGTGATGGATAATTATGTTGGATGTGATTCCTCATGCAACAGTTATAACATAGGGTGACACAGAACTAGCTCCAGTTCATCAATGTAATGTAGGCATGTATTCTGAATATAGTCATACGTTCTTATGGAAAAGAACTTGCATGGCATCTTTTGCCCTACCCTCCCGTGGCAGCGGGGTCCTATGGAAACTAAGGGATATTAAGGCCTCCTTTTAATAGAGTACCAGACCAAAGCATTAACACTTAGTGAATACATGAACTCCTCAAACTACGGTCATCACCGACAGTGGTCCCGATTATTGTCACTTCGGGGTTACCGGATCATAACACATAGTAGGTGACTATTGACTTGCAAAATAGGATCAAGAACTCACATATATTCATGGAAACATAATAGGTTCAGATCTGAAATCATGGCACTCAGGCCCTAGTGACAAGCATTAAGCATAGAAAAGTCATAGCAACATCAATCTCAGGACATAATGGATACTAGGGATCAAATCCTAACAAAACTAACTCGACTACATGATAAATCTCATCCAACACATCACCGTCCAGCAAGCCTATGATGGAATTACTCACGCACGGCGGTGAGCATCATGAAATTGGTGATGGAGGAAGGTTGGTGATGACAATGGCAACGGATTCCCCTCTTTGGAGCCCCGAACGGAGTCCAGATCAGCCCTCCCGAGAGAGATTAGGGCTTGGCGACGGCTCCATATCGTAAAACGCAATGAATCCTTCTCTCTGATTTTTTCTCTCCCCGAACGTGAATATATAGAGTTGGAGTTGAGCTCGGTGGAGTCTCAGGGGGCCCACGAGATAGGGGGCGCGCCCCACCCTCATGGACAGGGTGTGGGCCCCCTTGCTTTGATTCTTTCGCCAATATTTTTATATATTCCGAAAATATTCTCCGTTAAGTTTCAGGTCATTCCGAGAACTTTTATTTCTGCACAAAAATAACACCATGGCAATTCTGCTGAAAACAACATCAGTCCGGGTTAGTTCCATTCAAATCATGCAAGTTAGAGTCCAAAACAAGGGCAAAAGTGTTTGGAAATGTAGATACAATGGAGACGTATCAACTCCCCCAAGCTTAAACCTTTGCTTGTCCTCAAGCAATTCAGTTGACAAACTGAAAGTGATAAAGAAAAACTTTTACAAACTCTGTTTGACCTTGTTGTTGTAAATATGTAAAGCCATCATTCAAGTTTTCAGCAAAGATTATGAACTAATCATATTCACAATAACATTTAGGTCTCATGTTTACTCATATCAATGGCATAATCAACTAGCGAGCAATAATAATAAATCTCGGATGACAACACTTTCTCGAAACAATCATAATATGATATAACGAGATGGTATCTCGCTAGCCCTTTATGAGATCGCAAAACATAAATATAGATCACCTCTGAAGATCAAGGACTGACTAAACATTGTAATTCATGGTAAAAGAGATCCAGTCACAGTCATACTCAATGTAAACTAATAGTAATGCATGCAAATGACAGAGGTGCTCTCCAACTGGTGCTTTTTAATAAGAGGGTGATGACTCAACATAAACGTAAATTTCTCAGAGGGAAGCAGGGATTTGCAGAGGTGCGAGAGCTCGATTTTGAACTAGAGATGAATAATATGTTGAGTGGTATACTTTCATTGTCAACATAACAACCTAGAGATCTCGATATCTTCCATGCTACACACATTATAGGCGGTTCCCAAACAGAATGGTAAATTTTATACTCCCCCTACCACCACAAACATCAATCCATGGCTTGTCCGAAACAACGGGTGCCTCCAACTAACAACAATCCTATGGGAGTTCTGTTTGCAATTATTGTAATTTAAGCATGGGACTGGGCATCCCGGTTACCAGCCATTTTCTCATGAATGAGGAGCGGAGTCCACTCCTCTTGAGAATAACCCGCCTAGCATGGAAGATATAGACATCCCTAGTTGATACAGGAGTTATTCGAGCATACAAAATAGAATTTCATTCGAAGGTTTAGAGTTTGGCACATACAAATTTACTTGCAACGGCAGGTAGATACCGCATATAGGAAGGTATGGTGGACTCATATGGAATAACTTTTGGGGTTTATGGAAGTGGATGCACAAGCAGTATTCCCTCTTAGTACAAGTGAAGGCTAGAAAGATACTAGGAAGCGACCAGCTAGAGAGTGACAACAGTCATGAACATGCATTAAATTTAGTCAACATTGAGTGCAAGCATGAGTAGGATATAATTCAACATGAACATAAATATTGTGGTGGCTATGATGATTTGTTTCAACTACATGCGTGAAGATGTGCCAAGTTAAGCCACTCGAATCATTCAAAGGAGGATACCACCCTATCATACCACATCACAACCATTTTAATAGCATGTTGGCACGCAAGGTAAACCAATATAAACTCCTAGCTAATTAAGCATGGCATGAGCAACTATAATATCTAATTGTCATTGCAAACATGTTTCATTCATAATAGGCTAAATCAGGAACGATGAACTAATCATATTTACAAAAACAAGATAGGTCGAGTTCATACCAGCTTTTCTCATCTCAATCAGTCCATCATATATCATCATTATTGCCTTTCACTTGCACGACCGAATGGTGTGGATAATAATAATAGTGCACGTGCATTGGACTAAGCTGGAATCTGCAAGCATTCAATACAAGGGAGAAGACAAGGTAATATGGGCTCTTTTGTTAGATCAACAATAATGCATATGAGATCCACTCAACATTTTCATCTAGGTCTTCTCCTCTCGACCCCCAAAGAAAAGAAAAGAAACAAAACTATTTACACGGGAAAGCTCCCAACAAGCAAAAGAAGAACGAGAAATCTTTTTGGGTTTTCTTTTAATTACTACTACTACAGGCATGGAAAGTAAACTAGCTAAAAGCTACAACTAATTTTTTGTGTTTTTCTTAAGGTTTTTCAAACATGCAAGAAGAATGCTGGAAAAGAAAATAAACTAGCATGGAGGATACAATGAAAAAGTATGAGCACCGACAACTGAAATGAGTGTGTGAACATGAATGTAATGTCGGTAAGGAATACATACTCCCCCAAGCTTAGGCTTTTGGCTTAAGTTGGTTGTAACATCCCAAATTTTCAATTTGGAATGTTATACACTAGATCATCATGCATAGCATATTTTCTTGCATCTTGGCCGATCCTAGAAATTTCACGCAACTCAAGGACCTCCGGAGAGAGTTGGAGATTTTGTTATTTTCATATTTGAGAGTTTCTCAAATTTTGAAAAGAGGATCGTTTGATTTATTTGTTTTATCTTCAATAAATTTTCCGGTGTCAAAATATGAGAGAGGGAATAATATGACTTTCCCGAAATTTAGGAAAATGAAGATTTAATAAATAGATCAATTTTTGTTTGCCGGAGTTTTATTTGCATTTTATTTGGATAGGGAAAAATGCGCGTTTTCGAAAATTGCATTTTAGGCCCGGAGAAAAGTTCATTTTGTTCGACTCATTTTTAGGAGTCGAGGAAAATTTACTTTTTTAGATTTGGAGTCTGGTAGATTTTTTTTTCTGTTTTTTTTTCGAGCGCGGAACCGTTTAAAAGAAAAAAAAATCCCAGCGACTTGGGCCAAAGGCCCAAGCCGCCGCAAGCCAAGCCGCCGGCCAGGAGGGCCAAAGGCCATCGCCGCGCCAGGCGCAAGGCGCCAAGGAGCCGCCGCCTCTTTCTTTTAGGAAATCCTTGTAGGACTGTGGTCCTACTTCCGTATATTCCTTTTCTATTTCTAGATCTTTTCCTTCCCTCTTTTCTATTCCTATTCCTAGTCTAATTCCTTGCCCTCTACCCCAAGTAAACCCCTCCCCTCCCCAATATAAATACCCAAGCACCCCCCCCCTCTAAACATCAAATCAAAGCCCCTCTCCTCCACACCTCACCTTGCCACCCCACGCCGCGCCGCCGCACCACCTCACCTTGCCGCCGCACCACCTCACCTTGCCACCCCACGCCGCGCCGCCGCACCACCTCACCCGCGCGCCGCCCTAAACCACCGCCTCACCCGCGCCGCCGCCGCACCTTGCCGCCGCCGCCCCACGCCCACGCCGCCGGAGCCCCTCACCGGAGACCTCGCCGAGGTTGCCCCGCGTCTCTTTTTCTCGGATCGTTTTCTTCTAATCGTTCTGATTCTTTTCTTCTCTAAACCGTTCCGGTTTTCTAGATCGGTTTTTCTTTCGGTTTTTCTTCTCCGAAACCCTAGATCAGATTCGTTTTCTTCTCCGATTCAGTTGTCTTTGGACCGTTCACCGGACCGTTCGTCCTAACGAACGTGATCACCGGATTTTTCTAGGTTAACGACGTCCGTTCGTTTAACCGTTCTTCTTTTTCTTTTCGTCGGATTTATTCCGCGATCGCGATCTCAGATCCGATCTTCTTTCTAGACTTTCTTTTCGCCCGTTTATCGGAATTAGGTGATTCAAGCGCCTGGAGTTTCGTCTCGAAACCGCCGTTCCGTCTAATCAACTTGAACAAGTTTTGCCCCGGTAAAATTTGACCTAGTTTCAACTTGCTAGAACCGAGTTGTTTTCTTCCGCCGTTTGTTTTCCGTTTCTTTGTTCGGTTCGTTTTTTTTCTTTGCAACCGGAGTTCTTAAATTGAACTTTCTGGTTCGTTCTCTCGTTCGAGTTTTACCTGTGCATTAGATTAGTACTTATTGTATGCTTGTTGTTTGTCTGCGATAGAGTACCCGGATTGCGCCGCTTGTTACTTCGAAACCCTAGGACTCGCGGATCATCAGCAAGGCAAGTAACACTTTGATCATACCTTTTCTACAACCCATGTTTTATTGCATTAGATCAATCCTCACACATTGCATGATTAGGATCTAATTAAATTGTGGGATGGGAAGTAGATGAGGTAGTACCTATTACCTGTATTACTATGAAACCTTTGGGAGTTACTTCTACGTTTGCTTATTATTATGCCATGCTATGCTAGTAGACGTGGATTGGGTGAGTGATATCCATTACAGATGTGAGTTGATAATTTTTAATGGTTTATCTAAGGTGGCAACTGAAACACACATCTGGGTGGATTGAGGCACCTGATGTCTATCAGGACTTGCCTGTTTTTTTTGGACCGCCACCCAGGCTCAAAGGGATCATAAGATCTTTCATGCTAGAAACTTCCGTGTGCAGCCACAAGCCACTATGGGCTCTGGCATAGTTGACTAAGTTATGCGAACTCTTACGGGGTGGACTAGCAGATGTAGGGGTTGTAGGTGGTACGGTCTACCCCACATGTAAGGTGCTAGCGCTTCTGAAAGACTGTGTCTCGGTCATCCGTCTTCTCAAACACCATGTAGTGCGAGAAACCAAACGGAGGCGATCGAGTCTTGTGGAGAAACGTGCGCAAACCTCTGCAAAGTGTACAAACTAATCATGATTAGTCGTGTCCCCGGTTATGGACAACTTGAGTATCTAGTACTTGAATATCATTGTGAATCTCAACATGTTACTTCTAATTAATGTTGTTGGGTTTTAATTATTTTTAATTGGAATTGAGAATGCTGTCAACCATTCTCAATGTTTCACAACCACCATGATAGTTAAATAAATTTATTCCTTTGCAGTAGGGAAAAATTGGCTTTACGCAAAACTGTAACCATAGAGCTTTCCACCAGCCATATATGCATATAGTATAGCTGTTTCATCCTATTACTCTCTATGTGTTACATTGCCAGCATATTCCATGTGCTGACCCGTTTTCGGGCTGCAACGTTAATGTTGTAGACTTTTCAGACGACGATTGAGGTGCGTTTAGGTCGTGGCCCTATACTCAGTGATGCCGCTAGACTTGGTGGACCCATTTATCTTCCAAGTCTTCCGCTGTTATCTTTATTATATGGCCTTAAGCCATATTCATTGTAATAAGTTCTTTTTGAGCCATCGATGTAATAAGTGTGTGATTGCAACTCTGCTATAAAACCTCGATGTACTGTGTGGTGTCAGCATTACTGATCCAGGGATGACACCGTAGCACAGTAGACGTGATCCATTCGGTTCAGGTCGCTACAGAGATGGTATCAGAGCACACGCTGACTGTAGGACACGACCACTAAGTTAAAGCCATAGATCACTATTATCTCCTCATTTTCTAACTCCTCATCTTTTCTACTCTATTAGGATGACGAACGTGAAGATTAAGTACGCCCAACCGGATGAAGGCACGCCATTTGGATTTCACCTGAAGGAAGTCACCAAGTACCTGAACATTGGATTACCAAGCTTCACGGGAACTTTCAACGCCACTCTGCCTGAAGAGGAGCGCTGGAAGATTCAAGCTCACGTTCCGGGAAGGACATTCGCGCCAATCACGAAGCCCATAGATAGTGTTTTCAATGCACCAACCTGGAGTCTGGGAAAGAGCATGGTAGCCCATATCACCATAGGACGCATTGGAGAAGTTTATCAAGAAGACCTCAAGGACACTATCTACCAGATTTGCGGACGCCGAGATGAACAATGGGAGTTAGTCAGCACCAAGAAGGATAGATCCATTGCAGCATTCATCCAGGAGTTAAACCAGCACATTCGACGCCACGAGAACCAGATGTGCAATGACATGATGGAGTTGAAGAATGCGAAGGCAAGGATCATCGAGCTAGAAGGAGAACTGAAGTCTACACGCAAGGACTACATGGACGAGATCGTAGCTCTAGCAAGGCACAATAACGATCTTAAGCAGGAGATTGAAGAACTCAAGAGGAAGTTAGCATCCCAGGAGGAAGACGAGTACGTCGCATGTTCGGACAACTACATCATCATCGACGACACCGATTCGGATCCAAGTGAACCCGACTTTGAAGACGAAGCTGGAGCAGATATCATGGAGTCTTCCACCGGTTCAAATTTCTAGATGACCGCCAGATAGTAGTAGTATTTCCCCCATGTAAAACATTATAGTCGAGCACTTTTGCGATAGTTTTAGACCGTTTGTAAGCCCTTGTTTGATTGATTGAAGTGATTTTGTGTGCATTTGCCTCATGTGCATATGGGTAGTGTTTTCTCTTTAGACCCCCTCTATTCTTAATTCTCGTCTTTTCTAAACCCTCAGATGCCTCCAAGACGTGACAATGGATTTCCACCAGAGCTCACTCAGTTGATCCAGCAGCAGAATCAATTGATGCAGATGTTAGTTCAGAACCAACAGAACAACAACAACAACCCACCACCACCCCCACCTGTTGACCACTTAGCCCGTTTTCTTAGGCTGAATCCGCCGGTGTTTTCTAGTAGCACCGAGCCGATAGTAGCAGACGATTGGCTCCGCAAGATAGGAAGGGAGTTGACCACTGCAGGATGCACGGATGGTGAGAAAGTTAAGTTTGCCGCTCACCAGCTAGACGGACCCGCGGCAGCATGGTGGGAGAATTTCACAGCCACTTACCCAGTTGACACTGTCACATGGGATCAGTTTTAGCAAGCTTTCCGCACTGCCCATGTTTCAGCAGGAGCTATGGCCATAAAGAAGCGTGAGTTTCGCAACTTACGCCAAGGAGGAAGGACTGTTGGCCAGTATGTGGAGGAGTTTAGTAAGCTAGCCCGTTATGCCCCAGATGACGTTGCTACGGATGCAGCTAAGCAGGAGAAGTTTCTGGAAGGACTGAATGATGAACTAAGCATGAAGTTGATGGTAGCAAGTTTCAACAACTACCAGGAGTTGGTAGATCGTGCCATCATGATTGAAGGGAAGCAACAGCAGATGGAGAACCGTAAGAGGAAGTATGGACAGGGGAAGTATAACTCTGGAGCCCAGCAGAAGCCCCGTTTTACCCCTAAACCGGGATTTCAGTTTCAGCACACCCATGGAGGAGGTAGCTCGCACAACCATAATGGCCACAAGAATGGTAATGGGAATGGAGGAAGCAACGGCCAGAATCGTACCACCCCATCGACCCCAACCAAGAGAGACCTGAGCCAAGTCACCTGTTTCAAGTGTTCCAAGACCGGACATTATGCCAATGAATGTCCTGAAGGCCAGAATGGAAATGGCAATGGAAGCTCTGGGAAGAAGCCGAACCCTTTCAATAGGGGACAGGTGAACCACGTTAATGTGGAGGAGGTTGAAGATCAGCCTGATGCAGTAATCAGTAAGTTTTTGGTTAAGTCATTTACTGCACTCGTTCTTTTTGACACTGGTGCATCGCATTCATACATATCAAGGGGATTTGTGGATAAGTATAACCTGCCAACCCAAGCCCTTAGGTCACCCATGTTAGTAAGCTCACCAGGAGCGGAGTTTAAGGCTAGACGATGGTGTGATCGGTTACCATTAAGGATTGGTAACTATGTGTTTCCCTCAGACCTAATAGTATTGGAATCTCAAGGATTGGATGTGATATTAGGCATGGATTGGTTATCAAAGTATGAAGGGAATATTGAGTGTGCTAGTAAGTCAATTTTGCTTACTACACCAGAAGGGAGAAGGATCAAGTATGTATCCCGGCATGTACCAAAAAGGACACAAGTGAATTGCCTAACAGGAGTTGTGCAAGAAGAAGTACCAGTGGTAAAGGATTTTCCTGATGTATTTCCTGAGGAATTGCCAGGCATGCCACCGGATAGAGACATTGAGTTTTTGATTGAGTTATTGCCAGGAACAGGCCCAATATCGAAGCGACCATATAGGATGCCAGCAAAGGATTTGGTGGAAATTAAGAATCAGATTAAGGAGTTATTGGATAAAGGTTACATTCGCCCAAGTTCTTCACCTTGGGGATCACCCGTACTTCTAGTGGAAAAGAAGGATGGATCATTAAGGATGGTTGTAGATTATCGGGGATTGAATGAAGTAACCATCAAGAACAAGTACCCACTACCGATGATTAATGATCTGTTTGATCGATTGCAAGGAGCTAAAGTGTTTTCCAAGATCGATTTGCGATCAGGGTACCACCAATTGAAGATTCGAGAGCAGGACATACCTAAGACAGCTTTTACCACAAGATACGGATTGTATGAGTATACCGTTATGTCATTTGGATTGACTAACGCGCCTGCCTATTTTATGAACCTGATGAACAAAGTGTTTATGGAGTTTTTGGATAAGTTCGTCGTAGTGTTCATTGATGACATCCTGGTTTATTCAAAGAATGAAGAGGAACATAAGGAACATTTGCGTTTGGTTTTGGAGAAACTAAGGGAACATCAGTTATATGCCAAATTTAGCAAATGTGAGTTTTGGTTGAAGGAAGTTGGATTCCTCGGACACGTTATATCCGGAGAAGGTATAGCAGTTGACCCCACAAAGGTTGAGACCGTAACCGAATGGGAAGCACCAACAACAGTTGGAGAGATCCGAAGTTTTCTTGGACTCGCAGGATACTACCGGAGATTTATTGAGAATTTTTCAAAGATTGCGAAGCCCATGACGGAGTTGTTGAAGAAGGATACTAAGTTCAAATGGACTGAGGAGTGTGAGGCTAGTTTTCAGGAGTTGAAGAAACGTTTGGTTACCTCACCAGTATTGATTTTGCCAGATCAGACCAAGGATTATGAGGTGTATTGCGACGCTTCACGTCGAGGACTTGGAGCAGTGCTTATGCAGGAAGGAAGAGTTGTTTCGTATGCTTCACGGCAACTGAAGCCTCATGAGTTGAATTATGCCACGCATGATTTGGAGTTAGCAGCCGTAGTGCATGCATTGAAGACGTGGAGACATTTCCTCATTGGAAATCATTGTGAGGTGTACACGGATCATAAGAGTTTGAAGTACATTTTCACGCAGAAGGAGTTGAACCTCAGACAAAGGAGATGGTTGGAGCTCATCAAGGATTATGACATGAGATTGCATTACCATCCCGGAAAAGCTAATGTAGTAACTGACGCATTGAGCCGTAAGAGCCATGTCAATACGATAATGACGGGAAGTATACCCAAGGAGTTAGCAGAAAACCTTCGTGAGCTATGTTTGGAAATAGTTCCGAGAGGCTATGTAGCAGCATTGGAGATTAAGTCAACATTGATGGATAAGATCAGAGAAGCTCAGAAATCTGACAAAGAGATTGCTGCTATAAAGGAGAAACTTAGCAAAGGAAAAGCAAAGGGATTTCGTGAGGATGAGCACGATACCCTATGGTTTGAGGACCGTGTTTATGTGCCCAATGACCCGGAGATCAGGAAGTTGATTTTGCAGGAGGCACATGATTCACCGTATTCGATTCACCCAGGGAATACCAAGATGTATTTGGATTTGAAAGAAACATTCTGGTGGACCGGAATGAAGAAGGATATTGCAGCATATGTAGCAGTTTGTGACGTATGTCAGAGAGTAAAGGCGGAGCATCAGAAGCCAGCAGGATTATTACAACCATTGCCGATACCCGAATGGAAGTGGGATAAGATAGGCATGGATTTTATCACAGGACTACCCAGGACGAAAGCAGGCTATGACTCGATATGGGTAGTAGTTGATCGTTTGACGAAGGTAGCACATTTCATTCTAGTTAAGACCACTTACACCAGTGCTAAGTTGGCAAAGATATACATGACTAGGATCATTTGTTTGCATGGAGTCCCGAGGAGTATCGTATCAGATACCAGTTTCGTTCCATGACAACAGTTACGAAGTTGGAGACCGACAATTCTTTGGACCAGACTTGATTAAGGAGTCTGAACGGAAAGTTAAGTTGATTCGCGATAGGCTCAAGGTAGCCCAGTCCAGGCAGAAGAGCTACGCAGATTCTAAATGCAAGGAGATAGTTTACGAAACTGGAGACAGAGTTTATCTTCGAGTATCCCCACTTCGAGGAGTTAAGCGCTTTGGAGTTAAGGGAAAATTAGCACCGCGTTTCGTTGGACCGTTTAAGATCTTGAAACGTATGGGAGAAGTCTCGTATAAGTTGGAATTACCAGAGGGACTGTCAGGAGTTCATGATGTATTCCATGTTTCTCAGCTGAAGAGATGTCACGCCGAGATGGCAGAGGTACCGCTAAGAGATACCGTGCCGCTTGAAGCGATCCAGTTGAAGGACGACTTAACATATGAGGAGAAGCCAGTTAAGATTCTCGATTTTGCCAGCAGAGTTACTCGCAGCAAGGTTATCAAGTTTTGCAAAGTTCAGTGGAACCACCATTCAGAGGATCAAGCCACCTGGGAGAGAGAAGAAGATTTGCTCAAGGATCACCCTCACCTATTTTCTATCCAACCCGAATCTCGAGGGCGAGATTCATCTTAAGGGGGGTAGGTTTGTAACATCCCAAATTTTCAATTTGGAATGTTATACACTAGATCATCATGCATAGCATATTTTCTTGCATCTTGGCCGATCCTAGAAATTTCACGCAACTCAAGGACCTCCGGAGAGAGTTGGAGATTTCGTTATTTTCATATTTGAGAGTTTCTCAAATTTTGAAAAGAGGATCGTTTGATTTATTTGTTTTATCTTCAATAAATTTTCCGGTGTCAAAATATGAGAGAGGGAATAATATGACTTTCCCGAAATTTAGGAAAATGAAGATTTAACAAATAGATCAATTTTTGTTTGCCGGAGTTTTATTTGCATTTTATTTGGATAGGGAAAAATGCACGTTTTCGAAAATTGCATTTTAGGCCCGGAGAAAAGTTCATTTTGTTCGACTCATTTTTAGGAGTCGGGGTAAATTTACTTTTTTAGATTTGGAGTCCAGTAGATTTCTTTTTCTGTTTTTTTTTCAAGAGCGGAACCGTTTAAAAGAAAAAAAAATCCCAGCGACTTGGGCCAAAGGCCCAAGCCGCCGCAAGCCAAGCCGCCGACCAGGAGGGCCAAAGGCCATCGCCGCGCCAGGCGCAAGGCGCCAGGGAGCCGCCGCCTCTTTCTTTTAGGAAATCCTAGTAGGACTTTGGTCCTACTTCCGTATATTCCTTTTCTATTTCTAGATCTTTTCCTTCCCTCTTTTCTATTCCTATTCCTAGTATAATTCCTTGCCCTCTACCCCAAGTAAACCCCTCCCCTCCCCAATATAAATACCCAAGCACCCCCCCTCTAAACATCAAATCAAAGCCCCTCTCCTCCACACCTCACCTTGCCACCCCACGCCGCGCCGCCGCACCACCTCACCTTGCCACCCCACGCCACGCCGCCGCACCACCTCACCTTGCCACCCCACGCCGCGCCGCCGCACCACCTCACCCGCGCGCCGCCCTAAGCCGCCGCCTCACCCGCGCCGCCGCCGCACCTTGCCGCCGCCGCCCCACGCCCACGCCGCCGGAGCCCCTCACCGGAGACCTCGCCGAGGTTGCCCCGCGTCTCTTTTTCTCGGATCGTTTTCTTCTAATCGTTCCGATTCTTTTTTTCTCTAAACTGTTCTGGTTTTCTAGATCGGTTTTTCGTTCGGTTTTTCTTCTCCGAAACCCTAGATCGGATTCGTTTTCTTCTCCGATTTAGTTGTCTTTGGACCGTTCGCCGGACCGTTCGTCCTAACGAATGTGATCACCGGATTTTTCTAGGTTAACGACGTCCGTTCGTTTAACCATTCTTCTTTTTCTTTTCGTCGGATTTATTCCGCGATCGCGATCTCAGATCTGATCTTCTTTCTAGACTTTCTTTTCACCCGTTTATCAGAATCAGGTGATTCAAGCGCCTGGAGTTTCGTCTCGAAACCGCCGTTCCGTCTAATCAACTTGAACAAGTTTTGCCCTGGTAAAATTTGACCTAGTTTCAACTTGCTAGAACCGAGTTGTTTTCTTCCGCCGTTTGTTTTCCGTTTCTTTGTTCGGTTCGTGTTTTTTCTTTGCAACCGGAGTTCTTAAATTGAACTTTCTGGTTCGTTCTCTCGTTCGAGTTTTACCTGTGCATTAGATGAGTACTTATTGTATGCTTGTTGTTTGTCTGCGATAGAGTACCCGGATTGCGCCGCTTGTTACTTCGAAACCCTAGGACTCGCGGATCATCAGCAAGGCAAGTAACACTTTGATCATACCTTTTCTACAACCCATGTTTTAATTGCATTAGATCAATCCTCACACATTGCATGATTAGGATCTAATTAAATTGTGGGATGGGAAGTAGATGAGGTAGTACCTATTACCTGTATTACTATGAAACCTTTGGGAGTTACTTCTACGTTTGCTTATTATGCCATGCTATGCTAGTAGACGTGGATTGGGTGAGTGATATCCATGACAGATGTGAGTTGATAATTTTTAATGGTTTATCTAAGGTGGCAACTTAAACACACATCTGGGTGGATTGAGGCACCTGATGTCTATCAGGACTTGCCTGTTTTTTTTGGACCGCCACCCAGGCTCAAAGGGATCATAAGATCTTTCATGCTAGAAACTTCCGTGTGCAGCCACAAGCCATTATGGGCTCTGGCATAGTTGACTAAGTTGTGCGAACTCTTACGGGGTGGACTAGCAGATGTAGGGGTTGTAGGTGGTACGGTCTACCCCACATGTAAGGTGCTAGCGCTTCTGAAAGACTGTGTCTCGGTCATCCGTCTTCTCAAACACCATGTAGTGCGAGAAACCAAACGGAGGCGATCGAGTCTTGTGGGGAAAAGTGCGCAAACCTCTGCAGAGTGTACAAACTAATCATGATTAGCCGTGTCCCCGGTTATGGACAACTTGAGTATCTAGTACTTGAATATCATTGTGAATCTCAACATGTTACTTCTAATTAATGTTGTTGGGTTTTAATTATTTTTAATTGGGATTGAGAATGCTGTCAACCATTCTCAATGTTTCACAACCACCATGATAGTTAAATAAATTTATTCCTTTGCAGTAGGGAAAAATTGGCTTTACGCAAAGCAAAACTGTAACCATAGAGCTTTCCACCAGCCATATATGCATATAGTATAGCTGTTTCATCCTATTACTCTCTATTTGTTACATTGCCAGCATATTCCATGTGCTGACCCGTTTTCGGGCTGCAACGTTAATGTTGCAGACTTTTTAGACGACGATTGAGGTGCGTTTAGGTCGTGGCCCTATACTCAGTGATGCCGCTGGAGTTGATGGACCCATTTATCTTCCAAGTCTTCCGCTGTTATCTTTATTATATGGCCTTAAGCCATATTCATTGTAATAAGTTCTTTTTGAGCCATCGATGTAATAAGTGTGTGATTGCAACTCTGCTATAAAACCTCGATGTACTGTGTGGTGTCAGCATTACTGATCCAGGGATGACACCGTAGCACAGTAGACGTGATCCATTCGGGTCAGGTCGCTACATTGGTCTATGGCCACGGCTGGCCTGGTGGATATCCAAAGTTGTAACTTGGGTCGTACTATGCTGCAGCGGCTACTGCCTGACGAGCTGCAGCTTGGAGGCGAGCTGCCTCCGTCCTCCTCTCATACTCGTTCGCCTCCTCCCTGGTTATAACATATCTCCTTTTTTCCTAAAAGTCAAAGAAAGCAGGAGCAGGGAGAGCAACATGGGTGGTGCGCTGTCAGTCAAAGATTAGTCGATACTGGAGGAATTGTTCATTCCTCTCAACAAACTGATGGCGAACCATAGCATTATAATCTAGATAAGTAGGAGGTAACTCAATATCATTTCCACGTATGGGTATCTCAAGATAGTTAGCTACACGAGTTGCATAAATTCCACCAAACAAATCTCCACTTATGCTGTTGTGATGCAACCTACGTGCAACAATGGCCCCCAAGTTATATTGTTTATCACCTAGTACCGCACTCTTGAGGACACAAAGATCAAGAACGCACATGTGACAAGCCTCATCTTTACCATTACTGCATCTACCCACGAAGAGAGAAAAATAATGTATGGAAGGAAAATGAATGCTCCATATGGTAGCTTGTGTGATTTCTCTAGACTCCCCGACAGTAATACTAGCAAGAAAGTCTTTATATTCAGATTTGCGAGGTTCACTAACATTGCCCTAGTGCGGGAGTTTACAAGCAATATTAAAATCTTCTAGGTCCATGGTATATGATTTATCATAAAGATCAAATAAAACAGTGTGAGAAATGCGTCAGGATGTAAATTTAAACCTTCTCACAAATGAATCAGTTAGATAGAGGTATTGCCAGCACTTATCTGACACGAATCCCTCAAGATCAGCATTACGCACATATGCGTCAAATTCCTCCTTAATGCCTGCTTGGACCATAAAATCTTCTGACGGCCATTCACAAGGCTGCACTTGAGCTTCTCTTGGTAGTTCATAGTCCGGCTCACGTATCGCGAGCCTAGGTGCCTGCTTCCTTGAGGAACCGCCTTGGTACATTTTCCTAAACATATTTCTTCCTCTGAAAAATTTCTGAAATTTTTAGCGACTCAAAATGAAAGTGAATCAAACTCAACAAGATTGATAGCAACTACTCCCACAAGTGCCTAGAGGCCATATCATGCATTAAAACTACTTTTGACCACATAAATTTGACATGCAAGCTCAAGAATAGGGTCACCTAAGTAGCAAAAATTTGTAATAAATAAAGCACTAGAACAAAAACTAATTGGACCATTGGAGGAGTCACATACCGAAGAACAATCCCCCAAAGCAGTTTTGTGAATGGAGCTTTGAGCAAGGAGATCGAAAATGGCAGCAAGATGAGCTAGAACTCGGGTTTGAGCTGGTGGAGGATTTTTTCTGGAGGAAGACGAAGTGTGTGGGTGCAAAAATAAGTGGAGGGGGCCCACGTGGGGTCCACGAGGCAGGGGGCACGCCCTGGACCCTCGTGGCCAGGTGGTGTGTCCCCCTGGTGTGTTCTCAGTGCCAATAATTCTTAAATATTCTAGAAAAACATATTAAATTTTCAGGACATTTGGAGAACTTTTATTTTCGGGGTATTTTTTATTGCAAGGATAATTCGAAAAACAGACATAAAATACTATTTTTGCTTTATTAAATCTAAATAACAAAAAGTAAAAGGAGGGTACAGAGAGTTGTGCTTTCTAACTTCATCCATCTCATGCTCATCAAAAGGAATCCACTAACAAGGTTGATCAAGTCATGTTAACAAACTCTTTTTGAATAACATGAAACCAGAGAATTTTCAAATAACACTAGGTTACCTCAACGGGGATATGCACGTCCCCAACAATAAGAATATCATATTTCTTCTTGACAGTAGGAAGAGGAAATTCAAAACCTCCAATAGTAATTGTTGAAATTTTTTCAATAGAATTGATACTGTGGACTTGAGGTTGTTTTCTCGGAAAGTGTACCGTATGCTCATTACCATTAACATGAAAAGTTACATTGCCTTTGTTGCAATCAATAATAGCCCCTCTAGTATTCAAAAATGGTCTACCAAGAATAATAGACATACTATCGTCCTCGGGAAGAATAACAAAGTCTGTTAAAATAGTAATGTTTGCAACCACAACAAGCACATCCTCACAAATACCGACAGGTATAGCAGTTGACTTATCAGCCATTTGCAAAGATATTTCAGTAGGTGTCAACTTATTCAAATCAAGTCTACGATATAAAGAGAGAGGCATAACACTAACACCGACTGCAAGATCACATAAAGCAGTTTTAACATAGTTTCTTTTAATGGAGCATGGTATAGTGGGTACACCCGGGTCTCCAAGTTTCTTTGGTATTCCACCCTTAAAAGTATAATTAGCAAGCATGGTGGAAATTTCAGCTTCCGGTATCTTTCTTTTATTTGTAACAATATCTTTCATGTACTTAGCATAAGGATTCATTTTAAGCATATCAGTCAAACGCATACGCAAAAAGATAGGTCTAATCATTTCAGCAAAGCGCTCAAAATCCTCATCATCCTTTTTCTTGGATGGTTTAGGAGGAAAAGGCATGGGTTTCTGAAGCCATGGTTCTCTTTCTTTACCGTGCTTACTAGCAACAAAGTCTCTCTAATCATAACATTGATTCTTTGATTGTGGGTTATCAAGATCAATAGCAGGTTCAATTTCTACATCATTGTTATTGCTAGGTTGAGCATCAACATGAACATCACCATTAACATTATCACTAGGTTCATGTTCATTACCAAATTGTGTTTCAACATCATAAATAGAAATATCATTGGGATTCTCAGGTGTCTCAACAACAGGTTCACTAGAAGCATGCAAAGTCCTATCATTTTTCTTTTTCTTCTTCTTAGAAGAACTAGGTGCATCAACATTAGTTCTATGAGAATATTTCTCAATTCTCTTAGGGTGGCCCTGGGGATACAAAGGTTCCTGAGTCATTTTACCCCCTCTAGTCACAACTCTAACAGCATTTTCATTTTTCTTATTATCTAATTCATTGAGCAAATCATTCTGAGCTTTAAGTACTTGTTCTACTTGAGTGGTGACCATAGAAGCATGTTTACTAATAAGTTTAAGTCCACCTTTAACTCTAGACATATAATCACTCAAGTGTTCAATCATATAAGCATTGCGTTTCAATTGTCTACCAACATAAGCATTGAAGTTTTCTTGTTTAACAATAAAATTATCAAACTCATCTAAGCATTGGCTAGCAAACTTATACCGAGGAATATCACCTTCATCAAATCTATAGAGAGAATTTACCTTTACTGCCTGTGTCGGGTTATCAAGACCATGTATTTCTTTAATAGGCGGTAAATTCTTAACATCTTCAGCTTTAATGCCCTTTTCTTTCATAAATTTCTTTGCCTCTTTCATATCTTCAGACTGAGAAATAGAATACCCCTTTTCTTCGGAGTTGGCTTAGGAGTTGGTTCAGGAAGTGTCCAATCATTTTCATTACTCAACATATTATTCGATAGCAATTCAGCTTGATCAATAGTTCTTTCCCCGAAAACACAACCAGCACAACTATCCAGGTGGTCTCTTGAAGCATCGGTTAGTCCATTATAAAAGATATCAAGTATTTCATTTTTCTTGAGAGGATGATCAGGCAAAGCATTAAGTAATCGGAGAAGCCTCCCCCAAGCATGTGGGAGACTCTCTTCTTCAATTTGCACAAAATTATATATTTCCCTTAAGGCAGCTTGTTTCTTATGAGCGGGGAAATATTTAGCAGAGAAGTAATAAATCATATCCTGGGGACTACACACACAACCAGGATCAAGAGAATTAAACCATGTTTTAGCATCACCCTTTAATGAGAACGGAAACAACTTAAGGATAGAGTAATAGCGAGTTTTCTCATCATTAGTGAATAGGGTGGCTATATCATTTAATTTAGTAAGATGTGCCACAACAGTTTCAGATTCATAGCCATAGAAAGGATCAGATTCAACCAAAGTAATTAACTCAGGATCGACAGAGAAATCATAATCCTTATCGGAAATACAGATAGGTGAAGTAGCAAAAGCAGGGTCATATTTCATTCTAGCATTCAAAGACTTTTCTTTCAACTTAGCTAACAGTTTCTTAAGATCATATCTATCATTGCAAGCTAAAAAGTCTCTAGAAGTTTCTTCATCCATAACATAACCCTCAGGCACAACAGGCAATTCATATCTAGGGGGAGAATCTTCATCATCACTTTCATCAATATTATCATTTTCAATAATTTCATTCTCTCTAACCCTAGCAAGTTGTTCATCAAGAAATTAACATGGTGGCATAGTATTATCAAGCATAGAAGTAGTTTCATCATAGTATCATGCAAAATAGAAGTGGCATCATCAATAACATGCGACATATCTGAATAAATAGCAGGAGTAGGTGTCACAAGTTTACTCAAAACATAAGGTAAATCAAGTGCAGAGCTAGATGGAAATTCCTTACCTCCCCTCGTAGTTGAGGGAAAAATCTTGGTTCTTTCATCTTTCAAGTTCCTCATAGTGATCAACAGATATAAATCCCAAGTGACTCAAAGAATAGAGCTATGCTCCTCGGCAACGGCGCCAGAAAATAGTCTTGATAACCCACAAGTATATGGGATCGCAACAGTTTTCGAGGGTATAGTATTCAACCCAAATTTATTGATTCGACACAAGGGGAGCCAAAGAATATTCTCAACTATTAACAGTTGAGTTGTCAATTCAACCGCACCTGAAAGACTTAATATCTGTAGCAAAGTATTTAGTAGCAAAGTAATATGGAAGTAACGGTAACGGTGGCAAAAGTAACAGTATTGGTTTTGTAGTAATTGTAACTGTGGCAATGGTAAAGTAACTAAGCAGAGATCAATATGTGAAAAGCTCATAGGCAATGGATTAGTGAAGGATAATTATGTTGGATGTGATTCCTCATGCAACAGTTATAATATAGGATGACACAGAACTAGCTCCAGTTCATCAATGTAATGTAGGCATGTATTCTGACTATAGACATACATGCTTATGGAAAAGAACTTGCATGGCATCTTTTTCCCTACCCTCCCATGGCAGCGGGGTCCTATTGGAAACTAAGGGATATTAAGGCCTCCTTTTAATAGAGTACCAGACCAAAGCATTAACACTTAGTGAATACATGAACTCCTCAAACTACGGTCATCACCGGCAGTGGTCCCGATTATTGTCACTTCGGGGTTACCAGATCATAACACATAGTGGGTGACTATTGACTTGCAAAATAGGATCAAGAACTCACATATATTCATGGAAACATAATAGGTTTAGATCTGAAATCATGGCACCCGAGCCCTAGTGACAAGCATTAAGCATAGCAAAGTCATAGTAACATCAATCTCAGAACATAATGGATACTAGGGATCAAACCATAACAAAACTAACTCGATTACATGATAAATCTCATCCAACCCATCACCGTCCAGCAAGCCTCTGGTGGAATTACTCACGCACGGCGGTGAGCAACATGACATTGGTGATGGAGGAAGGTTGGTGATGATGATGGCAACGGATTCCCCTCTCCGGAGCCCCGAACGGACTCCACATCAACCCTCCTGAGAGAGATTAGGGCTTGGCAGCGGCTCCGTATCGTAAAACACGGTGAATCCTTCTCTCTGATTTTTTTCTCCCTGAACGTGAATATATAGAGTTGGAGTTGAGGTCAGTGGAGTCTCAGGGGGGCCACGAGGATAGGGGGCACGCCCACCACCCTCGTGGACAGAGTGTGGCCCCCCTTTCGTTGATTCTTTCGCCAGTATTTTTTATATATTCCAAAAATATTCTCTGTGAAGTGCCAGGTCATTCTGAGAACTTTCATTTCTGCACAAAAATAACACCATGGCAATTCTGTTGAAAACAATGTCAGTCCAGGTTAGTTCCATTCAAATCATGCAAGTTAGAGTCCAAAACAAGGTCAAAAGTGTTTGGAAAAGTAGATACGATGGAAACGTATCAGGGCTCTCATTACTTTGAAGTGTAAGCATGCTTTATTCATTTTTGGACTTGATGTTTCATCATTTTCACCTTCTATCGGGAAGTAGCTATTTTTTGCCCATGTCACAATCATTTATTGTTTAACATGTGGCATGTAAGCTAAGCATGCTTAACTGGGATAAATGAAAAATGTGCTTCATAATTTTAACAATTATTCTGGACTTGGAGATCTTGCATTTCCCACAACTTGCTCTTCTAATTTGTTTTTGTTGGATAAGTATCCAAGAACTATTTTTTATTTTTCTCAATAATTTCATAAGACAACCGAAGTGGAAATAATCTATCACATATAGTTGCTAACTTTCGCTAGTCGACCGACGCCCAAAATGTGGAAGACTTATATTATACAGTGGTGAAGATATAATAACTCTCAAACTAAATCTTGTAGATAATACGATTATCTCAAGAATGCAATTAAACCCACTCATTATAAATATCTACTAATAATTGGAGAAAGATTCCTTCCTAGTTCAAAAAGGAACTCAACGGTTCAACTTATTGTGCAAACAAGCTTAAAGTCAACTAAAATGCAACCATGCAAAAATAATAAGGATACAATGGCTTCAAATCTCTGCAAGCTTAACACTATAAGTCGACGAGATTCGTTCATCCCTCTAGTTGGGTCTATCGTGATTTTCTTCTTTGATAGGTGCAGGATCATGAGAAAGTTCTTGGCGGAGTCATTCGTTGGTTGCCTCAAGCATGACGATGTGGGCTTTGAGAACATCCACCTTCGCCTCTAGCTGGGCAATGACCCAAAGTGTTGGGAAACGTAGTAGAAAACCTGCCTACGATCACCCAGGAACAATATGAAGATGCATAAAAGGTTTTGATCACGATCGTTACTGACTCCGAGTAGTAGCTGAAGTAGATGAGTTGGTGTAGACTGTACTTGGAGTCCCTCTAACCGTAGATGAACGATCCCGCGAACCGTGCACGAACGGAAGACCTAAAGCATGACCTCTCTACTTGGTTGCAAGCGTACGGTCTTTAGGATCCGGCAGCGCTTCACCATCCAGAGATAATCATCACTGGAGAATTAGAGGGAGGAGATTAATACCACACTGGGCTTCTAATTATGAGGATTAGATAATCTAGCTCAAGCTCTAATTGATCAACTAGGACCAACTAGAACTAGGCTCCAAAACTTGTATGTCCAAATAGCACCAAAACCTCAAGTATACATAGGTTGGAGGGAGAGGGAGGGGCGCCAAGCAAGGAGGGAAGGCCCCTCCTTGTTGTGTCGTCCTAGGGAGGAGGAGGAGTCCCTTCCCCACTCCAATTCCGCCTCCCCACAGGGAATAGGGGCCGCCTACCCTACATGGGCCATGGTGGCCCAATTTTCCTTCCACTACTTGGCCTTTTAAGACCCGTTGATATTAAATTACATATAAAATCCTCTTGAAAATTACTAGAGCCTCTTATTATTAATTTAACATCACTGAAAATATTTTCCACCTACATATTATTTATCGGGAATATTCGGCATTGCTGATAAACTCTGAAACCCTTCCGGTGACCTCAGAATGCTTCCGGTTCCTCTCGAAACTATTCTGAATATAAACAATTCCACAAATAAATCCTTGATACTCTTGTCCTACTAACACTCAGCAGGTCATGATTACCTTAAGCTTGTGACCATGTAGGTTTGTTAAAACATAGACATGAACGAAACCCCTTCGTTCAATGACCGATAGTGGAACCGTGGACGTCTTATGTCAACAAACTCCAAAACATAAGGAGGCAAATTATTGCACCGCCACTTCTTATAGTTTACTTCCAATATTTATCCTACTCACAAAATAAGCATCCAACTTGAAGATTTTCATGAGCCCGGACTTCTTTGGGCAGGTGAGCATTCAACCATCTGACTGTGAAGTGCCCTTCGAGCCAGGGCGAGGAGCAGGGGCTCCTTCGATGATGGAACAAGTTCGAGTTGTTTCGCTGGACATCTAGGCAATGGCGAAGACTTTGTCGATGGATGATGACCCACAAGTATAGGGTATCAATCATAGGCCTTTCAATAAGTAAGAGTGTTGAACCCAACGAGGAGCAGAAGGAAATGACAAGTGTTTTAGCAAGGTATTTTCTATAGGCACTGAAATTGTCGGTAACAGATAGTTTGATAGCAACACAATGTGCAACGAGTAATAAGTACTCCCTCCGTTCCGAATTACTTGTCTTAGATTTGTCTAGATACGGAGGTATCTAGCACTAAAATGAGTCTAGATACATCTGTATCTAGACAAATCCAAGACAAGTAATTTGGAACGGAGGGAGTAGAAATAGTAACAATAGGTGCAGCAAGGTATCCCAATACTTTTTCCAGCAATGGATAGGCCAAAATAGTCCCTTATAGTAAGCAAAGTGTTCTTGAGGACACACGGGAATTTCATCTAATCACTTTCATCATGTTGGTTTGATTCGCGTTCGCGACACTGATAATTTGATATGTGGGTGGACCGCTGCTTGGATGTTGTTCTTACTTGAACAAGCCTCCCACTTATGTTTAACCCCTCTCGCAAGCATCCGCAACTACGAAAGAAAAATTAAGATAAAATCTAACCATAGCACTAAACATATGGATCCAAATCAACCCCTTACAGAATAGCGCATAAACTAGGGTTTAAGCTTCTGTCACTCTAGCAACCCATCATCTAATAACTACTCCACAATGCATTCCCTTAGGCCCAAAGATGGTGAAGTGTCATGTAGTCAACATTCACATAACACCACTAAAGGAATCACAACATACATATCATCAAAATATCGAATGAATATCAAATTCACATGATTGCTTATGACAAGACTTCTCCCATGTCCTCAAGAACAAAAGTAACAACTCACAGAACATATTGATTCTCAAGATCAGAGGGGTATTGAATATCATAATAGATCTGAAAATATAATCTTCTACCAAATAAACTGGCTAGCATCAACTACAAGATGTAATCAACACTACTAGTCACCCACAGGTACCAATCTGAGGTTTTGATACAAAGATTGAACACAAGAGACGAACTAGGGTTTTGAGATGAGATCATGATGTTGACGATGTTGATGGAGATTGGCCCTCCCATGATGAGAGGGTTGTTGGTGATGACGATACCTTCGACTTCCCCCTCCCGGAGGGAAGTATCCCCGGCGGAAACGCTCCGCTGGAGAGCAAAGTGCTCCTGCATAAGTTCCGCCTCGAGACGGCAACACTCCGTCCTGAAAGTCCTCTCCTTATTTTTTTCGAGGGCAAATGGCCTTATGTACCAAAAGACGGGCACCGGAAGTGGGCCAGGGAGCCCACTACACACTAGGGCGTGCCAGGGGGTAGGCGCGCCTTGGTGCCTAGTGGGCACCTGGGTGACCCCCTTCGGTATTTCCTTTCTCCAATATTTTTTATATATTCCAAGATAATTCTTCGTGAAATTTCAGCTTATTTGGAGATGTGCAGAATAGGTAAAGCAGACACATAGAAAGATAGGGCTTATAGTTTCACCTCCAACTTGTTCACCTCAAGGGTGATGACAACAATAATAACTCATATCCAACTGGATATATGTGCCTAGATCTTTCCCCGCCAGATGATGCTTGCAAAAGAGAAAAATAAAAAGGAATAGAGGCGAACACTATTGACTCTTGCATAAAAAGTAAATACATAAAAGTAAAAGATAGGCCCTTCGCAGAGGGAAGCAGAGGTTGGCATGCACTTTTATTTTTGGATGCACAAGCTCTTAGTGCAAAAGAACGTAACGTTAGATTGCCCCTTGTGGTAGCAACCTTTATTATGTAGTCCGTAGGTTTTATTACTTTGCCATCACAAGTTCATACAATGCTTATTTTCCCTTGCACTAAAATATCATACATATTTAGAAGCAATTTTTATTGCCTTATGCACCAATGAAAACTTACTTGAAGGATCTTATTCAATACATAGGTAGGTATAGTGGACTCTCATAACTTCAAAGTGGGTTTAAGGGTTTTGGATGCACAAGTAGTATTTCTACTTAGTGCAGATTTTTGGCTAGCAAAGATATTGGGCAAGCACCACATGTTGGAGGATCTATGACAATATAACTTCTATGTGAATATGAACAAACATAAATCATTATGTTGTCTTCCTTGTACAACGTCAACAATTTGGCATAAAATATTTAATGGGGGCCCACAATCATAAAAGATGTCTAAGATAGTATATTTGCATGTGAATCTTCTCGTCCCTTATTAATTATTTCATGAATTGTATCATTGGCCAATGCTATGTTTGTCAACTTTCAATAAATTTTACCACTTATACTCTTCCTTATGTGATGTCATTACTTCCCATATGATTAGCATATGATATTTTCCAAAAAATCTTTATTTTGATTGAAACATAAAAGTAAAGAAGCAAAAACTCACACTAAACTTTATTATATAACTCTCAACTCGATTACATAGATAGATAGATCACGAAACTAGCACTCGAAAATGGAACTAAATCATGAAATAGCTAAGGATCGAACTAAGATAGGTAAAGATGATAAGAGTGATGGTGATACGATACCAGGGCATATCCCCCAAGCTTGGCACAAGCCAAGGGGAGTGCCCATACCCGTGTGCTGAAGTATCCTTCTTTGGTGATGATGGTGATGATGAGGTAGGGGCTTGATGACCCACAAGTGTAGGGGATCTATCATAGTCCTTTCGATAAGTAAGAGTATCAAACCCAACGAGGAGCAGAAGAAAATGATAAGCAGTTTTTAGTAAGGTATTCTCTGCAAGCACTGAAATTACTAGTAATAGATAGTTTTGTGATAAGGTAATTTGTAACGGGTTGCAAGTAATAAAAGTAAATAAGGTGCAGCAAGATGGCCCAATCCTTTTTGTAGCAAAGTACAAGCTTGGACAAACTCTTATATAAAGGAAAGCGCTCCCGAGGACACATGGGAATTATCGTCAAGCTAGTTTTCATCACGTTCATATGATTCGTGTTCGGTACTTTGATAATTTGATATGTGGGTGGACCGGTGCTTGGGTACTGTCCTTCCTTGGACAAGCATCCCACTTAAGATTAACCCCTATTGCAAGCATCCGCAACTACAACAGAAGTATTAAGGTAAACCTAACCATGGCATGAAACATATGGATCCTAATCAGCCCCTTACGAAGCAACTCATAAACTAGGGTTTAAGCTTCTGTCACTCTAGCAACCCCTCATCTACTTATTACTTCCCAATGCCTTCCTCTAGGCCCAAACAATGGTGAAGTGTCATGTAGTCGACGTTCACATAACACCACTAGAGGAAAGACAACATACATCTCATCAAAATATCGAATGAATACCAAATTCACATGACTACTTATAGCAAGACTTCTCCCATGTCCTTGGGAACAAATGTAACTACTCACAAATAATATTCATGTTCATAATCAGAGGGGTATTAATATGCATAAAGGATCTGAACATATGATCTTCCACCGAATAAACCAACTAGCATCAACTACAAGGAGTAATCATAACTACTAGCAACCCACAGGTACCAATCCGAGGCTTTGGGGCAAAGATTGGATACAAGAGATGAATTAGGGTTTGAGAGGAGATGGTGCTGGTGAAGATGTTGATGGATATTTACCCCCCTCCCAATGAGAGGATCGATGGTGATGACGATGGTGATGATTTCCCACTCCCGCAGGGAAGTTTCCTCGGCAGAACAGCTCCACCGGAGCCCTAGATTGGTTCCGCCAAGGTTCCGCCTCGTGGCGGCGGAGTTTCGTCCCGTGAGCTAGCTTATGATTTTTTCCTCAACGAAAGACTCCATATAGCCAAAGATGGGCATCAGAGGGCTGCCAGGGGGCCCATGAGGCAGGGGCACGCCTAGGGGGGTAGGGCGCGCCCCCACCCTCGTGGATGGTGGGTGGCCCCCTCTGGTACTTCTTTCGCCCAATATTTTTTACATATTCTGAAACTTGCTCCCGTGAAGTTTCAGGACTTTTGGAGTTGTGCAGAGTAGGTCTCTAATATTTGCTCCTTTTCCATCCCAAAATTCCAGCTGTCGGCATTCTCCCTCTTCATGTAAACCTTGTAAAATAAGAGAGAATAGGCATACGTGTTGTGACATAATGTGTAATAACAGCCCATAATGCAATAAATATCGATATAAAAGCTTGATGCAAAATGGACGTATGAGGGCTTCACACTTCAGCCTGAGTAGGTGCTCCAATCTACGACTGATGCTCCGGAGGGCGATGTTTTGCTCTTCCAACAAAACAATTTCACGAGTGAGATATGTATTCTGAACATAAACCGTTTCAAAGGCCTTCAAGGCTTCGATTTTAGTGGCGGTGAGATGGTTGTAGTAGGGTTGAAGGATAGCTTCTTCTTTCTCAACCTCCCCTGTGAGCATGGCTTGCCCCCCTTCTTGATCCCGGTCCCTCACAACTTCCTTGACCTTGTCCTCCTTCGGGGCTTCTTTTGGTTATTCTCTCATTAGTTCTATCTTCAGCAGCCAAGCATCTTCTTCTACGTTGTTGGGGGAGGGAGAAGACATGATGCCTAGCTTGATAGATCTGGCAGAAAAACAACACAAAACAAGAACACATGATTTCTCCATGATACGGTGGTCAAATCGTCTTGGAGTATATATATATATAGAATTTTTATCTTGGAAAATAAGTATACTATAGGAAAACAGAGTCAGGAAGGTCCCCGAGGAGCCCACTACCCACCAGGGCGTGCCAGGTGGGGCAGGCGCGCCCTGGTGCCTAGTGGGCACCTCGATTGCCTTCTCATGTGTTTCTTATTTTTGTTTTTTCTAATATTCTAAAGCTTAGAAAAATATTTTTGCAAAATTTTGGAGTCAGTTTACTTATCGTATCACATACCTCTTCCTTTTCAGGGTTCTTGAGTGTTCGAGAAGGTCTCTTTTATGTATTCCTCCGGTGTCATGGTTTGAATAATATTAGTTTCAACATTAATAGGTGTGACGCCCCCGATTCAATCGTACACTAATCATACACGCAAACGTGTACGATCAAGATCAGGGACTAACGGGAAGATATCACAACACAACTCTACAAATAAAATAAGTCATACAAGTATCATATTACAAGCCAGGGGCCTCGAGGGCTCGAATACAAGAGCTCGATCATAGACGAGTCAGCGGAAGCAACAATATCTGAGTACAGACATAAGTTAAACAAGTATGCCTTAAGAAGGCTAGCACCAACTGGGATACAGATCGAAAGAGGCGCAGGCCTCCTGCCTGGGATCCTCCTAAACTACTTCTGGTCGTCGTTAGCGGCCTGCGCGTAGTAGTAGGCACCTCCAGTGTAGTAGGAGTCGTCGTCGATGGTGGCGTCTAGCTCCTGGGCTCCCTCATCTAGTCGCAGCAAACGAGTATAGGAAGGGGTAAAAGGGGGAACAAAGCAACCGTGAGTACTCATCCAAAGTACTCGCAAGCAAGGAGCTACACTACATATGTATGCATTGGTATCAAACGGAAAAGGGGTAACATATGTGGACTGACTGTAGAATGCCGGAATAAGAGGGGGATAGCTAGTCCTATCAAAGACTACGCTTCTGGTAACCTCCATCTTGCAGCAGAAGAAGAGAGTAGATGGTAAGTTCACCAAGTAACATCGCGTAGCATAATCCTACCCGGCGATCCTCCCCTCGTCGCCCTGTTAGAGAGCGATAACCAGGTTGTATCTGGCACATGGAAGGGTGTGTTTTATTAATTAACTGGTTCTAGTTGTCATAAGGTCAAGGTACAGCTCCAAGTCGTCCTGTTACCGAAGATCACGGCTATTCGAATAGATTAACTTCCCTACAGGGGTGCACCACATTTCCCAACATGCTCGATCCCCTTTGTCCGGACACACTTTTCTGGGTCATGCCCGGCCTCGGAAGATCAACACGTCGCAGCCCTACCTTGGCACAACAGAGAGGTCAGCACGTCGGTCTAACTCATATCGCGCAGGGGTCTGGGCCCATCGCCCATTTCACACATGCACGTTGCGAGGACGGCCGGAAGCATACCTAGCCCCCTTAATACAAGAGCAGGCTTACGGTCCAATCCGGTGCGCGTCGCTCAGTCGCTGACGTCACGAAGGCTTCGGCTGATACCACGACGTCGAGTGCCCATAATTGTTCCCGCGTAGTTGGTTAGTGTGTATAGGCCAGTGGCCAGATTCAAATCAAATACCAAGATCTCGTTAAGCGTGTTATGTTGACATATCCGCGAACGCCGACCAGGGCCAGGCCCACCTCTCTCCTAGGTGGTCTCAACCTACCCTGTCGCTCCGCCACAAAGTAACAGTCGGGGGCCGTCAGGAACCCAGGCCCACCACTACCTGGGTGGAACCACCTGCCCCTTCAGCCCCCCACATCGGAATCACTTGGGGGTACTCAACGAGCCGACCCGACTTTAGTCACAACATGTATAGTATTTACCCGTGATCAACACCCGATGTGATCACGGCCCGATAGTATAGCATGGCAGACAGACAAGAATGTAGGGATACTGATGATAAACTAGCATCCTATACTAAGCATTTAGGATTGCAGGTAAGGTATCAACAGCTGTAGCAACAATGACAGGCTATGCATCAAAATAGGATTAACGGAAAGCAGTAACGTGCTACACTACTCTAATGCAAGCAGTAGAGAGAGAATAGGCGATATCTGGTGATCAAGGGGGGGCTTGCCTGGTTGCTCTGGCAAGAAAGAGGGGTTGTCAACAGCATAGTCGATCGGGGCACCAGCAGCAGCGTCAGCCTCGTAGTCTACTGGAGAGAAGAGGGGGAAGAAACAATGAATACAATGCAAACAGATGCATATCGATGCATGACATGACAAGTAGCGGTGCTAGGGGTGCCCTAACGCGGTATGAGGTGGTGCCGGTGAAGGGGGGAAACATCCGGGAAAATATCCCCGGTGTTTCGCGTTTTCGGACAGATGAATCGGAGGGGAAAGTTGCGAGTTCGCTATGCTAGGGATGCGTGGCGGACGAACGGGTTGCGCATCCGGATTCGTCTCGTCGTTCTGAGCAACTTTCATGTACAAAGTTTTTCCATCCGACTACGGTTTATTTTATATTAATTTTAAAAGATTTAAATCATTTTTAGGAATTATTTAATTATTTCAATTTAACATTATCCAGAATAGTGTTTGCTGACGTCATCATGACGCCAGCATGACGTCAGCAGTCAATAGGGTTGACTGGTCAACCTGACGTGTGGGTCCCACCTGTCAGTGTCATATTTTAATTAACAATTTTTAATTAACCTAACCAGGATTAATTAGGGGTGGGCCGCACTGTCATTGACTACTCAATTAGCTAATTAACTAATTAGGTTAATTAGGTAACTAATGTTTAATTAGTTTAATTATTTGTTTAGTTTAATTAATCAAAATTAATTAATTCTTTAATTAATTAACTAATTATTTTTATTATTATTTTATTATTTTTTAAACGTTCTCAGGGGCGTGGTGCCCCCATGTCATTGGCCCAGGGGGGCTAGCAGGCACGCGGGTAATGGGTTTATGGGCGCGGGCACAGGGGCGTGGGCGTCGGCGCCCGTGCGGAACCGGGCGCGCCGGCACGGCGATGCGGGCAACGGCGAGCGGCCGGCGACCAACGTGGGGAGGCGGAGTATGACGAGGGAGGTCGGAGTGGGGCGGCGAGTGGCGGAGCTGGAGCGGTGCGAGGCCAGGGAAGACACGGGCGCAGCGGCACACGGCCGGGCGTGGTCGGGGGAGGCACCGCGCGGCCAGGGGCTTCGGCATGTGGGGGAGGGCGTTCCGGTAGCAGCGGGCGCAGGCCGACGTGGCGGAGTGCGGCGGCCAAAGCGGAGCGGACACGAGGGGGCGAGGGTGCAAGCGCGGGCAGCATCGGGTGGCGCTGCGCGGCGGATGCTGGACGAGGCCGGTGCGGGTGGCGAGTAGCGGCGAGTGCGGGCGTAGCAGCGGTGCAGGGCGTGGGGAACGGCGTGCGGCGGCGGCGAGAGCAGCGGTGGGCGCATGGCGGCCAGGGGTGTAGCGTGGCTGCCGCGGGAGCGCGCGTGAGAGGAGGAGGGGCCAGGGGCGCGGTGTGGCGAGGGCGGCACGGGGCGTGAGCTCCAGCACGCGGGCGCTGCGGGCGCGGTCCAGACGCGGGCGGCTGGGCGAGCGGATGCACGACAGGCATCGATCGCGCGCGGGGCGAGGCCGCGGCCGTGAGCGCGAGCACGAGCGCGCGCGGGCGAGCAAGGGAGGAGAGGAGAGTCGGGGCTCACGGCAAGGAGTAGGGACGGGGCAATGGTGCTCGTGGTGGAGGTCGGGGACGACGTGCGTAGGGGGAGGCAGGCCGGCGGGGTAGACGACGAGGCGATGGACGGCGCGGTGATCCGGGCGGCGGACTCCTCCTCCGATCCCGATCCAATCGGGGGAGAGAGGGGGGGAAGATATTTCGGGGGGAGTGGGGGTGTCGGTGGACTGGGGGAAGTGGGGGTTATGGAGAGGAGATGGGCTGGCCAGGTGGGTCGTGGCCCAGTTGGGCCGGTGGCCTGCTAGGCCGGAGCCCCGGGGGGTTTCTTTCCTTTTTTCTGCTTTGTATTTTCCTTTTCTTTTATTTATTTTATTTTCTGTTTTAATTCAATTTAAAATATTTATGCATCTTATAAAACTATGTTTATTACACCATATTTACATATGCAAAATATGGCACCTCCCGAACATTTTTGTTTTAACTTTTGAAAACTTTTATTGTTGACATTATTTTCAATTTGAATTTTGAAACGGTTTCGAATCATCGCAAGGTTAACAACAGTAACCGTGGTGACTTGGCACCATTAGCATGGGATTACTATAGCTTAATTACCTGGGCATTACAAAACTCCTCCACTACAAGAAATCTCGTCCCGAGATTTTAGCAGGTAGAAGGAAACAGTGCGGGGTATTCATCACCCAGGCGATCCTCGCGTTTCCAAGTGGCTTCATCTTCAGAGTGATGCGACCACTAGACTTTGAGGAATTTGATCGCCTTCTGACGTGTGCGGCATTCAGCTTGGTCAAGAATGCGGACCGGATACTCTTTATAGGAGAGGTCATGTTGCAATTCGAGCACTTCATGATCCACTGCTCGGATTGGGTCTTTAAAGCAACAGCGGAGCTGTGACACGTGGAACACATCATGAACCTGAGAAAGGTTTGGCGGAAGCTCCAATTGATATGCCACTTTTCCACGCCTTTCAAGAATAGTGAATGGGCCAATATAGCGAGGAGCTAGCTTGCCCTTGATCCCGAAGCGGTGAGCACCCTTCATTGGAGTAACTCAAAGATAAGCCTTTTCGCCAGGTTGATAGACCATGTCTTTGTGATGACGGTCATACTGACTCTTCTGACGTGACTGAGCAGTCTTGAGATTCTCACGAATAATGCGGACTTGTTCTTCGGCCTGTTGGATAATATCCGAACCGAAGAGTGGACGTTCCCCAGTTTCTGACCAGTTCAGAGGGGTCTGACACTTCCGTCCATATAACACTTCAAAGGGGGACATCTTCAGACTAGCTTGATAGCTATTATTATAAGAGAACTCGGCATACAGAAGAGATTCCTCCCATTTCTTGCTGAAGGAAATTACACAAGCTCTAAGCATGTCCTCGAGAACTTGGTTGACACGTTCAACTTGTCCTTGCGACTGAGGATGAAACGCCGTACTGAACGACAAATGAGTTCCCATAGCTCCTTGGAAACTTGCCTAGAATCTTGAAGTGAATAAGCTGCCACGGTCTGAACTGATTACCAGTGGAATACCGTGAAGTGAAAAAATTCTGGACATATCGAGAGTTGCAAGCTGCCTAGCAGTGATTGTTTCTTTGACCGCCAGAAAATGTGCAACTTTAGAAAGCCAGTCAATGACGACAAGAATAGCATCATTACCTTTCTGCGATTTGGGAAACCCAGTAACGAAGTCCATTTCAACATGGTCCCATTTCCATTCAGGAATAGAGATAGGTTGCAGAGTTCCAGCAGGCCTTTGATGCTCTACTTTGATACGACGGCAAACGTCACACTCAGCAACATAATGAGCAATGTCCTGCTTCATATTAGACCACCAGAATCTTTGACGAATATCCTGGTACATCTTTGTACTACCAGGATGGATGGACAGAGGCGTATCATGAGCTTCTTTCATAACCTTTTTAGTCTGATCAGGTTTTTCCTCGAACATGGTACCACTAGGCGGCCTTTGAAGTACAAGGCGCCATCATCGGTGATAGTGAAGAATGAGGGCTTCCCTTCTGCGAGATGGCGTTTAATCATCTGGACTTCAGAGTCATAACCTTGAATAGTCTTTATACCATCTACAAGATCTGGTACGATAGCCAGGGTATTTAGAGAACCCTTAGTAACAACACGAAGATTCATCTTTTGGAACTCGGGGGGAGGGGGAGCGAGTGCTCCAGGGGGAACAATATGAAGGTTCATCTTTCTAAATTCTTCCACAAGCGAGGGCTGAACTTTGTGAACCTGGAGGTGGTTGTAGTAAGAATTGCGGCTCAAGGCATCAACCATTACATTAGACTTGCCTGGGGTATAGGATATACCCACGTCAAAGTCTGCAACAGTCTCCATCGATCTCTGCTGACGGAGGTTCAGGTCTGGCTGAGTAAACAGATACTTCAGACTTTGGTGGTCGGTGAAGATCTTGCAATGATTACCGAGAAGGTAATGTCACCATTGCTTTAGTGCATGAATGACAGCAGCAAGCTCGAGGTCGTGAACTGGGTAGTTTTCTTCATGAGGGCGCAGTTGACGAGAGGCATAAGCAATCACTTTGCGCTCTTGCATTAGGACACAGCCTAATCCTTGATGGGAAGCGTCGCAGTAAATGACGAAGTCCTTCTTAGTATTAGGTGGAGCAAGCACTAGGGCAGAAGTCAACTTGTCTTTGAGTGCCTGGAAACTTTCCTGACACTTCTTTGTCCATTGGAACTTGACGCCCTTATGCAACAGATTAGTCAGAGGCCTAGCGATCTTGGAGAAGTTCTCGACGAATCGACGGAAATAGCTGGCGAGACTGAGAAAACTTCAGACTTGCGCTACATTCTTCGAAGGAGTCCAATCGAGAATAGGCTGAACTCGTTCAGGGTTGACGGAAATACCATCCTTGGAGATGACATGCCCAAGATAGGTTACTTCGGGGAGCCAGAATTCACACTTGGAATACTTAGCATACAGTTGATGCTCCCGTAGCTTTTCCAGCACAAGACGAAGATGTTCAGCATGTTCTTCCTTGTTCTTGGAAAATACAAGGATATCATCCAGATAAACCACGACGAACTTGTCGAGGTAATCCATGAATATGTAGTTCATCAGACGAGAGAAAGTGGCTGGAGCATTCATTAAGCCGAATGACATGACGGTGTACTCGTATGATCCATACCGAGTCACGAAGGCGGTCTTTGGGATATCCTCTTCACGAACACGGATCTGGTGGTAACCCAACCTCAAGTCGAGTTTGGAGAACACTGATGAACCAGCTAGTTGATCATAAAGATCATTGATCCAAGGGAGGGGATATTTGTTCTGAATATTGTCTTGGTTAATAGGTCAATAGTCTTGGACCAATCGGTTTGTCCCATCCTTCTTCTTAACAAAGAGAGAAGGTGCTCCCCAAGGAGAGCAACTTGGGCGAATGAAACCTTTGCTAAGAGATTTGTCGATTTCCTCCTTAAGCTCAATGAGTTCATGCGGCGGCATCTTGTAGGGTTGTTTGGCTATAGGAGTGGTGCCTGGTTTCAAGTCGATGATGAATTCGACAGCTCTAGCAGGGGGAATCCCTGGAAGTTCTTCCGGAAAGACGTCTCGAAATTCACGAACGATGGGAATGTTTTCAATGCCCTCGAGTGGTGCAGCGTTCAATGCATTCAAGGCATAAAGTCGTGCCTCGGCATTTTGAACCAGATGAGCCTGGTAAGTAATTATTTCATCGGAAGGATGTAGCAGATGGACGGCCTTAGTGGCGCAAACTCTAGAAGCAGTATGCGCTTTCAACCAATCCATTCCCAGAATGAGGTCAATGCTACAAGACTTCAGTATGATGGAAGAGACAAGGAATTCCAGTCCTTCGATTTCAACGGGGACGTCGTTGCAAATCATGGAAGTCCGACATTGGCCCGCAGGGGTGTGTACTAATAGCGAAGCGTTCATATCTTCGCTTTTAATGCCATGCATGAATGCAAAATCCTCTAACATGAATGAATGTGATGCACCTGTATCAAATAAAACGGATGTTGGTACTGAATTTACGAGGAGTGTACCCATCACAGTAGCAGGCTGGTCTTGAGCTTCGTTGAGATCAACGTGGTTGGCATGAACACGACCATAAGACCTGGCATTGTTGTTGCGAGGCTGGTTGCTTCCACGGCCAGCTGCGGGAAGGGCCAGTTGATTCTGATTCTGATTGTAGTCTCTGGCACGGTGGCCTGGCTGACCACACTTGTAGCAGAGACCATTATTGGGAGTGGGAACAGGAGCTCGGGGTGGTGGAGCTGGGAGTCTTGGCTGCCTAGTTGGTGGGGGAGGCAGACGCGGTGCAGCATATGACTGCCTTGGAGCAGGTGCGGTTGGCTGGTACATGCTGTTGGGAATCCATATCCTACGCTTCTGCGAGGAAGGGCCCGAAGATGAGCCCGTGTCACGGTTGCGCCTGTGAGAGCTCTGGTGTTCCTGCGGACCAGTTCCGACATTGATGGCCTTGTTCACCAAGGTGGCAAAATCAGCAAAGTCATGCACTAGAAGTGTGAGCTTGATGTCAGCTTGAAGGCCATCACGGAACTTCTCCTGTATGCGTGCATCAGTTGGAATGTCTTCTTCAGCATAGCGGGACAAGTCCAGAAACTCCCGCTGGTAAGCTTCCACAGTTTTGTTGCCTTGGGTGAGGCTGCGGAACTCGCACTTCTTCTGGTCCATGACTCCCTGAGGAATGAAGCGGGCACGGAAAGCAGCTTGGAAGTCTGGCCAGGTGATGATTGTTCCAACCAGCAGAGTACGCCTATGGTTGTCCCACCATTGAGCAGCGGGTCCTTCCAGGAAGAAGGAAGCAAAGGTGACATAGCTGGCAGGGGCTACATCAGCAGACTCCATCTCATAGCTGATGTCACGGAGCCAGTCATCAGCATCCAGAGGCTGAGTTGAGCTGCGATACACAGTTGGGTTGAGGCGCATGAAATCCTGCAGAGTCACTTGGACAGGCTGCTGGTTCATATTGGGCGAGGAAACTGAGCCATCATATTTTCCATGAATTGGCGGTTCAGCTCGAACTGTTGGATCATACCAGCCATGTACTCAGGCGGTGGTGGGGCATGGCCACCACGACCACGACCACCTGGTCTAACCATCTTGCTAATATTGTAACACCCACGATGCGGCTATATCTCCCACGTGTCGGGGCACGACTTAGAGGCATAGCCGCATGGTAGGTCTGTCACAAGAGGGGTAATCTTTACACATCCCATGTACTGAATAACAAAGGGATAAAGAGTTGTCTTACAATCGCCACTTCACACAAATAACAAGTTAAACATACATCATCCAGAATACAATCAAGGTTCGACTACGGAACCAAAATAAAAGAAGACAACCCCAAATGCTAGATCCCCGATCGACCCAACTGGGCTCCACTATTGATCAACAGGGAACGAAACAAAACAACGATCAAGATCTTCATCGGGCACCCACTTGAGCGAGGTTGCGTCACCTGCACTGGTATCATCGGCACCTGCAACTGTTTGGAAGTATCTGTGAGTCACGGGGACTCAGCAATCTCACACCCGCGAGATCAGAACTATTCAAGCTTATGGGTAGGAAAGGGCAGTAAGGTGGAGCTGCAGCAAGCACTAGCATATATGGTGGCTAACATACACAAAAGAGAGCTAGAAGAGAAACAAAGCACGGTCGAGAAGCTATAAATGATCAAGAAGTGATCCTGAAAATACCTACGTTCAACCATAACACAAGACCGTGTTCACTTCCCGGACCCTGCCGGAAAGAGACCATCATGGCTACACACGCGGTTGCTGCATTTTAATTAAGGCAAGTGTCAAGTTCTCTACAACCGCATATTAACAAATTCCCATCTGCCACATAACCGCAGGCACGTCTTTTGAAAGTTCAAACCCTGCAGGGGTGTCCCAACTTAGCCCATCACAAGCTCTCACGGTCAACGAAGGATATTCCTTCTCCCAGGAAGACCCGGCCAGACTCGGAATCCCAGTTACAAGACATTTCGACAATAGTAAAGCAAGCCCGGCAAGGCCGCCCGATGCGCCGACATCCCGATAGGAGCTGCACATATCTCATTCTCAGGGCAACACCGGATGAACACTACGTACAGCTAAAACCAGCCCTCAAGTTTCCCCGAGGTGGCGCCGCAAGTGGCTCTTTTTCGGACCAACACTTAGAGAAGCACTGGCCCGGGGGTTAAAATAAAGATGACCCTGAGGTTAATTACTCCCAAGGGAAAGGTATAGGTTGTTAGGCAAATGTAAAACCAAGGTTGGGCCTTGTTGGAGGAGTTTTATTCAAAGCGAACTGTCAAGGGGTTCCCATAACACCCAACCGCGTAAGGAACGCAAATTCAAGGAACATAACACCGGTATGACGGAAACTAGCGCGGCAAGAGTGGAACAAAACACCAGGCATAAGGCCGAGCCTTCCACCCTTTACCAAGTACATAGGTGCATTCATTAAATAAGAGATATTGTGATATCCCAAACATATCCATGTTCCAACAAGGAACAAACTTAATCTTCACCTGCAACTAGCAACGCTATAAGAGGGGCTGAGCAAAAGCGGTAACATAGCCAAACAACGGTTTGCTAGGAAAGGTGGGTTAGAGGCTTGACATGGCAATATGGGAGGCATGATATAACAAGTGGTAGGTAGCGTGACATGGCAATAGAGCAGACAACTAGAAAGCAAAGATAGAAGTGATTTCGAGGGTATGGTCATCTTGCCTGAGATCCCGCAGGGAAGAAGAACGAGTCCATGAAGAAGACAAACGGACGTAGTCGAACGAATCCTCACAAACGCGACATTATCGGAACTAACCCGAAGACGCAACACCGGAAAGAAGCAAACAACATGGACTGGCTGCTGGTTCATATTGGGCGAGGAAACTGAGCCATCATATTTTCCATGAATTGGCGGTTCAGCTCGAACTGTTGGATCATACCAGCCATGTACTCAGGCGGTGGTGGGGCATGGCCACCACGACCACGACCACCTGGTCTAACCATCCTGCTAATATTGTAACACCCACGATGCGGCTATATCTCCCATGTGTCGGGGCACGACTTAGAGGCATAGCCGCATGGTAGGTCTATCACAAGAGGGGTAATCTTTACACATCCCATGTACTGAATAAGAAAGGGATAAAGAGTTGGCTTACAATCGCCACTTCACACAAATAACAAGTTAAACATACATCATCCAGAATACAATCAAGGTCCGACTACGGAACCAAAATAAAAGAAGACAACCCAAAATGCTAGATCCCCGATCGACCCAACTGGGCTCCACTATTGATCAATAGGAAATGAAACAAAACAACGATCAAGATCTTCATCAGGCACCCACTTGAGCAGGGTTGCGTCACCTGCACTGGTATCATCGGCACCTGCAACTGTTTGGAAGTATCTGTGAGTCACGGGGACTCAGCAATCTCACACCCGCGAGATCAGAACTATTCAAGCTTATGGGTAGGAAAGGGCAGTAAGGTGGAGCTGCAGCAAGCACTAGCATATATGGTGGCTAACATACACAAAAGAGAGCTAGAAGAGAAACAAAGCACGGTCGAGAAGCTATAAATGATCAAGAAGTGATCCTGAAAATACCTACGTTCAACCATAACACAAGACCGTGTTCACTTCCCGGACCCTGCCGGAAAGAGACCATCATGGCTACACACGCGGTTGCTGCATTTTAATTAAGGCAAGTGTCAAGTTCTCTACAACCGCATATTAACAAATTCCCATCTGCCACATAACCGCAGGCACGTCTTTTGAAAGTTCAAACCCTGCAGGGGTGTCCCAACTTAGCCCATCACAAGCTCTCACGGTCAACGAAGGATATTCCTTCTCCCAGGAAGACCCAATCAGACTCGGAATCCCGGTTACAAGACATTTCGACAATGGTAAAACAAGACCAGCAAGACCGCCCGATGCGCGGACATCCCGATAGGAGCTGCACATATCTAGTTCTTAGGGCAACACCGGATGAACACTACGTACAGCTAAAACCAGCCCTCAAGTTTCCCCGAGGTGGCGCTGTAAGTGGCTCTGGTTCGGACCAACACTTAGAGAAGCACTGGCCCGGGGGTTAAAATAAAGATGACCCTCGGGTTAATTACTCCAAGGGAAAGGTATAGGTTGTTAGGAAAATGTAAAACCAAGGTTGGGCCTTGCTGGAGGAGTTTTATTCAAAGCGAACTGTCAAGGGGTTCCCATAACAACCAACCGCGTAAGGAACGCAAATTCAAGGAACATAACACCGGTATGACGGAAACTAGGGCGGCAAGAGTGGAACAAAACACCAGGCATAAGGCCGAGCCTTCCACCCTTTACCAAGTACATAGGTGCATTAATTAAATAAGAGATATTGTGATATCCCAAACATATCCATGTTCCAACAAGGAACACACTTAATCTTCACCTGCAACTAGCAACGCTATAAGGGGCTGAGCAAAAGCGGTAACATAGCCAAACAACGGTTTGCTAGGAAAGGTGGGTTAGAGGCTTGACATGGAAATATGGGAGGCATGATATAACAAGTGGTAGGTAGCGCGACATGGCAATAGAGCGGACAACTAGAAAGCAAAGATAGAAGTGATTTCGAGGGTATGGTCATCTTGCCTGAGATCCCGCAAGGAAGAAGAATGAGTCCATCAAGAAGACAAACGGATGTAGTCGAACGATTCCTCACAAACGTGACGTTATCGGAACTAACCCGAAGACGCAACACCGGAAAGAAGCAAACAACATGGTAAACAACCATCACATAAACATGGCGTGATGCACAACCAAGTATGATGCATGTCCGGTTTAATGAGGCATGGCATGGCAAAGTGCACAAACAATACTACAAATTAAGTGGAGCTCAATATGCAACGAGTTGCATATTGCCGGACACCACATTTGATTATTTAGTTCGATCTTGTTTATGTACGCAACAATATTAAATGTTCTTAACATGGAAAGGGGTGAAGCAAATGAAAACTACCTATCTAGGCAAGTTTAAATGAGGCCGGAACAACATACAACAAGTCCGGAAAATCCTCATGAGCGTATATTAGATTTGGTACTGTTCTGCCCTAAACCGTATTTTAGAGTTGCTAAACATGCAAGATGAGTGCACCATGTTAAACTAGGCATTTTTCTACCCCATTTACATATAAAGATTGTTTAAAATGGAGCTACGGTTATTAAGATATGAACTAAAGCATTTTAGCATGGCATTATGGAAAATAAACACAAAGAGCATTTTAAACATTTCAAACATGCATGAAAGTTGGATATTATGAAACTAGATAAAATTCTAAGCATTTTACACATTTAAAGTTTTTACATATGATGCATAGTTCATGAGTTATTATATGCATGAAAGCTAGGGGGTTTTCTGTAAACAGAAAACTCTGGAAAATTTGGAAAATCGCTGGACTGGAAAAAACACAATCGGGCTGGATCTGACTGGCCCAACCGGTGAAAAAAACAAGAGGAGGGCGCTGGGGTGTGGCCTCACCCAGCGGCCTTGGGCCAGATCTGATGCTAGGCTGGGCCTTGGGGGCGTTGGAGGTCAACGTGCGACTAGGAGGGGTCGAGCGAGCAGTTTGACCAGCGTGTGCGTGAAACAGAGACATCAACGGCGGACGACAGGAGTTGCAAGGGCGGTGTAGTGGCACGGCAATGGCGGGGATGAGTAGATCCGGTCGGCGGTTGGAGCTCCAGGCAGCTGCGCAAGCACGGATCCGAGCGGACGAGCTTGAGGCGCTACTGCTGTCTAAACACTCCAAGGATGCCATGTCGGGCTCCCTGTACGAGCAAACACACAGAGAGAGAGAGAGGTCAGGGTTGCGCGGTGGTGCCTGAGCACCGAGCGAGGTAGGGAGGAGGCCAGCGACATGACCTACTGTTGTAGCCGTCGGCAACTTGGACGTGCGAGGCCGCGGGGAGGCCATGGGGTTGAGCTCCGGCGGCGGTGGTCAAATTCGTGGCGGGGACAGGGCTCATCCTGTTCAGAAACCAACAAGATGGAGTGGCTGCTTCTGCCGGCTTGAGGAGAGGGCAGAGGAGGTCGCGCGGTCCTGCTGTTGTTCGCCAGTGCGGAGGAGCACGGGCGGCGCGACGGACCTGCTGGTCTAGTGGCGCTACGACGAAGACGGAGGGCGACGGGACTTCACTCGTTTCCTAGCAGGGAAGCAAATGAACATGGAGATGAATTAAAGCAGGGGAGGAAGAAGAAGGCTGGGAGAAAGAGAGATGCAGGGAGCAGGGTGTTGCATGGGACTAGATCCGGTGGTGCTACGGGCTTGCTGCCGACGATGGCGACTCCAACAGGTTCGGGCAGCCCGGCGGGGCCACACGGCCGAGGCAACGGAGATCAGGCGAGGTGTGTGGGTTGGTCGGGCACGCAAGATGAGGGAGTTGGTCGGAGAGGATTTGGAACATGGGTGCGGGCTCTGGTTGGTGTGAAGGGGATCCCGAGGGAAGATTTTGTTGGCGATGGGACAAGCTCCTGAGGAACATGGGTGGCGGCGGCGGGAGGATTAGATGGATCGATGGGACAGGGCTAGGATTAGACTTCTACTTATAGCATAGGATTTTTGGTTAGGGCTATTTGGAACCTCCGATTAAAATCAAACGGTCAGGAATAAATAGGCTAGGAAAGTCTAAATAAGAAACAAAGATATTTTATAGCTGTTTGAGGATGATCCAGATCCAACAGTGACGACTGTCCGGGTTGGGCTCGGGACAGTGTCGGACGCGCGAGAGGGGTCTATGCACTGCGCAAAGAGGGGTAGGCTGGGACTAGGTGGATTGAGAAGAGGAGTTGGGTGGAGATGAGAGGGAAGGAGTGCAGCCCGACGACGGTTTCGGAGACCGAAAACGTCCGACGTGTGACCGGCTATAGTGCCGCTATAGTTAACGGTTGGGCTATCAAACGAGCTCCGAATGCGACGAAACTTCACAAGCGGTCTACCTGCACTATAATAAGACCGCACGCCAACTTTCAACCCATTCCGAGAACATTTTCCGGCCACTTATAAAATAATATTACGAACGTGCCGCGGGCGCGTGCAAGTGTGTCTGGGCTCAGAACGGACAACGAAAGGAACGGGGAGGCCGGGACAGATGCAAGTTTTGAAAACATGATGATGCAATGCACATGATGACATGGCAAGATGCAACACGCAAGCAAATGACATGGCAAAGATAGCGAATAACTGGAAGACACCTGGCGCAACGGTCTCGGGGCGTTACAACACTCCACCACTACGAGAGGATCTCGTGTCGAGATCTAGGATGACACCGGAGGGAAATGAAAGAGGAAGGGGAAGAGGTTAAACTAAGTTGCTTCTTTGACAAACGAGTGAAACCAATGAACCTTGATAGGTTAACCAAATTGAAAGAAAGAATACAATGAAGATGAACAAAGTTGAAAAGACTCCGTTAGAAAAGAGGAACAAAGAACATTACGGGAACCTTGTGGGTTGAAAGACATAAGAAAAGGGTTACAATGGACAAGAAGTATATGCAAGCACTCCGGTTGAAAACAAGATAGAGAAGGAACAAGAATGATATAATTTGGACAGCACTCTGACTGAAAGGAGAAGGAAAACTTGTTAAGTTGCAAAAACTTGAAAGGAGGGCATGACACTCCGGTTAAATGGATAATCACAAAAAGAACACGGTCCTCACAAACCGAGATGATGAGTGAAGAGAGAAACATCACAATGCTTCCAAAACAAACGAATAGGAGCTAGATCATCAGGAAGAAAGAAATAAAGTAGAAGAAAATGATAACTTCTACCACCAATGAATTTGAAGGAATCCTTAGAACGAAGGATTGAATGGAGTTTTTGAAAATTAAACAACAAAAGAATAAGGTTGTAGTGGGCTTATGGTAAACATCTCAAAATTATGAGGTGAAATTCTGCCACTAACGAAAACAATAGATTGGATTGATATCAACAAGGATACGAGAAACTTATTTCACCGAGAGGATAAATGAAGAACTTGGGTCATTTATAAGCACCATAAATAGCAACAATCCTTAGGGAAAGCTTTAGGTGAAATATAACCCAATATAACTCTAATGAAGAGATTGATGGATTGAAAAGATATCTTAAGCGAAAATAAAATGATGGATTTAGATATATCACTCTTGAAAAACTTGTGAATCATGAAACACGAAGGGAAATTATCAACAATGACATAACACCACCTCAAAAGATGAGATATGAAAGAATTGCACTTCAGATGCAAGATGAATAATACTTGAACTTCTCAAAACAAAACATGTGTTGAGCACCATGTTTATTTTAGAGTATAGCTTGGCAGATCTTAGCTTCAAGAGAAATCTTGATGAACGAATGAAGAATGAAAAGGATCCTTGACGAACCACCATGTAGAGCCTCCATGAAGAACTCCGGTAATAAAAGGATAATAGAAAGAAAGAGAAGTTGAAAACACAAGGTGCAGCCTTTGAATGAACAGATGGAGCTTCACGATGATATAACCGAGAAAACTTGGAACTCCGGAAAAGAAAGATGAACAAAAGAAATCAAGAATTTTGATAAGCCTCCGAAATAAGGAATTGAATTTACTAGATGAAACAATAATAAGAATTACATTATGCTTATCCTTCACCAATTTAAATTGATGACAAGTAACAGATTTGGCATACTACTTATTCTCGTAGAAAGGATTACGATGGATATGGCGCAAACTTGAGAAAGCTCTTCAACGATCCGTCGGTGGGATTAAAAAAACGAATGAATTGATATGAGAACATAGGAAGAGGAATCTTGAACAAATCACCGTAAGAATTGAAAATGAAAGTAGCAAAGGCACAATTCACCGGGAAGAATTGGATAACGACCGAAGATACTTTAGGGGGTTTTGATACAAGTGAACGAAGAGATCATGAGCTGATTAGAGAAAACTTGAATGATGCACCGGTAAGATTTGGAGAACAATAGTTGAAAGCCGAGAATGAATAAGCCTGAATTGATCGCCTTCGGAGAATCAAACTGAAAAGACTCCTAAATTGTTCTGGATGGGTGAAAAGAATTCTCACAATCGAAAACAATGATGAGAGGATGGCATAAAGCTAGCACCATGAATCTTTGGAAGAACGGGTGAGGATTTGGAGGGAAAACTCTTCGGTCTTTCAAAATCCGAGAATGACGATGAGAAACACCACCATGAATTTATTGAGGCACTCCGGAATGAAAATTAGAAAGGTTGAACCGACGATGAAAAGAATTTGAAAGATCTTGGAGAAATACATAAGATTGATGATAATTCATTCTTACATCAAACTTTGAAAAGATTTGAGAATAAATCTGGGAAGATTAGAAGAGTCAGGTAAGATCGTGGGAAAACCTGTGGGTTAGGGCCCACTCAAGAGAAACACCGTTGGAATGCTTTTGAAGAGAGATTGCACCGGTTGAATTAAATGGCTTGAAAGAGAAAACAACCTCGAAAATTAGGTTGGATTGATTAAGAATAGAAGCACTAATCTTCCGAGATATCTTCAGCACTCCGGAACAATTGAATAGCAAGCGGGGAATGATTAAGAGGTGCACCGGCATGAGAAAACATTTGAAACGAGGAAAAGATATGATCGACAAATCTTGAATTGAATTCACCGGAGAACGAAAAGAATGGAGAATGATGAACTCAAAGCTTCCTTAGTATCTTCCTGAGAATCACTGGATAAGAACATTGACGGAAAAGAATGGAGAGACTTCACATCAATAACATGATAGTTGATTAAGAAATCTGAATCCTTGAAGGAAAGGGGGGGGGGGGGGGGAAAACAAAGGTAGCTTGGGACAGATGAAATGAGCACCGTTGAGAAGAACTGATAATTGATCCTGCGGATGTTGAAATGATCGGATCCACTTGAAGAGAAACACGCCGGTTGAAAAAGGATTGACATGACAATCTCGATTATCAAGAAGGATTGGTATTCACATAGAAATATGAGAACACCGCTTAGGAAAGATATGGAATCAACATTTGACTTCGAAGCAACTCGAATACCACAAACCAAAACAAAACAAAGGATTTGGCTCACAGAATAAGCCGGAACAAACATATGATAGATCCCATATCATAACATGTGTTTGTTGGCAAGATATTCTAGGAGCTACTTGAATTCCCACCTATAAAACTCCCGAAAGTTCCTGGTTATGCAATCGGGTGTTGGGGATACAGGGGAAGCATAATATCTCACTCAAAACTAACAAATCCTACATCCAGCTGTATCCATCCTTCAACACATAACCAAGAAACCTTCGGAAATCATTTACCTCAACCTTCAAAAAGCATCCGTTATACGAGTTATGGCAATACTCCCGAACTCCCGCCCCAGTACAGGGTGGCATCGAGGTTATCTCACCAACAACAGCATAAAAGTGATTTTTGATGCCGGTGAACTCAGGTATTCCAGAACTGCAACGATAAAATTGTGATGACAACACCTCGGAGCTCAACTCCCCGGGACACTACCACAACCCCTAAATGTCAGGAGGCACCAAGAACAATGTTCTCGTCACAAAATCATCGGAATGATTCCAAGATACCCGCGTGATCCTAAAAAAAATTCGTGAAATTTGAGGAGAGAAGAGTCAAAACTTCTACGTCAGGAGGCCTCACCAGAGCGACGAAGGGACTGAGGAGTAAAACGAATCCCACTCTCTGATATATATAATCCTAAGACTCAAAACATTTTGTTCTAGACACAACAACGTCAGCGATTTGATCAAGCAGGGGGCTCCTAAGTCGGGGATGGCTCTGATACCAACTTGTAACACCCACGATGCGGCTATATCTCCCACGTGTCGGGGCACGACTTAGAGGCATAGACGGATGGTAGGTCTATCACAAGAGGGGTAATCTTTACACATCCCATGTACTGAATAAGAAAGAGATAAAGAGTTGGCTTACAATCGCCACTTCACACAAATAACAAGTTAAACATACATCATCCAGAATACAATCAAGGTCCGACTACGGAACCAAAATAAAAGAAGACAACCCAAAATGCTAGATCCCCGATCGACCCAACTGGGCTCCACTATTGATCAATAGGAAATGAAACAAAACAATGATCAAGATCTTCATCAGGCACCCACTTGAGCAGGGTTGCGTCACCTGCACTGGTATCATCGGCACCTGCAACTGTTTGGAAGTATCTGTGAGTCACGGGGACTCAGCAATCTCACACCCGCGAGATCAGGACTATTCAAGATTATGGGTAGGAAAGGGCAGTAAGGTGGAGCTGCAGCAAGCACTAGCATATATGGTGGCTAACATACACAAAAGAGAGCTAGAAGAGAAACAAAGCACGGTCGAGAAGCTATAAATGATCAAGAAGTGATCCTGAAACTACCTACGTTCAACCATAACACAAGACCGTGTTCACTTCCCGGACCCTGCCGAAAAGAGACCATCACGCGGTTGCTGCATTTTAATTAAGGCAAGTGTCAAGTTCTCTACAACCGCATATTAACAAATTCCCATCTGCCACATAACCGCAGGCACGTCTTTTGAAAGTTCAAACCCTGCAGGGGTGTCCCAACTTAGCCCATCACAAGCTCTCACGGTCAACGAAGGATATTCCTTCTCCCAGGAAGACCCAATCAGACTCGGAATCCCGGTTACAAGACATTTCGACAATGGTAAAACAAGACCAGCAAGACCGCCCGATGCGCGGACATCCCGATAGGAGCTGCACATATCTAGTTCTCAGGGCAACACCGGATGAACACTACGTACAGCTAAAACCAGCCCTCAAGTTTCCCCGAGGTGGCGCTGTAAGTGGCTCTGGTTCGGACCAACACTTAGAGAAGCACTGGCCCGGGGGGGTTAAAATAAAGATGACTCGGTCGCAGAAACCCAAGGGAAAGGTATAGGTTGTTAGGAAATGTAAAACCAAGGTTGGGCCTTGCTGGAGGAGTTTTATTCAAAGCGAACTGTCAAGGGGTTCCCATAACACCCAACCGCGTAAGGAACGCAAAATAAGGAACATAACACCGATATGACGGAAACTAGGGCGGCAAGAGGGGAACAAAACACCAGGCATAAGGCCGAGCCTTCCACCCTTTACCAAGTATATAGATGCATTAATTAAATAAGAGATATTGTGATATCCCAAACATATCATGTTCCAACAAGGAACAACTTAATCTTCACCTGCAACTAGCAACGCTATAAGAGGGGCTGAGCAAAAGCGGTAACATAGCCAAACAACGGTTTGCTAGGAAAGGTGGGTTAGAGGCTTGACATGGCTGGAAATATGGGAGGCATGATATAACAAGTGGTAGGTAGCGCGACATGGCAATAGAGCGGACAACTAGAAAGCAAAGATAGAAGTGATTTCGAGGGTATGGTCATCTTGCCTGAGATCCCGCAGGGAAGAAGAACGAGTCCATGAAGAAGACAAACGGACGTAGTCGAACGAATCCTCACAAACGCGACATTATCGGAACTAACCCGAAGACGCAACTCAGAAAGAAGCAAACAACATGGTAAACAACCATTACATAAACATGACATGATGCACAACCAAGTATGATGCATGTCCAGTTTAATGAGGCATGGATGGCAAAGTGCACAAACAATACTACAAATTAAGTGGAGCTCAATATGCAACGAGTTGCATATTGCCGGACACCACATTTTATTATTTAGTTCGATCTCGTTAATGTACCCAACAATATTAAATGTTCTTAACATGGCAAGGGGTGAAGCAAATGAAAACTACCTATCTAGGCAAGTTTAAACAAGGCCGGAACAACAAACAACAAGTCCGGAAAAATCCTCATGAGCATATATTAGATTTGGTATTGTTCTGCCCTAAACCATATTTTAGAGTTGTTAAACATGCAATATGAGTGCACCATGTTAAACTAGGAATATTTCTACCCCATTTACATATAAAGATTATTTAAAATGGAGCTACGGTTATTAAGTTATGAACTAAAGCATTTTAGCATGGCATTATGGAAAATAAACACAAACAGCATTTTAAACATTTCAAACATGCATGAAAGTTGGATATTATTAAACTAGATAAAATTCTAAGCATTTTACACATTTAAAGTTTTTACATATGATGCATAGTTCATGAGTTATTATATGCATGAAAGCTAGGGGGTTTTCTGTAAAATAGAAAACTCTGGAAAAATGGAAAATCGCTGGACTGAAAAAAACACAATCGGGCTGGATCGGACTGGCCCAACCGGTGAAAAAAAACAAGAGGAGGGCGCTGGGGTGTGGCCTCACCCAGCGGCCTTGGGCCAGATTTGATGCTAGGCTGGGCCTTGGGGGCGTTGGAGGTCAACGTGCGACCAGGAGGGGTCGAGCGAGCGGTTTGACCAGCGCGTGCGTGAAACAGAGACATCAACGGCGACCAACGGGAGTTGCAAGGGCGGTCTGGTGGCGTGGCAACGGCGGGGACAAGCAGATCCGGTCGGCAGTTGGAGCTCCAAGCGGCTGCAGAAGCACGGATCCGAGCGGACGAGCTTGAGGCGCTACTGTTGTCTGAACACTCCAAGGATGCCATGTCGGGCTCCCTGTACGAGCAGACAGAGAGAGAGAGATATGAGAAAGAGCAAGAGAAGGGAGAGGAAGGAAGGGAAGGTAAGGGCGGCGCGGTGGTGCCTGAGCACCGAGCGAGGTAGGGAGGAGGCCAGCGGCATGACCTGCTGCTGTAGCCGTCGGCAACGTGGACGTGCGAGGCCGCGGGGAGGTGCTACCTCTTGAACACTGCGTTGGTTTTCCCCGAAGAGGAAGGGATGATGCAGCAAAGTAGCGTAAGTATTTCCCTCAGTTTTGAGAACCAAGGTATCAATCCAGTAGGAGGCTACGCGCGAGTCCCTCATACCTGCACAAAACAAATAAATCCTCGCAACCAACGCGAATAGGGGTTGTCAATCCCTACACGGCCACTTACGAGAGTGAGATCTGATAGATATGATAAGATAATGTTTTTGGTATTTTTGTGATAAAGATGCAAAGTAAAATAAAGGCAAAGCAAAGAGCAAAGGAAATAACTAAGTAGTAGGAGATTAATATGATAAAGGTAGACCCGGGGGCCATAGGTTTCACTAGTGGCTTCTCTCGAGAGCATAAGTATTCTACGGGGGTGAACAAATTACTGTTGAGCAATTGACAGAATTGAGCATAGTTATGAGAATATCTAGGCATGATCATGTATATAGGCATCACGTCCGAGACAAGTAGACCGACTCCTGCCTGCATCTACTACTATTACTCCACTCATCGACCGCTATCTAGCATGCATCTAGAGTATTAAGTTAAAAACAGAGTGATGCCTTAAGCAAGATGACATGATGTAGAGGGATAAACTCATGCAATATGATGAAAACCCCATCTTGTTATCCTCGATGGCAACAATACAATACGTGCCTTGCTGCCCCTACTATCACTGGGAAACGACACCGCAAGATTGAACCCAAAGCTAAGCACTTCTCCCATTGCAAGAAAGATCAATCTAGTAGGCCAAACCAAACTGATAATTTGAAGAGACTTGCAAAGATAACCAATCATACATAAAATAATTCAGAGAAGATTCAAATATTGTTCATATATAGACTTGATCATAAACCCACAATTCATCGGTCTCAACAAACACACCGCAAAAAGAAGATTACATCGAATAGTTCTCCACAAGAGAGGGGGAGAACATTGTATTGAGATCCAAAAAGAGAGAAGAAGCCATCTAGCTAATAACTATGGACCCGTAGGTCTGAGGTAAACTACTCACACTTCATCGGAGGGGCTATGGTGTTGATGTAGAAGCCCTCCGTGATCGATGCCCCCTCCGGCGGAGCTCCGGAACAGGCCCCAAGATGGGATCTCGTGGATACAGAAAGTTGCGGCGGTGGAATTAGGTTTTTGGCTCCGTATCTAATTGTTTGGGGGTACGTAGGTATATATAGGAGGAAGGAGTACGTTGGTGGAGCAATAGGGGGCCCATGAGGGTGGAGGGCGTGCCTGGGGAGGTAGGCGCGCCCCCCTACCTCATGGCCTCCTCTTTTTTGTCTTGACGTAGGGTCCAAGTCTCCTGGATCTTGTTCGTTCAGAAAATCACATTCCCGAAGGTTTCATTTCGTTTGGACTCCGTGTGATATTCCTTTTCTTCGAAACCCTAAAATAGGCAAAAAATAGCAATTCTGGGCTGGGCCTCCAGGTTAATAGGTTAGTCCCAAAAAAAATATAAAAGTGGAAAATAAAGCCCAATAATGTCCAAAACAGTAGATAATATAGCATGGAGCAATCAAAAATTATAGATACGTTGGAGACGTATCAAGCATCCCCAAGCTTAATTCCTGCTCGTCCTCGAGTAGGTAAATGATAAAAACAGAATTTTTGATGCGGAGTGCTACTTGGCATAACTTTAATTTAATTCTTCTTAATTGTGGTATGAATATTCAGATCCGAAAGATTCAAAACAAAAGTTTAATATTGACATAAAAATAATAATACTTCAAGCATACTAACAAAGCAATTATGTCTTCTCAAAATAGCATGGCCAAAGAAAGTTATCCCTACAAAATCATATAGTCTGGCTATGCTCCATCTTTGCCACACAAAATATTTAAATCATGCACAACCCCGATGACAAGCCAAGCAATTGTTTCATACTTTTGGTGTTCTCTAACTTTTTCAATCTTCACGCAATACATGAGCGTGAGCCATGGATATAGCACTATAGGTGGAATAGAATGGTGGTTGTGGAGAAGACAAAAGGGGAGAAGATAGTCTCACATCAACTAGGCATATCAACGGGCTATGGAGATGCCCATCAATAGATATCAATGTGAGTGAGTAGGGATTGCCATGCATTGGATGCACTAGAGCTATAAGTATATGAAAGCTCAAAAAGAAACTGAGTGGGTGTGCATCCAACTTGCTTGCTCATGAAGACCTAGGGTATTTTGAGGAAGCCCATCATTGGAATATACAAGCCAAGTTTTATAATGAAAATTTCCCACTAGTTTATGAAAGTGACGAAATGAGAAACTCTCTATTATGAATATCATGGTGCTACTTTGAAGCACAAGTGTGGTAAAAGGATAGTAGCATTGCCCCTTCTCTCTTTTTCTCTCATATTTTTTTATTTGGGCCTTTTCCCTTTTTTATGGCCTCTTTTCTTTCTCTTTTTTTTCGTCTGGAGTCTCATCCCAACTTGTGGGGGAATCATAGTCTCCATCATCCTTTCCTCACTGGGACAATGCTCTAATAATGATGATCATCACACTTTTATTTTTCTTACAACTCAACAATTACAACTCGATACTTAGAACAAAATATGACTCTATATGAATGCCTCCGGCGGTGTATCGGGATATGCAATGACCCATGAGTGACATGTATGAAAGAATTATGAATGGTGGCTTTGCCACAAATACTATGTCGACTACATGATCATGCTAAGCAATATGACAATGATGGAGTGTGTCATAGTAAATGGAACGGTGGAAAGTTGCATGGAAATATATCTCGGAATGGCTATGGAAATGCCATAATAGGTAGGTATGATGGCTGTTTTGAGGAAGGTATATGGTGGGTGTATGATACCGGCGAAAGGTGCACGGTATTAGAGAGGCTAGCAATGATGGAAGGGTGAGAGTGCGTATAATCCATGGACTCAACATTAGTCATAAAGAACTCATATACTTATTGCAAAAATCTACAAGTTATCAAAGCAAAGTATTACGCGCATGCTCCTAGGGGGATAGATTGGTAGGAAAAGACCATCGCTCGTCCATGACCGCCACTCATAAGGAAGACAATCAAAAAATAAATCATGCTCCGACTTCATCACATAACAGTTCACCATACGTGCATGCTACAGGAATCACAAACTTCAACACAAGTATTTCTCAAATTCACAACTACTCAACTAGCACAACTTTAATATCACCATCTTCATATCTCAAAACAATTATCAAGAATCAAACTTCTCATAGTATTCAACACACTCATAAGAAAGTTTTATTATTAATCTTGTATACCAAGCATATTAGGATTTTAAGAAAATTACCCTGCTATTTAAGACTATCAAAATAATCTAAGTGAAGCGTGAGAGATCAATAGTTTCTATAAAACAAATCCACCACCGTGCTCTAAAAGATATAAGTGAAGTACTAGAGCAAAACTACATAACTCAAAAGATATAAGAGAAGCACATAGAGTATTCTAACAAATTCCAAATCATGTATGGCTCTCTCAAAAGGTGTGTACAGCAAGGATGATTGTGGTAAACTAAAAAGTAAAGACTCAAATCATACAAGATGCTCCAAGCAAAACACATATCATGTGGCGAATAAAAATATAGCTCCAAGTAAAGTTACCGATAGAAGTAGACGAAAGAGGGGATGCCTTCCGGGGAATCCCCAAGCTTTGGCTTTTAGTTGTCCTTAGATTATCTTGGGGGTGCCATGGGCATCCCCAATCTTAGGCTCTTGCCACTCCTTGTTCCATAATCCAGCAAATCTTTACCCAAAACTTGAAAACTTCACAACACAAAACTTAAAGTAGAAAATCTCGTGAGCTCCGTTAGCGAAAGAAAAAAAAGACCACTTCAAGGTACAGTAATGAATTCATTCTTTATTTATATTTGTTTTATACCTACTGTATTCCAACTTCTATACGGTTTATAAACTATTTTACTAGCCATAGATTCATCAAAATAAGCAAACAACACACGAAAAAACAGAATCTGTCAAAAACAGAACAGTCTGTAGTAATCTGTAGCTAGCGCAAGATATGGAACCCCAAAAATTCTAAAATAAATTTCTGGACGTGAGGAATTTATCTATTAATCATCTTCAAAAAGAATTAACTAAATATCACTTTCCAAATAAAAACGGCAGTAGTTCTCGTGAGCGCTAAAGTTTCTGCTTTTTACAGCAAGTGTAACAAGACTTTCCCCAAGTCTTCCCAACGGTTCTACTTGGCACAAACACTAATTAAACACAAAAACACAACCTAAACAGAGGCTAGATAAATTCTTTATTACTAAACAGGAGCAAAAATCAAGGAATAAAAAACAAATTGGGTTGCCTCCCAACAAGCGCTATCGTTTAACGCCCCTAGCTAGGCATAATATTTCAATGATGCTCACATGAAAGACAAGAATTGAAGCACAAAGAGAGCATCATAAAACACGTGACAAACACATCTAAGTCTGACATACTTCCTATGCATAGGCATCTTATAGGCAAACAAATTATCAAGGCAAGCAAAAACTAGCATATGCAAGGAAGCGGAAAGAAACAATAGCAATCTCAACATAACGAGAGGTAATTTAGTAACATGAAAATTTCTACCACCATATTTTCCTCTCTCATAATAATTACATGTAGGATCATAAGAAAATTCAACAAAATATCTATCACATAAAATATTTTCAACATGATCTACATGCATGCAAAGTTTACACTCTTCCAAAATAGTGGGATTAACATTAACTAAAGTCATGACCTCTCCAAACCCACTTTTATCAAAAACTTCATAAGATTGAACATTCTCCAAATATGTGGGATCTAAAGTTGACACTCTTCCAAACCCACTTTCAATAATATTGCAAACACTATTATCAATCTCATATTCATCATGGGGCTTAAATAAATTTTCAAGATCAAAAGAAGAATCACCCCAATCATGATCATTGCAACAAATAGTAGTCCTAGCAAAACTAGCATCCCCAAGCTTAGGGTTTTGCATATCATTAACACAATTGACATTAAAGGAATTTATAATAACATCATTGCAATCATGCTTTTCATCGAAGGACTATTAAGTATGGGTGCAATAGCAACGATCTCATGTTTAACATAAGGAACTATAGCAGATTCATCTTCATAAATATTGGCATCGCGGCCACAAGAATAGCAAGCATCATGTTCATCAAGGAATATTTCAATCAAATCATCGGAATCATAATTATCTATAGATTCATGCATATCATTATTTTCTTCTGAAGCAACGGTCATTCTTTCAATAAATTCTTTGACATAGACATTGTGAGCATAGTTTTCATAGCAATATTTAAGTATGTCAAAATTTTCAGATTCGTAGAGAGTAATATCATATTTTTCAATCAAAGAAGCAACTTCATAAGCACCCTTAAAAGCAACAAATTCTTCAATTCGTTCGATATCGTAGTAACTATAAACACCTTTTGCATAAGAAGATAAGATTTCAATATCATTAAACTCACATATGAAGGGGAGGTGTTTTTTAGGGTTCTTAGAGCAACAAGTAAAATCACAAATTTCACAAAGATTCCAAGCATAACACAGCAATCTGTTTATTTGATTCCATAAGAGTCTCCTTTTTTAGACAAACAGTGATGCACAAAATGAGAATGCTCATCTAAAGATTTCCCATCAACTAGGCTAGTTGGGGTTTCAGCACGAGCGCATAAGGATCGCAGATGATCTAAGTAGAACACTTTAAGTGGATCCATATCAATAGATTTTTAGGAAGCAAAGATGCAAGCAAATAGAAGGCATATGGAAACACAAACAAGGATACATATGGGAAGAAGGCAAATAGAGAAAGAGAGGGAGGATAGAGAGAGAGGGCGAATACAACGGCAAGGGTGAAGTGGGGGAGAGGAAAACGAGAGGCAAATGGAAAATAATGTAATGCGGGAGATAAGGGTATGTGATGGGTACTCGGTATGTTTGACTTTTGCGTAGACCTCCCCGGCAACGGTGCCAGAAATCCTTCTTGCTACCTCTTAAGCATTGCGTTGGTTTTCCCCGAAGAGGAAGGGATGATGAAGCAAAGTAGCATAAGTATTTCCCTCAGTTTTTGAGAACCAAGGTATCAATCCAGTAGGAGGCTACGCGCGAGTCCCTCGTACCTGCACAAAACAAATAAATCCTTGCAACCAACGCGAATAGGGGTTGTCAATCCCTACAGGCCACTTACGAGAGTGAGATCTGATAGATATGATAAGATAATGTTTTTGGTATTTTTGTGATAAAGATGCAAAGTAAAATAAAGGCAAAGTAAAGAGCAAAGTAAATAACTAAGTAGTAGGAGATTAATATGATAAAGATAGACCCGGGGGCCATAGGTTTCACTAGTGGCTTCTCTCGAGAGCATAAGTATTCTACGGTGGGTGAACAAATTACTGTTGAGCAATTGACAGAATTGAGCATAGTTATGAGGATATCTAGGCACGATCATGTATATAGGCATCACGCCCGAGACAAGTAGACCGACTCCTGCCTGCATCTACTACTATTACTCCACTCATCGACCGCTATCCAGCATGCATCTAGAGTATTAAGTTAAAAACAGAGTAACGCCTTAAGCAAGATGACATGATGTAGAGGGATAAACTCATGCAATATGATGAAAACCCCATCTTGTTATCCTCGATGGCAACAATACAATACGTGCCTTGCTTCCCCTACTATCACTGGGAAAGGACGCCGCAAGATAAAAACCAAAGCTAAGCACTTCTCCCATTGCAAGAAATATCAATCTAGTAGGCCAAACCAAACTGATAATTCGAAGAGACTTGCAAAGATAACCAATCATACATAAAAGAATTCAGATAAGATTCAAATATTATTCATAGATAGACTTGATCATAAACCCACAATTCATCAGTCTCAACAAACACACGGCAAAAAGAAGATTACATCGAATAGTTCTCCACAAGAGAGGGGGAGAACATTGTATTGAGACCCAAAAAGAGAGAAGAAGCCATCTAGCTAATAACTATGGACCCGCAGGTTTGAGGTAAACTACTCACACTTCATCGGAGGGGCTATGGTGTTGATGTAGAAGCCCTCCGTGATCGATGCCCCCTCCGGCGGAGCTCCGGAACAGGCCCCAAGATGGGATCTCGTGGATATAGAAAGTTGCGGCGGTGGAATTAGGTTTTTGGCTCCGTATCTGATCGTTTGGGGGTACGTGGGTATATATAGGAGGAAGGAGTACGTCGGTGGAGCAACAGGGCCCCCATGAGGGTGGAGGGCGCGCCTGGGGGGGTAGGCGCGCCCCCTACCTCGTGGACTCCTCTTTTGTGTCTTGACGTAGGGTCCAAGTCTCGTGGGTCTTGTTCGTTGAGAAAATCACGTTCCCGAAGGTTTCATTCCATTTGGACTCCGTTTGATATTCCTTTTCTTCGAAACCCTAAAACAGGCAAAAAACAGCAATTCTGGGCTGGGCCTCCGGTTAATAGGTTAGTCCCAAAAATAATATAAAAGTGGAAAATAAAGCCCAATAATGTCCAAAACAGTAGATAATATAGCATGGAGCAATCAAAAATTATAGATACGTTGGAGACGTATCAGGAGGCCATGGGGTTGAGCTCCGGCGGCAGTGGTCAAATTCGTGGTAGGGACGGGGCTCCTCCTGTTCGGAAACCAGCAAGATGGAGTGGCTGCTTCTGCCGGCTTGTGGAGAGGGCAGAGGAGGCCGCAGGGTCCTGCTGTTGTTGGCCAGTGCGGAGGAGCACGGGCGGCGCGACGGACCTGCTGGTCCAGTGGCGCTACGACGAAGACGGAGGGGGACGGGACTTCACTCGTTTCCTAGCAGGGAAGCAAACGAACATGGAGATGAATTAAAGCAGGGGAGGAAGAAGAAGCCTGGGAGAAAGAGAGATGCAGGGAGCAGGGCGTTGCACGGGCCTAGATCCGGTGGTGCTACGGGCTTGCTGCCGACGATGGCGACTCCAACAGGTTCGGGCGGCCCGACGGGGTCACACGGCCGAGGCAGCGGAGATCAGGCGAGGTGTGTCGGTTGGTCGGGCACGCAAGATGAGGGAGTTGGTCGTAGAGGATTTGGAACATGGGTGCGGGCTCTGGTTGGTGCGAAGGGGATCCCGAGGGGAGATTTTGTTGGCGATGGGACAAGCTCCCAAGGAACATGGGTGGCGGCCGCGAGAGGATTAGATGGATCGATGGGACGGGGCTAGGGTTAGACTGCTACTTATAACATAGGATTTTTGGTTAGGGCTATTTGGAACCTCCGATTAAAATCAAACGGTCGAGAATAAATAGGCTAGGAAAGTCTAAATAAGAAACAAAGATATTTTATAGCTGTTTGGGGATGATCCGGATGCAACGGTGATGACTGTCCGGGTTGGGCTCGGGACAGTGTCGGACGCGCGAGAGGGGTCTATGCACTGCGCAAAGAGGGGTAGGCTGGGACTAGGTGGACTGAGAAGAGGATTTGGGTTGAGATGAGAGGGAAGGAGTGCAGCCCAACGACAGTTTCCGGAGACCGAAAATGTCCGACGTGTGACCGGCTATAGTGCCGCTATAGTTAATGGTTGGGCTATCAAACGAGCTCCGAATGCGACGAAACTTGACAGGCGGTCTACCTGCACTATAATAAGACTGCACGCCAACTTTCAACCCATTCCGAGAACATTTTCTAGACACTTATAAAATAATATTACGGACGTGCCGCGGGCGCGTGCAAGTGTGTCTCGGCTCAGAACGGACAACAGAAGGAACGGGGAGACCGGGACGGATGCAAGTTTTGAAAACATGATGATGCGATGCACATGATGACATGGCAAGATGCAACACGCAAGCAAATGACATGGCAAAGACAGCGAATAACTGGAAGACACCTGGCGCAACAGTCTCGGGGTGGTACAAATATATAACAGGGGTAGCTCAACATTGAGAAATTGCAAGGACAAGAATCATTCATGATGAAACATGCATGATGAAAGGAACACGATAGATACTACATGGTAGTTGGCATATCTTACAAAAGAGATCATGCATAGAGTTCGATACACAGAGTTCAGTACATAGCCTAAGAACATCATAGGCGGCACGCAGGCTCGCGGTGAATGCATCTAATATTAGTGAGAAAGCCTACCTCAATCTCAGGAGGAACTGTGGAGGTAGGTGTAGCCTGACAGCTGGTAGTGACGCGACGGGAAGTCCTCCACGTGAGTAGCCTGGGGTCCGCGAATACTCTGGTGCAGAACCCGACACGCAGGTGGCAGAAGAGGACCAAGTGCGGGAGAGTAGCCTCCCACATCTGGCCAGCCGACGCCCTAGGGCATCACGGTCCTGGTAGGATAGATCACAGAACGCGACAAATCACCAGATCGGACAGAGGGGTGCAACAGCGTCAGAGCACGGTACAGGTGCTGACGGGTGGTGTACACCTCGTGGCGAAGAGCTCAGTTAGCTCTATCCAACCCATCAGCATGCAGAACCAGGTTCTGTTGGTAGAAGGGCTCTCGGGTGACAGTGGAGTAGGCAGCAGTGTAGTACCCCTCCGCACCAACATCGGATGCGATAGCAATGTGCCTGAAAGGGGAGGTGTCCAACTCCCGATACTCTCCACGAAGACGTGTCAGAGAAGCATAAGCAGCATCGTGGACCGCCATATCGATAGTCACTCCAACACCATGAGCAGTGTGTAGCACGGTAGTGGAGTCATACTCCCGAGAGTAGAGGTGGACGATGGCACGGTCCTGCTCCTGGTTGAAGTCCTGGTACTCCTCGTAGACGGTGTACTCAGGGTGGCAGCGATAACCCAGATAGGTCATCATCTCAACTAACACAACAGGTGATCCTGAGGCACCAATGGCCATCGTGCGGCGCACGACCTGTCTCGTGGGTTCCATCTGAAAACAAAGATGTTCCAAAGGAGTTAAATACTACTCTAAAGAATAACTAGGGTTTATCCAACTTTGGGGTGAACATGGTCACGGGATCCTAATGTTAGAGTTAGTAAAATCATTTAACCCGTGTAGAAGAGAGTTCAGAGTCCCAGAGTAAGGATCAAGGAGTAAAAGATTCTAATACCACCCAAATGGCGACATGGGCCCGTAAGACACACAGCCATGTTAGTAAAAAGTTTTGTAATGTCTAGACTCGACTTCGACCAAGGAGTGTGGAAGGGGGATTCCTACAGGCAGTCGGCTCTGATACCAACTTGTGACGCCCCCGATTCAATCATACACTAATCATACACGCAAACGTGTATGATCAAGATCAGGGACTCACGGGAAGATATCACAACACAACTCTACAAATAAAATAAGTCATACAAGCATCACATTACAAGCCAGGGGCCTCGAGGGCTCGAATACAAGAGCTCGATCATAGACGAGTCAGCGGAAGCAAAAATATTTGAGTACAGACATAAGTTAAACAAGTATGCCTTAAGAAGGCTAGCACCAACTGGGATACAGATCAAAAGAGGCGCAGGCCTCCTGCATGGGATCCTCCTAAACTACTCCTGGTCATCGTCAGCGGCCTGCACGTAGTAGTAGGCACCTCCACTATAGTAGGAGTTGTCGTCGACAGTGGTGTCTGGCTCCTGGGCTCCATCGTCTGGTCGCAGCTATCGGGTATAGGAAGGGGGAAAAGGGGGAACAAAGCAACCATGAGTACTCATCCAAAGTACTCGCAAGCAAGGAGCTACACTACATATGTATGCATTGGTATCAAATGGAGAAGGGGTAACATATGTGGACTGAACTGCAGAATGCTAGAATAAGAGGGGGATAGCTAGTCCTGTCGAAGACTACGCTTCTGGTAACATCCATCTTGCAGCAGGAGAAGAGAGTAGATGGTAAGTTCACCAAGTAACATCGCGTAGCATAATCCTACCCGGCGATCCTCCCCTCGTTGCCCTGTGATCACCGGGTTGTATCTGGCACTTGGAAGGGTGTGTTTTATTAAGTAACCGGTTCTAGTTGTCATAAGGTCAAGGTACAACTCCAAGTCGTCCTATTACCGAAGATCACGACTATTCGAATAGATTAACTTCCTTGCAGGGGTGCACCACATTTCCCAACATGCTCGATCATGTTTGTCCGTACACACTTTTCTGGGTCATGCCCGGCCTCGGAAGATCAACACGTCGCAGCCCTACCTAGGCACAAAAGAGAGGTCAACACGCCGGTCTAACTCCTATGGCGTAGGGGTCTGGGCCCATCGCCCATTGCACACCTGCATGTTGCGAGGGCGGACGGAAGCAGACCTAGCCCCCTTAATACAAGAGAAGGCTTACTGTCCAATCCGGCGCGCGCCGCTCAGTCGCTGACGTCATGAAGGCTTCGGTTGATACCACGACGTCGAGTGCCCATAACTGTTCCCGTGTAGTTGGTTAGTGCGTATAGGCCAGTGGCCAGACTCGGATCAAATACCAAGATCTCGCTAAGTGTGTTATGTTGACATATCCGCGGACGCCGACCAGGGGTAGGCCCACCTCTCTCCTAGGTGGTCTCAACCTGCCCTGTCGCTCTGCCACAAAGTAACAGTCGGGGGCCGTCGGGAACCCAGGCCCACCACTACCTAGGTGGAACCACCTGCCCCTTCAGCCTCCAACACCGGAATCACTTGCGGGTACTCAACGAGCCGACCTGACTTTAGTCACAACATGTATAGTATGTATAGTATTTACCCATGATCAACACTCGACGTGATCACGGCCCGATAGTATAGCATGGCAGACAGACAAGAATGTAGGGCCACTGATGATAAACTAGCATCCTCTACTAAGCATTTAGGATTGCAGGTAAGGTATCGACAGCTGTAGCAACAATGACATGCTATGCATTAAAATGGGATTAACGGAAAGCAGTAACATGCTACACTACTCTAATGCAAGCAGTAGAGAGAGAATAGGCGATATCTGGTGATCAAGGGGGGGGGGCTTTCCTGGTTGCTCTGGCAAGAAAGAGAGGTCGTCAACAGCGTAGTCGATCGGGGCACCAGCAGCAGCGTCAGCCTCATAGTCTACCAGAGAGAAGAGGGGGAGAAAAAAATGAATACAATGCAAACAGATGCATATCGATGCATGACCTGACAAGTAGCGGTGCTAGGGGTGCCCTAACGCGGTATGAGGTGGTGCCGGTGAAGGGGGGAAACATCCGGGAAAATATCCCCGGTGTTTCGCGTTTTCGAACAAATGAATCGGAGGGGGAAAGTTGCGAGCTTGCCATGCTAAAGCAGTAACTTTCATGTACAAAGTTTTTCCATCCGAGCTACGGTTTATTTTATATTAATTTTAAAAAGATTTAAATCATTTTTAGGATTTATTTATTTATTTTAATTTAACATTATCCAGAATAGTGTTTGCTGACGTCATCATGACACCAGCATGACGTCAGCAGTCAACAGGGTTGACTGGTCAACCTGACGTGTGGGTCCCACCTGTCAGTGTCACATTTTAATTAACAATTTTTAATTAACCTAACCAGGATTAATTAGGGGTGAGCCCCACTGTCATTGACTACTTAATTAGCTAATTAACTAACTAGGTTAATTAGGTAACTAATGTTTAATTAGTTTAATTATCTGTTTAGTTTAATTAATCAAAATTAATTAAGTTAATTAATTATTTAAGTAATTAATTAATTAATTTTATTTTTTATTTTATTTTTTAAAAACGTTCTCAGGGGCGTGGGGCCCCCATGTCATTAGCCCAGGGGGGGCTAGCGGGCACGCGGGTGATGGGTTTACGGGCGCGGGCGGCGACCAACGTGGGGAGGCAGAGTATGACGAGGGAGGTCGGAGCTGGAGCGGTGCGCGGCCAGGGAAGACACGGGCGCAGCGGCACGCGGCCGGGCATGGTCAGGGAAGGCACCGCGCGGCCAGGGGCTTCGACGTGTGAGGGAGGGCGTTCCGGCAGCAGCAGGCGCAGGCCGGTGTGGCGGAGTGCAGCGGCCAAAGCGGAGCGGACGCGAGGGGGGCGAGGGCGCGAGCGCGGGCGGCATCGGGTGGCGCTGCGTGGCGGATGCAGGACGAGGCTGGTGTGGGCGGCGAGCAGAGGAGGCGTGCGGCGGCGGGCAACGGCGAGCGCGGGCGCAGCAGCGGTGCAGGGCGTGGGGAACGGCGTGCGGCGGCGGCGAGAGCGGTAGCGGGCGCAGGGCGGCTGGTGGTGTAGCGTGGCTGCCGCGGGAGCGCGCGTGAGAGGAGGAGGGGCCAGGGGCAAGGTGTGGCGAGGGCGGCCCGGAGCGTGAGCTCCGGCACGTGGGCGCTGCGGGCGCGGTCCGGACGCGGGCGGCTGGGCGAGCGGATGCATGACGGGCAGGGGTCGCGCGCGGGACGAGGCCGCGGCCGTGAGCACGCGTGGGCGAGCAGGCGAGGAGAGGAGAGTCAGGGCTCACGGCGAGGAGTAGGGACGGGGCAATGGTGCTCGGGGCGGAGGTCGGGGACGACGTGCGCAGGGGGAGGCAGGCCGGCGGGGTAGACGACGAGGCGATGGGCGGCGCGGCGATCCGGGCGGCGGCCTCCTCCTCCGATCCCGATCCAATCGGGGGAGAGATGGGGGGAGATATTTCGGGGGGGAGTGGGGGGTGTCGGTGGACTGGGGGAAGTGGGGGGTTATGGAGAGGAGATGGGCCGGCCTGGTGGGTCGTGGCCCAGTTGGGCCAGTGGCCTGCTGGGTCGGAGCCCGGGGGGTTTCTTTCCTTTTTTCTTCTTTGTATTTTGCTTTTCTTTTATTTATTTTATTTTCTGTTTTAATTCAATTTAAAATATTTATGCATTTTATAAAACTATGTTTATTACACCATATTTACATATGCAAAATATGGCACCTCCCTAACATTTTTGTTTTAACTTTTGAAAACTTTTATTGTTGACATTATTTTGAATTTGAATTTTAAACGGTTTCGAATCATCGCAAGGTTAACAACAGTAACCGTGGTGACGTGGCACCATTAGCGTGGGATTACTATAGCTTAATTACCTGGGCGTTACAATAGGTGTAGCTGATATATAGTGATTAATTCTTTGCCCATTGACCACCTTCGGATTAGTGCCTTCAGCATTATTGATCTTGATAGCTCCAGGCGATAAACTTTTTTGAATGATATATGGTACTTCCCACTTGGAGAGAAGTTTTCCTACAAAAAACTAAAAGAAGAATTGTACAATAAAACATACTCACCCACTTTGAATTTCCACTTTTGGATTCTTTTGTCATGCCATCTTTTAACTTTTTCTTTTAGCAGTTTGGCATTTTCATAGGCTTGGGTTCTCCATTCATCTAGTGAGCTAATATCAAGCAACCTCTTTTCGCCGACAGGTTTGAAGTCATAATTGAGTTCTTTAATTTCCCAATATGCTTTGTGTTCTAACTCAAGAGGTAAGTGACAAGCTTTTCCATATACCATTTTATATGGAGACATACCCATAGGATTTTTATAAGTTGTTCTATAAGTCCATAGTGCATCATCAAGTTTCTTAGACCAATTTTTCCTAGATCGGTTAACAGTCTTTTGCAATATTAATTTTATTTCTCTATTACTAAGTTCAACTTGTCCACTAGATTGAGGGTGATAAGGGGATGCAATTATATGGTTGACATCATATTTAGCAAGCAATTTACGGAAAGCACCATGTATAAAGTGTGAACCACCATTAGTCATTAAATATCTAGGGGCTCCAAACCTCGGGAAAATAACTTCTTTCAACATTTTAATTGAGGTGTTATGATCAACACTACTGGTTGGAATAGCTTCTACCCACTTAGTGACATAATCAATAACAACCAAAATATGTGTATACCCATTAGAGGAAGGAAAAGGTCCCATATAATCAAATCCCAAGACTTAAAATGGTTCAATAACAAGTGAATAATTCATAGGCATTTCCTGATGTTTATCAATATTACCAATTCTTTGACATTCATCACAAGATAAGACAAACTTATGAGCATCTTTGAAGAGAGTAGGCCAATAAAAACCAGATTGTAATACCTTGTGTGCAGTTCTATCTCCCACATGATGCCCTCCGTAGGCTTCAGAGTGACATTTCCATAGGATTTGTTCATGTTCATGCTCAGGTATACAATGTCTAATAATACCATCTACTCCTTCTTTATAAATATGTGGGTCATCCCAAAAATAATGTCTTAAGTCAAAGAATATATTTTTTCTTTTGTTGGTATGTGAAACTAGGTGGTATAAATTTAGCAACAATATAATTAGCATAGTCTGCATACCAAGGAGTGTTATGAGAAGCATTTATGACTGCTAATTGTCCATCAAGGAAATTATCATCAATAGGTAGTGGGTCATCAAGGATATTTTCTAACCTAGACAAGTTATTAGCTACGGGATTCTCAGCTCCCTTCCTATCAGTGATATGTAAGTCAAACTCTTGTAACAAAAGAACCTACCTAATGAGTCTAGGTTTAGCATCTTTATTTTCCATAAGGTATTTAATAGTAGCATGATCGGTGTGAACAATCAATTTAGAATCAACTATGTAAGATCTGAATTTATCACAAGCAAACACAATTGCTAGAAATTATTTCTTAGTAGTAGCGTAATTTCTATGAGCATTGTCTAGAGTTTTACTAGCATAATGGATAACATTTAATTTCTTATCAACTCTTTGTCCTAGAACAGCACCAACTGCATACTCACTAGTGTCACTCATAATTTCCAACAGTAAGTTCCTATCAGGTGGTTGAACAATAGGTGCAGAAGTTCAGGCTTTCTTAAGGGTTTCAAAGGCTTTTACACAATCATCATAAAAAATGGAACATCCTTTTGCAAAAGATTAGTAAGAGGCCTAGAAATTTTAGAGAATAAATCTCCTATAGAAACCAACATGGCCAAAGGAACTTCTTATACCTTTAATATCTTTAGGACATGGCATTTTCTCAATTGCATCGACTTTAGCTTTATCCACCTCAATACCTCACTCAGAAATTTTCTGCCCTAAGAGAATACCTTCATTCACCATAAAGTGGCACTTCTCCCAATTCAAGACAAGATTAGTTTGCTCACATCTCTGCAAAACTCGGTCAAGATTGCTTAAGAAATCATCAAAATAAGTTCCGTAAACGGAAAAATCATCCATGAAAACCTCAACAATCTTTTCACAAAAGTCACATAATAAAGTAGTCATGCATCTTTGAAAGGTAGCAGGTGCATTGCATAAACCAAAAGGCATACGTCTATAAGCATAAGTTCCAAAAGGAGAAGTAAAGGTGGTTTTCTCTTGATCGGGTTGTGATACAGGAATTTGAGAGAAATCAGAATATCCATCCAGAAAGCAAAAGTGTGTGTTCTTAGATAATCTATCTAACATTTGATCAATAAAAGGCAAATGGTAATGATCTTTCCTAGTGGCTTTGTGTAATTTTCTAAAATCAATTACCATTCTATAGCCACTCACGATTCTTTGTGGGATAAGTTCATTTTTATCATTAGGGACAACGGCAATACCTCCTTTCCTAGGGACACAATGAAAAGGACTTACCCATCTACTATCAGCTATAGGATAAATTATACCTGCTTCCAGAAGCTTTAGTATTTCAGTTCTTATCACTACTTTCATCTTAGGATTTTATCGTCGTTGATGATCAACAACCGGTTTAGCATCAAGTTCCATATTAATTTTGTACTGATAGAGAGTGGGACATGATGCCCTTAATATCATCAAGAGTATATCCAATAGCATCTCGGTGCTTCCTCAAAGTTTTTAATAATCTATTTTCTTCATGCTTTGTAAGGTGAGCACTAATAATAACAGGGTATATCTTATTTTCATCTAGATAAGCATATTTCAAAGTATCAGGTAATTGTTTAAATTCAAACACGGGATCACCGTTAGGTGGAGGAGGACCTCCTAGAGTTTCAACAGGAAAATTGTGTTTAAGAATAGGTTGTTACTCAAAGAATATTTTATCTATTTCATTTCTTTCGTGCAAATGCATATCATTTTCATGGTCTACCAAATATTGTTCTAACGGATTAGTAGGAGGTACGGTAATAGAAGTAAGACCAATTATTTCATCCTTACAAGGCCATTCTTTATTACAAGGTTGCCTACGAAACTTATAGAAATTAAACTCATGAGACACATCACCAAAATTAACATTGGCAGTTTCTTTCTTGCAATCTATCTTATCATTAATAGTGTTCAAGAAAGGCCTATAAAAAATAATGGGACAAAAATCATCTTGTGGGGAACCAAGAACTAGAAAATCAATAGGATATTTTATCTTTCCACACAAGACTTCAACATCTCTAACAATCCCAAGTGGTGTGATAGTATCTCTATTAGCAAGCTTAATAGTAACATCAATATCTTCTATTTCAGTAGGTGCTATATCATTCATTATTTCTTGGTATAAAGTAAAAGGAATAGGACTGACACTAGCACCCATATCGCATAAGCCATGATAACAATGATCTCCTATTTTAACTGAGACGACAGGTGTCGGTGTCAAAACCGGCAGATCTCGGGTAGGGGGTCCCGAACTGTGCGTCTAGGCCGGATGGTGACAGGAGGCAGGGGACACGAAGTTTTACCCAGGTTCGGGCCCTCTTGATGGAGGTAAAACCCTACGTCCTGCTTGATTAATATTGATGATATGGGTAGTACAAGAGTAGATCTACCACGAGATCAGAGAGGTTAAACCCTAGAAGCTAGCCTTTGGTATGATTGTATGTTATGGTTGTTGTCCTACGGACTAAAACCCTTCGATTTATATAGACACCGGAGAGGGTTAGGGTTACACAAGGTCAGTTACAAAGGAGGAAATATCCATATATGTATTGCCTAGCTTGCCTTCCACGCCAAGTAGAGTCCCATCTGGACACGAGACGAAGTCTTCAATCTTGTATCTTCATAGTCCAACAGTCCGGCTAAAGGATATAGTCCGGCTGTCCGGAGACCCCCTAATCCAGGACTCCCTTAGTAGCCCCTGAACCAGGCTTCAATGACGATGAGTCCGGCGCGCAGCATTGTCTTCGGCATTGCAAGGCGGGTTCCTTCTCCGAATACATCACAGAAGAATTTGAATACGAGGATAGTGTCCGACCCTGCAAAATAAGTTCCACATTCCACCGTAGAGAGAATAATATTTTCGCAGATCTAATTTGCTGGCTTGTTTTGGCAGCACGACGTTATGTCATGGCCCGGTGATTATTCGAACCGTTTCTTTTAACCAGCCCTGCACATAACGCGAGGCAGTTTTTCGACATGTCTTGTCAAAGCAGAGATCATGTTCCCTTATTACGGGATTCTCATCAATACGGGCGTGGGTAACCCAACTGCGCCGTCAATTGCGGTGCTTGGGGGATAAGCGAGTTTTACCAGGCAAGTGGGGACGCTTAATTTCGTCCGCCCATATAAAGGGATAAGGATTCACCTTTCTATCCACGCCTTCTTCCTCCTTTGCTTATCTGTTTTCGCACACTCGAGCTCTAGCACCCAAGTCCACACTTCCACCTCAACCTTCTCCAACCATGTCCGGAGCGGGAGGCAAGTGGATGGTCTCCTCCATCACGGAGGGAGACATCAAGAAACTGAGGACAGCCGGATACCTGCCCGACGACATCATGCACCGGCTCCCAGATGAGGGGCAGCTCATCCCCACCCCCAGGCCCCATGAGAGGGTAGTATTCCTCACCCATTTCTTCCGTGGACTGGGATTCCCTCTCCATCCCTTCGTCCGGGGGCTCATGTTTTATTACGGCCTAGATTTCCACGATCTGGCCCCGAACTTCATCCTCAACATCTTGGTGTTTATCGTCGTGTGCGAGCCCTTCCTCCGCATCAAGGCCCACTTCGGCCTATGGCTGAAGACCTTCAATGTCAAGCCGAAGGTGGTGGGTGGCTGCCAGGCAGAGTGCGGAGGCGCCATGGTGGGCAAGATGCCCAACATAACATGGCTCGAGGGCTCCTTTGTGGAAACCATAAAGGGGTGGCAATCGGGGTGGTTCTATATCACCGAGCCACGCGACCCTGCATGGGCAGCGGCCCCCGAGTTCCGATCTGGCATCCCCACGCGGCTCACCTCCTGTAAAGAGAAGGGCTTGTCCTGGGGTAATTCGAAAGAGCTGACCGGACTCCAAACATGTATTCAAAACATGGTGGACAAGAAGCTCAAGCTCGTCAACATAGTCCAAGTCATGCTCATCCGCCGGATACTCCCGTGCCAACAACGGGAGTTCACCTTGTGGGAGTTCAATCCGACGCAACACCGAACTCTGAACAGGCTCTTCGACACAACTCATGAAGACGCTTGGAGGCTGCTGTTCAAAAGTGACGAGCCCCCCCCATTACTGAGGATCGTGGATTCAGCGTGAAGCGCCAAGCCAGTGCGGTAAGCTGATTTACCTTTCACAGGATAATCATTTTTATATAGATTGACTCTATGCGGGATCTAAACTCCCGTACCTTTGACAGGACTGGCAGAAGATGGCCGGACAGATCGATTGTCCGGCTCCTTTGCCCGAAGGCCCCGCAGACGCTCTTCTGGCGAAGATGCTGACTCCGGCCCCTTATAAGGTACCGGAGAAGACCAAGAAGGCCAAGGGAACCCGAAAGAGTTCCCGGCGCCTGGCGTCACCAGACTCACCGTCCGATGACTCTGTGGCGCACTCTTCCCCTGAAGATGAGGAAGAGGAAGAAGAAGGTGCTCCCCCACTGACTGGGGGAGACAAGAAAAGGAAGGCCCCCCCAACCGGGGATGCCGGAGGGTCCAAGAAGGGAAGGACTCTCCTTCTGGACAGTTCCACCGCCGCCGACGAAGGCGAAGACGAGTGGTTGCCCAGGGTCAAGCCCCCGGGGAGATCGTAAGTATTTGGATACCAGAGTAACTTATAGGATTCCTTTGTCGCACTGCTTTCCCTAATCGCCAAACATAATTATGCATGCCGCCACGAGCCAATATCGAGGTATCATCGGACGGCTCCCTGGGTTCGTCGGACATGGATAGCGATCCAGTCCCGACCGCCACCTCCCCTCATCCTGCCGACGACGCCGAGGTGTTGTCTCAAGAGGCACCGGATCAAGGGGAGACAGTCCCGAAGGCGCCTCAAGGCGACCTTCCAGACTCTGGGAGCCGAGGGGACGGGGCCCCCGAGAGCTCCGAGTTCGGCCCTCAGCCGAACACCGTGCCGGACCCTCCAGCGGTTCCGGGCTCGGGCAGGCGGCCTCCTTCTAAGGGGGGCAAGACGCCTGTGCCGGTGACCTCTGTCCATCCAGAGGCGCCGGACAATCTGCTGGATGCACTTCGCATTACTTCCATCGACGAGGAGCACCGCACTATCATGAGTGTGGTGATCCAGAAGGTTCAGTCCACTAAGAGCAGATTGACTGAAGCCTGTGCCAGCCTGCTAACAGGCTCGAGGTAAGTGTTTTAAAATGTAGTAGAAATATTACCACATAGACAGTATCCCCTGATGCTTTGTTCGGTGTTCACAAAGAAAAGCCGAACAGAGGATCAAATAATATCGCAGGAGTCTAATATAAGTATGTCAATATGCATATGCAGGCTTCGCTACTGGCATCCGCCGCACTGACTGCGGAGGTCGCCGTACTGAAGCAGGACCCCGAGGGGTCCAGGAAAGAGCTCGGCCTTGCTAAGAGGCAGCTCGAGGAGAACAAGGGTAAGTAGTACCCCGTCTATAGATATGTATATATAAAAAAGGATGCGATTGCAAAATGACAGGATCATCTTATGTTTGCTAGGGGTCACGACCAAGGTGGCGACCCTGAAGCAAGCGCTAACCAAGGCCGAAGATACAGCGGCCAAGGAGCGCACCGAGCGAGAGAAGCATGAGGCTCGGGTGGGCGAGGTGCGGCAAGAGCTCCAGGCTCTTGTGGCGAAGCACGAGGCGTTGGAGCTTGACTCCAAGACGCGGGATTCTGAGCTTGCCGCGGCCCTCGAGAGTGTAAAAAGTGCCAAGGCCGAAGCCCAAAAGGCCCTCCAAGAGATCGACGCGATGAAGAAGATAGCGGCGGGTAAGGCTTTCTATATGCAAAGCAAGCATGTAAAAGTAAATTACCGATTACTTACCCGGATCCGGAGCTCTTCAGGAGCATTCGCAGATTTGCCCCGCAGTGTGTCCGATGCCGCACAATTTTATCAGGCCGAGGACGGAAGCTCGAAAGAGAAGCTGTTCTGGTCTCAATATGCTGAGGCCGAACATCCGGTGCCGATGAGCGACCAGCTGAAGCAGATGGTTGAGCTACATAAGGCGGCCAATCATGCCGTGAAGGGCTTTATAGACCGGCTATGGCCTGGCGACGCCCTCCCGAACAGCTTCTTCGGCCTGGTGAGGCGACTTGTGGATGCCTGCCCACGGCTGGAGGTCGTCAAGCGATCCGTCTGCATTGAAGGTGCACGCCGGGCTTTCGCCCGTGTGAAATTGCAGTGGGTCAAGCTACACGCCGTGAAGCTAATCAAGGAGGGGCCGCCGGAGGGCAAGAAGCACCGCCACCCCGAGATGTACTACGAGGGTGTTCTGCCGGGTGCCCGTCTTATCGCGGATGAGTGTTCAAAAGATGTAATATTTGAGTAAACTCTCTCGTTTTATCCTGTATTTATGAAACATGTTTCATACGCGCTATGCAACGCTTGTTTGAATTTAAAATATTACCTTCTGTTTGGCTGTTTATCCAATCTGAGAGATGGCTAGTCCTCGGCTTCTGCCCCCATGCCACGAGTGCTGGGGTGTTCGGGATAAACCTGAGCACTCTTGTTCCCATATTTGGGTCCTTCGAGGGAGGTGCTCAGCACAACGAACAAGGCAACCAGACTAATAATGCTTTATCACTCTCACTTAGCCATAGAATTCTATAATTTTAAATTTTAGCGAAGCCCCTGGTATTCGGAAGGCCGAATTCGGGGCACGATACACGCCTGTAAGCTAGACAGGGCCGGCCCCTCGCCCTAAGCGGCATAAGTCTTTAGGGACTCGAAAAACCTCGCCGAACAGCGACCAGTCTCTCACCTTATCATGACAGTCAGTTTTAGCTTTCTCTACTGAGGTGCTAAGCCCGGTAGAACCGGGGCACAATCGCAGTAGTTCTCCTAGCGCTACCTTAGCCGATAGAGAGGAACGTAAGGTACCAATACATAGGAGCCGGGCAAACCCAACATTTGACCAAAGACATGATTCGGAGCTGATGCATATAATGCTATAAGTTCGGGGTGCCACACTTGTGAAAGTGTTCGTACTTTTCACACCGCATTTTGGGGTACGTAAGCCCCTGGTGTATTGGCCATACCAGAGTGTACGGTTGCAAGGCGTCATTACTGAACACATATATATATATAACAAAAATGCAATAATAGTTGTAATGTCATGCATTGTTTATTGAAAAACTGTGTTAAAGCAGAGTGATACAGATAGTGCGATAAGCAAAGAGTAGGACTATGTCCCTTCCAAGGGCAAGCCGAGGAATGATATTAAATTGAATATTTCACTCGTTACTGTAATCAACCTGGGAATTCCGTGGTATAACGTAGATGTCTGCCTCCTTGGTTGCTGCATCATGTGTTCGGCAACAGTGCTGCCGGACAGTGTTGCCAGAGATTAAGGTCCTGAAAGAAAAAGAAAAATAACCAAACGGGAAGCCCCTGGTGTGGTTTAGGCCGCGTTTTGGGGCGTGCCATAGTCGTGCCCCCCTCCCCATATGTGCCCATGGTATTTTAATGCGTAATTATGTACGCGCGGCACGAATATCGCCGTTGGGCTGGGATTGGGGTGGCCGCCGTATTGCTACGTGAGCTCAGATCGTGGCAGGCGGTCTATTTGCCGATTGCCTCGAGCGCGCTTGAAGGTGTACGGGCTTTGAAGCGCCGAACTGGTTGATTGCCTTGAGAGGTTGCTTTGCGCTTCTGCTGCGAGGGCCGCGGTGTGCTCCTCTGTTCGGAGAGAGCGCTCTGTGTTTCCATTGATTGTAATAACTCTGCGAGGTCCTGGCATCTTGAGCTTGAGGTATGCATAATGCGGTTCGCCCAAGCAGGGCGTGATAACCACTGTGGAACGGGACTATATCGAAGATTAACTCTTCGCTTCAGAAATTATCCGGGGATCCGAAGACCACCTCCAGTGTGACTGAGCCTGTGCAATGGGCCTCTACACCTGGAATGACGCCCTTAAAGGTCGTTTTTGTGGGTTTGATCCTTGAGGGGTCTATACCCATTTTGCGCACCGTGTCCTGATAAAGCAGGTTCAGGCTGCTGCCGCCGTCCATAAGGACTCGAGTGAGGTGAAATCCGTCGATGATTGGGTCTAGGACCAGCGCGGCGAATCCGCCATGACGGATACTAGTGGGGTGGTCCCTGCGATCGAAGGTGATCGGGCAGTAGGACCAAGGGTTGAACTTTGGGGCGACTGGCTCCAACGCATATACATCCCTGAGCGCACGCTTCCGCTCCCTCTTGGGGATGTGGGTTGCGTATATCATGTTCACCGTCCGCACTTGCGGGGGAAACCTCTTCTGTCCTCCAGTGTGCGGCTGCCGGGGCTCCTCCTCGTCAAAGCTGTGCGGCCCCTTGCCCTTGTTTTCGGCAATTAACTTGTCGGCCTACTTGAACACCCAACAATCCCTGTTGGTGTGATTGGCTAGCTTGTCTGGGGTGCCGTGTATTTGACACGAGCGATCGAGTATACGGTCCAAGATGGACGGACCCGGCGTACTTTGTTTGAATGGCTTTTTCCGCTAATCAGGTTCAGAGCCTTTGAATCCGGCATTGACTGCCGTATCCTCAGTATTTTCACTGTTAATGCGGCACTTATGCTTGTTGCGACATGACCTGCTATTGCCGTCCTTGGTATCTGAGGTACCATGGTTCTTTGATATGTTATTACTGCGAGCCAGCCAGCTGTCTTCTCCCGCACAAAAGCGGGTCATGAGCGTCGTGAGAGCTGCCATAGATTTTGGCTTTTCCTGATCAAGGTGCTGGGCTAGCCACTTGTCTCGGATGTTGTGCTTGAAAGCCGCTAAGGCCTCCGCATCCAGACAGTCGATGATTTGATTTTTGTTTGTAAGGAACCGAGTCCAGAATTGCCTGGCCGACTCTTCGAGCTGTTGAATTATGTGGCTCAAATCATCAGCGTCTGGTGGTCGCACATAAGTGCCCTGAAAGTTGTGGAGGAATGCGGCTTCCAGATCTTCCCAACAGCTAATGGAGTCTGCTGGCAAGCTGTTAAGCCAATGTCGCGTTGGTCCTTTGAGCTTTAGTGGGAGGTATTAGATGGTGTGTAAGTCATCGCCGCGGGCCATGTGGATGTGGAGGAGGAAGTCCTCAATCCATACAGCGGGATCTGTTGTGCCGTCATATGATTCAATATTTACAGGTTTGAAACCTTCTGGGAATTGATGTTCCATTAATTCGTCTGTGAAGCATAAGGGGTGCGTGGCGCCTTTGTATTGGGCTATATCGCAACGCAGCTCGAATGGGTCTTGCCCGCTGTGTTCGGCCCGACCAGATTTGCTTTTACTGTATCCGGCATGACGTTTGTCGTTTCACAGAGGGGTGCACCCTCGTGATCCGTAGATTGTTCTTGAATGCTTTGCCTTGTCCTCCAATATGTCTCACAGGTCTGGCGTATCTCCCCATGCCTTTTTATTTGAATGGCGTTGGGGTGGAGGCTGAGCTTTTGGCTGGAATGCCTCTCTATCGCGGCCACGAGGTGGCCGATCAGCCATATCATACGCTTCTTCCTCCAGTCGGGGTAGTAACCGGCGCCTTGAGTAACTCTTGGAGGGGCGCTCGAGTTTGTATTCCTCGGCCGCGAGGACTTCAGTCCATTTGTCAGCTAGCAGATCTTGATCAGCTTGAAGCTGCTACTGCTTTTTCTTCAGGCTATTTGCCGTGGCCATAAGCCGGCGCTTGAAGCGCTCTTGTTCGACGGGATCCTCTGGGACGGCGAACTCATCGTCGCCGAGGCTTGCCTCATCTTCGGAGGGGGGGATGTAATTGTCATCCTCCTCCTCTCCATCTGCCGCTCTCTCAGGAGAGCTGGCTCCTCCATCCTCCTGCTCTAAATCTTGCTGGAGGGGTTTGTTGTTTTCTTCGGCACTATTCGAAGTGTTATTATCTCCTGTGCCGGTATCACCACTTTTGCTTTGGCGGGACTTAGAGCGGCGCCGCTGACGTCGGCGTTTGGGTTGCTTCTTGGAGGGGTCATCCTCCGCTATCCCGTCGCCATTGCCCTCTTTGGGTGTATCCACCATGTATATGTCATATGACGAGGTGGCTTTCCAGTGCCCTATAGGTGCTGGTTCATGTTCATCTCCTACATCGTCGTCCATACCGTCGATGTCTTCGGAGTCAAAGTCGAGCATGTCGGTTAAATCATCGACAGTGGCTACGAAGTGGGTGGTGGGTGGGCGTCGGATTTCTTTGTCGTCCGCATCCCAATCCTGTTGGCCATAATCCGGCCAGGGCTCTCCTGACAAAGAGAGAGACCTTAGTGAATTCAGAATGTCGTCGAAGGGCGAGTGCTGAAAGATATCCGCGGCGGCGAATTCCATGATCGGCGCCCAATCGGATTCGATTGGCAGGGGCGCGGGCGGTACGGAGTCAAAAAGAGAGTCCGGCACCTTGGAGTCACGGGCTGCGCAGAGGATTATGCTGGTGTTCGGCTCGATCGCCGTTGAGACTGCAGCCCCTGAGGCGGTGTCTAACCACCCGTCCTCAATTGGCGCAGTTGGCTTCGAACTAAGGGTCGGAGCTGATGCGGGCACGGCCTCTGGGGTACTGTTCGGCGGCAGAGCTAGGTCATACCCATCGCGACAGTGCGGCGCGCCCGGCTGTGGCTCGAATCCGTCGAAGATCAAGTCTCCGCAGATGTCGGCCGTGTAGTTCAAACTTCCAAATCTGACCTGATGGCCAGGGGCATAGCTTTCAATTTGCTCCAGATGGCCAAGAGAATTAGCCCGCAGTGCAAAGCCGCCGAATACGAAGATCTGTCCGAGGAGAAAAGTCTCACCCTGGACCGCATCGCTATCGATGATAGTAGGAGCCATCAAGCCTAACGGCAACGACACAGAGGAACTCTCAATGAAAGCACCAATGTCGGTGTCAAAACCGGCAGATCTCGGGTAGGGGGTCCCGAACTGTGCGTCTAGGCCGGATGGTGACAGGAGGCAGGGGACACGAAGTTTTACCCAGGTTCAGGCCCTCTTGATGGAGGTAAAACCCTACGTCCTGCTTGATTAATATCGATGATATGGGTAGTACAAGAGTAGATCTACTAGGAGATCAGAGAGGCTAAACCCTAGAAGCTAGCCTATGGTATGATTGTATGTTATGGTTGTTGTCCTACGGACTAAAACCCTTTGGTTTATATAGACACCGGAGAGGGTTAGGGTTACACAAGGTCGGTTACAAAGGAGGAAATATCCATATACGTATTGCCTAGCTTGCCTTCCACGCCAAGTAGAGTCCCATCCGGACATGAGACGAAGTCTTCAATCTTGTATCTTCATAGTCCAACAGTCCGGCTAAAGGATATAGTCCGGCTATCTGGAGACCCCCTAATCCAGGACTCCCTCAACAGGCATGCCAACAATGGGTTTATTCTTACCTTTAGTATCAGGTTTTTAGCAATTCTAGCAGCTTCATCACAGAAATAAATAACATGCCCATCAATGTTATCAACCAAGAGATCTTTAACCATAGAAATACTAGATTCTACTTTAATTTGTTTAGCGGGTCTAGGTGCTCTAATATTACTACCATGGTCGAAACCTTAGCATGTTCCTTTATCCTAACAGGGAAAGGTGATTTTTCAACATAAGTAGTAGGCACAACTGGATCAACATTGTAAATGATAGTTTCATCCTTAAATATGGTTGGCTTCTCGATATTCTCTTTAATAGGGGATGATATTTAAACCATTTCTCCTTAGGGGGGTCAACATGAGTAGCAAATGATTCACAAAAATGAGCTACTATCTCAGAGTCAAGTCCGTATTTAGTGCTAAAATCATGGAAAACATCGGTATCCATAAAAATTTTAACACAAGCAAACTCAAGTTTTATACCTGACTCCTTACCTTCGTCGAGTTCCCAATCTTAAAATTTGCATTTAATTCTTTCCAAAAGATCTCACTAAATTCAATAGTCTTCTTCATAAAGGAACCAGCACAAGAAGTATCGAGCATGGATTGATCATTACGAGAAAGCCGAGCATAAAAATTATGTATAATAATTTCTCTTGAGAGCTCATGATTGGGGCATGAGTATAACATTGACTTAAGCTTCCCCCAAGCTTGAGCGATACTTTCTTCTTCACGAGGCAAAGAAATTATATATATAATTCCGATCACGATGGCCTAGATGCATCGGATAAAGCTTTTGGTGAAATTCCAATTTCAATTGATTCCAGTTCCAAGCTCCAAGATCATCACATAGCCTATACCATGTTAATGCTTTCCCCCCTAAAGATAAAGGGAAAACCTTCTTCTTAACTTCATCTCCAGGTAAACCTTCAAGCTTGAACAATCCACAAATTTCATCCACATAAATCATGTGCGTATCAGGATGCTTCATCCCATATCCTACATAAGAATTAGATAGCAGTTTCTCTATCATACCTGAAGGAATTTCATAATCAATATTTTCAGTAGGTGCAGTAGGTTGAGGGGAAACTCTTTGTGTTTCCGGTCGAGGTGAAGATACCCCGAACAAACCCCTCAAAGGATTGTTTTCCATAGTAAGAAGTGATAGTAAATTTTAGCACGTAATATAATTTTTTCCTTACCAAAGGTACTTCACTCCTCGGCGACAGCGCCAGAAAAGAGTCTTGATGACCCACAAGTATAGGGTACCAATCGTACTCCTTTCAATAAGTAAAAGTGTCAAACCCAATGAGGAGCAGAAGGAAATGGCAAGTGGTTTTCAACAAGTTATTTTTTGCCGGCACTGAAATTTTCCGTAACAAATAGTTTGATAGCGAGATAATTTATAACGAGTAATAAGTAGCAATAGTAACAATTGAAGGAAATTTGACCTAGATGCAATAATAAATTTGTTATTTATATTTCCTTATATCATGATAAATGTTTATTATTCATGCTAGAATTGTATTAACCGGAAACTTAGTACATGTGTGAATACATAGACAAACTAAGTGTCACTAGTATGCCTCTACTTGACTAGCTCGTTAATCAAAGATGGTTAAGTTTCCTAACCATTGACATGAGTTGTCATTTGATTAACGGGATCACAACATTAGAGAATGATGTGATTGACTTGACCCATCCGTTAGCTTAGCACGATGATTGTTTAGTTTGTTGTTATTGTTGTGTTCATAACTTATACATGTTCCTATGACTATGAGATTATGCAACTCCCGAATACCGGAGGAACACTTAGTGTGCTATCAAACGTCAGAACGTAACTGGGTGACTATAAAGATGCTCTACAGGTGTCTCCGATGGTGTTTGTTGAGTTGGCATAGATCGAGATTAGGATTTGTCACTCCGTGTATCGAAGAGGTATCTCTGGGCCCTCTCAGTAATGCACATCACTATAAGCCTTGCAAGCAATGTGACGAATGAGTTAGTTATGGGATATTGCATTATGGAACGAGTAAAGAGACTTGCCGGTAACTAGATTGAACTAGGTATTGAGATACCGACTATCAAATCTCAGACAAGTAACATACCGATGACAAAGGGAACAATGTATGTTGTTATGCGGTTTGACCGATAAAGATCTTCGTAGAATATGTAGGAACCAATATGAGCATCCAGGTTTCTCTATTGGTTATTGACCGAAGATGAGTCTCGGTCATGTCTACATAGTTCTTGAACCTGTAGGGTCCTCACGCTTAACGTTCGATGATGATCGGTATTATGAGTTTATGTGTTTTGATGTACCGAAGGTAGTTCAGAGTCCCGGATGTGATCATGGACATGACGAGGAGTCTCGAAATGGTCAAGACATAAAGATCAATATATTGGAAGGCTATGTTTGGACATCGGAATGGTTCCGGATGAGTTCGGGCATTTACCGGAGTACCGAGGGGTTACCGGAACCCCCGGGGGAGTCAATGGGCCTTATTGGGACTTAGTGGGAGAGAGGAGGAGGCATCCAAGGTGGACGGCGCCCCCCCCCCCAAGCCCAATCCAAATTGGGTGGGGGCCGCCCGCCCCCCCTTTCCTTCCTGCTCTCTCCCCCTTCCTTCCTCTCCTACTCCAACTAGGGAAGGGGGAATCCTACTCCCACCGAGAGTAGGACTCCCCCCTTGGGCATGCCATGAGAGCGTCGGCCCTCCCCTCCTCCACTCCTTTATATACGGGGGAGGGGGCACCCCATAGACACACAAGTTGATTGTTTAGTCGTGTGCGGTGCCCCCCTCCACAGATTTCCACCTCGGTCATATCGTTGTAGAGATTAGGCGAATCCCTACGTCGGTAACTTCATCATCACCATCATCACGCCGTCGTGCTGATGAAACTCTCCCTCGACCTTAGCTGGATCTAGAGTTCGCGGTACGTCACCGAGCTGAACGTGTGCAGATCGCGAAGGTGTTGTACCATCGGTGCTAGGATCGGTCGGATCGTGAAGATGTACGACTACATCAACCGCATTGTCATAACGCTTCCGCTTACGGTCTACGAGGGTACGTGGACAACACTCTCCCCTCTCGTTGCTATGCATCACCTAGATGGATCTTGCGTGTGTGTAGGAATTGTTTTGAAATTACTGTGTTCCCCAACAGTGGCATCCGACCCAGGTCTATGCGTAGATGCTATATGCACGAGTAGAACACAAAGGAGTTGTGGGCACGAGTAGATGCTATATACATATTGCTTGCCGTCACTAGTTGATTCTGTATTCAGCGGTATTGTTGGATGAAGTGGCTCAGACCGACATTATGCGTACGCTTACGCGAGACTGGTTCTACCGACGTGCTTCGCACACAGGTGGCTAGTGGGTGTCTGTTTCTCCAACTTTAGTTGAATCATTTTCAATGAGCAGGGTTCTTTCTGAAGATCAAAAAGCAATCACTATACTACGTTGTGGTTTTTGATGCGTAGGTAAGAACGGTTCTTGCTAGAAGCCCGTAGCAGCCACGTAAAACTTGCAACAACAAAGTAGAGGACGTCTAACTTGTTTTTGCAGGGCATGTTGTGATGTGATATGGTCAAGACGTGATTATATAAATTCTTGTATGAGATGGTCATGTTTTGTAACAAAGTTATCGGCAACTGGCAAGACCCATATGGTTGTCGCTTTATTGTATGAAATGCAATTGCCATGTAATTGCTTTACTTTATCACTAAGCGGTAGCGATAGTCGTAGAATTAATAGTTGGCGAGACGACAACGATGCTTCGATGGAGATCAAGATGTCAAGCCGGTGACGATGGTGATCATGACGGTGCTTTGGAGATGGAGATCAAAGGCACAAGATGATGATGGCCATATCATATCACTTATATTTGATTGCATGTGATGTTTATCCTTAATGCATCTTATTTTTCTTAGTTCAGCGGTAGCATTATAAGATGATCTCTAACTAAATTTCAAGGTACAAGTGTCCTCCCTGAGTATGCATTGTTGCTACAGTTCGTTGTGCCGAGACACCACGTGATGATCGGGTGTGATAAGCTCTATGTTCACATACAACGGGTGCAAGCCAGTTTTGCACACGCAGAATACTTGGGTTAAACTTGACGAGCCTAGCATATGCAGATATGGCTTCGGAACACTGAGACCGAAAGGTCGAGCGTGAATCATATAGTAGATATGATCAACATAGTGATGTTCACCATTGAAAACTACTCCATCTCACGTGATGATCGGACATGGTTTAGTTGATATGGATCATGTGATCACTTAGATGATTAGAGGGATAGTCTATCTAAGTGGTAGTTCTTAAGTAATATGATTAATTGAACTTTAATTTATCATGAACTTAGTACCTGATAGTATTTTGCAGGTCTATGTTGTTGTAGATAGATGGCCCGTGCTGTTGTTCCGTTGAATTTTAATGCGTTCCTAGAGAAAGCTAAGTTGAAAGATGATGGTAGCAACTGCACGGACTGGGTCTGTAACTTGAGGATTATCCTCATTGCTGCATAGAAGAATTACGTCCTGGAAGCACCACTGGGAGACAAGCCTGCTGCAGATGCTGCTGACAATGTTAAGAACGTTTCACAGAGCAAAGGTGATGACTACTTGATAGTTCAGTGTGCCATGCTTTATGGCTTAGAACTGGGACTTCAACGACGTTTTGAACGTCATGGAGCATATGAGATGTTCCAGGAGTTGAAGTTAATATTTCAAGCACATGCTCGGATTGAGAGATATGAAGTCTCCAATGAGTTTTATAGCTGCAAAATGGAGGAGAATAATTCTGTCAGTGAACATATACTCAGAATGTTTGGGTACCACAACCACTTGACTCAGCTGGGAGTTAATCTTCCTGATGATAGTCTCATTGATAGAGTTCTTCAATCACTGCCACCAAGCTACAAGAGCTTCGTGATGAACTATAATATGCAAGGGATGGATAAGACAATTCCCGAGCTCTTTGCAATGCTAAAGGCTACGGAGGTACAAATCAAGAAGGAGCATCAAGTGTTGATGGTCAACAAGACCACCAGTTTCAAGAAGAAGGGCAAAGGGAAGAGGGGGAATTCAAAGAAGAATAGCAAGCAAGTTGTTGCTCAAGTAAAGAAGCCCAAGTCTAGACCTAAGCCTGAGACTGAGTGCTTCTACTACAAAGGGACTGGTCACTGGAAGCGGAGCTGCCCCAAGTATTTGGCGGATAAGAAGGATGGCAAAGTGAAAGGTATATTTGATATACATGTTATTGATGTGTACCTTACTAATGCTCGTAGTAGCACCTAGGTATTTGATACTGGTTCTGTTGCTAATATTTGCAACTCGAAACAGGGGCTACGGATTAAGCGAAGATTGGCTAAGTACGAGGTGACAATGCGCGTGGGAAATGATTCCAAAGTCGATGTGATCGCCGTTGGCACCCTACCTCTACATCTACCTTCGGGATTAGTATTAGACCTGAATAATTGTTATTTGGTGCCAGCGTTAAGCATGAACATTATATATGGATCTTGTTTGATGCGAGACGGTTATTCATTTAAATCAGAGAATAATGGTTGTTCTATTTATATGAGTAATATCTTTTATGATCATGCACCCTTGATGACTGGTCTATTTTTACTAAATCTTGATAGTAGTAATACACATATTCATAGTATTGAAGCCAAATGATATAAGTTTAATAATGATAGTGCATCTTATTTGTGGCACTGTTGTTTAGGTCATATTGGTGTAAAGCGCATGAAGAAACTCCATGCAGATGGTCTTTTGGAATCACTTGATTATGAATCACTTGATGCTTGTGAACCATGCCTCATGGGCAAGATGACTAAGACTTCGTTCTCCGGAACAATGGAACGAGCAACAGACTTATTGGAAATAATACATACTGATGTATGCGGTCCGATGAGTGTTGATGCTCGTGGCGGGTATCGTTATTTTCTAACCTTCACTAATGATTTGAGCAGATATGGGTATATCTACTTGATGAAACATAAGTATGAAATATTTGAAAATTTCAAAGAATTTCAGAGTGAAGTGGAAAATCATCGTAACAAGAAAATTAAGTTTCTACGATCTGATCGTGGAGGTGAATATTTGAGTTACGAGTTTGGTCTTCATTTGAAACAATGTGGAATAGTTTCGCAACTCACGCCACCTGGAACAACACAGAGTAATGGTGTGTCCAAATGTTGTAACCGCACTTTATTAGATATGGTGTGATCTATGATGTCTCTTACTGATTTACCGCTATCGTTTTGGGCTTATGCTTTAGAGACGGCTACATTAACGTTAAATAGGGCACCATCGAAATCCGTTGAGACGACACCTTATGAATTGTGGTTTGGCAAGAAACCCAAGTTGTCGTTTCTTAAAGTTTGGGGCTGCGATGCTTATGTGAAAAAGCTTCAACCTGATAAGCTCAAACCCAAATCAGAGAAATGTGTCTTCATAGGATACACAAAGGAGACTATTGGGTACACCTTCTATCACAGATCCGAAGGCAAGATATTCGTTGCTAAAAATGGATCCTTTCTAGAGAAGGAGTTTCTCTCGAAAGAAGTGAGTGGGAGGAAAGTAGAACTTGATGAGGTAACTGTACCTGCTCCCTTATTGGAAAGTAGTTCATCACAGAAATCAGTTCTAGTGATTCCTACACCAGTAAGTGAGGAAGCTAATGATGATGATCATGAAACTTCTGATCAAGTTACTACCGAACCTCGTAGGTCAACCAGAGTAAGATCCGCAGCAGAGTGGTACGGTAATCCTGTTCTGGAGGTCATGTTACTTGACCATGAAAAACCTACAAACTACGAGGAAGCGATGATGAGCCCAGATTCCGCAAAATGGCTTAAGGCCAAGAAATCTGACATGGGATCCATGTATGAGAACAAAGTGTGGAGTTTGGTTGACTTGCTCGATGATCGGCAAGCCATAGAGAATAAACGGATCTTCGAGAAGAAGACTAACGCTGACGGTAATATTACTGTCTACAAAGCTTGACTTGTTGTGAAAGGTTTTTGACAAGTTCAAGGAGTTGATTACGATGAGACCTTCTCACCCGTAGTGATGCTTAAGTCTGTCCGAATCATGTTAGCAATTGGCGCATTTTATGATTATGAAATTTGGCAAATGGATGTGAAAAGTGCATTCCTTAATGGATATCTTAAAGAAGAGTTGTATATGATGCAACCAGAAGTTTTGTCGATCAAAAAGGTGCTAACAAAGTGTGCAATCTCCAGTCCATTTATGGACTGGTGCAAGCCTCTCGGAGTTGGAATATATGTTTTGATAGTGTGATCAAAGCATATGGTTTTATACAGACTTTTGGAGAAGCCTGTATTTACAAGAAAGTGAGTGGGAGCTCTGTAGCATTTCTGATATTGTATGTAGATGACATATTGTTGATCGGAAATGAAACTGGATTTCTGAATAGCATAAAAGGATACTTGAATAAGAATTTTTCAATGAAAGACCTCGGTGAAGCTGCTTATATATTGGGCATCAAGATCTATAGAGATAGATGAAGATGCTTAATTGGACTTTCACAAAGCACATACCTTGATAAAGTTTTGAAGAAGTTCAAAATGGATCAAGCAAAGAAAGGGTTCTAGCATGTGTTGCAAGGTGTGAAGTTGAGTAAAGACTCAAAACCCGACCACGGCAGAAAATAGAAAGAGAATGAAAAAGTCATTCCCTATGCCTTAGTCATAGGTTCTATAAAGTATGCTATGATGTGTACCAGACCTATTGTATACCTTAGCATGATTTTGGCAAGGGAGTACAATAGTGATCTAGGAGTAGATCACTTGACAGCAGTCAAAATTATCCTTAGAGGACTAAGGAAATATTGCTCAGTTATGGAGGTGATAAAAGAGTTCGTCCTAAAGAGTTACGTCGATGCAAGCTTTTGACACCAATCTAGGTGACTCTAAGTCTCGATCTAGATACATATTGAAAGCGGGAGCAATTAGCTAGAGTAGCTCCATGCAGAGTATTGTAGACATAGAAATTTGCAAAATACATACGGATCTGAATGTTGCAGAACCGTAGACTAAACTTCTCTCACAAGCAAAACATGATCACTCTTTGGGTGTTAATCACATAGCGATGTGAACTAGATTATTGACTCTAGTAAACCCTTTGGGTATTAGTCACATGGAGATGTGAACTTATCACATAAATATGTGAAGTATTGGTGTTAAATCACATGACGATGTGAACTAGATTATTGACTCTAGTACAAGTGGAAGACTGAAGGAAATATGCCCTAGAGGCAATAATAAAGTTGTTATTTATATTTCCTTATATCATGATAAATGTTTATTATTCATGCTCTTTCCTTCCCTCTGTCAGGCGGCCAAGGTGGAGGGCGCCCCCCCAAGCCCAATCCGAATTGGGTGGGGGCCGGCCCGCCCTTTCCTTCCCTCTCTCTCCCCCTTCCTTCCTCTCCTACTCCAACTAGGGAAGGGGGAATCCTACTCCCACCGGGAGTAGGACTCCCCCCCCCTTGGGCGTGCCATGAGAGGACCGACCCTCCCCTCCTCCACTCCTTTATATACGGGGGAGGGGGCACCCCATAGACACACAAGATGATTGTTTAGCCGTGTGCGGTGCCCCCCTCCATAGATTTCCACCTCGGTCATATCGTTGTAGAGCTTAGGCGAAGCCCTGCGTCGGTAACTTCATCATCACCGTCATCACGCCGTCGTGTTGACGAAACTCTCCCTCGACCTCAGCTGGATCTAGAGTTCGTGGGACGTCACCGAGCTGAATGTGTGCACATCGCGGAGGTGTCGTACCATTGGTGCTAGGATCGGTCGTATCGTGAAGACGTACAACTACATCAACCACATTGTCATAACGCTTCCGCTTACGGTCTACGAGGGTACGTGGACAACACTCTCCCCTCTCGTTGCTATGCATCACCTAGATGGATCTTGCGTGTGCATTGGAATTTTTTTGAAATTACTGCGTTCCCCAACAACAATAGGTGCAGCAAGGTAGACCAATCCTTTTTGTAGCAAAGGACATGCCAAAACAGTCTCTTATAGTAAGCAAAGAATTCTTGAGGACACACGGGAATTTCATCTAATCACTTTCATCATGCTGGTTTGATTCACGTTCGCTACTTTGATAATTTGATATGTGGGTGGACCGGTGCTTGGGTGTTTTTCTTACTTGAACAAGCCTCCCACTTATGATTAACCCCTCTCGCAAGCATCCGCAACTACAAAATAAGAATTAAGATAAAATCTAACCATAGCATTAAACATACGGATCCAAATCAGCTCCTTACGGAATAGCGCATAAACTAGGGTTTAAGCTTATGTCACTCTAGCAACCCATCATCTAATAACTACTCAACAATGCATTCCCTTAGGCCCAAAGATGGTGAAGTGTCATATAGTTGACGTTCACATAACATTACTAAGGGAATCACAACATACATATCATCAAAATATCGAACGAATATCAAATTCACATGATTACTTATGACAAGACTTCTCCCATGTCCTCAAGAACAAAAGTAACTACTCACACAACATATTCATGCTCAAGATCAGAGGGGTATTGAATATCATAATAGATCTGAACATATAATCTTCCACCAAATAAACCGGCTAGCATCAACTACAAGGGTGGAGGGCGCGCCCCCCGACCTTGTGGGCCCCTCGGTGACCCCCTGACCTAGATCTTCCTCCTACATATTCTCAAATATCCCAAAAACATCCAGGGGAGCCACGAAACCACTTTTCCACCGCTGCAACCTTCTGTACCCATGAGATCTCATCTAGGGACCTTTTCCGGCGTCCTGCCGGAGGGGGATTCGATCACGGAGGGCTTCTACATCAACACCATTGCCTCTTTGATGAAGCGTGAGTAGTTTACCACAGACCTACGGGTCCATAGCTACTAGCTAGATGGCTTCTTCTCTCTCTTTGATTCTCAATACAAAGTTCTCCTCGATGTTCTTAGAGATCTATTCGATGTAATACTCTTTTCCGGTGTGTTTGCCGAGATCCGACGAATTGTGGATTTATGATCAACTTATCTATGAATATTATTGGAATCTTCTCTGAATCCTTATAGGCATGATTTGATATCTTTGCAAGTCTCTTCGAACTATCGGTTTGGTTTGGCCAACTAGATTGGTTTTTCTTGCAATGGGAGAAGTGCTTAGCTTTGGGTTCAATCTTGCGATGCTCGATCCTAGTGACAGAAGGGGAACTGACACGTATTGTATTGTTGCCATCAAGGATAAAAAGATGGGGTTTTCATCATATTGCCTGAGTTAATTCCTCTACATCATGTCATCTTGCTTAAGGCATTACTCTGTTCTTTATGAACTTAATACTCTAGATGCATGCTGGATAGCGGTCGATGTGTGGAGTAATAGTAGTAGATGCATAATCGTTTAGGTCTACTTGACACGGACATGATGCCTGTATTCATGATCATTGCCTTAGATATCGTCATAACTTTGCGCTTTTCTATTAATTGCTCGGCAGTAATTTGTTCACCCACTGTAATAAATTCTATCTTGAGAGAAGCCTCTAGTGAAATCTATGGCCCCTGGGTCTATTTTCCATCATATAAGTTTCCGATCTATAATTCTAGTTTCTGATTTACTTTCTTTGCAATCTTTTACCTTTCGTTCCATAAACCAAAAATACCAAAAATATTACTTTGTCGTTTATCCATCTATATCAGATCTCACTTTGCAAATAACCGTGAAGGGATTGAGAACCCCTTTATCGCGTTGGGTGCAAGTTGGTGTTTGTTTGTGCAGGTATTCGGTGGCTTGTTGCGTTGTCTCCTACTGGATTGATACCTTGGTTCTCAAAAGCTGAGGGAAATACTTACTCTACGTTGCGGCATCACCCTTTCCTATTCAAGGGAAAAACCAACGCAAGCTCAAGAGATAGCAGTGGCCTTCTCCGCTACGTCGATCCTTCAATCATGTTTGAGGGCCCCGATGTTCGCTATCTTTGCATTCTGGGCTTTGTTGTTGTTCCTAGGCACCCTTGTATCATTCCAGAGTTTGTTCTTTGTTTGTTTTTGTGTTGTCCCATGTTGTGTTGAATTGTATCATTGGTTGTAAGGGCTTCATTGATTTAAAGCCGGACGTCGGCATCTTTTCTTGGAAAAAGCTTGGCATGATGACTTTCCTCGGAATAAAGAAAAAACCTCAACGTAGGGGATTAGGGCATCTCCAACGCTGACCCTCAAACTGTTTGGACCGTGCGGTCTCGACGTGGTTTGCCATTCAACACGGGACTGTATCGGTCCACCAATAGGTCCATATGTGTTTTTTCACGCAGACCGGAAACAAACTGGGGGGGCTTTGCGGGCTTCCGGACAGCTGCCACACCCGCTTTCTGACTGCCTTGGGCCACCCAAAAACCCTCCCTCTCCGTGCCCTTTCTCTCCCGAATCCAGCTGCCCACATTCATGTCACTCTAGAGTGGCCGCTCTGCATTGACGCCGGCCCAGAGCGGACATGACCTCTCGCTAGTGCCGACATTGAAGCGGCTCATCGGCCGAGGGCACTGCTAATAACCCAAAACTATAGGGGATCAGTTGTAGCCTCTTTTGATAAGTAAGAGTGTCGAACCCAACGAGGATCTAAAGGTAGAACAAATATTCCCTCAAGTTATATCGACCACCGATACAACTCTACGCACGCTTAACGTTCACTTTACCTAGAACAAGTATGAAACTAGAAGTACTTTGTAGGTGTTGTAGGATAGGTTTGCAAGATAATAAAGAGCACGTAAATAAAAACTAGGGGTTGTTTAGATAAAGAAATAACTAAGTTAGTTTTAGTAGAGAGCTTTTTGTCACAAGAAAGTTATTTGTCCCTAGGCAATCGATAACTAGACTGGTAATCACTATTGAAATTTTATATGAGGGAGAGTCATAATCTAACATACTTTCTCTTCTTGGATCATATGCACTTATGATTGGAACTCTAGCAAACATCCGTAACTATTAAAGATCATTAAGGTAAAACCCAACCATAGCATTAAAGTATCAAGTCCTCTTTATTCCCATATGCCATAACCCACTTATCCGTGTTTGTGTTTCTGTCACTCACGCAACGCAGACAATAAGAAAACCATGAACATATTGCAAACCCTATAGTGGGGATCCCTCATGCTTGCGCGACACGGAGAGCACCATAGGACAACACCAATAATAAAACATGCAACTCAAACCAATCACGATCATCAATGAACCCATAGGACAAAATAGATCTACTCAAACATCATAGGATAGCCATACATCATTGGGAAATAATATACAGCGTTGAGCACCATGTTTAAGTAGAGATTACAGCAGGGAGTAGAGGTGTTACACTGCTGCATAGAGGGGTGGAGGGTTGGTGATGACGGCGGTGAAGTAGTTGGTGTAGATCGACGTCATGATGATGGCCCCGGCGGCATTCCGGTGCCACCGGGAGAGAGGGGGAGAGAGCCCCCCCCTCCTTCTTCTTCTTCCTTGACTTCCCCCTAGATGGGAGGAGGGTTTTCCCTCTGGTCTATGGCCTCCATGGTGGCAGAGGGGCGGGAGCCCCTCCGAGATTGGGTCTCTCTCTCTCTCTCTCTCTTTGATTCCTTCTGTTTCTGCGCTCCCAGATTCTGGCGTTCACCTTTTCTTAAATTCCCGGAGATCCGTAACTCCGATTGGGATGAAATTTTAACATGATTTTTATCCGAATATTAGCTTTCTTGCAGCGAAAGAAGGGCACCAACCGCCTTACAGAGTGGCCACAAGGGCCCAGGGCGCGCCCCCTGCCTTGTGGCCCCCTCGGGCATCGTCTCACATTGATTCCAATTCCCAAAATTCACATATATTCCAAAAAAATCTCCATAAGTTTTTATCGCATTTGGACTCCGCTTGATATGGATTTTCTGTGAAACAAAAAACATGCAACAAACAGGAACTGGCACTGGGCACTAGATCAATATGTTAGTCCCAAAAATAGTATAAAGAGTTGCCAAAAGTATATGAAAGTTGAATAATATTGGCATAGAACAATCAAAAATTATAGATAAGATGGAGACGTATCAGCATCCCCAAGCTTAATTCCTGCTCGTCCTCGAGTAGGTAAATGATAAAAAAAATTGATGTGGAATGCTACCTAGCATAATCTTGATCATATAATCTAATCATGGCATGAATATTAAGACACGAGTGATTCAAAGCAATAGTCTATCATTTGACATTAAGACAATAATACTGCAAGCATACTAATAAAGCAATCATGTCTTCTCAAAATAACATGGCCAAAGAAAGTTATCCCGACAAAATCATATAGTCTGGCTATGCTCCATCTTCATCACACAAAGTATTTCATCATGCACAACCTCGATGACAAGCCAAGCAATTGTTTCATATTTTAATGTTCTCAAGTATTTTCAACTTTCACGCAATACATGAGCGTGAGCCATGGATATAGCACTATAGGTGGAATAGAATATGATGGTGGAGGTTGTGTGGAGAAGACAAAAAGGAAGAAAGTCTCACATTGACGCGGCTAATCAACGAGCTATGGAGATGTGATGTCTGCTAGACTACGTCGGTATCTTCCCAAAGAGGAAGGGATGATGCAGCACATCAACGGTGGGAATTTCCCTCAGTGATGAGACCAAGGTTATCGAACCAGTAAGAGAACCAAGCAACACTACGTAAACAACACCTGCACACAAATAACAAATACTCGCAACCCGACGTGTTAAAGGGGTTGTCAATCCCTTTCGGGTAATGGTGTCATAAATTGGCAAAAGGGCGTGATAAAAATATGATAGATAGGATAAATAGATCTCGGATAAAATAAATTGCAGCAAGGTATTTTTGTATTTTTGGTTTAATAGATCTGAAAATAAAAGGCAAATAAAATAGATCGCAAAGGCAAATATATTAAAGAAGAGACTCGGGGGCTGTAGATTTCACTAGTGGCTTCTCTTGAGAAAAATAGCAAACGGTGGGTGAACAAATTACTGTTGGGAAATTGATAGAACTTCAAATAATCATGAAAATATCCAGGCAATGATCATTATATAGGCATCACGTCCAAGATTAGTAGTCCGACTCCTGCCTGCATCTACTACTATTACTCTACACATGGACCGCTATCCAGCATGCATCTAGTGTATTAAGTTCATGGGGAGTAATGCAATAAGAACAATGACATGATGTAGAAAAGATCTATTTATGTAGAAATAGACCCCATCTTTTTATCCTTAACGGCAACGATACAGACGTGTCGGTTCCCCTTCTATCACTAGGATCAAGCACCGTAAGATCGAACCCATCACAAAGCACCTCTTCCCATTGCAAGATAAATAGATCAAGCTAGTCAAACAAAACCCGAATATCGGAGAAGAAATACGAGGCTATAAGCAATCATGCATATAAGAGATCAAAGAAGACTCAAATAACTTCCATGGATAAAAAGATAGATCTGATCATAAACTCAAAGTTCAACGGATCCCAACAAACACACCGCAACAAGAGTTACATCATATGGATCTCCAAGAGACCATTGTATTGAGAATCATGAGAGAGAGAGGAAGCCATCTAGCTACTAACTACGGACACATAGGTCTACAAAGAACTACTCACACATCATCGGAGAGGCACCAATGGGCATGATGAACCCCTCTATGATGGTGTCTAGATTGGATCTGGTGGTTCTGGACTCTGCGGCGGCTGGAATTGATTTTCGTCGACTCCCCTAGGGTTTCTGGAATATTCGGGTATTTATAGAGCAAAGAGTCGGTTTGGGAGGCACCCGAGGTGGGCACAACCCACCAGGGGCGCGCCTGGGTCTCCAGGCGCACCCTGGTGGGTTGTGCTCCCCTCGGAGCACCCCCCAGGCGTTTCTTCGGCCCATTGGATGTCTTCTGGTCCAAAAAGATCCACAAAAAGTTTCGCTGCGTTTGGACTCCATTTGATATTGATTTCCTGCGATGTAAAAAATATGCAAAAATAGCAACTAGTACTTGGCACTATGTCAATAGGTTAGTACCAAAAAATGATATAAAATGATTATAAAACATCCAAGAATGATAATATAACAGCATGGAACAATAAAAAAATTATAGATACGTTGGAGATGTATCAACATCCCAAGCTTAATTCCTGCTCGTCCTCGAGTATGTAAAGGATAAAAAACAGAATTTTTGATGTGGAATGTTGCCTAACATGTCATCTCATATTCTTTTCTTTATAGCATGGACATTTGGACTTTTATATGGTTCAAAGCAATAGTCTAGTTTTGACATGAGACTTAAATACTCAACCATATCAGCAAACAACCATGTCTTTCAAAATATCAATGCTAAAATAAGTTATCCCTATCCCATCATGCTCAATCATTGATCCATTCATGAAACACACTTGCATATTAGCTACACCCAATGCTCAAGTACGATCATAGTGCCCCCTGTTTGGTGCTTTATAAGAAAAGATGGAGACTCAAATAAAAATAAGAATTGCATAAAGTAAAATAAAGGCCCTTCGCACAGGGAAGTAGGGATTTGTAGAGGTGCCAGAGCTCAAATCGAAAATTGAGAGATAAAAACATTTTGAGAGGCATACTTTTCCCACCAACGAAAACGACTTAGAGCTCTCGAAACTTTCCATTCTAGATATATATCATAGGCGGTTCCCAAACATAAAATAAAGATTATTCCTTTTTCCACCATACTTTCACTTTCCATGGCTAACCGTATCCACGGGTGCCCTCCATACCAACACTTTCCAAGGATTTATTATTGACAACATAAACTAAATTCATTTTTCATTTCGGGACTGGGCATCCCTAATACCTTTGCCTTACTCTCGTGCAATGACAAGTAAATAAACACTCATCGTGAGAATAACACATCTAGCATGGAAAATATTGGCCACCCCTCACCGCCTCGCGAGCGGTACGAGCACACAAAAGAGAAAATTATTTGAAAATTAGAGATGGTACATACAAATTTTCTTAGAACGGAAAAAGAATGCCGCATATAGGTAGGTATAGTGGAGTCATGTGGCAAAACTGGTTTAAAGGATTTTGGATGGACAAGTTGTGATCATACTTAGTGCAAAATGAAGGCTAGCAAAAGATTGAGAAGCGACCAACCAAGAAACAAATAATCTCATATGCGAGCATTGAGCATAATTAACACCGAATAATGCACCACAAGTAGGATGTAATTTCATTGCATGACTATTGACTTTCGTGCTTGGATAGGGAATCACAAACCTTAACACCAATATTCTTACTAAAGCATAATTACTCATCAACATGACTCACATATCACATCATCATATCTCAAAACTATTACAAAGAATCAAGTTTGTTTTGTCCAATGATCTTCATTAAAGTTTTTATTATATCCTTCTTGGATATCTATCACTTTGGAACTAATTTTCATGTGTTGCTTTTGATAAGCTCAAACAAATATAAGTGAAGATCATGAGCATAGTTTTTATTTCTCTCAAATTAATTTAAGTGAAGCAAGAGAGAATTTCTTGAAAATCTTACTAACTCTCAAATAAAACTAAGTGAATCAAGAGAGCATTTTTTCAAAAAAAAATACTAAAGCACACCATGCTCAAAAAGATATAACTGAAGCACTAGAGCAATTCCATAGCTCACAAAAATTTAGGTGAAGCATAGAGAGCAATTCTAACAAGTCATGGCACAATTTTGGCTCTCTCAAATAGGTGTGTCCAGTAAGGATTAAAGACTTAAAATACAAAGCAAAACAAGCAAAGACTCATATCATACAAGACGCTCCAAGGGAAACTCATAGTATGTGACGAATAAAAATATAGCTTCGAGTAAAATACCGATGGTCGATAGAAGAAAGAGGGGATGCCACTCGGGGCATCCCCAAGCTTAGTTGCTTGCTTATCTTTGGATAATAGCTTGGGATTCCATGGGCATCCCCAAGCTTAGGCTCTTCTTACTCCTTATTCCTTCATCCATCGTAAGATAACCCAAAACTTGAAAACTTCAATCACACAAAACTCAACAAAACCTTCGTGAGATCCATTAGTATAACAAAGCAAATCACTACTATAAATACTATTGCAACCCATTCATATTCTTGCACCGTATTCCAGCTTTTCTATGGCAAAAACTCTTCAAAGAAAACCATAGAATCATCAAAACAAGCACACAACGCAAAGAAAATAGAATCTGTCAAAAACAGAATAGTTTGTAGCAATCTGGGTATTTTGAATACTTATGTAACTCCAACAATCCTGAAGAAATAGGACATCCTGAGCATTTTGTACATTAATCTTATGCAAAAAGAATTGTTATTTTATCACTCTTATGTTAAAAACGAAAATTATTTTCGTGAGCGTGAAAGTTTTTGTTTTTCAGCAAGATCAAACAACTATCACCCAAGAAGATCCTAAAGGCTTTACTTGGCATAAACACTAATTAAAAACACAAAAAACACAATCATAACAGTAGCATAATTGTGCAAACACTCAAGAACATAAAGCAAGAAGCAAAAATAAATTTTATTCATTGGGTTGCCTCCCAACAAGCGCTATTGTTTTATGCCCCTAGCTAGGCATAATGCAAGGATCTAAATTTTGTCATCTTTGTTTCGAGATCCATAAGATGACCTCATGATTGATTCATATGGTGGCCTAATTCTTGTTATAGGAAAGTGTTTCATACCCTTCCTTAGTGGAAACTGGAACTTAATATTGCCCTCTTTCATATCAATCACGGCACCGATAGTGCGTAAAAACGGCCTACCAAGAATAATTCGACAAGACGGATTGCAGTCAATATCAAGGACAATAAAATCTATGGGCACATAATTCCTATTTGCAAGAATAAAAACATCATTAATTCTTCCCATAGGCTTTTTAATAGTAGAATCCGCCAAGTGCAAATTTAAAGAACACTCTTCAATATCGGTAAGACCAAGCACATCACATAAAGATTTCGGAATTGTAGAAACACTAGCACCCAAGTCACATAAAGCACAAAACTCATAATTTTTAATATTGACTTTGATAGTAGGTTCCCATTCATCATGTAATTTTCTAGGAATTGAAACCTCTAGTTCCAACTTTTCTTCTAAAGCTTTCATCATAGCATCAACAATATGTTTAGTAAAAGCTTTATTTTGTTCATAAGCATGGAGTGAATTCATCATGGATTGCAACAAAGAAATACAATCAATCAAAGATCAACTATCATAATAAAAGTATTTGCAATCCAAAAGAGTGGGCACATCGCTATTTAAAGTTTTAACCTCTTCAAACCCACTTTTATCAATATTCTCAACAAGATTTTCACCCTATGAATTATTGGGATGCCTTCTAGCTAAAGTTGACTCTTCTCTAGTCCCTTTTTCGTCAATCTTAATTTTATTAAACAAGGAATCAATATAAGAAACACCAATCATTTTAAGATCTTCATCACTTTTACGAAAGTAATCACTAGAAAACACTTTTTCTAAAAATTCTCTTCTAGCTCTAAGCATAACGGTTCTTTTCTTACTTTCATCCATAGAAACATAAAGAGCTTTAATTGATTCCTCAACCTTAGGCACACAAAATTTCATATTGAGAGTTTCTACATCATGAGAAATTCTATTAACACTTCTAGACAAATTATCAATCTTATTCAACTTTTCTTCCGTTGTAGTGTTGAAAACTTTTTGAGTGTTGATAAATTCTTTAATATTATTCTCAAGATTAGAGGTGTTCCTATTATTATTGTAATAAGGATTTACATAGGAATTACCATAATTATTAGAGGAATTACTAGGAAAAGGCCTAGGATTAAAATTTTCTCTATAAGCATTGTTATTGAAATTGTTTCGCGAGATAAAATTCACATCTAAAGCATCACTATTTTGCTCAATCAAAGTAGACAAAGGCATATCATTGCAATTAATAGGAGAAATTTTACTAGCAACCAATTTCATAAGATCATCAACTTTTTCACTCCAAGAAGAAATTTCTTCAACTGAATTGACTTTTTTACTAGTAGGAGCTCTTTTGGCATGCCATTGTGAATAATTTGCCATAATATTATGTAACGCCCCAGATGTAACTTACCATATTTGTACTCCGACTCTTGCCATTTTCAGCTCTAAGTTATGAGATTCCCTCGTGGTTGGGTTTTGTCTTCGTTTTGCATTTTGTTCATGTCATGCATAGCATATCATGTCATCTTGTACATCGCATTTGCATACATGTTCGTCTCATGCATCCAAGCATGTTCCCCGTTGTCCGTTTTGCAATCCGACACTCCTACGTCCTCCGACACCCCCTTCTGCCTCTTTTCGTGAGCGGGTGTTAGACTTTCTCGGAATGGACCGAGATTTTCCAAGCAGCCTTGGTACACCACGGGTAGACCGCCTGTCAAGTTTTGTGTCATTTGGAGTCCGTTTGATACTCCAACGGTTAACCGGGGAACCGTAAAGGCCTCGTGTGTGTTGCAGCCCAACACCCCTTCAAAGTGGCCCAATAACCCATCCAAAACCCCTCCATCCTCTTGGCCATTCTATCACGATCGCGTGGCCGAAAACCGCTCTCCATTTGGACACTTCTACCTCCTTCTAGGTATAAATAGCTGCACCCCTCTCCAAATTCGGGCGAAACCCTAGCTCTCCCTCTCCCCGCCGCCGCCGGACACGTCCGGTCCGGCCAGACAGATCACGCCGCCGCCCCGCACCAATCACAGCCCGCCACCTGTCACCGCGTCGCTCCCACTGCCGCTGGCCCGCCAGGCCCGCCGAGCCCGCGTCGTCCTTCCGCCTCCCCGCCGCCCGTGCTCCGCCCGCGCCGCCGTGGAGCTTCCCGCCGCCGCTCCGGCCGCGAGCCACGCGCCGCCCAGCCCCGGCGACGCCCCGTCCGGCGCTGCCGCTCGCCGCCCCACGGCGCCCGCGCTCCGGTGAACCGCGCCGCCCCGACGTTCTCCTCCACCGCGCGCCGCCCCGCCGGATCCCCTCCTCTCCGGCAACTCTCCAGCTCCGGCGACGAACTCCAGCCATCGTGACGCACTACGGCGAGATCCGCAGCGAACCTCGACGTCCATGCCCCGCGAACCCTAGATCCCGTTGACTTTCTGAGAGGTTGATTTTTCTCTAAGTCTTTGTCCCTGCTCATATTTTCATGCACGATTCATCATGCCATAAATTCCTGTGTGATGCTCCATTTTGGGTGTGCAATATATCAAAATGTTCATCATGATGTGCTCGTCATTTTGTTCCATTGTGCCATGCTTTTTTGAGTCCATCTTGATGCCCAAAAGTCTGATGCAAGAGTGCTATAAAATGTTAGGTGCTGATTCTTATCAGAGTATGAGTATTTGTCATTTTTACTACAATTGTTGTGTGATGCATATGGACTTGAGCTCTACATGTGTTTTGGGCTATGCCATGCCATCTTTACAAGGGTGTATGCCATGTATTTTTGTGATCAATGTGATGACTAGGACATGCATGCAAAGTAGCTCTCGTGATATTGCTGATTTCAAAGACTTAGAACTTCACTAAGTCATTTCCCTGCTGTTATTTTTATGCCATGTATTCATGTTGCTATAGTGAGATCCATGCTTGTTTTGAGTATCTACAGTAAGGATGATTTTGACATATGGTTATGCTCTATCCATCCATGCTCCTGTTTGCATTTATGGAGTGCCCTAGCATGAGTTAATCTTGCTCTACTTTTGCTATAAAATGTTCCTGGCAGATTATATACATGTTAATCAATTTTGCCATTGATGTTGTAGTTGATCCAAGCATGCTATAAACTTGTTCTTGGCATGGTTAGCTTCTTGACCATGTCTTCTTGCTGATTCTATGCTTATCTTGTCATGCAATGCCTTGTGTTGAGTGAATAGAGCTCGCAAGATGCCTTCATAACTCTGTTTATGCCATGCTCAGTTTTTCTGCTAAGTCTGAATCTATTAACGAAACTTGCTATGTTTACATGGGTGCCATCATATTTTCTGTGCCCTTCTGGCTCATGGTCAGTAAGGGACTTTTGTTATACGCTTTGAGTAGATTCATGCCATGCCTTGTTTTTCTATGATCTGTTCCTGTAGCTTGTTGTTTGCTTGCTCTAAACATTGCTTCCTGATGTTAATTCCTGACATGTTAATATTTTCACTAAGTCTGTGATGCTGATATATTTTGCACTTTTGCCATGCTTGTTTGAACCTGCTCTTGTGTGTTTTATCCGTAGCTCAGTGTTCATCTTTTGTCAAGCATCTTGAGTAGATCACTACCATGTGTTTTGTTGCTATGTTAGAGTGCAGTAGATTAGCTTCTTGTTGCATTTTAGATGGCATCGTGCTGTTAATCGCAGAATTGTGTCATTATTGTTTTGCTTGCCATTTGCAAACCGTGCATCCGATTCCAGTGATCTTTATAACGATTTTGACCGAAATCAACTCATCTTTCCAGCGGCGCACTTAGTTTTCCAAGTTGATTCCTAGTTCAATCTTTCTTTTCCGAAGCATGCATATGCATTGCATATCACATCCCGCATATCATGCCATGTTTTGCATCATGTTGCTTGCGCATTGCACCGTGATTGATTGTTGGTATTTTGCTTGTGTGCTTGTCTTGGGTAGAGCCGGGAGACAAATACGTGATTGAGGAACTCGTTGAGTACGCTTACGAGGATCAAGCTTTCGTCAACTCGGGGAACTTTGCAGGCAAGATGACCATACCCTCGAAATCACTTCTATCTTTGCTTGCTAGTTGTTCGCTCTATTGCTATGCCATGATACGCACCACTTGCTTTATCATGCCTCCCATATTGCCATGGCAAGCCTCTAACCCACCTTTTCCTAGCAACCCGTTGTTTGGCTATGTTACCGCTTTGCTCAGCCCCTCTTATAGCGTTGCTAGTTGCAGGTGAAGATGGAGTTTGTTCCCTGTTGGAACATGATTATTGTTGGGATATCATTATTATATCTTGTTTACTTTAATGCACCTATATACTTGGTAAAGGGTGGAAGGCTCAGACTTATACCTGGTGTTTTGTTCCACTCTTGCCGCCCTAGTTTCCGCTATACCGGTGTTATGTTCCTTGATTTTGCGTTCCTTACGCGGTTGGGTTATAATTGGAACCCCTTGACAGTTCGCCTTGAATAAAACTCCTCCAGCAAGGCCCAACCTTGGTTTTACCATTTGCCACCTAAGCCTTTTTCCCTTGGGTTCCGCAGACTCAAGGGTCATCTTTATTTTAAACCCCTGGACCAGTGCTCCTCTGAGTGTTGGTCCAAACTACAGCACCGTGCGGGGCCGTCCCTTGGCAATTTGGGTTACGTTGGCTCATGTACGCTTAGCTTATCCGATGTGCCCTGGGAATGAGATATGTGCAGCTCCTATCAGGATTTGTCGGCACAGCGGGTGGTTTTGCTAGACTTGTTTTACCATTGTCGAAATGTCTTGTAACCGGGATTCCGAGTCTGATCGGGTCTTCCTGGGAGAAGGAATATCCTTCGTTGATCGTGAGAGCTTGTGATGGGCTAAGTTGGGACACCCCTGCAGGGTTTTGAACTTTTGAAAGCCGTGCCCGCGGTTATGGGCGGATGGGAATTTGTTAATGTCCGGTTGTGGAAGACTTGAAACTTAACTTAATTAAAATGAATCAACCGCGTGTGTAGCCGTGATGGTCTCTTTTCGGCGGAGTCCGGGAAGGGAACACAGTTTCGTGTTATGCTTGAACGTAAGTAGTTTCAGGATCACTTCTTGATCTTTATAGCTTCTCGACCGTGCTTTGCTCCTCTTCTCGCTCTCATTTGCGTAAGTTAGCCACCATATATGCTAGTGCTTGTCGCAGCTCCACCTCACTACCCTTTTCCTACCTTAAGCTTAAATAGTTTTGATCGTGAGGGTGTGAGATTGCTGAGTCCCCGTGACTCAAAGATACTTCCAAAACCAGATGCAGGTGCCGATGATGCCAGTGCAGGGGACGCAACCGAACTCAAGTGGGAGTTCGACGAGGATTTAGGACGTTACTATGTGTCTTTTCCGGACGATCAGTAGAGGAGCCCAGTTGGGGCGATCGGGAATCTAGCATTTGGGGTTGTCTTTCTTTATTTGGTTCCGTAGTCGGACCTTGATTGTATTCTGGATGATGTAATGCTATATTTATGTATTGTATGAAGTGGAGATTGTAAGCCAACTCTTTATCCCTTCCTTATTCAGTACATGGGATGTGTAAAGATTACCCCTCTTGTGACATGCCTACTATTCGGTTATGCATCTAAGTCGTGCTCCAACATGTGGGAGATATAGCCGCATCGTGGGTGTTACAAGTTGGTAATCAGAGCCTTCCCCGACTTAGGAGCCCCCTGCTTGATCGAATTGCTGACGTTGTTGAGTCTAGAAAAAATGTTTTGAGTCTTATAGGACTATATATATCGGAGAGTAGGATTCTTTTTACTCATCACTCCCTTTGTCGCTCTGGTGAGGCCTCCTGACGTAGAGTTTTGACTCTTCTCTCCTCAAATTTCACAAAAAAATTAGGATCACGCGGGTATCTTGGAATCGTTCCGATGGTTTTGTGACGAGAACATTGTTCTTGGTGCCTCCTGACATTTAGGGGTTGTGGCAGTGTCCCGGGGAGTTGAGCTCCAAGGTGTTGTCGTCACAACTTTATCATTACAGTTCTGGAATACCTGACTTCGCCGACATTGAAAATCTCCTTTATGCAGTTGTTGGTGAGATAACCTCGACGCCCCCCAGTACTGGGGCGGGAGTTCGGGAGTATTGCCATAACTCGTATAAAGGATGCTTTTCAAAGGTTGAGGTAAATGATTTCCGAAGGTTTCTTGGTTATGTTTTGAAGGATGGATACAGCTGGATGTAGGATTTGCTAGTTTTGGGTGAGATATTATGCTTCCCTTGTATCCCCAACACCTGATTGCATAACCAGAAAGTTTCGGGAGTTTTATAGGTGGGAATTCAAGTAGCTCTAGTATTTCTTCCCGCGGATATTTGGTTTGTGATTGGGTAATCCTTACCAATTATTTGTTCATATCCGTACCTTGTTGCTTTATTCATCTATCTCTATCTAAGTGTCTTCTCAATTTATGGAAGTGTGATGATTTACTTTGGAATTCATTCGATCATTCTTGTTCGGATGTTAAGGCTATATGTTGCAATTTCGATCCATTGATTCAGCTTGTATATATGTCTTTCAAGATGCTAATAGATGTCAACCTCTTCAATATGGCTCCTCCAACGTGTCAGAATCCGGAACCTTTGCCACCACCTCCACCTCCGGAGGCATGGCAAGCTGTCATGGCCGCCACCAACGCCAACACGCATATGCTTTTGCAACTCTTGCAAGAGCGCAACCAAGGAAATCAAGGCCAAGGAAACAATCAAGCTCAGTTTGCTACCCTCAATCAGTTCCTCGCAAACCAGCCGAAGTCCTTCAGTAACTGTGTCGAGGCCACGCTGACGATTGGCTCGTGGATATCTGCAAACATTTTGAGTGTAGCAATGTTAGGCCGGAGGACTTTGTCAAGTTTGCTTTGTTCTAACTCAAAGACCAAGCTGCTGAGTGGTATCAACAATACAAAGATTCCAGAGGAGGTCGTGTGATTACCTGGGATGATTTCCGCCAAGACTTCAAAGCTCACCACATTCCTCAAAGTATTGCTGAGAGTAAGCGTGAGGAGTTCCGCGACCTCAAGCAAGGCAACATGTCTGTTTACCAATACAACATCCTGTTTCAAAGGCTCGCTCGCTTTGCCAAACAAGACGTCCCTGATGAGAAGAGCATGATTTATCAATTCAGAGGTGGCCTCAGAGAAGATCTGCAACTAGCTCTCGTGCTTTTTGAGCCGACCAAGTATGATGATTTCTACAACATGGCACTAAAGCAAGAAGCTGCTCAGCTCAAGTGCGATGCTTCTAAGAAGAGAGTCAGGGACGCAGCTCCATCTTCTTCTTCAACTCAAGTGGCAGCTAAGCAACAGAAGTTCTGGTTGCCTCCTCCTCCGTTCCGTCAGCCTTATTAGCAGAAGAGTAAAGGTGGCAATGGATCTTTCCACCCACCCAACCCAGGCTATCAGAACAAAGCTCCGTCTCATGCTCCAAGGTCAAGTGCTCCTTATCACCGGCCGCTCTCAGAGGTTACTTGCAACAAGTGTCAGCAGAAAGGGCACTATGCGAACAAATGCTTCAACCAAAGGCGCCTTCCGCCTCCTCCTCCTGTGAGATCTGCCAGCAATGCAGTGGTCAAGCATAATCCCAAGTATGCCAAGGTCAACATGATGAACGCAGCTCAGGCAAAGGACTCTTCAGAAGTGATCATGGGTAACTTTCCAGTTAACTCTACTCCTGCAAAAGTCCTTTTTGATACTGGTGCATCGCATTGTTTCATGTCAAGACCATTTGTTTCAAAGCATGACTTCATTTCGGAAATGTTGGGTAAACCCATGGGAGTGGTTTCTCCGGCCAAGTCTATGAGGGCTACCACGATGATCCCGAATGTTTCTATCGAGATGGGTGACTATAGATTTCTGTCTTCTCCAATGGTCCTTGGTGACTCGAATATTGATCTAATTCTCGGCATGGACTGGCTTTCTAAGCACAAGGCTCAGCTTGATTGTGCTGCCAGGCAGATTCAATTAACACACTCGTCTGAGGATGTGATCATCTATGCCGCTCGTGATGAAACCATTCGGCTGTTTTCTCTCAATGAGAAGGGCGAGTTGAATGCCATCTCTCAGATTCTAGTCATTTGTGAATATCAAGACGTTTTTCCAGAAGAGCTTCCAGGAATGCCTCCTCACCAGCTAGTTGAATTCGTCATTGATCTTGAGCCTGGCACGGAACCTGTTTGCAAACTTCCTTACAAGCTTGGACCAGAAGAGTTGAAGGAGCTGAAGAAACAACTCGATGAACAAGTGCGTGTGGGTCTGATTCGACCGAGTTCTTCTCCATGGGGTTGTGGTGTTCTTTTTGTCAAGAAGAAGGATGGCATGGACCGACTTTGTGTCGAATACCGCCCATTGAACAAGAAGACAATTAAGAACAAGTATCCACTTGTTGGGGAACGTATTAATTTCAAAAAAAATCTTACGCACACACAAGATCATGGTGATGCATAGCAACGAGAGGGGAGAGTGTGTCCACGTACCCTCGTAGACCGAAAGCGGAAGCATTAGCACAACGCGGTTGATGTAGTCGTACGTCTTCACGATCCGACAGATCAAGCACCGAACGCACGACACCTCCGAGTTCTACACACGTATAACTCGATGACGTCCCTCGAACTCCGATCCAGCCGAGCTTTGAGGGAGAGTTCCGTCAGCACGACGGCGTGGTGACGATGATGATGTTCTACCGACGCAGGGCTTCGCCTAAGCACCACTACGATATGACCGAGGTGGATTATGGTGGAGGGGGCACCGCACACGGCTAAGAGATCCAAGGGATCAATTGTTGTGTCTCCAAGGGGTGCCTCCCTCCCCATATATAAAGGAGTGGAGGAGGAGGAGAGGGCCGGCCCCTATGGCGCGCCCTGGAGGAGTCCTACTCCCACCGGGAGTAGGATTCCTCCCCTTTCCAAGTAGTAGGAGTAGGGGACAAGGAAGGGGAAGAGGGAAGAGAAGGAAGGAGGGGGCGCCGCCCCTCCCCCTAGTCCAATTTGGACTAGTCATTGGGGGGGCGCAGCCTAGCTCTCTCTCTCTCCCCCCTAAAGCCCAATAAGGCCCGTATACTTCTTCCCCCGTATTCTCGTAACTCCCCGGTACTCCGAAAAATACCCGAATCACTCGGAACCTTTCCGATGTACGAATATAGTCGTCCAATATATCGATCTTTACGTCTCGACCATTTTGAGACTCCTAGTCATGTCCCCGGTGTCATCCGGGACTCTGAACTACCTTCGGTACATCAAAACTCATAAACTCATAATATAACAGTCATCGAACTTTAAGCGTGCGGACCCTACGAGTTCGATAACTATGTAGACATGACCTAGACACGTCTCCGGTCAATAACCAATAGCGGAACCTGGATGATCATATTGGCTCCTACATATTCTACGAAGATCTTTATCGGTCAAACCGCATAACAACATACGTTGTTCCTTTTGTCATCGGTATGTTACTTGCCCGAGATTCGATCGTCGGTATCTCAATACCTAGTTCAATCTCGTTACTGGCAAGTCTCTTTACTCGTTCCGTAACACATCATCCCGCAACTAACTCATTAGTTGCAATGCTTGCAAGGCTTAAGTGATGTGTATTACCGAGTGGGCCTAGAGATACCTCTCCGACAATCGGAGTGACAAATCCTAATCTCGAAATACGCCAACCCAACAAGTACCTTCGGAGACACCTGTAGAGCACCTTTATAATCACCCAGTTACATTGTGATGTTTGGTAGCACACAAAGTGTTCCTCCGGTAAACGGGAGTTGCATAATCTCATAGTCATAGGAACATGTATAAGTCATGAAGAAAGCAATAGCAACAAACTAAACGATCAAGTGCTAAGCTAACGGAATGGGTCAAGTCAATCACATCATTCTCCTAATGATGTGATCCCGTTAATCAAATGACAACTCTTTGTCTATGGCTAGGAAACATAACCATCTTTGATCAACGAGCTAGTCAAGTAGAGGCATACTAGTGACACTCTGTTTGTCTATGTATTCACACATGTATCATGTTTCCGGTTAATACAATTCTAGCATGAATAATAAACATTTATCATGATATAAGGAAATAAATAATAACTTTATTATTTCCTCTAGGGCATATTTCCTTCAGTCTCCCACTTGCACTAGAGTCAATAATCTAGTTCACATCTCCATGTGATTTAACACCAATAGTTCACATCACCATGTGATTAACACCCATAGTTCACATCGTCATGTGACCAACACCCAAAGGGTTTACTAGAGTCAACAATTTAGTTCACATCGCTATGTGATTAACACCCAAAAAGTACTATGGTGTGATCATGTTTTGCTTGTGAGAGAAGTTTAGTCTACGGGTCTGCCACATTCAGATCCGTATGTATTTTGCAAATCTCTATGTCAACAATGCTCTGTACAGAGCTACTCTAGCTAATTGCTTCCACTTTCAAAATGTATCCAGATTGAGACTTAGAGTCATCTGGATCAGTGTCAAAATTTGCATCGACGTAACCCTTTACGATGAACCTTTTGTCACCTCCATAATCGAGAAACATATCCTTATTCACTAAGGATAATTTTGACCTTTGTCTAGTGATCTACTCCTAGATCACTATTGTACTCCCTTGCCAAAAAAATAGTGTAGGGTATACAACAGATCTGGTACACAGCATGGCATACTTTATAGAACCTATGGCTGAGGCATAGGGAATGACTTTCATTCTCTTTCTATCTTCTGCCATGGTCGGGCTTTGAGGCTTACTGAATTTCACACCTTGTAACACAGGCAAGAACTCTTTCTTTGACTGTTCCATTTTGAACTACTTCAAAATCTTGTCAAGGTATGTACTCATTGAAAAATCTTATCAAGCGTCTTGATCTATCTCTATAGATCTTGATGATCAATATGTAAGTAGCTTCACTGAGGTCTTTCTTTGAAAAACTCCTTTCAAACACTCCTTTATGCTTTGCAGAATAATTCTACATTATTTCCAATCAACAATATGTCATTTACATATACTTATCAGAAATTTTGTGGTGCTCCCACTCACTTTATTGTAAATACAGGCTTCACGGCAAGTCTGTATAAAACTATATGCTTTGATCAACTTATCAAAGCGTATATTCCAACTCTGAGATGCTTGCACCAGTCCATAGATGGATCGCTGGAGCTTGCATATTTTGATAGCACCTTTAGGATTGACAAAACCTTCTGGTTCTATCATATACAACTCTTTCTTTAATAAATCCTTTAAGGAATGCAGTTTTGTTTATCCATTTGCCAGATTTCATAAAATGCGGCAATTTGCTAACATGATTCAGACAGACTTAAGCATCGCTACGAGTGAGAAAATCTCATCATAGTCAACACCTTGAACTTTGTCAAAAACCTTTTTCGACAAGTCTAGCTTTGTAGATAGTAACACTACTATCAGCGTCCGTCTTCCTCTTAAAGATCCATTTATTTTATATGGCTTGCCGATCATCGGGCAAGTCAACCAAAGTCCACACTTTGTTCTCATACATAGATCACATCTCAGATTTCATGGCCTCAAGCCATTTTGCCGAATCTGGGCTCATCATCGCTTCCTCATAGTCCGTAGGTTCATCATGGTCAATTAACATGACCTCCAGAACAGGATTACCGTACCACTCTGGTGTGGATCTCACTCTGGTTGACCTACGAGGTTCGGTAGTAACTTGATCTAAAGTTACATGATCATCATCATTAGCTTCCTCACTAATTGGTGTAGGAGTCATAGAAATAGATTTCTGTGATGAACTACTTTCCAATAAGGGAGCAGGTATAGTTACCTCATCAAGTTCTACTTTTCTCCCACTCACTTCTTTCGAGAGAAACTCCTTCTCTAGAAAGGATCCATTCTCAGCAACAAATATCTTTCCTTCGGTTCTGTGATAGAAGGTGTACCCAACAGTTACTTTTGGGTATCCTATGAAGATGCACTTCTCCGACTTGGGTTTGAGCTTATCAAGATGAAACTTTTTCACATAATCATTGCAACCCCAAACTTTAAGAAATGACAGCTTAGGTTTCTTGCTAAACCACAGTTCATACGGTGTCATATCAACGGATTTAGATGGTGCCCTTTTTAATGTGAATGCAGCTGTCTCTAATGCATAACCCCAAAACGATAGTGGTAAACCAGTAAGAGACATCATAGATCGCACCATATCTAGTAAAGTACGATTACGACGTTCGGACACACCATTACGCTGTGGTGTTCCAGGTGGCATGAGTTTGTGAAACTATTCCACATTGTTTTAATTGAAGACCAAACTCGTAACTCAAATATTCACCTCTGTGATCAAATCGTAGAAACTTTATTTTCTTGTTACGATGATTTTCCACTTCACTCTGAAATTCTTTGAACTTCTCAAATGTTTCAGACTTATGTTTCATCAAGTAGATATACCCATATCTGCTCAAATCATCTGTGAAGGTCAGAAAATTACGATACCCGCCGCGAGCCTCAACACTCATAGGACTGCATACATCAGTATGTATTATTTCCAACAAGTTTGTTGCTTGCTCCATTGTTCCGAAGAACAGAGTCTTAGTCATCTTGCCCATGAGGCATGGTTCGCAAGCATCAACTGATTCATAATCAAGTGATTCCAAAAGCCCATCGGCATGGAGTTTTTTTTCATGCGCTTTATACCAATATGACCCAAACAGCAGTGCCACAAATAAGTTGCACTATCATTATTAACTTTGCATCTTTTGGCTTCAATATTATGAATGTGTGTATCACTACGATTGAGATCCAGCAAACCAATTTCATTGGGTGTATAACCAAAGAAGGTTTTATTCATGTAAACAGAACAACAATTATTCTCTAATTTTAAATGAGTAACCGTATTGCAATAAACATGATGAAATGATATTCATGCTCAACGCAAACGCTAAATAACATTTATTTAGGTTTAACACTAATCCCGAAAGTATAGGGAGTGTACGATGGTGATCATATCAATCTTGGAACCACTTCCAACACACATCGTTACTTCACCCTTAACTAGTCTCTATTTATTATGTAACTCCTGTTTCGAGTTACTAATTTTTAGCAACCGAACAAGTATCAAATACCCAGGGGCTACTATAAATACTAGTAAGGTACACATCAATAACCTGTATATCAAATATACCCTTGTTCACTTTGCCATCCTTCTTATCCACTAAATATTCAGGGCATTTCTGCTTCCAATGACCAGTCCCTTTGCAGTAGAAGCACTTAGTCTCAGGCTTAGGTCCAGACTTGGGCTTCTTCACTTGACCAGCAACTTGCTTACCGTTCTTCTTGAAGTTCCCTTTCTTTCCCTTTGCCCTTTTCTTGAAACTAGTGGTCTTGTTAATCATCAACACTTGATGCTCTTTCTTGATTTCTACCTTCATCAATTTCATCATCATGAAAAGCTTGGGAATCATTTACGTCATCCCTTGCATACTATAGTTCATCACGAAGTTCTACTAACTTGGAGATGGTGACTAGAGAATTCTGTCAATCACTATTTTATCTGGAAGATTAACTCCCACTTGATTCAAGCGATTGTAGTACCCAGACAATCTGAGCACATGCTCACCGCTTGAGCTATTCTCCTCCATCTTTTAGCTATAGAACTTGTTGGAGACTTCATATGTCTCAACTCGGGTATTTGCTTGAAATATTAATTTCAACTCCTGGAACATCTCATATGGTCCATGAAGTTCAAAACGTCTTTGAAATCCCAATTCTAAGCTGTTAACCATGGTGCACTAAACTATCAAGTAGTCATCATATTGAGCTAGCCAAACATTCATAACGTCTGCATCTGCTCCTGCAATAGGTCAGTCGCCTAGCGGTGCATCAAGGACATAATTCTTCTGTGCAACAATGAGGATAAACCTCAGATCATGGACCCAGTCCGCATCATTGCTACTATCATCTTTCAACTTAGTTTTATCTAGGAACACATATAAAACATAGAGAAGCAATAACGCGAGCTATTGATCTACAACATAGATATGCAAATACTATCAGGACTAAGTTCATGATAAATTAAAGTTCAATTAATCATATTACTTAAGAACTCCCACTTAGATAGACATCCCTCTAATCATCTAAGTGATCACGTGATCCATATCAACTAAACCATAACCGATCATCACGTGAAATGTAGTTTTAAATGGTGAACATCATTATGTTGATCATATCTACTATATGATTCATGCTCGACCTTTCGGTCTCCAGTGTTCCGAGGCCATATCTGCATATGCTAGGCTCGTCAAGTTTAACCCGAGTATTTCTGCATGTGCAAAACTGGCTTGCACCCGTTGTAGATGGACGTAGAGCTTATCACACCGGATCATCACGTGGTGTCTGGGCACGACAAACTTTGGCAACGGTGCATACTCAGGGAGAACACTTTTATCTTGAAATTTAGTGAGAGGTCATCTTATAATGCTACCGTCATAACTAAGCAAAGTAAGATGTATAAAAGATAAACATCACATGCAATCAAAATATGTGACATGATATGGCCATCATCATCTTGTGCCTTTGATCTCTATCTCCAAAGCATCGTCATGATCTCCATCATCACTGGCATGACACCATGATCTCCATCATCTTGATCTATATTAATGTGTCGTCACATGGTCGTCTCGCCAACTATTGCTCTTGCAACTATTGCTATCGCATAGTGATAAAGTAAAGCAATTATTTGGCACTTGCATCTTATGCAATAAAGAGACAACCATAAGGCTTCTGCCAATTGCCGATAACTTCAACAAAACATGATCATCTCATACAACAACTTATATCTCATCACGTCTTGACCATATCACATCACAACCTGCCCTGCAAAAACAAGTTAGACGTCCTCTACTTTGTTGTTGCAAGTTTTACATGGCTGATACGGACTGAGCAAGAACCGTTCTTACCTATATGCATCAAAACCACCATGATAGTTCATCAAGTTAGTGATGTTTTAACCTTCTCAAGGACCGGGCGTAGCCATACTCGGTTCAACTAAAGTTGGAGAAACTGACACCCGCCAGCCACCTGTGTGCAAAGCACGTCGGTAGAACCAGTCTCGCGTAAGCGTACGTGTAATGTCGGTCCGGGCCGCTTCATCCAACAATACCGCCGAACCAAAGTATGACATGCTGCTAAGCAGTATGACTTGTATCGCCCACAACTCACTTGTGTTCTACTCGTGCATATAACATCAACGCATAAAACATGGCTCTGATGCCACTGTTGGGGAACGTAGTAATTTCAAAAAAATTCCTACGCACACGCAAGATCATGGTGATGCATAGCAATGAGAAGGGAGAGTGTGTCCATGTACCCTCGTAGACCAAAAGAGGAAGCGTTAGCACAACGCGGTTGATGTAGTAGTACGTCTTCACGATCCGACCGATCAAGCACCGAAAGCACGGCACCTCCGAATTATACACACGTTCAACTTGATGACGTCCCTCAAACTCTGATCCAGCCGAGCTTTGAGGGAGAGTTCCATCAGTACGATGGCGTGGTGACGATGATGATGTTTTACCGACGCAGGGCTTCGCCTAAGCACCGCTACAATATGACGGAGGTGGATTATGGTGGAGGGGGCACTGCACATGGCTAAGAGATCCAAGGGATCAATTGTTGTGTCTCCAAGGGGTGCCTCCCTCCCCGTATATAAAGGAGTGGAGGAGGAGGAGAGGGCCGGCCCCTATGGCGCGCCCTGGAGGAGTCCTACTCCCACTGGGAGTAGGATTCCTCCCCTTTCCAAGTAGTAGGAGTAGGGGACAAGGAAGGGGAAGAGGGAAGAGAAGGAAGGAGGGGGCACCGCCCTCCCCCTAGTCCAATTCGGACTAGTCATTGGGGGGCATGCAGCCTACCTCTCTCTCTCTCCTAAAGCCCAATAAGGCCCATATACTTATTCCCCAGTATTCCCGTAACTCCTCGGTACTCCGAAAAATACCCGAATCACTCGGAACCTTTCCGATGTCCGAATATAGTCGTCCAATATATGGATCTTTACGTCTCGACCATTTCGAGACTCCTCTTCATGTCCCCGATCTCATCTGGGACTCAGAACTACCTTCGGTACATCAAAACTCATAAACTCATAATATAATCGTCATCAAACTTTAAGCGTGCGGACCCTACGGCTTCGAGAACTATATAGACATGACCAAGACACGTCTCCGGTCAATAACCAATAGCGGAACCTGGATGCTCATATTGGCTCCTACATATTCTACAAAGATCTTTATCGGTGAAACCGCATAACAACATACGTTGTTCCTTTTGTCATTGGTATGTTACTTGCTCGAGATTCGATCGTCGGTATCTCAATACCTAGTTCAATCTTGTTACTGGCAAGTCTCTTTACTCGTTCCATAACACATCATCCCGCAACTAACTCATTAGTTGCAATGCTTGCAAGGCTTAAGTTATGTGTATTACGGAGTGGGCCTAGAGATACCTCTCTGACAATCGGAGTGACAAATCCTAATCTCGAAATATGCCAACCCAACAAGTACCTTCGGAGACACCTGTAGAGCACCGTTATAATCACCCAGTTACGTTGTGACGTTTGGTAGCACACAAAGTGTTCCTCCGGTAAACGGTAGTTGCATAATCTCATAGTCATAGGAACATGTATAAGTTATGAAAAAAGCAATAGCAACAAACTAAACGATCAAGTGCTAAGCTAACGGAATGGGTCAAGTCAATCACATCATTCTCCTAATGATGTGATCTCGTTAATCAAATGACAACTCTTTTTCTATGGCTAGGAAACATAACCATCTTTGATCAACGAGCTAGTCAAGTAGAGGCATACTAGTGACACTCTGTTTGTCTATGTATTCACACATGTATCTTGTTTCCGGTTAATACAATTCTAGCATGAATAATAAACATTTATCATGATATAAGGAAATAAATAATAACTTTATTATTGCCTCTAGGGCATATTTCCTTCACCACTTCCCAACATCAATGCATTTTTCGAGCAACTCAAGGGTGCTCAAGTATTCTCCAAGCTTGACCTACGTATGGGTTATCATCAGATTCGCATTCGTGAACAAGATATCCCCAAGACAGCATTCAGAACAAGCTATGGTTCTTACGAATACACTATCATGTCTTTCGGCCTTGTCAATGCTCCTCCAACGTTCTCTCGCATGATGAACTTCATCTTCAATCCTTACACAAATGATTTTGTCTTGGTGTATCTCGATGTTATTTTGGTTTTTTCCAAGAACAAGGAGGATCATGCCAAGCATTTGAGATTGGTGCTGGACAAACTCAGAGAACATCAGTTCTATGCGAAGTTTTCAAAGTGTGAATTTTGGCTCGATGAGGTTCTCTACCTTGGCCATATCATCTCCGCCAAGGGCATTGCTGTTAATCCTGAGAAGGTGTCTGCAATTGTGAATTGGGAACCGCCTCAGAATGTGAAGTAGCTCCGCAGTTTCCTTGGGCTTGCAAGCTATTGTCGAAGATTCATCGAGAATTTCTCTAAGATCGCAAAGCCTCTTTCCATCCTCCTCCAGAAGCATGTGAAGTATGTCTGGACGCCTGAATGTGACAACGCTTTCAACACCCTGAAAGAGAAGTTAGTCACAGCTCCAGTTCCGACTCCTCCTGATGAATCCAAACCATTCGAAGTTTTCTGTGATGCCTCCCTGCAAGGTCTTGGTGATGTGTTAATGCAAGAGAAGAAAGGTGTGGTTTATACCTCTCGCCAGTTGAAGCCCAACGAAAATAACTACCCCACTCACGACCTAGAGTTGACGGCAGTTGTCCATGCTCTGTTAACATGGAGACATCTCTTGTTGGGAAGGAAAGTGGACATCTTCACTGATCATAAGATCCTCAAGTACATCTTCACTCAACCCAACCTCAACCTCAGGCAGACTCATTGGGTCGAAATGATTCAAGAGTATAATCCGAGTATTGAATATACTCCAGGCAAGGCCAATGTCATTGCAGACGCTTTGAGCAAGAAGGCTTACTGCAACAGTTTAATTCTCAAGCCCTTCCAACCGGACCTTTGTGAAGCTTTCCGCAAGCTGAATCTCCAAGTTGTTCCTCAAGGATTTCTTGCCAACCTCCAAGTATCTCCTACTTTGGAAGATCAGATTCGTGAGACACAACTTCTTGATGCCATGGTAAAGAAGGTGAAAAATGGGATTGCCAAGAGCCAACCCAAGTACAAGTGCTATCGCCTTGATGACAAACATACTCTTTTCTTCGAGGATCGAATTGTGGTTCCTAAGGGTGATCTACGTAAAGTCATGATGAACGAGGCTCACAATTCCCTTCAATCCATTCATCCTGGAATTACGAAGATGTATCATGACCTCAACCAGTCGTATTGGTGGACTCAAATGAAGTGCAAAATTGCTCAGTTCATGAATGAATGTGATGTCTGCAGAAGAGTGAAAGCAGAACATCAATGACCAGCTGGCCTCCTCCAACCTCTTGCTATTCCAGAGTGGAAGTTTGACCATATTGAGATGGACTTCGTGACTGGATTTCCCAAGTCCAAACGTGAAAATGAAGCTATCTTTGTTGTCATCGACAAGCTTACTAAAGTGGCTCATTTTCTTCCTATCAAAGAATCTATCACAGCAGCTCAGTTGGCAGAGCTATATACCTCCAGGATTGTCTCCTTGCACGGCATTCCGCAGTTGATATCTTCAAATCGTGGAAGCATCTTTACTTCTAAGTTCTAGGATTCCTTCCAGAAGGCCATGGGCACCAACATTCGGTTCAGCACAGCCTTCCATCCTCAAACTAGTGGACAAGTTGAGCGAGTCAATCAAATTCTTGAAGATATGCTTAGGGCTTGTGTCATTTCCTTCGGTATGAAGTGGGAAGATTGTCTTCCATATGCCGAGTTCTCCTACAACAACAGCTTCCAAGCAAGCTCGGGCAAGGCCCGATTCGAGATTCTCTATGGCAGAAAGTGACGTACTCCTCTTAATTGGTCAGAGACTGGTGAACGCCAACTTCTTGGCAATGACTTAATCACAGAAGCTGAAGAAATGTGCAAAGTCATTCGTGAAAATCTCAAAGCCGCGCAATCGCGCCAGAAAAGTTACTATGATAGCAAGCATCGTGATTTGGCTTTCGAGATTGGAGACCATGTCTACCTCCGCATCACTCCAATGAAAGGCACTCGTCGCTTCGGTATCAAAGGGAAGCTTGCTCCTAGTTATGTGGGTCCTTTCAAGATCATTGGCAAAAGAGGCGACCTCGCCTATCAACTTGAGCTCTCGTACAACTTCGCAAACGTGCACGACGTGTTTCACGTGTCACAGCTTCACAAGTGTTTCAAGACTCCTGACCGCACCATCAACTTCGAAGAAATTGATCTCCAAGAAGACATGTATTATCATGAGCATCATGTTGCTATTCTTGAAGAAACTGAGCGCAAGACTCGCAACAAGTCAATCAAATTCCTGAAAGTGAAGTGGTCACACCATTCCAACCGAGAAGCCACCTGGGAACGCGAGGACCACCTCCGTTCCGAATATCTGGAGTTCTTTCAGTCCTAGATCTCGGGACGAGATCCTTTCGTAGAGGTGGAGTGTTGTAACGTGCCAGATGTAACTTACCATATTTGTACTCTGACTCTTGCCATTTTCGGCTCTAAGTTATGAGATTCCCTCGTGGTTGGGTTTTGTCTTCATTTTGCATTTTGTTCATGTCATGCATAGCATATCATGTCATCATGTGCATCGCATTTCCATACGTGTTCGCCTCATGCATCCGAGCATTTTCCCCATTGTCCGTTTTGCAATCCGACACTCCTACGTCCTCCGACACCCCCTTTTGCCTCTTTTCGTGAGCGGGTGTTAGACTTTCTTGGAATGGACCGAGATTTCCCAAGCGGCCTTGGTACACCACCGGTAGACCGCCTGTCAAGTTTCGTGCCATTTGGAGTCCATTTTATACTCCAACGGTTAACCAGGGAACCGTAAAGGCCTCGTGTGTGTTGCAGCCCAACACCCCTTCAAAGTGGCCCAATAACCCATCCAAAACCCCTCCATCCTCTCGGCCGTTCGATCACGATCGCGTGGCCGAAAACCGCTCTCCATTTGGACACTCCTACCTCCTTCTAGGTATAAATAGGTGCACCCGTCTCCAAATTCGGGCGAAACCCTAGCTCTCCCTCTCCCCGCCGCCGCCGGACACGTCCGGTCCGGCCGGACAGATCGCGCCGCCACCCCACACCAATCACAGCCCACCACCTATCACCGCGCCGCTCCCACCGCCGCCTGCCCGCCGAGCCCGTGTCGTCCTTCCGCCTCCCCGCCGCCCGTGCTCCGCCCGCGCCGCCGCTCCGGCCGCAAGCCGCTTGCCGCCCAGCCCCGGCGACACCCCATCCGTCGCCGCCGCTCGCCGCCCCACGGCGCCCGCGCTCCGGTGAACTGCGCCGCCCCGATGTTCTCCTCCACCGCGCGCCGCCCCGCCGGATCCCCTCCTCTCCGGCGACTCTCCAGCTCCGGCGACGAACTCCGGCCACCACGACGCACTCCAGTGAGATCCGCAGCGAACCTCGACGTCTGTGCCCTGCGAACCTCGACGTCCGTGCCCCACTTTCGGAGAGGTTGATTTTTCTCCAAGTCTTTGTCCCTGCTCATATTTTCATGCACTATTCATCATGCCATAACTTCCTGTGTGATGCTCCGTTTTGGGCGTGCAATATATCAAAAGGTTCATCAGGATGTGCTCATCATTTTGTTCCATTGTGCCATGCTTGTTTGTGTCCATCTTGATGACCAAAAGTCTGATGCAAGAGTGCTATAAAATGTTAGGTGCTGATTCTTATCAGAGTATGAGTATTTGTCATTTTTGCTACAATTGTTGTGTGCTGCATATGGACTTGAGCTCTACATGTGTTTTGGGCTATGCCATGCCATCTTTACAGGGGTGTATGCCATGTATTTTTGTGATCAATGTGGTGACTAGCACATGCATGCAAAGTAGCTCTCGTGATATTGCTAATTTCAAAGACTTAGAACTTCACTAAGTCATTTCCCTGCTGTTATTTTTATGCCATGTATTCATGTTGCTACAATGAGATCCATGCTTGTTTTGAGTATCTTCAATAAGGATGATTTTGACATATGGTTATGCTCTATCCGTGCTTGCTCCTGTTTGCATTTATGGAGTGCCCTAGCATGACTTAATGTTGCTCTACTTTTGCTATAAAATGTTCCTAGCAGATTGTTTACATGTTAATCAATTTTGTCATTGATGTTGTAGTTGATCCAAGCATGCTATAGACTTGTTCTTGCCATGGTTAGCTTCTTGAGCATGTCTTATTGCTGATTCTATGCTTATCTTGTCATACAATGCCTTGTGTTGAGTGAATCGTGCTCGCAAAGATGCCTTCATAACTTTGTTTATGCCATGCTTAGTTTTTCTGCTAAGTCTGAATGTGTTAACGAAACTTGCTATGTTTACATGGGTGCCATCATATTTTCTGTGACCTTGTGGCTCATGGTTAGTAAGGGACTTTTATACGCTTTGATTAGATTCATGCCATGCCTTGTTTTGCTATGATATGTTCCTATAGCTTGTTGTTTGCTTGCTCTAAACATTGCTTCCTGATGTTAATTCCTGACATGTTAATATTTTCACTAAGTCTGTGATGCTGATATATTTTGCACTTTTGCCATGCTTGTTTGAACCTGCTCTTGTGTGTTTTATCCGTAGCTCAGTGTTCATCTTTTGTCAAGCATCTTGAGTAGATCACTACCATGTGTTTTGTTGCTATGTTAGAGTGCAATGGCTTAGCTTGTTATTGCATTTTAGATGGCATCGTGCTGTTAATCGCAGAATTGTGTCATTATTGTTTTGCTTGCCATTTACAAACCGCGCATCCGCGGTGATCTTTATATCGATTTCGACCGAAATCAACTCATCTTTCTAGCGGCGCACTTGGTTTTCCAAGTTGATGCCTGGTTCAATCTTTCTTTTCCGAAGAATGCATATGCATTGCATATCACATCCCGCATATCATGCCATGTTTTGCATCATGTTGCTTGCGCATTGCACCGTGATTGATTATTGGTCTTTAGCTTGTGTGCTTGTCTTGGGTAGAGCCGGGAGATGAATACGTGATCGAGGAACCCATTGAGTATGCTTACGAGGATCAAGATTTCGTCAACTCGGAGAACTTTGCAGGCAAGATGACCATACCCTCGAAATCACTTCTATCTTTGCTTGCTAGTTGTTCGCTCTATTGCTATACCGCGATACCCACCACTTGCTTTATCATGCCTCCCATATTGCCATGCCAAGCCTCTAACTCACCTTTTCCTAGCAAACCGTTGCTTGGCTATGTTATCGCTTTGCTCAGCCCCTCTTATAGCGTTGCTAGTTGCAGGTGAAGATGGAGTTTGTTCCTTGTTGGAACATGATTATTGTTGGGATATCATTATTATATCTTGTTTACTTTAATGCACCTATATACTTGGTAAAGGGTGGAAGGCTCGGCCTTATGCCTGGTGTTTTGTTCCACTCTTGTTGCCCTAGTTTCTGTTATACCGGTGTTATGTTCCTTAATTTTGCGTTCCTTACGCGGTTGGGTTATAATGGGAACCCCTTGATAGTTCGCCATGAATAAAACACCTCCAGCAAGGCCCAACCTTGGTTTTACCATTTGCCACCTAAGCCTTTTTCCCTTGGGTCCGCAGACTCAAGGGTCATCTTTATTTTGAACCCCCGGACCAGTGCTCCTCTGAGTGTTGGTCCAAAGTAGAGCATCGTGCGGGGCCGTCCCTTGGCAACTTGGGTTACGTTGGCTCCTGTACGCTTAGCTTATCTGGTGTGCCCTGAGAACGAGATATGCGCAGCTCCTATCGGGATTTGTCGGCACAACGGGTGGTTTTGCTGGACTTGTTTTACCATTGGCGAAATTTCTTGTAACAGGGATTCCGAGTCTGATCGGGTCTTCCTGGGAGAAGGAATATCCTTCGTTGACCGTGAGAGCTTGTGATGGGCTAAGTTGGGACACCCCTGTAGGGTTTTGAACTTTCGAAAGCCGTGCCCGCGGTTATGGGCAGATGGGAATTTGTTAATGTCCGGTTGTAGAAAACTTGAAACTTAACTTAATTAATATGAATCAACCGCGTGTGTAGCCGTGATGGTCTATTTTCGGCGGAGTCCGGGAAGAGAACACGGTTTCATGTTATGCTTGAACGTAAGTAGTTTCAGGATCATGATACGTCTCCAACGTATCTATAATTTTTGATTGCTCCATGCTATATTATCTACTGTTTTAGACATTATTGGGCTTTATTATCCACTTCTATATTATTTTTGGGACTAACCTATTAACCGGAGGCCCAGCCCAGAATTGCTGGTTTTTGCCTGTTTTAGGGTTTCGAAGAAAAGGAATATCAAACGGAGTCCAAACGGAATTAAACCTTTGGAAACATGATTTTATCATCAGATAAGATCCAGGAGACTTGGACCCTCCGTCAAGAAAGCCACGAAGCGGTCACGAGGGTGGAGGGCGCGCCCCCTGCCTCATGGGCCCCTCGAAGCTCCACCGACGTACTTCTTCCTCCTATATATATATCCACGTACCCCCAAACGATCGGGGACGAAGCCAAAAACCTAATTCCACCGCCGCAACTTTCTGTATCCACGGGATCCCATCCCGGGGCCTGTTCCGGAGCTCCGCCGGAGGGGGCATCGATCACGGAGTGCTTCTACATCATCATCCAAGCTCCTCCGATGAAGTGTGAGTAGTTTACTTCAGACCTACGGGTCCATAATTAGTAGCTAGATGGCTTCTTCTCTCCTTTTGGATCTCAATACAATGTTCTCCCCCTCTCTCGTGGAGATCTATTCGATGTAATCTTCTTTTTGCGGTGTGTTTGTTGAGACCGACTAATTGTGGGTTTATGATCAAGTCTATCTATGAATAATATTTGAATCTTCTCTGAATTCTTTTATGTATGATTGGTTATCTTTGCAAGTCTCTTCGAATTATCAGTTTGGTTTGGCCTACTAGATTGGTTTTTCTTGCCATGGGAGAAGTGCTTAGCTTTGGGTTCGATCTTGCGGTGTCCTTTCCCAGTGACAGAAGGGGCAATAAGGGACGTATTGTATCGTTGCCATCAAGGATAACAAGATGGGGTTTTTATCATATTGCATGAAACTATCCCTCTACATCATGTCATCTTGCTTAAGGCGTTACTCTGTTTTTAACTTAATACTCTAGATGCATGTTGGATAGCGGTCGATGAGTGGAGTAATAGTAGTAGATGCAGGCAGGAGTCGGTCTACTTGTCTCGGACGTGATGCCTATATACATGATCATACCTAGATATTCTCATAACTATGCTCAATTTGTCAATTGCTCAACAGTAATTTGTTCACCCACCGTAGAATACTAATGCTCTTGAGAGAAGCCACTAGTGAAACCTATGGCCCCTGGGTCTCTTTCTCATCATATCAATCTTCATCACTTTATTATTGCTTTTCTTTTACTTTACTTTTAATTTTTACTTTGCATCTTTATACCAAAAATACCAAAAAATATTATTTATCATCTCTATCAGATCTCATTTTCGTAAGTGACCGTGAAGGGATTGACAACCCCTAAGCGTGTTGGTTGCGTTGAGCTATTGTTTTTCTGTAGGTACGAGGGACTCGCGCGTAGCCTCCTACTGGATTGATACCTTGATTCTCAAAAACTGAGGGAAATACTTACGCTACTTTGCTGCATCATCCTCTCCTCTTCGGGGAAATCCAACGCAGTGCTCAAGAGGTAGCAAGAAGAATTTCTGGCGCTGTTGCCGGGGAGTCTGCGCAAAAGTCAACATACCAAGTACCCATCACAATCCCTATCTCTCGCATTACATTATTTGCCATTTGCCTCTCGTTTTCCTCTCCCCCACTTCACCCTTGCCGTTTTATTCGCCCTCTCTCTCTATCCTCCCTCTTCCTCTATTTGCCTCTTTTTGCCCGTTTGCTTTTTGTTTGCTCGTGTGTTGGATTGCTTGTTTGTCGCAATGGCTCATGATAATACTAAATTGTGTGACTTCACCAATACCAACAATAATGATTTCCTTAGCACTCCGATTGCTCCTCTTACCGATGCTGAATCTTGTGAAATTAATACTGTTTCATTGAATCTCGTCATGAAAGATCCGTTCTCCGGCCTTCCTAGTGAAGATGCCACTACCCATCTTAATAGCTTCGTTGATTTGTGTGCCATGCAAAAGAAGAAAGATGTTGATAATGATATTGTTAAATTGAAGCTATTTCCTTTTCCGCTTAGAGATCGTGCTAAAGCTTGGTTTTCATCTTTGCCTAAAAATAGTATTGATTCATGGAACAAGTGCAAAGATGCTTTTATCTCTAAGTATTTTCCTCCCGCTAAGATCATCTCTCTTAGAAACGATATTATGAATTTTAAGCAACTTGATCATGAACATGTTGCACAAGCTTGGGAGAGAATGAAATTAATGATACGTAATTGCCCTACTCATGGTTTGAATTTGTGGATGATTATACAAAAAATTTATGCCGGATTGAATTATGCTTCTAGAAATCTTTTAGATTCAGCCGCAGGAGGAACTTTTATGGAAATCACTTGAGGAGAAGCTACTAAACTCCTAGATAATATTATGGTTAATTATTATTAATGGCATGCCGAAAGATCCACTAGTAAAAAGGTTCATGCGATAGAAGAGATTAATGTTTTGAGTGGAAAGATGGATGAACTTATGAAATTGTTTGCTAATAAGAGTGTTTCTTCTGATCCTAATGATATGACTTTTTCCACTTTGATTGAGAATAATAATGAATCTATGAATGTGAATTTTGTTGGTAGGAACAACTTGGTAACAACGCGTATCGAGGAAATTTTAATTCTAGGTTGTTCCCTAGTAATTCCTCTAATAACTATGGTAATTCCTACAATAACTCTTATGGAAATTTTAATAAGATGCCCTCTGATTTTGAGACTAGTGTTAAAGAATTTATGAATTCGCAAAATAATTTCAATGCTTTGCTTGAAGAAAATTGCTTAAGATTGATGAGTTGGCTAGGAATGTGGATAGAATTTCTCTTGATGTTGATTCTTTGAAACTTAGATCTATTCCACTTGAGCATGATATCAATGAGTCTCTCAAAGCCATGAGAATTTCCATTGATGAGTGCAAAGAAAGAACCGCTAGGATGCGTGCTAAAAAAGATTGCTTTGTGAAAGCGTGTTCTTCTAGTTTTGATGATAATAATGATGAAGATCTAAAGGTGATTGGTGTGTATCCTATTAAGTCTTTGTTTTCCAATATGAATCTTGATAAAGATGGGACTGGATATGAGTCAACTTTACTTAGAAGGCGTCCCAATGATTCAGAGTTTTTAGATCTTGATGCAAAAATTGGTAAAAGTGGGATTGAAGAGGTCAAAAATTTACATAGCAATGAACCCACTATTTTGGATTTCAAGGAATTTAATTATGATAATTCCTATTTGATAGATTGTATTTCCTTGTTACAATCTGTGTTAAATTCTCCTCATGGTTATGATCAAAACAAAGCTTTTACTAAACATATCGTTGATGCTTTAATGCAATCTTATGAAGAAAAACTTGAAGTAGAAGTTTCTATCCCTAGAAAACTTCATGATAAGTGGGAACCTACTATTAAAATTAAGATTAAAGATCATGAATGCTATGCTTTATGTGATTTGAGTGCTAGTGTTTCCACGATTCCAAAAACTTTGTGTGATGTGTTAGGTTTCCGTGAATTTGATGATTGTTCTTTAAATTTGCATCTTGCGGATTCCACCATTAAGCAACCTAAGGGAAGGATTAATGATGTTCTTATTGTTGCAAATAGGAATTATGTGCCCATAGATTTCATTGTTCTTGATACAGATTGCAATCCTACATGTCCTATTATTCTCGGTAGACCTTTCCTTAGAACGATTGGTGCAATTATTGACATGAAAGAAGGAAATATTAGATTCCAATTTCCGTTAAGGAAAGGCATGGAACACTTTCCTAGAAATAAAAATAAATTACCTTATGAATCTATTACGAGAGCCACATATGGAGTGCATACCAAAGATGACAATACCTAGATCTATTCTTGTTTTTATGCCTAGCTAGGGGCGTTAAATGATAGCGCTTGTTGGGAGGCAACCCAATTTTATTTTTGCTCCTTGATTTTTGTTCCTGTTTAGTAATAAATAAATCATCTATACTCTGTTATGATTGTGTTTTTATGTTTTAATTAGTGTTCGTGCCAAGTAAAGCCTTTAGGATCTTCTTGGGTGATTGTTATTTGATCTTGCTGGAAAAACAACAGAAAGTATGCGCTCACGAGAATAATTTTCATTTTTAACTAGAGAGCGATAAAATACGAATTCCAACTGCTGTAGACCAATGTACAAATTATTTAGGACGTCCTAATTTCTCAGGATTTTTGAAGTTACATAAGTATTAGAAACTTCCATATTACTACAGACTGTTTTGTTTTTGACAGATTCTGTTTTTCGTGTGTTGTTTGCTTATTTTGATGAATCTAAGGGCTAGTATCGGGGGGTATGAACCATAGAGAAGTTGTAATACAGTAGGTTTAACACCAATATAAATAAAGAATGAGTTCATTACAGTACCTTAAAGTGGTGGTTTGTTTTCTTATACTAACGGAGCTCATGAGATTTTCTGTTGAGTTTTGTGTTGTGAAGTTTTGAAGTTTTTGGGTAAAGATTTGATGGATTTTTGAACAAGGCGTGGCAAGAGCCTAAGATTGGGGATGCCCAAGGCACCCCAAGGTAAAATTCAAGGACAACCAAAAGCCTGAGCTTGGGGATGCCCCAAAAGGCATCCCCTCTTCCGTCTTCTTCTATCGGTAACTTTACTTGAGGCTATATTTCTATTCACCACATGATATGTGTTTTGCTTGGAGCGTCTTGTATGATTTGAGTCTTTTCTTTTTAGTTTACCACAATCATCCTTGCTGTACACACCTTTTGGAGAGACACACATGAATCAGAATTTATTAGAATACTCTATGTGCTTCACTTATATCTTTTGAGCTAAATAAATTTTGCTCTAGTGCTTCACTTATATATTTTTAGAGCACGGTGGTGGTTTTATTTTATAGAAATTATTGATATCTCATGCTTCACTTATATTATTTTGAGAGTCTTTTAGAACATCATGGTAATTTGCTTTGTCTATAAAATTAGTCCTAATATGATAGGCATCCAGGATGGGTATAATAAAAACTTTCATATAGAGTGCATTAAATATTATGAGAAGTTTGATACTTGATAGTTGTTTTGATATTTAAAGGTGGTAATATTAGAGTCGTGCTAGTTGAGTAATTGTGGAATTGAAAAATACTTGTGTTGAAGTTGGAAAGTCTCGTAGCATACACGTATGGTAAATGTTGTGTGACAAATTTGAAGCATGAGGTGTTCTTTGATTGCTTTCCTTATGAGTGGCGGTCGGGGACGAGCGATGGTCTTTTCCTACCAATCTATCCCCCTAGGAGCATGCGCGTAGTGCTTGGTTTTGACGTCTTGTAGATTTTTTCCATAAGTATGTGAGTTCTTTATGACTAATGTTGAGTCCATGGATTATACACACTCTCACCCTTCCATCATTGCTAGCCTCTTCGATACCGTGCATCGCCCTTTCTCACCTCGAGAGTTGGTGCAAACTTCGCCGGTGCATCCAAACCCCGTGATATGATACGCTCTATCACACATAAGCCTCCTTATATATTCCTCAAAACAGCCACCATGCCTACCTATTATGGCATTTCCATAGCCATTCCGAGATATATTGCCATGCAACTTTCCACTGTTCCGTTTATTATGACACGCTCCATCATTGTCATATTGCTTTGCAGGATCATGTAGTTGACATCGTATTTGTGGCAAAGCCACCTTCATAATTCTTTCATACATGTCACTCTTGATTCATTGCATATCCCGGTACACCGCCGGTGGCATTCACATAGAGTCATATTTTGTTCTAAGTATCGAGTTGTAATTCTTGAGTTGTAAGTAAATAAAAGTGTGATGATTTTCATTATTAGAGCATTGTCCCATGTGAGGAAAGGATGATGGAGACTATGATTCCCCCACAAGTCGGGATGATATTCTGGAGAAAAATAAAAAAAAAGTAAAAAAGAGAAAAAGAGGCCATAAAAAAATAAAAAGGCCCAAATAAAAAAACGAGAGAAAAAGAGAGAAGGGGCAATGTTACTATCCTTTTTCCACACTTGTGCTTCAAAGTAGCACCATGATCTTCATGATAGAGAGTCTCCTATTTTGTCACTTTCATATACTAGTGGGAATCTTACATTATAGAACTTGGCTTGTATATTCCAATGATGGCCATCCTCAAAATGCCCTAGGTCTTCGTGAGCAAGCAAGTTGGACGCACACCCACTTAGTTTCTTTTGTTGAGCTTTCATATATTTATAGCTCTAGTGCATCCATTGCATGGCAATCCCTACTCCTTGCATTGACATCAATTGATGGGTGAGGGAGTCCTAGATTAGGGGGTCTCCGGACAGCCGGACTATATCCTTTGGTCGGACTGTTGGACTATGAAGATACAAGATTGAAGACTTCGTCCCGTGTCCGGATGGGACTCTAATTGGCGTGGAAGGCAAGCTAGGCAATACGGATATGGATATCTCCTCCTTTGTAACCGACCTTGTGTAGCCCTAGCCCCCTCCAGTGTCTATATAAACTGGAGGGCTTTAGTCCGTAGGACAACATACAATCATACCATAGGCTAGCTTCTAGGGTTTAGCCTCTCTGATCTCGTGGTAGATCTACTCTTGTAATACTCATATCATCAAGAACAATCAAGCAGGACGCAGGGTTTTACCTCTATCAAGAGGGCCCGAACCTGGGTAAACATCGTGTCCCCTGCCTCCTGTTACCATCCGCCTTAGACGCACAGTTCGGGACCCCCTACCCAAGATCCGCCGGTTTTGACACCGACATTGGTGCTTTCATTGAGAGTTCCACTGTGTCGTCACCATAAGGCTTGATGGTTCCTTCGATCATCGCTAGCGATGCGGTCCAGGGTGAGGCTTTCCTCCCCGGACAGATCTTCATATTCAGCGGCTTTGCACTGTGAGCCAATTCACTTGGTCATTTGGAGCAGATTGAAAGCTACGCCCCTGGCCATCAGGTCAGATTTGGAAACTTGAACTACACGGCCGATATCTGCGGAGACTTGATCTTCGACGGATTCGAGCCCATGCCGGACACGCCGCGTAGTCAAGACGAGCAAGACATAACTCTACCGTCGGACAGTGTTTGGGAGATTGCATCTGCAGCTACTCCAGCCTTTAATCCAGAGCAAGTCGCGCCATTCGAGAGCGGAGGGATGGACCCCGCCATGGAGGCTGCACTCTCAGTGGTGATAGAGCCGGATACTGACTTCACCCTGTACGAGAGCCGTGTCGCCGAACCACTGGATTTATCCCCGGCCACGGACTCCGAGCCGCATACATCTGTGCCTGTCGAAATCGACGGGGCACCGATCATGGAGTTCACCTCCGCGGATATCTTTCAGCACTCACCTTTCGGAGATGTGCTAAATTCATTAAGGTCTCTCTCCCTGTTAGGAGAACCCTGGCCGAACTATGTCCGGCTAGAATGGGATGCGGACGACGAAGAAATTCACTGCCCACCCACCACCCACTTAGTAGTCAGTGTCGACGACTTAACCGACATGCTCGACTTCGACTCCGAAGACATCAACGGTATGGATGACGATGCAGGAGACGAGCCGGAACCACCGCCCACAGGGCGCTGGACCGCTACTTCATCAGATGACGTATACATGGTGGACACCCCCAAAGAATCCAATGGCGATGAGAAAGCGGAGGATGACCCCTCCAAGAAGCAACCCAAGCGCCGAGGTCAGCGGCGCCGCTCTAAGTACCGCCACAACAAAAACAGCGATAATGATAGTCCACGTGAGTCGGGAAGAAACGACAACTGCACCACCCCGGTGGCAGAACACGATCAAGATGCAAACTACACACACATAGTACGGATCCGACGTATGAAAACGATGATGCCAAAGATACGCCTCATCAATCCCCGTTTAGGGAAGAAAACAGTCCAGACGAAGATGCACCCATCATCCCGGAAACACACTTGGAGCAAGAGAACCTCCGCAGAAGGCTCATTTCCACAGCGAGAAGCCTGAAGAAACAGGAGCAAAGGCTCAAGGTCGCACAAAATACGCTCAACAGCAAGTGGAACAAAGTAACAAAGTATGGTGGAAGTTACCATCCAAATAGCTATCCAAAGTGCAAGCTATTACCGGAATTCGACGATGAGGCCTTAGAGCCCATGCAGCCGAAAAGTGATACGGCCAATCGGCCGGATCCACCACCCTGTGAACACGATAGAGCGGCTAACAAAGTCACGCATAAGTCAACACACGGTCTACGTGAGAACTTGCGTCAAAAATCCGGCGCGACCAGATCTATCTATGGATCTAGGAAGCGCGCTATGGTACACAACCAACACCGAATACTACAACCGTCCGAACACCATGGCGCATCCCAATACAAGGGTGCCGCACACCCCTTATGTTTCACTGATGAGGTGCTGGATCACGAATTCCCAGAGGGATTCAAACCAGTGAACATAGAGGCGCACGACAGAACCACAGACCCTGGAGTCTGGATAGAGGACTTCATCCTCCACATCCATATGGCTCGTGGAGACGATCTCCATGCCATTAAATACTTGCCCCTCAAGCTTAAAGGGATAGCTAGGTACTGGCTGAAAAGCCTCCCCGAAAACTCAATTGGAAGTTGGGAGGAGCTCGAGGACGCTTTCCGGGCCAATTTTCAAGGGACTTATGTCCGACCTCCCGATGCAGACGATTTAAGTCATATAATCCAAAAGTCCAGAGAGTCCGCCCGAAAGCTTTGGAACAGGTTCCTCACCAAGAAGAACCAAATTGTCGACTGTCGACGCCGAAGCCTTAGCAGCTTTCAAACACAGCGTCCGAGACGAATGGCTCGCCAGACACCTCGGTCAAGAAAAACCGAGAACAATGCCAGCCCTAACAAGCCTCATGACCCGCTTTTGTGCGGGTGAGGACAACTGGTTGGCCCGTAGCAGCACCAGCGACCCAAGCACATCCGAAGTCAGGGATGGCAATGGTAAACCATGACGCAACAAAAACAAGTGTCGAAATAAAGAAGGTAGCCCAGATAACACGTCGGTAAACGCCAGATTCAGGGGCTCTCGACCAGGTTAGCAAAAAAAGCCTTTCAAAGGCAGCAGAGAAGGACAATCTGGCCTAAACAAAATTCTTGACAAACTCTGTCAGATTCACGGCACCCCAGACAAACCTGCAAGTCATACCCATAGAGAATGTTGGGTCTTCAAGCAGGCCGGTAAGCTAAACGCCGAACACAAAGGGGAAGAGACACCAAGCGAAGACAAGGATGAACCTCACCAGCAAAGCGCCAGAGGACAGAAAAAGTTCCCACCAGAGGTTAAAACAGTAAACGTGATCCATGTGACAAAGGGGAGAAGCAATCACGCACCCCGATGCACACGCGCCATAAAGCCCGTCACCCCTAGGATCAACCCCGGGTTGGCCTGCCCGATCACTTTTGATCGTAGGGATCACAATATAAATATCCGGCGTGAAGGACTGACGGCCTTGGTGTTAGACCCAATAATAAATGGGTACCATTTCACAAGGGTCCTAATGGACGGCGACAGTGATCCAAATCTGATATATCAGGACACATTCCGCAAAATGGGGATAGACCCGACACAAATAAGCCACAATAATACTACCTTCAAGGGAGTAATACCAGGCCAAGAGGCCCGCTGTATGGGCTCTCTACACTAAAGGTGGTATTCGGTTCTCCTGATAACTTCCGAAGCGAAACGTTAACTTTTCACCTTGCTCCATTCCGAAGTGATTATCAAGCACTGCTCGAAAGAGCGGCTTTCGCTCGTTTTAACGCAATACCGCATTATGCTTTTCTCAAGCTCAAGATGCCCGGTCCACGAGGCGTCATCACAGTTAGCGGAAATACCAACCGTTCTTTACGTGCAGAAGAGGACACGGCGGCTCTAACAGCCGCACACTAGACTGCCTCACCAACCAGAAAAAATGGCAGGTCGTCAAGACCACGGACACGGTTAGACGAGTCCGGCGTTCCATCATACATGAATGAGATTGGTTTTCGAACCCTCATAAAACGATACTAGGGGCTTCCCGCGTGTAATCAGGGCCAGCCCGGCTCAACTAAGCTTCTCTGGAATTTTGATAATTCATTCTTCTTTTTGGCACGGCAACTTTCACCTAAGTCCTTTCCTTTTGCAGATGACAATCATGCGACACCCGTCCAGGACACGGCACAACAGAGACACAGGCGCAGACGTGCAACAGGGACCCGCCCAAAGGTTTCTTTTTAGATTAAGGCCCTGCGTAAACCTTTTTTACTGTCTCTTGTTGCTCACATCCTCTGGATACTCCACACAACCGAGAAGGATGCCGACGTTATTGGCATGTGGCCACGCCAGGATTTTGCATGTACCTGGACACATGGGGTTTCTTATAAAGGGCATTGTTTAGCCCGGTATATGTTATAACGACCAAACAACTTAGGGAGTGTTCGGCGTCGCGAGTTTGGCCCTATATGCATCAGCTCCGAATCATGTCTTTGGTCAAATATTGGGTTTGCTCGGTTCCCACGTTTTGGTACCTTACGTTCCGTTATATCGGCTAAGGTAGCACTGGGAGAACTACTGCGATTGTGCCCTGGTTCATCCGGATGAGCACCTCAGTAGAGAAAGCCGAAACTGACTGTCATGATATAGCGAGAGACTGGTCAACCACTCGATGACTAATCGGAATCTTCGGGATTCCTCCGCATTAACGAAGGGTCATTTCCCGGTCATGTACATACGCTCCCCGTATTCGGATGAGCGCAGAAGTACCAGGGGCTATATAGTAGCCCCACTGTCAAACTCCTATGGCTAAGTGAAAGTGTTAAAGCAATATAGTCAGATTGCCTGGTTTTCTATGCTATCACCTCCTTAACGGACCAAGATGTTGGATCAAGTGTGGATATGCATCTTTTGTGAACACCCCCGCATTATATGTGTGGGGGCGGAAGCCGACGACTGCAAACTTTCAGGGTATATACATATATACATAAACGGCCGCGCAGGAGGCATTATAGTACTTTCGGGCAAAAGTATAAATACAACCTTGATTAATTCAGAAAAACATTGTTTGTACAATCGGACTACATGTAACTAGAAAATAATATTCTTTGAGCACTGAGCCTCTATCGAACGAGCGCCTTCAAGGACTTCTTCAAACTAGTGCTCGGCAGCCACTCGGCCTATGGCCGAACCCTGTGCCGCAATAGTGGTGGCCTCCATCTCCGCCCAGTATGTTTTGACACGGGCAAGGGCCATCCGCACACCTTCTATGCATGTCGATTTCTTTACAGCATCGATGCGTAGCACATCATCAAGGAATTGTTGCACTATGCTAAAGTAGCTATTCGGCCTCGGCCCTCCCAGCCATAGGTGATCCACAACGGACCTCATGGCAAGTCCGGACAACCTATGGAGCTCGGTCCAACCGGTCAATCGCTCATCCAGCAGCAGCGTACGGACTGGAGCATGAAACTGTGACCAGAACAGCTTTTCCACTTTGGGACCTTTCTGATCCTTGAAGTACTCGGCTGCATCAGCAGCACTTGCAGCCAAATCCATGTACGCGTCCGTAGAACTCCATAGCCGGTCCAGAGGAGCATACTTCGGATCTCCGAACTTAGTCCGCAACAAGAAGGGCTTCCCAGACACGATATCTGTACCTTGATTCAGCTCCTCCTTCGTCGCTCTAATTTTGGAGCGGGCTTCCTTGGCAGCCACCTGGGCCTTCTCCAGGTCTGTCGCCTTCACCCGGTTTTCTTCTTCAAGAAGCTGGTAACGGTCAGCAGCATCTTTTAACTCTACAACCATCTTGGCTATTTTTGCCTTTCTCTCACAATGCGCGGCCTGTTCGGCCCTTAACTCTTCGGCCGCATTGCTACTCCTTGCTTGCTCCTTGGCCCGGGCAAGCTCCGCCCAAAGGGTCTCCACGGTGGCAGCTCCATCTGCAGTCACAACATATTAAAGGTACTGGCATCATGCTGCTCTTATTATGTGACGATCACCAGAAAAATCACTCACCCTGTGCCTCGTCAAGCCGCTTGTTGACAAGCACGATGTCGGCATCTGCCGCATCCAGCTGCCGCTTTAGTTCGGCAAACCCATCAGTCCGGCTAGCCACCGGAGCTTCAACCACCTACACATAAAGGCGGTCTGGCTATTACCTGGGACTATGATCCTCTGTTTGCTGCCATTTTTGACAACAACCAGAGTATCAGGGGCTACTATCTGCATGGGCATACCTAACGTATGCGGTACTGTTAAAAGCATACATTATTTCACGTACCTCGAAGCCTTTCAGCAGACTCATAAAAGCTTCATGCAACCCGCTTTCAGCGGATGAAATCCTTTCAATTACCGTACCCATTAGTGTACGGTGCACTTCCGAGATGGCAGCTTGCCTCAGAAGACCCTTCAGCGCGTTCGACCGCACACTATACGGACCCTTGCTGTCGCTCTCCTTAGGAGCCGGATACTGGGGATTCCAGGCAGCCAAAGGGTTATCCTCTGGCCCTTGTGGATCCGGAGATACCCTTCGCGACGACACTTCAAGGTCGCCCGCTTCTTGAGCGGGGGAGTCCGGGGGAGGCATTTCGCTCTCCATGATCTCCGGAAGAAGATCCCCCGAGGATGAACTCTGTCGAGAAGGGCTGCGATCCGGACTACAATTTATAAGCATCGGTCATTGTCTTTGGAAGTAAGGTAGGATATCTTCACTATTAAGTACTTTTTGATTACTTACAGCTCGGTAGAGGGCTGATCCCTGCACGGACATTGTGCGGCAAGAATACCCTCCAAAGCAGGACCCTCTGGCGGAGATTTCTTCTCCCGTTTGGAAACCTTAGTTTCCGGATCTTCAGCGGTAGTCCTCTTCCTTCCTCGGGGAGAGAGAATGTCAGATTCTTCCCCTGTGTTATACTCCCTTGCGGAGGCGCTCATTCCCTTGGTTGGAATAGGTAGCGAAGGAGGCCCGCTTTCGCCCTCTTTATTTCCCCCTTCATCTTCCTTTGAGGGCACTAGACAAGGTGCTAGCTCGAGCATTTTTTCCAGCACCGGATTGTCCAAGCCCTCAGGAAGGGGGGCCGAGCACCGGATCATCTTCGACTTTGTTATCCAGTCCTGGTCCAAGAGCGATTCTTCAGAATGATGTCATGATAAATAAAAGGACAGTGTATTCGGCCATGGGATTACTTACTTGGGCAGCGGGGCGGTTGCAGCTTAGGCCCACATCCTCGGTGGTGTCCGGACACTCTATTTGGGGTCCAAAGAACGATTTGTACATCTCCTCGTGCGTCATGCCGAGGAAATGCTGAATAGCGCGTGGTCCTTCTGGGTTGAATTCCCACATGCGGTGGGGTTGACGTTTGGAAGGCTGGACTCGACGAACTAGCATAACTTGCATTACCATAACAAGACTGAAATCTCCCACGAAGAGATCTCGGATACGGCTCTTCAGTATTGGCACGTCATTGGCTGGACCCCAGCCCAGCCCCCTGCTGATCCATGACATCAGTTGTGGTGGGGGGCCCGAGCGAAAGGCGGGGGCAGCTACCCATTTGGCACTTCGGGGAGCTGTGATGTAAAACCACTCCCGCTGCCACAATCCGGACACCTCTGGAAAGGAACCCTTTGGCCATGGGGCGTCAGCAATTTTGCTTATTAAAGCACCTCCGCACGCTGCGTACTGCCCCTCGACCGTCTTCGGCTTCACATCGATGGTCTTGAGCCACAGGCCGAAGTGAGGGGTAATGCGGAGGAAGGCCTCGCATACGACAATGAATGATGAGATGTGAAGTAGGGAATCCAGGGCCAGATCATGAAAATCCAGCCCGTAGTAGAACATAAGACCCCTAACAAAGGGATCCAGAGCGAGGCCTAGTCCTCGGAGGAAGTGGGAGACGAACACGACGCTCTCGTTGGGTTCGGGAGTAGGGACGACCTGTCCTCGGGCGGGCAGCCTATGCGAAATTTCGGCCGTCAGATATTTGGCCTCCCTCTTGTCCCCTTTATAAAGAGGGTGAATATCAGGCGTCCTCCTCATGGCCGTTTGAGACTTACCTAAGATCTAGGAGTCATACCAAGAGGCACGGTTGGGTTACCCACGTTTGTATTGATGAGAATCCTGTGATAAGGGGAACACGATCTCTGCTTTGACAAGACGTGTCAAGAAACCGCATCGCGTTATGTGCGGGGTTGGTTAAAGAAAAAACGGTTCAAATAATGACCGGGACATGGTGTGATGTCATGCTGTCAAAACGTGTCAGCAGATTAGATTTGTGGAAATATTATTCTCTCTACGGTGGTATGTGGAACTTATTTTGCAGGGTCGGACACTATCCTTGTATTCAAACTCTTCCGTGGTGTATTCAGAGGAGGAGCCCGCCTTGCAATGCCGAAGACAACACTGTGCGCCGAACTCATCGTCATTGAAGCCTAGTTCAGGGGCTACTGAGGGAGTCCTGGATTAGGGGGTCTCCGGACAGCCGGACTATATCCTTTGGCCAGACTGTTGGACTATGAAGATACAATATTGAAGACTTCGTCCCGTGTCCGGATGGGACTCTACTTGGCGTGGAAGGCAAGCTAGGCAATACGGATATGGATATCTCCTCCTTTGTAACCGACCTTGTGTAACTCTAGCCCCCTCCCGTGTCTATATAAACTGGAGGGTTTTAGTCCGTAGGACAACATACAATCATACCATAGGCTAGCTTCTAGGGTTTAGCCTCTCTGATCTCGTGGTAGATCTACTCTTGTAATACTCATATCATCAAGAACAATCAAGCAGGACATAGGGTTTTACCTCTATCAAGAGGGCCCGAACCTGGGTAAACATCATGTCCCCTGCCTCCTATTACCATCCGCCTTAGACGCACAGTTCGGGACCCCCTACCCGAGATCCGCCAGTTTTGACACCGACAATGGGAATCTCCATAGAACATTGATTAGCCGCGTCAATGTGAGACTTTCTCCCTTTTTTTCTTCTCACACAACCTCCATCATCTTATTCTATTCCACCCATAGTGCTATGTCCATGGCTCGTGCTCATATATTGCGTGAAAGTTGAAAGAGTTTGAAAAGGCTAAGTATGAAACAATTGCTTGGCTTGTTATCGGGATTGTGCATGATGGGAGCACTTTGTGTGAAGAAAATGAAGCATGGACAAACTATATGATTTTGTAGGGATGAGCTTTCTTTGGCTATGTTATTTTGATAAGACATAATTTCTTGGTTAGCATGCTTGAAGTATTATTATTTTTATGTCAATAAACTTCTGTCTAGAATATTTTGGATCTAAACATTCATGCCAAAATAAAGAGAATTACATTGAAAATTATGTTAGGTAGCATTCCACATCAAAAATTCTATTTTTTCATTTACCTACCCGAGGACGAGCATGAATTAAGCTTGGGGATGCTTTATACGGCTCCATGCTATTATATTATCTGTTTTGGATGTTTAATGGACTTTATTATGCACTTTTATATTATTTTTGGGACTAACCTATTAACCAAAGGCCCGATGCAAATTGCTGTTTTTTTGCCTATTTCAGTGTTTCGCAGAAAAGGAATATCAAACGGAATGAAACCTTCGCGAGGATCTTTTTTGGAACAAACTGAATCCAGGAGACTTGGAGTGGAGGTCAAGGAAGCAACGAGGTAGGGCGGTGCGCCCCCCACCCTCGTGGGCCCCTCATAGCTCCACCAACCTACTTCTTTCGCCTATATATACTCTTATACCCTGAAAACATCTAGGGAGCCACGAAACCACTTTTCCACCGCCGCAACCTTCTGTACCCGTGAGATCCCATCTGGGGACCTTTTCCAGCAAACTGTCGGAGGGGGATTCGATCACGGAGGGCTTCTAGATCAACACCATAGCCTCTCCGATGATGTGTGAGTAGTTTACCACAGACCTTCGGGTCCTTAATTATTAGCTAGATGGATTCTTCTCTCTCTTTGGATCTCAATACAAAGTTCTCCTTGATGCTATTGGAGATCTATTCGATGTAATTCGTTTTGCGGTGTGTCTGCCAAGATCCGATGAATTGTGGGTTTATGATCAAGTTTATCTATGAATAATATTTGATTCTTCTCTAAATTCTTATATGCATGATTTGATATCTTTGCAAGTCTCTTCGAATTATCAGTTTGGTTTGGCCTACTAGATTGATCTTTCTTGCAATGGGAGAAGTGCTTAGATTTGGGTTCAATCTTGCGGTGTCCTTTCCCAATGACAGCAGGGGCAACAAGGCACTTATTGTATTGTTGCCATCGACGATAAAAAGATGGGGTTTATATCATATTGCTTGAGTTTATCCCTCTACATCATGTCATCTTGCCTAATGTGTTACTCTGTTCTTATGAACTTAATACTTTAGATGCATACTGGATAGCGGTCGATGTGTGGAGTAATAGTAGTAGATGCAGAATCGTTTCGGTCTACTTGACATGGACGTGATGCCTATGTTTATGATCATGCCTAGATATTCTCATAACTATGCGCTTTTCTATCAATTGCACGGCAGTAATTTGTTCACCCACCATAATATATGTTATCTTGAGAGAAGCCACTAGTGAAACCCATGGCCCCCGGGTCTACTTTACATCATCTAAGTTTCCGATCTACAATTCTAGTTTACTATTTATTTTGCAATCTTTACTTCCAATCTATACAACAAAAATACCAAAAATATTTATCTTATTATCTTTATCAGATCTCACTTTTGCAAGTGGCCGTGAAGGGATTGACAACCCCTTTATCACGTTGGTTGCAAGGTTCTTATTTGTTTGTGCAGGTACTAGGTGACTTGCGTGTAGTCCCTACTGGATTGATACCTTGGTTCTCAAAAACTAAGGGAAATACTTACGCTACTTTTCTGCATCACCCTTTCCTCTTCAAGGGAAAACCAACGCATGCTCAAGAGGTAGCACCATGTCATGCATGTTATGTACTCATGTTCTGTCCTCACAAACAAATTCTTCAAGGAAACTAATAGACCATGCATTGTTATATACTCATGTTTTGTGGGCGAAATTTTTGTGAGGATATTATTCTAGCCATTGATTGCTGAAGGGCGAATATAGGTATGTACACATGGTAAGCATTATAGGATTTCACTACTTCCAAATATAGAGTTCTCCATATGCACATTTACTTCCCTAATGTACGGTAAGATGAGACAAACAGTGTGATGCATGTTTCTACATCATGAAAATGAGGAAACTAACATGGCCATTGATACACACTCATATTTAGTAGTATATAGATTAGTATAAAATAAGGAAAATATCCATATCTTCCTAACCGTTTGATTATTCAAGGGTACAAATTGGCTGTAATGACATGGTCACAATCGCATGAATTAACTCATTCCAAATATAGCTGATTTACGGTGTCTCTAATACATTGCCGTAGTTCTACACAAATTCTACTCAAACATGGATATGCAAATCATCACAAAAAGTTCAAACAGTGTCATGGCATTATCATTAACATCAGAAGGAAACAACTTACACGCATCGTCCTAGCAATACGTGGTGCCATCTTCTTTGTCGATCACGTAGATGATGCCATTGTGTTCAATAGCATCACAAAAGTGTGTATCAGCTTGGATGATCCACTGCGAGGTGAGTTGTCTCTAGCTAAAGAAGGCACCAACGGAAAGATAGGCGAGTCCGCGGTCGAACAAGGCAATTAGCTTGAAGTCTGCGTAATTTGCATCTTTTGTGGGGACTTGGCAGATTACAATCTTCTGCAAAAAAGGTGCGTCCAACTGACGACGTAATCTAGATGACTTTGACCGCCACGGTAAAACCCTATATAATCCAATGTAGGAAGGATAATCTCATGGGAGGTGTGGAAGTTCACGAGCACCAAATTTTTCCGGTCTTCTCTGACGACAACCATCTAGTGGGAGTTCATGCCGACCCAGTACATACCTGCCAAGAAGTTTTGGGCGATGGTGATCGTATCGAAGTCGAGGGAAATGATGTATCGCGACCCACTTCATACCTGCAAAGAAGTTTCGGCTGATGGAGGTCGGATTGAAGTCGAGGGGCATCATGTATGCCTCTGTATCATGGTGAGCAAATCTCGCAAGACCAGATAGCAGCAAGCAGGGTGTCTTGAAAATCTTAGGCCTCGCTTCGATGATGGTCATGTGCATGTCCCTTGAGAATGCAGCCAGCCGCATGGCTCTCAACATATCCATACACGAACAACAGAGGTCGAGTGAGGGAGTCCGGGATTAGGGGTCTCCGGACAGCCGGACTATATCCTTTGGCCGGATTGTTGGACTATGAAGATACAAGATTGAAGACTTCGTCTCGTGCTCGGATGGGACTCTACTTGGCGTGGAAGGCAAGCTAGGCAATATGGATATGTATATCTCCTCCTTTGTAACCGACCTTGTGTAACCCTAACCCTCTCCGGTGTCTATATAAACCGGAGGGTTTTTGTCCGTATGACACAACAACATACAGTCATACCATAGGATAGCTTCCAGGGTTTAGCCTCTCCGATCTCGTGGTAGATCAACTCTTGTAATACTCATATCATCAAGAATAAATCAAGCAGGATGTAGGGTTTTACCTCCATCAAGAGGGCCCGAACCTGGGTAAAACATCGTGTCCCCTGCCTCCTGTTACCATCCACCTTAGACGCACAGTTCGGGACCCCCTACCCGAGATCCGCCGGTTTTGACACCGACATTGGTGCTTTCATCGAGAGTTCTTCTGTGTCGTCATCATCAGGCTTGATGGCTCCTTCGATCATCATTAGCGATACAGTCCAGGGTGAGACTTTTCTCCCCGGACAGATTTTTGTATTCGGCGGCTTTGCATTGTGGGCCAATTCGCTTGGTCATCTAGAGCAGATTGAAAGTTACGCCCCTGGCCATCAGGTCAGGTTTGGAAGCTTAAACTACACGGCCGATATCCACGGAGACTTGATCTTCGATGGATTCGAGCCCCTACTAAGTGCGCCACACTGTCACGATGGACATGATTTAGCTCTGCCACCGAACAGTGTCCTGGAGGCCACACCCGCATCCGCTCCAACCTTTAATTCGGAGCCAACTGCACTGACCGAGGGCGGGTGGCTAGACCCCTCCGCGGAGGCTGCAGCCTCAATGGAGATCGAGCCAAACACCAACCTTATCCTTCAAGAGGGCCGTGACTCCACATTGCCGGACTCTCCTCCGGACTCTGAACCATCCGCGCCCCTGCCAATCGAATCCGATTGGGCGCCGATCATGGAGTTCACTACGACGGATATCTTTCAGCACTCGCCCTTCGGTGACATACTGAATTCACTAAGGTCTCTCTCTTTGTCAGGAGAGTCCTGGCCGGATTATGACCGGCAGGATTGGGATGCGGACGACGAAGAAATTCGACGCCCACCCACCACCCACTTAGTAGCCACCGTCGACGACTTAACTGACATGCTCGACTTCGACTCCGAAGATATCGACGGTATGGACGACGATGCGGGAGACGAAGAGGAACCACTGCCCATAGGGCACTGGACAACCACCTCATCATACGATATATACATGGTGGACACACCCAAAGAAGGCAATGGCGATGAGACATCAGAGGTTGACCCCTCCAAGAAGTAACCTAAGCGCCGATGTCAGCGGCGCCGCTCTAAGTCCCGCCAAAGCAAAAGCGGTGATACCAGCACAGGAGATAATAGCACTCCGGATAGTGCCGAAGATGGCAATAATCCCCTCCAGCACGATTTAGGGCAGGAGGATGGAGAGGCCAGCCCTCCTGAGAGAGCGGCAAAGGAGGAGGATGACAATTACATGCCTCCCTCCGAAGACGAGGCAAGCCTCGACGATGACGAATTCGTCGTGCCAGAGGATCCCGTCGAACAAGAGCGCTTCAAGCGCCGGCTTATAGCCACAGCAAATAGCCTTAAGAAGAAGCACCAGCAGCTTCAAGCTGATCAAGATCTGCTAGCTGACAGATGGACTGAAGTCCTGGCGACCGAGGAATATAAACTCGAACGCCCCTCCAAGAGTTACCCAAAATGCAGGTTGCTACCCCGACTGGAGGAAGAAGCGTATGATGCGGCTGATCGGCCACCCCGTGGCCGCGACAGAGAGGCATTCCAGCCAAAAGCTCAACCTGCACCCCGATGCCATTCAAATAAAAAGGCATGGGGAAATACGCCAGACCTAAGACGTATTGGAGGACAAAGATAAACATGCAAGATCGATCTACGGATCACGAGGGCACGCCACTATGCGAGACGATAAACGTCACGCAGGATATAGTAAAAGTAAATCCGGCTGGGCCGCACACAGCGGGCAAGATTCATTGGAGCTGCATCGTGATATAGCCCAGTACAAAGGCGCCGCACACCCCTTATGCTTCACAGACGAAGTAATGGATCATCAAATCCCAGAGGGTTTCAAACCCATAAATATAGAATCATACGACGGCACAACAGATCCTGCGGTATGGATCGAGGATTTCCTCCTCGATATCCACATGGCACGCGGTGATGATCTACACGCCATTAAATACCTCCCACTCAAACTCAAAGGACCAGCTCAGTATTGGCTCAATAGCTTGCGAGCAGAATCCATTGGCTATTGGGAAGATCTGGAAGCCGCATTCCTCGACAACTTTTAGGGCACTTATGTGCGACCACCAGATGCCGATGACTTGAGCCACATAATTCAGCAGCCAGAGCAATCGACCAGGAAATTCTAGACACGGTTCCTAACAAAGAAAAATCAAATCATCGACTGTCCGGTTGCAGAGGCCCTAGCAGCTTTCAAACACAACATCTGCGACGAGTGGCTAGCCCGGCACCTTGGTCAGGAAAAGCCAAAATCTATGGCAGCCCTCATGACACTCATGACCCGCTTTTGTGCGGGAGAAGACAGCTGGCTGGCTCGCAGTAATAACACATCAAAGAACCATGGTACTTTGGATACCAAGGATGGCAATAGCAGGTCACGTCGCAACAAACATAAGCGCCGCATTAACAACGACAATACCGATGATACGGCAGTCAATGCCGGATTCAAAGGCTCTAAACCCGGTCAGCGGAAAAAGCCATTCAAAAGAAGCACTCCGGTCCCGTCTAGTTTGGACCGTATACTCGATAGCTCATGTCAAATACACGGCACCCCCGACAAGCCAGCCAACCACACCAACAGGGATTGTTGGGTGTTCAAGCAGGCCGACAAGTTAATTGCCGAAAACAAAGATAAGGGGCCACATAGCGATGACGAGGATGAGCCCCAGCAGCCGAATATCGGAGGACAGAAGAGGTTCCCCCCACAAGTACGGACGGTGAACATGATATACACAACCCACATCCCCAAGAGGGAGCGGAAGCGTGTGCTCAGGTACGTATGTGCGTTGGAGCCAGTCGCCCCAAAGTTCAACCCATGGTCCTCCTGTCCGATCACCTTCAATCACAGGGACCACCCCACTAGTATCCGTCATGGCGGATTTGCCGCACTGGTTCTAGACCCAATCATTGACGGATTTCACCTCACTCGAGTCCTTATGGATGGCGGCAGCAGCCTGCACCTGCTTTATCAAGACACGGTGCACAAAATGGGTATAGACCCCTCAAGGATCAAACCCACAAAAACGACCTTTAAAGGCGTCATACCAGGTGTAGAGGCCCATTGCACAGGCTCAGTCACACTGGAAGTGGTCTTCGGATCCCCGGATAACTTCCGAAGCAAAGAGTTAATCTTCAATATAGTCCCGTTCCGCAGTGGTTATCATGCACTGCTCGGGCGAACCGCATTTGCAAGATTCAATGCGGTACCGCGTTATGCATACCTCAAGCTCAAGATGCCAGGACCTCAGGGGGTCATTACAGTTAATGGAAACACAGAGCGCTCTCTCTGAACGGAGGAGCGCACTGCGGCCCTCGCAGCGGAAGTGCAAAGCAACCTCTCAAGGCAATCCACTAGTTCAGCATTTAAGGACCTGGACACCTTCAAGCGTGCCCCGAGTAATCGGCAACAGGACCGCCTGGCACATTCCGAGCTCACATAGCAATGTGGCCCGCACCCCGGTCCCAACCAACCGGCGAAATCCGGGCCATGCATATATAATTACGCATTAAAAATACCATGGGCACAGGCGGGGAGGGGGCACGACGGTGGCACGCCCCAAGTCGCGGCTTAAACCACACTAGGGGCTTCCCGCTTTGTTATTTTTCTCTTTCAAGACTTCAATCTCTGGAAACCTTGTTCGGCAGCGTGATTGCCGAACACATGATGCAGCATCCAAGGAGGCAGAAAGCTACGTCACACCATGGAACTCCCAGGTGGATTACAATAACGAGTGAAATACTTGCTTTAATATTATTCCTCAGCTTGCCCTTGGAGGGGACATAGTCCTACTTTTTGCTTATCGCACTACATGTATCATTCTGCTCTAACGCACGGTTTTTTTAATAAACAATGCATATCATTAAGACTATTATTGCATTCTTCTTATATATATATATGTTCATTCATGACATCCAACACCCGTACACTCTAGTAAGGCCAATACACCTGGGGCTTAAGGACCACACAATATGGTGAGAAGTCCGAACACTTTCACAAGTACGACACCCCGAACTTATAGCATTATATGCATCAGCTCCGAATCATGCCTTTGGTCAATAGTTGGGTTTGCCCGGCTCCCATGTTTTGGTACCTTACGTTCCGCTATATCAGCTAAGGTAGCACTGGGAGAACTACTGCGATTGTGCCCCGGTTCAGCTGGGCTAAGCACCTCAGTAGAGAAAGCTAAAACTGACTGTCCTGATAGGGCGAGAGACTGGTCGCTGTTCGAGAGGTTTTTCGAGTCCTTAAAGACTTATGCCGCTTAGAGCGAGGAGTCGGCCCTGTCCAGCTTAAGGCGTGTATCGCGCCCCAAATTCGGCCTTCCGAATACTAGGGGCTTCACCAAAATTTAAAATTACACATTATAGTACAATTGCCTTATTCGTTGTGCTGAGCACCTCCCTCAAAGGACCCAAAAATGGGGACAAGACTGCTCAGGTTTATCCCGAACACCCCAGCACTCGTGGCATGGGGGCAGAAGCCGACGACTAGCCATCTCTCAGATTTGATAAACAGCCGAACAGAAGGTAATATTTTAAATTCAAACAAGCATTGCATAGCGCATATGAACAAGTTTTCATAATACAGGATTACACGAGCAAGTTCATTCAAATATTACATCTTTTGCACACTTGTCCACTACGAGACGGGCACCCTTCAGGACACCCTCATAGTACATCTCGGGGTGGCGATGCTCCTTGCCCTGCGGTGGCCCTTCCTTGATCAGCTTCACGGCGTCTAGCTTGGCCCATTGCACCTTCACACGGGCGAAAGCCCGGCGTGCACCTTCGATGCAGACGAACCGCTTGACGACTTCTAGCCATGTGTAGGCATCCACAAGCCGCCTCACTAGGCCGAAGTAGCTGTTCGGAAGGGCGTCGCCAGGCCACAACCGGACTATAAATCCCTTCATGGCTTGTTCAACCGCCTTGTGTAGCTCGACCAGCTGCTTTAGCTGGTCGCTCATAGGCACCGGGTGTTCGGTCCCAGTATATTGGGCCCAGAACAACTTCTCTGATGAGCTTCCTTCCTCAGCCTCGTAAAACGTTGCGGCATCCAACATGCTGCAAGGCAAATCTGCGAATGCTCCTGGAAAGCTCCGGATTTGGGTAAGTAACAAGTAATTTACTTTCACATGCTTGCTTTGCATATAGAATGCCTTACCCGCCGCTATCTTCTTCACCGCATCAATCTCCTGGTGGGCCTTTTGGGCTTCGGCCTTGGCACTCTTTGCGCTCTCGAGAGCCACGGCAAGCTCAGACTCTCGCGTCTTCAAGTCAAGCTCCAACGCCTCGTGCTTCGTCACGAGAGCTTGGAGCTCTTGCTGCACCTCGCCCACTCGTGCCTCATGACTTTCCTGCTCGGTGCGCTCCTTGGCCGCTTTGTTTTCGGCCTCGGATAGCGCTTGCTTCAGGGTCGCCACCTCGATCGTGGCCCCTGGCAAATTCACGATGATCCTGTCATTTTGCAATCGCGTCTTCTTTTATATATACATATCTATAGACAGGGTATTACTTACCCTTGTTCTCCTCGAGCTGCCTCTTGGCAAGGCTGAGCTCTTTCTTGGACCCCTCGAGGTCCTGCTTCAATGCGGCAACCTCCGTAGTCCGTGCGGCAGCGGCCAGCAGCGAAGCCTGCATACGCATATAGACATACTTGTGTTAGACTCCTGCGATATTGTTTGATCCTCTATTCGGCTTTTCTTTTTGAACACCGAATAGAGCATCAGGGGCTACTGTCTATGCGGTAATATTTTTCCTATATTTCAAACACTTACCTCAAAGTCTGCTAGAAGGCTGGAACAGGCTTCAGTCAATCCGCTCTTGGCGGACTAAACCTTCTGGACCACCGCACTCATAATAGTGCGGTGCTCTTCGTTGATGGAAGTGCTGCGAAGCGCTCCCAGCAGATTGTCCAGTGCCTCTGGTTGGACAGAGGTCACCGGCATAGGCGTCTTGCCCCTTTTGGAAGGAGGCCGCCTGCCTGAGTCTGGAACCATTGGAGGTTCCGGCGTGGTGTTCGGCTGAGGGCCGAACTCGGAGCCCTCGGGAGCCTTGGCCCCTCTGCTCCCGGAGTCCGGAAGGTCTCATTGAGGCGCCTCCGGGACTGTCTCCCCTCGACCCGGTGCCTCTTGAGACAATACCTCGGCGTTTTCCATAGGGCAAGGGGAGGTGGCGGTCGGAAGTGGATCGCTATCCATATCTAACGAGCCCAGGGAGCCGTCCGACGATACGGGCTCGTGGCGGTCTGCATAATCATAATTCGGCGTTAGGAGAAGCAGTGCGACAAAGGAATGCTATGAGTTACTCTGGTATCCGAATACTTACGACTTCGCCAGGGGCTTGGCCCTGAGTAGCCACTCATCTTCACCTTCGGTGGCGGTGGTGGAGTAATCCGGAAGGAGAGTCCTTCCCTTCTTGGACCCTTCGGCCCCCAGTAGGGGCGGCCTTCCTTTTCTTGTCTCCCCCGACTGGAGGGGGAGCATCTTCATCTTCCTCCTCGTCTTCGGGGGAGGAGTGCGTCGCGGAGTTATCAGACGATAAGTCCGATGACGCCTAGTGTCGGGAACTCTTTTGGGTTCCCTTGGCCTTCTTGGTCTTCTCCGGCACCTTATAAGGGCCGACGTCAGCATCTTCGTAAGGAGAGCGTCTGCAGTGTCTTCGGGCAGAGGGGCCGGACGTCTCCACCCAGTCCTGTCAAAGGCATGGAGATCAGACCCCGCGCATAATTAAGCTAGGGGAATAAAATACCCTACCAGATGTATAGAACTCACCAAATGCGCTCTGCGCTTCGCGCTTAGCCCGCGGTCCTCGGTGAGAGAGGGAGGGACCTCTGCGCCCTTGAACAGCACCTTCCAGACGTCCTTGTGCGTCGTGCCGAAGAGCTCGCTCAGAGTCTGGTGCTGGGCCGGGTCGAACTCCCACAAGTTGAAGTTCCGTTGTTGGCACGGGAGGATCCAGCGGACGAGCATGCCCTGGACTATGTTGATAAGCTTGAGCTTCTTGCTTGCCATGTTCAGGATACATTTCTGGAGTCCGTCCAGCTCCACCGATGAACCCCACGACAAGCCCTTCTCTTTCCAGGAAGTGATCCGTGTGGGGAATCCGGATCAAAACTTGGGGGCAGCCACCCATTTGGTGTCGCGCGGCTCGGTGATGTAGAACCACGCTGATTGCCACCCCTTTATGGTCTCCACTAAGGAGCCTTCAAGCCATATAACGTTGGGCATCTTGCCCACCATGGCTCCACCGCATTCTGCTTGTTGGCCGCCCACCACCTTCGGCTTGATATTGAAGGTCTTTAACCACATGCCGAAGTGGGGCCGGATGCGGAGGAAAGCCTCACACACGTTGATGAACGCCGAAATGTTGAGGACGAAGTTCGGGGCCAGATCATGGAAGTCCAGCCCGTAGTAGAACATGAAACCACGGACGAATGGATGGAGAGGAAACCCCAGTCCGCGGAGGAAGTGGTGGAGGAAAACTACCCTCTCATGAGGTTCTGGGGTAGGGACGATCTGCCCCGCAGCGGGCAGCCGATGCGCGATATTCGCGGCTAGGTATCCGGCTCCGCGCAGTTTTTTGATGTGTCCCTCCGTAACGGAGGAAGCCATCCACTGGCGTCCTGCTCCGGACATGTTTGGAGAAGGTTGAGGAGAAAGATGTGGACTTGGGCGTTGGAGCTCGAGTGCGCAAGAGTGGATAAGCAAGGAGGAAGAAGGCGTGGGTAGAAAATGGTTAAACCTTGTCCCTTTATAAGGGCGGCCGAAACTATGTGCCCCACTAGCCTGGTAAAACTCGCTTATCCCCCAAGCGCCGTAATCGATGGCGCGGTTGGGTTACCCGCGCCCGTATTGATGAGAATCCCGTAATAAGGGGAACACGATCTCTGCTTTGACAAGACGTGTCAAGAAACTGCCTCGCGTTGTGTGCGGGGCTAGTTAAAGGAAACGGTTCGAATAATTACCGGGCCATGGCATAATGTCATGTTGCCAAAACGTGTCAGCAGATTAGATTTGTGGAAATGTTATTCACTCCACGGTGGTATATGGAACTTATTTTGCAGGGTCGGACGTATTCAAATTCTTCCATTATGTATTCGAAGGAGGAACCCGCCTTGCAATGCCGAAGACAACACTGCGCGCCGGACTCATCGTCATTGAAGCCTGGTTCAGGGGCTACTGAGCGAGTCCGGGATTAGGGGTCTCCGGACAGCCGGACTATATCCTTTGGCCGGACCGTTGGACTATGAAGATACAAGATTGAAGACTTCGTCTCGTGCCCGGATGGGACTCTACTTGGCGTGGAAGGCAAGCTAGGCAATACAGATATGTATATCTCCTCCTTTGTAACCGACCTTATGTAACCCTAACCCTCTCTGTTGTCTATATAAACCGGAGGGTTTTAGTCCGTACGACACAACAACATACAATCATACCATAGGCTAGCTTCTAGGGTTTAGCCTCTCCGATCTCGTGGTAGATCAACTCTTGTAGTACTCATATCATCAAGAATAAATCAAGCAGGACGTAGGGTTTTACCTCCATCAAGAGGGCCCGAACCTGGGTAAAACATCGTGTCCCCTGCCTCCTGTTACCATCCGCCTTAGACGCATAGTTCGGGACCCCCTACCTGAGATCCGCCGGTTTTGACACCGACATCGAGGATGTCACTGGGGATATTGCTCCAGTCGTGGCTCATATGATGCTGCGCGGTCCACGTTCGGCCATGGTGGAGTTTGGAAGGTGGGGTTTTGGGGGCTTGATTTTCGGGGAAGAAGGCTGTTGGTGCTGGAGCGGCTAGCAAGGGAATAGTGGTATCGGGGAAGGCGAGGGTATGCGGGGACACAGTGAGATGATGAAGAGTGACCTCAGGATCTCCGGCGAGACGGAGATGGAGATGGAGTGGTGTTAGGGGAGAGGGAGCCGAGGTGAGGCATGCCATATAGCGGCGGTGACAGTGACTGCACAGTGCACAAGGTGAGGATGACTTTGGTAACCCGAACACACCGCATGTATTGGTGTCACCTCGGGCGCAGGGTCTTGTCACTTCACGGTGAGGATCAGATGAATAATATTTTGACCATCAAGTGTATCATAGTTGTACTACTACTACAAGTAGTAGGAACATGAGTAGTACTCTATAGAGGAAATAGGTCTCCCATGCTAGCATGCCTCTGGGTTCACTTCATGCTCCAGGTATCATCCATATTGCAAGCAGAACCAAATTCTCGTGCATGCGGAAGCGCGAAGAAGGTTTTTTATTTTTTGAGGATAACTGCATATTCCTTAACCAAAAAATGTTGTGTCGCCCACGCACGTGCCAATATTCATTAGAACCTCCTATGGCACATTTTCATATCCATTTGCACAGGTCCCACCTGTCAGGAGGGGTGCCGAAATAAAAAAGAATCATAAAATGTCTCGCCATGGTGATTCGACAGAGTGACCTCAACTAGCCAGTGGCACATGTAGCGCTAGAAGGATGGGCACGTACACGGACATGTACACTCCTCAGTCTGCCCGCATAGCCTTTTCGTTTAGTCTACCTAGCCGTCTAATCAACTTCCTGCAGGCCACTTCTCCCATTTACTTCTCCATCTGGAACCGATTTTCCTCGGCTTCTTCACCTCTCCTTCATCTTCATTTCATCTAAACCACACTACATTCACATTGTTTTATCCTCTTCACATACTCCTAGAGTAATTCCGAAGCCCCTTTAAATAATCATCTTCTTCAGTTAGACTAGCCATCTAATCCTAATTCTCCAAACCATAGCCCTCCGGTCCAGCGTTTCCAAATGGCGAAAGAGATTGAGATGTAGGTCTTTAGCGTCCAACATGTCCTCGTCGAGGGCTCGTTGTGCATAGTTGCCACCTTCACCGACCACCCAAGGGTTGTTCGGAAGTGGATCGACAATGTATCCAACTCACTCCAAAAGGTGGAGATGAAGGTCATCGGTCTCGACGCAGAGTACACGGAGCGTGCCACTAGGAAGATCCAACGCGCCGACATTGAGGGAATCCTGGACTAGGGGGTCCTCGGGTGTCTGGGCTCTGTGATATGGGCCGAACTGATGGGCCGTGAAGATACAAGGTAGAAGACCTTCCCCCATGTCCAGATAGGAATCCCCTATGCATGGATGGCAAGATTGGCGTCCGGATATGTAATTTCCTTCTTCTGCAAACTGACTCTGTACAACCCTAGGCCCCTCCAGTGTGTGTATAAACCGGAGGGTTTAGTCCATAGAGGCTATCAGAATTCATATAGGCTAGACATCTAGGGTTTAGCCACTACGATGTCGAGGTAGATCGACTCTTGTAACCCCTAACCTCATCAAATACAATCAAGCAGAATGTAGGGTTTTACCTCCATTAAGAGGGCCTGAACCTGGGTAAACATCGTGTTCCCTGTGTCCCTTGTTACCTTCGATCCTCAGATGCACAGTTCGGGACCCCTACCCGAGATCGACCAGTTTGGAGATCGACGATGTCTACTACGCAACTTTATTCTTGTAGACACGTGTTGGGCCTCCAAGCGCAGAGTTTTGTAGGACAGTAGAAATTTTCCCTCAAGTGGATGACCTAAGGTTTATCAATCCGTGAGAGGTGTAGTATGAAGATGGTCTCTCTCAAACAACCCTGCAACCAAATACAACTTATTTTGATGAATCTATGGGCTAGTATCAGGTGGTATGAACCATAGAGAAGTTGCAATACAATAGGTTTAACACCAATATAAATAAAGAATGAGTTCATTACAGTACCTTAAAGTGGTGGTTTGTTTTCTTATACTAACGGAGCTCATGAGATTTTCTGTTGAGTTTTGTGTTGTGAAGTTTTCAAGTTTTTGGGTAAAGATTTGATGGATTTTGGAACAAGGAGTGGAAAGAGCCTAAGATTGGGGATGCCCAAGGCACCCCAAGGTAAAATTCAAGGACAACCAAAAGCCTAAGCTTGGGTATGCCTCGGAAGGCATCCCCTCTTTCGTCTCCTTCTATCGGTAACTTTACTTGAGGCTATATTTCTATTCACCACATGATATGTGTTTTGCTTGGAGCGTCTTGTATGATTTGAGTCTTTGCTTTTTAGTTTACCACAATCATCCTTGCTGTACACACCTTTTGGAGAGACACACATGAATCGGAATTTATTAGAATACTCTATGTGCTTCACTTATATCTTTTGAGCTAGATAAATTTTGCTCTAGTGCTTCACTTATATATTTTTAGAGCACGGTGGTAGTTTTATTTTATAAAAATTATTGATATCTCATGCTTCACTTATATTATTTTGAGAGTCTTTTAGAACATCATGGTAATTTTCTTTGGCTATAAAATTAGTCCTAATATGATAGGCATCTAGGATGGGTATAATAAAAACTTTCATATAGAGTGCATTAAATATTATGAGAAGTTTGATACTTGATAGTTGTTTTGAGATTTAAAGCTGGTAATATTAGAGTTGTGCTAGTTGAGTAATTGTGGAATTGAAAAATACTTGTGTTGAAGTTGGAAAGTCCCGTAGCATACACGTATGGTAAACGTTGTGTGACAAATTTGAAGCATGAGGTGTTCTTTGATTGCTTTCCTTATGAGTGGCGGTCGGGGACGAGCGATGGTCTTTTCTTACCAATCTATCCCCCTAGGAGCATGCGCCTAGTGCTTGGTTTTGATGTCTTATAGATTTTTTCCATAAGTATGTGAGTTCTTTATGACTAATGTTGAGTCCATGGATTATACACACTCTCACCCTTCCATCATTGCTAGCCTCTTCGATACCATGCATCGCCCTTTCTCACCTCGAGAGTTGGTGCAAAATTTGCCGGTGCATCCAAACCCCGTGATATGATACGCTCTATCACACATAAGCCTCCTTATATATTCCTCAAAACAGCCACCATGCCTACCAATTATGGCATTTCCATAGCCATTCCGAGATATATTGCCATGCAACTTTCCACCGTTCCGTTTATTATGACACGCTCCATCATTGTCATATTGCTTTGCAGGATCATGTAGTTGACATCATATTTGTGGCAAAGCCACCTTCATAATTCTTTCATACATGTCACTCTTTATTCATTGCATATCCCGGTACACCGCCGGTAGCATTCACATAGAGTCATATTTTGTTCTAAGTATCGAGTTGTAATTCTTGAGTTATAAGTAAATAAAAGTGTGATGATTTTCATTATTAGAGCATTGTCCCATGTGAGGAAAGGATGATGGAGACTATGATTCCCCCACAAGTCGGGATGAGATTCCGGACAAAAAATAAAAAAAAAGTAAAACGGAGAAAAAGAGGCCATAAAAAATAAAAAGGCCCAAATAAAAAAATGAGAGAAAAAGAGAGAAGGGGCAACGTTACTATCCTTTTTCCACACTTGTGCTTCAAAGTAGCACCATGATCTTCATGATAGAGAGTCTGCTATTTTGTCACTTTCATATACTAGTGGGAATCTTTCATTATAGAACTTGGCTTGTATATTCCAATGATGGGCTTCCTCAAAATGCCCTAGGTCTTCGTGAGCAAGCAAGTTGGATGCACACCCACTTGGTTTCTTTTGTTGAGCTTTCATATATTTATAGCTCTAGTGCATCCATTGCATGGCAATACCTACTCCTTGCATTAACATCAATTGATGGGCATCTCCATAGAACATTGATTAGCCGCGTCAATGTGAGACTTCCTCTCTTTTTGTCTTCTCACACAATCTCCATCATCATATTCTATTCCACTCATAGTGCTATGTCCATGGCTCGTGCTCATATATTGCGTGAAAGTTGAAAGAGTTTGAAAAGGCTAAGTATGAAACAATTGCTTGGCTTGTCATTGGGGTTGTGCATGATGGGAGCACTTTGTGTGAAGAAAATGAAGCATGACCAAACTATATGATTTTGTAGGGATGAGCTTTCTTTGGCTATGTTATTTTGATAAGACATAATTGCTTGGTTAGCATGCTTGAAGTATTATTATTTTTATGTCAATAAACTTCTGTCTAGAATATTTTGGATCTAAACATTCATGCCAAAATAAAGAGAATTACATTGAAAATTATGTTAGGTAGCATTCCACATCAAAAATTCTATTTTTTTCATTTACCTACTCGAGGACGAGTATGAATTAAGATTGGGGATGCTTGATACATCTCCAATGTTTCTATAATTTTTTATTGTTCCATGCTATTATATTATCTGTTTTGGATGTTTAATGGGCTTTATTATGCACTTCTATATTTTTTGGGACTAACCTATTAACCGAAGGCCCGATGCAAATTGCTGTTTTTTTCCTATTTCAGTGTTTCGCAGAAAAGGAATATCAAATGGAATCCAAACGGAATGAAACCTTTGCGAGGATCTTTTTTGGAACAAATTGAATCCAGGAGACTTGGAGTGGAGGTCAAGGAAGCAACAAGGCGGCCACGAGGTAGGGCGGCACGCCCCCCACCCTTGTGGGCTCCTCGTAGCTCCACCGACCTACTTCTTTTGCCTATATATACTCTTATACCCTGAAAACATCTAGGGGAGCCACGAAACCACTTTTCCACCACCGCAACCTTCTATACCCATGAGATCACATCTGGGGACCTTTTCCGGTGAACTAACGGAGGGGGATTCGATCACGGAGGGGTTCTAGATCAACACCATAGCCTCTCCGATGATGTGTGAGTAGTTTACCACAGACCTCCGGGTCCTTAGTTATTAGCTAGATGGCTTCTTCTCTCTCTTTGGATCTCAATACAAAGTTCTGCTTGATGCTCTTGGAGATCTATTCGATGTAGTTCTTTTTGCGGTGTGTTTGCCAAGATCCGATGAATTGTGGGTTTATGATCAAGTTTATCTATGAATAATATTTGATTCTTCTCTGAATTATTATATGCATGATTTGATATCTTTGCAAGTCTCTTCGAATTATCAGTTTGATTTGGCCTACTAGATTGATCTTTCTTGCAATGGGAGAAGTGCTTAGCTTTGGGTTCAATCTTGCGGTGTCCTTTCCCAGTGACAGCAGGGGCAGCAACGCACTTATTGTATTGTTTCCATAGACGATAAAAATATGGGGTTTATATCATATTGCTTGAGTTTATCCCTCTACATCATGTCATCTTGCCTAATGTGTTACTCTGTTCTTATGAACTTAATACTCTAGATGCATGCTGGATAGCAGTCGATGTGTCGAGTAATAGTAGTAGATGCAGAATCATTTCGGTCTACTTGACACGGACGTGATGCCTATGTTTATGATCATGCCTAGATATTCTCATAACTATGCGCCTTTCTATCAATTGCTCGGCAGTAATTTGTTCTCCTACCGTAATATATGCTATCTTGAGAGAAGCCACTAGTGAAACCTATGGCTCCCGGGTCTACTTTACATCATCTAAGTTTCCGATCTACTATTCTAGTTTACTATTTATTTTGCAATCTTTACTTTTCAATCTATACAACAAAAATACCAAAAATATTTATCTTATTATCTTTATCATATCTCACTTTTGCAAGTGGCCGTGAAGGGATTGACAACCCCTTTATCGTGTTGGTTGCAGGGTTCTTATTTGTTTGTGCAGGTACTAGGCAACTTGCATGTAGTCTCCTACTGGATTGATACATTGGTTCTCAAAAACTAAGGGAAATACTTACACTACTTTTCTGCATCACCCTTTCCTCTTCAAGGGAAAACCAACGCATGCTCAAGAGGTAGCACCATGTCATGCATGTTATGTACTCATGTTCTGTCCTCACAAACAAATTCTTCAAGGAAACTAATAGACCATGCATTTTTATATACTCATGTTCCATGGGCGAAATTTTTGTGAGGATATTATTCTAGCCATTGATTGCTGAAGGGCGAATATAGGTATGTACACATGGTAAGCATTATAGGATTTCACTACTTCCAAATATAGAGTTCTCCATATGCACATTTACTTCCCTAATGTATGGTTAGATGAGACCAACAATGTGATGCGTGTTTCTACATCATGAAAATGAGGAAACTAACATGGCCATTGATACACACTCATATTTAGTAGTATATCGATTAGTATAAAATAAGGAAAATATCCATATCTTCCTAACCGTTTGATTATTCAAGGGTACAAATTGGCTGTAATGACATGGTCACAATCGCATGAATTAACTCATTCCAAATATAGCTGAATTACGGCATCTCTAATACATTGCCATAGTTCTACTCAAATTCTGCTCAAACAGGGATATGCCAATCATCACAAAAAGTTCAAACGGTGTCATGGCATTATCATTAACATCAGACGGAAACAACTTACATGCATCGTCCTAGCAATGTGTGGTGCCATCTGCTTTGTCAATCGCATAGATGATGCCATTGTGTTCAATAGCATCACAGAAGTGTGTATTAGCTTTGACGATCCACTGCGGGGTGAGTTGTCTCCAGCTAAAGAAGGCACCAGCGGAAAGATAGGCGAGTCCGCGGTCGAACAAGGCAATTAGTTTGAAGTCTGCGTAATTCGCATCTTGTGTGGGGACTTGGCAGATTACAATCTTCTGTAAAAAAGGTGCGTCCAACTGACGACGTAATCTAGATGACTTGGACCGCCATGGTAAAACCCTATATAATCCAATGCAGGAAGGATAATCTCATGGGAGGTGTGGAAGTTCACGAGCACCAAATTTTTCCGGTCTTCTCTGATGACAACCATCTAGTGGGAGTTCATGCCGACCCAGTACATACCTGTCAAGAAGTTTTCGGCGATGGTGATCGTATCGAAGACGCGGGAAATGATGTATCGTGACCCACTACATACCTGCAAAGAAGTTTCGGCTGATGGAGGTTGGATTGAAGTCGAGGGGCATCATGTATGCCTCTGTATCATGGTGAGCAAATCTCGCAAGACCAGATAGCAGCAAGCAGGGTGTCTTGAAAATCTTAGGCCTCTCTTCGACGATGGCCATGTGCATGTCCCTTGAGCATGCAACCAGCCGCATGGCGCTCAACATATCCATACACGAACAACAGAGGTCGAGGATATCACTGGAGAGATTGCTCCAGTTGTGGCTCATATGGATGCTATGCGGTTTGCGTTCGGCCATGGTGGAGTTTGGAAGGTGGGGTTTTGGGGGGCTTGATTTATGGGGGAGAAGGCTCTCGGTGCTGGAGTGGCTAGCAAGGGAATAGTGGTATCGGGGAAGGCGAGGGTACGCGGGGACACAGTGAGATGATGAAGAGTGACCTCAGGATCTCCGGCGAGATGGAGATGGAGATGGAGTGGTGCTAGGGGAGAGGGATGAGAGGCGAGACATGCTATATAGCGGCGGTGACAGTGACTGCATAGCGCACAAGGTGAGGATGACTTTGGTAACCCGAACACACCGCCTGGATTGGTGTCACCTCGGGCGCAGGGTCTTGTCACTTCACTGTGAGGATCGGATGAATATTATTTTGACCATCAAGTGTATCATAGTTGTACTACTACTAGTAGTAGTAGGAACATGAGTAGTACCGTATAGCGGAAATAGGTCTCCCGTGCTAGCATGCCTCTGGGTTCACTTCATCCTCCAGGTATCATCCATATTGCAAGCAGAACCAAATTCTCATGCATGCGGAAGCGCGAAGAAGGCTTTTTCTTTTTTGAGGATAACCACATATTACTTAACCAAAAAATGTTGTGTCTCCCACGCACGTGCCAATATCCATCCGAACCTCCTACGACACATTTTTATATATCCATTTGCATAGGTCCCACCTGTCAGGAGGGGTGCAGAAATAAAAAAGAATCATAAAATGTCTCGCCATGGTGATTCCACAGAGTGACCTCAACTAGCTAGTGGCACATGTAGCGCTAGAAGGATGGGCACGTACATGGACAGGTACACTCCTCAGTCTGCCCGCATAGCCTTTTCGTTTAGTCTACCTAGCTGTCTAATCAACTTCCTGCAGGCCACTTCTCCCATTTACTTCTCCATGGGGAACCAATTTTCCTCGGCTTCTTCATCTCTCCTTCATCTTCATTTGCATTCAAACCGCACTACATTCACATTGTTTTAACCTCTTCACATACTCCAAGAGTAATTCCGAAGCCCCTTTAAATAATGATCTTCTTCAGTTAGACTAGCCATCTAATCCTAATTCTCCAAACCATAGCCCTCCGGTCCAGTGGTTCCAAATGGCGAAAGAGATTAATAAGCAGGTTTTTAGCGTCCAACATGTCCTCATCGAGGGCTTGTTGTGCATAGTTGCCACCTTCACCGACCACCCAAGGGTTGTCCGGAAGTGGTTCGAAAATGTATCCAACTCCCTCAAAAGGTGGAGATGAAGGCCATCAGTCTCGACGCATAGTACACGGAGCGTGCCACTGGGAAGATCCAACGCGCCGACATTGAGGGAATCCTGGACTAGGGGGTCCTCGGGTGTCCGGGCTGTGTGATATGGGCCGAATTGATGGTCCGTGAAGATACAAGGTAGAAGACCTTCCCCCGTGTCCGGACAGGACTCCCCTATGCGTGGATGGCAAGATTGGCGTCCGGATATGTAATTTCCTTCTTCTGCAAACCGACTCTGTACAACCCTAGGCCCCTCCGGTGTGTATATAAACTGGAGGGTTTAGTCCATAGAGGCTATCAAAATTCTAGTCTAGACATCTAGGGTTTATCCACTACGATGTCGAGGTAGATCAACTCTTGTAACCCCTAACTGTAAGTGCATCTAGTGCCCCTTAGTGATTTTGGTGTATTGAAGACTTATAGGTTAAGGGACTAATGCGTTTGTGAGTGTACACAGGTCTATAAGTCTATGAGGAGTTTGATCTTTACAGGAAAAGTCGACCCCTAAAAATGAATATCTTCGACTAAAGATTTTGGTATTTCTGAAGACTTTCATGAAGACTTTGAAAGTGATGAAATTGGTGTGTCTGTGAAGACTTGATATCCATGCGAGGAATATGAAGCTTGAAGACTTTCGTTTTCATAGTTTTGTTTTTCTCTTTCTTGAGTCATAGGAAACACCGTACTGTTAAAGGGGGTCGAGGAAATACTAAGGAAAAATTTCCATGTGATGCTCAACTCAAAATCCTACACCTACCAATCCCTTCGAGTGAAGCCATTGGAAATCTCATACAGTTCAGTCAATTTCTTCAGTGACAGAGACGGAGTTCTTCTGGTCTCTGAGGAATTTGTCCTAACTGAGGAGTTAGGAATTCGCCAGTGCGGATTGCCTACACAGTGAGGAACATGATAGCCCTGAGGATTTTGCTACTCAAAATTCCGACCGTTGCTGTGCTATGCGCCAGCTGTCCCAAAATATCTATCCACCTAACGGTCATATCATTGAAGGGAATTTATGTCTTATCATGTCGGGTTGCTCCCTAGGCTATAAATAGCCGCCCCCTACAACCACTAGCTGGTTGGCTGCTCCGAGAGAAACTGACACTTGTCATTTGAGAGCAACCCATCCTCTGAGGACTTTGAGCAGAAATCATCAAGTGAGGAAAAACCAAAAACCCAAAACCCAAACACCTACAAAACCCAAACACCTACAAACCCCAAGTGATTGAGCATCACTGAAGAGATTGATCCTGAGTGGATCTGACGCTTCTTACCTTTGAAGACCGTGCTTCTTCCAGACGGTTAGGCGTCATGGTCTAGAGCATCCAAGAGGAATTGTGGATCGCCGAGTGACCAAGTTTGTCAAGGTTTGGAAGTCGCCTGAAGACTTACCACGAGTGATTGGACGAGGTCTATGTGACCTTAGTTCAAGGAGAATACGGTGAGGACTGGGTGTCCTGAGCTGCGAGTTCAGGACTGGGTGTCCGGGACTGTGTGTCCTCGAGTTTAAATACTCAGCCGCTCCAACCAGACGTACAACTGAGACAGCAGTTGGAACTGGTCTACAAAATCATTGTCTTCACCAAGCTTACTGGTTCTATTTCCTCAACTCTTTCATTTCCTCATAACTGTGTTGTGTGTTTGTTCATATCTGTGTTTGAAGACTTTGACTGAAGACTTCCTCAATTTCCTCAGTTCAATTCCTTCAGTCTGTTTGTCTTCATCCTGTGTTATCCTGTGATTACGCTTCCTGTACTCTGTCTCTGTCTTCATTTCATCATGATGACTATGCTTGTATTCTGTTGTGTTTACTTTTGAGTACTTATTCCGCTTCTAGTAGTTCTTCACTAAGGAATTTCCTCATCGGCAAATCCCTCAGTGAAGAATTTCATAAAAATCGCCTATTCACCCCCCTCTAGTCGATATAACGCACTTTCACTAACCTCATCAAATACAATCAAGTAGGATGTAGGGTTTTACCTCCATTAAGAGGGCCTGAACCTGGGTAAACATCATGTTCCCTGTGTCCCTTGTTACCTTCAATCCTCAGACGCACAGTTCGGGACCGCTACCCGAGATCGGCCGGTTTTGACACCGACGATGTCTACTACGCAACTTTATTCTTATAGACACGTGTTGGGCCTCCAAGCGAAGAGTTTTGTAGCACAGTAGCAATTTTCCCTCAAGTGCATGACCTAAGGTTTATCAATCTGTGAGAGGTGTAGGATGAAGATGGTCTCTCTCAAACGACCCTGCAACCAAATACAAGAAATCTCTTGTGTCCACAACACACCCAATACAATGGCAAATTGTATAGGTGCACTAGTTTGGCGAAGAGATGATGATAAAAGTGTAATATTGATGGTAGAAATATATTTTTATAATCTAAATAAATAAAAACAGCAAGGTAGCAAATAGTAAACGGGCACAAAAATGGTATTGCAATGCTTTTAAAAACAAGGCCTAGGGTCCGTACTTTCACTAGTGCAATCTCTCAACAGTGCTAATATAATTGGATCATATATCCGTACCTCGACGTGCAACGAAGAAGCACTCCGAAGTTCCTATCTAGTAGAGAACATAAGACGAAATTGTTTGTAGGATATGAAACCACCTCAAAGCTATTCTTTCCGATCAATCTATCCTAGAGTTCGTACTAAAATAACACAAAGCTATTCTTTCTGAACGATCTAGCCACGAGTTCATACTAAAATAACACCAAAGAAAATTCAGATTCATAATATTCAATCCAACACAAAGAACTTCAAAGAGTTCCCCAAGGTTTCTACCGGAGAAACAAGGACAAGAACGTGCATCAACCCCTATGCATAGATTACCCCAATGTCACCTCGGGAATCCGGGAGTTGAGTGCCAAAACATATATCAAGTGAATCAATACGATACCCCATTGTCACCACGAGTATTCAATTGCAAGACATATATCATGTGTTCTCAAATCCATAAAAGTATTCAATCCGATAACAACGAAATCTCAAAGGGAAAAACTCAATTCATCACAGCAAGATAGAGAGGGGAAAACACCATATGATCCAACTATATTAACAAAGCCCGCGATACATCAAGATCGTGACATCTCAAGAACACGCGAGAGAGAGAGAGAGAGATTAAACACATAGCTATTGGTACAAACCCTCAGCCCCAAGGGTAGACTACTCCCTCCTCATCGTGGTGGCCACCGGGATGATGAAGATGGCCACCGGAGATGATTCCCCCCTTCGACAGGGTCCCGGAAAGGGTCTAGATTGGTTTTCGGTGGCTACAGAGCCATATGGCGGCGGAACTTCTGATCTAGGTTAACCCCAAGGGTTTCTGGAATTTTTGTGAATTTATAGGGTATAGAGGGAGTGCGGGAGGCCTCCGAGCTGGGCACAACCCACCTGGGCGCTCCTGGGGGCCCAGGCGCACCCTGGTGGGTTGCGCCCCCCCTCGGGGCACCCCCAGGTGCTGCTCTGGCCCATCCTGGGTGTTCTGGTCCATCAAAAAATCTCCAAAAAGTTTCACGGTGTTTGGACTCCGCTTGATATTGATTTCCTGCGATGTAAAAAACAAGCAAAAAAACAAATGGCAATGGGCACTGGGTCAATAGGTTAGTCCCAAAAAATGATATAAAGTCGCTATATAATGATTGTAAAACATCCAAGAATGATAAAATAACAACATGAAACAATCAAAAATTATAGATACGTTGGAGATGTATCAACATCCCCAAGCTTAATTCCTGCTCGTACTCGAGTAGGTAAATGATAAAAACTGAATTTTTGATGTGGAATGCTGCCTAACATGTCATCTCATATTGTTTTCTTTATAGCATGGACATTTGGACTTTTATATTGTTCAAAGCAATAGTCTAGTTTTGACATGATAACTTAAATACTCAAGCATATCAACAAGCAACCATGTCTTTCAAAATATCAACGCTGAAATAAGTTATTCCTAGCCCATCATGCTCAATCATTGGTCCATTCATGAAACACACTCGCATATTAGCTACACCCAATGCTCAAGTACGATCATAGTGCCTTCTAGTTGGTGCTTTATAAGAGAAGATGGAGACTCAAATAAAAATAAAAATTGCATAAAGTAAAAGAAAGGCCCTTCGCAGAGGGAAGTAGGGATTTGTAGAGGTGCCAGCGCTCAAAGCAAAAATTGAGAGATAAAAAACATTTTGAGATGCATACTTTTCCCACCAACAAAAACGACTTAGAGCTCCCAACACTTTCAATGCTAGATATATCATAGGCAGTTCCCAAACAGAAAATAAAGTGTATTCCTTTTTCCACCATGCTTTCACTTTCCATGGCTAACTGTATCCACGGGGCCCTCCATGCCAACACTTTCCAAGGAATTTATTATTTGATAACATAAAGTAAATTCATTTTTCATTTCGGGACTGGGCATCCCTAATAGCTTTGCCTTACTCTCGTGCAATGACAAGTGAATAAACACTCATCGTGAGAATAACACATCTAGCATGGAAAATATTGGCCACCCCTCACCGCCTCGTGAGCGATACGAGCACACAGAAGAGAAATTATTTTGAAAATTAGAGATGGCACATACAAGTTTGCTTAGAATGGCAAAAGAATACCGCATATAGGTAGGTATGGTGGACTCATGTGGCAAAACTGGTTTAAAGGATTTTGAATGCACAAGTAGTGATCATACTTAGTTCAAAATGAAGGCTAGCAAAAGATTGAGAAGCGACCAACCAAGAAACGAATAATCTCATAAGAGAGCATTGAGCATAATTAACATCGAGTAATGCACCACAAGTAGTATGTAATTTCATTGCACAACTATTGACTTTCGTGCTTACATAGGACTTAACACCAATATTCTTACTAAAGAATAATTACTCATCAACATGACTCACATATCATATCTCCAAACTATTACAAGGAATCAAGTTTATTTTGTCCAATTATCTTCATGAAAGTTTTTATTATATCCTTCTTGGATATCTATCACTTTGGGACCAATTTTCATGTGTTGCTTTTGATAAGCTCAAACAAATTTAAGTGAAGATAATGAGCATAATATTTCTTTCTCTCAAATTAATTTAAGTGATGCAAGAGAGAATTTCTACAAGAATATTAAAGTAGACCGTTCTCAAAAAGATATAAGTGAAGCATTAGAGCAACTCCATAGAAAAGACCTTCGTTGACGGGATGTGAATGCGCTTATTTAGCCTCCCTGGCAACTATTTGAGGACTCCATTTTATTAAAAAAAACTTTCAGATCTAATTATTTTATTAAAACAGCAAGCAAAACATAATAAAATGACATTCTAAGAATAGCACACATCATGTGAAGAAGCAAAAACTTAAGCTCAACCGATACTAACCGATAATTGTTGATGAAGAAAGGTGGGATGCCTACCGGGGCATCCCCAAGCTTAGATGCTTGATACTTCTTGAATATTATCTTGGTATGACTTGGGCATCCCCAACCTTGAGCTTTTGTGTCTCCTTAATTCTTCTCTTATCACGGTTTTCGTAAATCTCAAAAGCTTCATCCACACAAAACTCAACAAGAACTCGTGAGATAAGTTAGTATAAACCAATGCAAAAAGCTTATCATTCCCTACTTTAGAAAATCACTAAAATTATTATTCAACATTGCATACTAAATGCCTCTGCATATTTAATATTCCTATCCTCAAATAGGATCATTAAACAAGCAAACATATGCAAACATAACAACTATCTGCCAAAATAGTACAGTCTGTAAAGAATGCAAGAGTATGAATACTTCCCTAACTCCAAAAGTTGTGAAAATTTTCCACACTATAGAAAATTTATCATAGCTCATTTTGCAAAAAAGTCTCAACATTTTATCACATTCTGACTTTTCTAGGGAATTTTTGCAACAGCGGTAAACTTTCTGTTTTCAAACAGCAACATGTATACTTGCAAAATAAGCATGGCAAAGGCTATCATTGCCACTTTTATTGAAATAAAAGATGCAAAACATTATTCTAAATAACAGCAAGAAAATACTAACAAAATAAAATGATGCTCCAAGCAAAACACATATCATGTGATGAATGAGAATATAGCTCCAAGTGAGGTTAGCGATAATGTTGGAGACGAAAGAGGGGATGCCTTCCGGGGCATCCCCAAGCTTAGTTGCTTGGATATTCCTTTATTATTTCCTTGGGATGCCTTGGGAATCCCCAATATTTGGGTCTTGTCACTCCTTATTATCCTCATATCAATATCTCACCCAAAACTTGAAAACTTCAATCACACAAAACTTAACGGAACTTTGTGAGATAGGTTAGTTTGATAAAGAGCAAACCATTTCACTTTTGGTACTGCAAAGACAAGATTCATAATTGTTCTCACACAATGCCTACTGTAGCATGTCATTTCCACAATTTATATTGAGCAATATAAGCCATGGGAACTAGAAAACAAGCAAACTATGCATAGAAAACAGACTGTCAAAAACAGAATAGTCTGTAGTAATCTGTACTCCAACCATACTTATGGTACTCCACAAATTCTGAAAAAATAGGAAAGCCTGGGAAATTTATCTATTAATATTCTTCAAAAATAATCAAAATTTTATCACGTTTGTGTGAAAAATAAGAAATGTTTTCCTGAGCACAAAAGTTTCCGTTTTTCAGCAAGATCAAATCAACTATCACCGTAAGCCATCCCAAAGGTCTTACTTGGTACTTTATTGAAACAAAAGCATTAAAACATGATTGCTAAAGTAGCCTAACCATGTGAACACACAAAAACAGTAATTAAAAGTGTTGGGTTGTCTCCCAACAAGCGCTTTTCTTTAACGCCTTTTAGCTAGGCATGATGATTTCAATGATGCTTACATAAAAGATAAGAATTGAAACACAAAGAGAGCATCATGAAGCACATGGCAAGCACATTTAAGTCTAACCCACTTCCTATTCATAGGGATTTTGTGAGAAAACAACTTATGGGAGCAACAATCAACTATCATAGGAAGGCAAAACAAGTATAACTTCAAAATTTAGAACACATAGAGAGCAAACGTGATATTATTGCAATTCCTACAAGCATAAGTTCCTCCCTCATGATAATTTTCATTAGCCTCATGAAGAAAATAAACAATATAACCATCACATAAATCATTCTTTTCATGACACAAAAGCATAGAAAACTTATTGCTCTCCACATAAGCAAATTTCTTCCCATCAATAGTAGTGGGAGCAAACTCAACAATATAACTATCATGAGAGTGAAAATTAAAATCATGATGAAAAGTTTCATGGTTATCATTATTATTTATAGCATACATGTCCTCACCATAATCATCATAGATAGCAACTTTGTTCTCATAATCAATTGGAACCTCTTCCGAAATAGTGGATTCATCACTAAATAAAGTCATGACCTCTCCAAATCCACTTTCATCATTATAATCATCATAAATAGGAGGCATGATATCATCATAATAATTTATCTCATCAAAACTTGGGGAGTAAAAATATCATCTTCATAAAACATAGCATCATAAAGCTTGTAGCTATGCATATCATTAACATCATGGATATTCAAAGAATTCATACTAACAACATTGCAATCATGCTCATCATTCATGCCAATAATTTTATTAACTTCTTCTTATATCAATTGAGCACAATTTTCCGAACCATCATTTTCAAGAAAGATATTATAAAGATGATCAATAGTATGATGCAACCTCAATTCCATTTTATGTAGTTTTCTTTTATAAACCAAAATAGTGATAAAACAAGAAACTAAAAGATTCAATTTCAAGATCTAAAGATATACCTTCATGCACTCAACTCCCCGGTAACGGCGCGAGAAAACAGCTTGATGCCTACTACACAACTTTATTCTTGTAGACACATGTTGGGCCTCCAAGCGCAGAGTTTTGTAGGACAGTAGCAATTTTCCCTCAAGTGGATGATTTAAGGTTTATCAATCCGTGAGAGGTGTAGGATGAAGATGGTCTTTCTCAAACGACCCTGCAACCAAATACAAGAAATCTCTTCTGTCCACAACACACTCAATACAATGGCAAATTGTATAGGTGCACTAGTTCAGTGAAGAGATGGTGCTAAAAGTGTAATATTGATGGTAGAAATATATTTTTATAATCTGAATAAATAAAAACAGCAAGGTAGAAAATAGTAAATGGGCATAAAAACGCTATTGCAATGCTTTTAAAAACAAGGCCTAGGGTCTGTACTGTCACTAGTGCAATCTCTCAACAGCGCTAACATAATTGGATCATATAACCATCCCTCAACGTGCAAGAAAGAATCAATCCAAAGTTCCTATCTAGCAGAGAACATAATACAGAATTGTTTGTAGGGTACGAAACCACCTCAAAGCTATTCTTTCCGATCAATCTATCCTAGAGTCCGTACTAAAATAACATGAATCTATTCTTTCCGATCGATCTAACCAAGAGTTCGTACTAAAATAACACCAAAGCAAATTCAGATTCATAATATTCAATCCATCACAAAGAACTTCAAAAGGTGCGCCAAGATTTCTATCAGAGAAACAAGGACAAGAACGTGCATCAACCCCTATGCATAGATTACCCCAATGTCACCTTGGGAATCCATGAGTTGAGTGCCAAAACATATATCAAGTGAATCAATACGATACCCCATTGTCACCACGAGTATTTAGTTGCAAGACATATATCAAGTGTTCTCAAATCCATACAAGTATTCAATCCGATAACAACGAAATCTCAAAGGAAAAAACTCAATTCATCACAACAAGATAGAGAGAGAGAGAGCACGAGAGGAGAAAACACCATATGATCCAACTATATTAACAAAGCCCGTGATACATCAAGATCATAACATCTCAAGAACACGAGAGAGAGAGAGATTAAACACATAGCTACTGGTACAAACCCTCAGCCCCGAGAGTAGACTACTCCCTCCTCATCGTGGTGGCCGCCGGGATGATGAAGATGGCCACCGGAGATGATTCCCCCCTCCGGCAGGGTGCCGGAAAGGGTCTAGATTGGTTTTCGGTGGCTACAGAGCCTTGCGGCGGCGGAACTTCTGATCTAGGTTAACCCCGAGGGTTTCAGGAATTTTTGTGAATTTATAGGGTAAAGAGGGGTGCGGGAGGCCACCGGGGTGGGCACAACCCACCTGGGCACGCCTGGGGGCCCAGGCGTGCCCTAGTGGGTTGTGCCCCCCTCGGGGCACCCCAGAGGTGCTGCTCTGGCCCATCCTGGGTGTTTCGGTCCATAAAAAATCTCCAAAAAGTTTCGCGGTGTTTGGACTCCGTTTGATATTGATTTCCTACGATGTAAAAAACAAGCAAAAAACAACAACTGGTACTGGGCACTGGGTCAATATGTTAGTCCCCAAGAATGGTATAAAGTTGCTATAAAATGATTGTAAAACATCCAAGAATGATAAAATAACAGCATGCAATAATCAAAAATTATAGATACATTGCAGACGTATCAACCGAGAACCGTCCTTCAGATGTGCCTCGAAGATGATGTTTTGGTGTACCACATCATACACGCGCCCTCCATACCAGGTGAGCTCCACGATTTCTTGTCTCAGGAGGACATATACTTCTGTGGGGCAGCCATCGAAGGGGACAAACAGAAGTTGGAGCCGGACAACCTTGATTTGAAGAGCATCGCTGACGTACAAGCCAAAATAAAATTCCTGTAGAAGATTGTGATAAGCCGACACCATCCCTATTCGATGTAGAAAATTTTGTGCTCGGAACAAATCTTCAGAAGACGCTGGCATTAAGGTAGTCTGGATGAGAGAATTATCCCTTGACGTACGAGCGGATAAAATATGCTGCCCTCGATGCTCATGTGAGTTTCGAGATAGCTGCAAGGTCCAGAGAGCTTGTTGCGAAGCCGTCCCCCACAGAAAATGAGAACAACAACAAGAAGAAGAAGCTGCACCAGCAGCAGGGCATTATGGATGGATGAACTATTTCCTCTCTTGTAAAAAAATGATTCCTCTTTATGTATATATTTGATATAGATGGACTATTTCGATGGTGTGCATGTCTTTGGAACAAGTAGTAGCGTAGGTCCGCTTGACTATAAGGAACTATTTATCTGCCTAGCCTTCTCTACTACTCCTTCCAGTGATCAGTATGCAATGCATGTATCCGTAGACATGACAACTTGTCCATGGAAGTTCAACTACGGAAACCATCATGTTTCATCCATTGCCACTCGCGATTCCCACGATGCCGCTCCAACCCACGGCACCATGTCCCCTGACGTGCGCCTCACCCCTCTTGGCCGCACCGCCCCTCTGCCTTTGTGTGCATGACATGTGGGCCACCTGAAATGCGGTGATCATCAAGTTTACCACAGCCCCACGTGATTCCCACAACGCTGCTTGAACCCATGACACCACACGCCCTCCGACCTATGGCTCACCCCTCTCGTCCCCACTGCCCCTCTGCCTTCGGGAGCATTACATGTGGACCAGCCACCTATCAAGTCCACATGTTATTGACTCAAAGGCAGGTGTAGTAAGGTGCTGAAGCTCAGTCCCGATGGTCCCGAGAGGGAAATGTAACTCCTGCGCCAGGCCTTGTGATGCTACCGCCGCACGAACTCGTGCCAAAATCGAGATTTATTTCTTACTAGTACATGCACGCAATGATTTAATGGACATTGTAATCTCAACATGTGTTGGGGAGATCTAAATTTGAATTTGAAACTTATAAAACAAAAAATTCAAAAGAAATAAACTGGAAGAGAAGGAGTATACCGTTGGATGTGTCCCATAGGAAACAAGTCCCGTGGTTTGTCACCGCGAAGATGCGGTTAGAAAGGAGCACAGTGTCTTCCTACTCGTACGGCAACAAATCGGCCGTAGACAGCATGGTCCACCTTTGATCGCCATGTGTAGGGTTTGTGAAAGCAATCGTGATGTCGAACACCGCAATGAGAGTGTAATTTCGGTTGGCGGACGACCTTATCGGGGCTTCCAGGATTGCTATCTTCTTCAGTATAACTATGGTTCCATTGTACCAATTTAGGCGGTGGCCTGTTGCATGGCTGATCCCAATGTTGGAAAAAGGTTCTACGGGAACGGTGTCACTGTTGTAAAAGTTGTGCAAATTGATGTTGGTACCCTCCTGTACATATGCAAGCCAATCTCCACTCGCATCAAGCCTAACCTGTGAAACAGTGGGCAGCAGGAGAATTAGGAAATGGACACGGATGTAGTCTTTAGAATGCATTTATTACGTGATCAAACTCATCACTTACCTACTCATCGGACAAAATTCGAGCGCCCCTCAACGTCGGCATGTCAAGGGGCGTCAACTTGCAACTACAGCCATGCCGCGCTGGAGAGACCCCCAAGGAAACATCCTCGTGCGTTGCACATAACATCAAGATGCATTTGTATGATTAGTTTATCTTGTGAGAGAAAAGGATGAATGAGGGAAGTCCTTATTTGCAAATGTGGATAGGGGTGTGGGTATATTTTTGCAAAATTGCCATAGTTTTCTTCCTATCCGTCACATATAAATCGGACGGACTATATTGCAGGATGGCAGGCACACCATCATCACCAGCTCTATTTTTTATAAGAGTAGTAGACTAGCAAGATGCTCGTGAGTTGCATGGAACATCAAGATGCATTTGTATGAGTACTTTATCTTGTGGGAGAAAAGGATGAACGAGGGAAGGCCTTATTTGCAAATGTGGAGAGGGGTGTGGGTATCTTTTTGCAAAGTTGCCATAGTTCCCTTCCTATCCGTCAGATATAAATCGAACGACATATATTGAAGGATGGCAGGCACACGATCATCAACAACTCTGTTTTTATAAGATCAGAGATGAGTAGTTTATCTTGTGCGAGAAAAGGATGAACGAGGGAAGGCCTTATTTGCAAATGTGGAGAGGGGTGTGGGTATCTTTTTGCAAAATTGCCATAGTTTTCTTCCTATCCGTCAGATATAAATTAGACAGACTATATTGTAGGATCGCAGGCACACCATCATCACCAGCTCTGTTTTTATAAGAGTAGTAGACTAGCAATATGCCCATGCGTTGCATGGAACATCAAGATGCATTTGTATGTTATCTTGTGGGAGAAAAGGATGAATGACGGAAGGCCTAATTTGCAAATGTGGAGAGGGGTGTGGGTATCTTTTTGTGAAATTGCCATAGTTTCTTTCCTGTCCGTCAGATATAAATCGAACGACCTATATTGCAGGATGGCAGGCACATCATCATCAACAACTCTGTTTTTATAAGAGTAGAGATAGAGACTACTACTACCAATGTGCCGGCCTGTGCGTTGCAGTGGATCCAAAGTAGTAGAATAATACTTGTTCACAGGTTTGAAATATAAACACTCTACTTTTGATATACATATATCAGTAAAAATAAATCATGCTTCACTCAAAATATATTCCTCGGGCTGTTTTGATGAGGTGAGGGACGGGTGTGGCTAGTTTGAAGATAACAGGTTTTGAAAAATTGGAGTTGTTTTTTTACATTTTGTAGCATGGCACGACATCCGGTGCACCTAAGCGTCTGAAAAAATTGAGTTTGCGTCGGTGGCACACCCTGCGGCAAGATGCCCATGTGGGCTTCTTCTATAACTAGCAACATGCCCGTGCATTGCAAGGAACATCAAGATGCATTTTTTTTTACAAAACACCTATTGTGATTGACCCTTGCAGGAGTAATCCCATGTGTAAAAACTAATGATATCTCTAGAATTTTATCGGAAAACGGTATCTTTGGAACAAGTTTTCTCTACTACTGCTCCTTGCAGTGAGCGGTATGCAATGCATGTGTCAGCAGACATGACAGCTTCCATGGAAGTTGAACCACATCGACCATCACGTTTCTACCACTGCCACACGCAATTGCCACGATGCTGCTCCAACCCATGGCACGACGTCCCCCAACGTGCGCCTCATCCCTCTCGGCCCCATCGCTCCTCTGCCTTTGTGTGCATGCAATGCGGGCTAGCTGAACTGCGGCGACCATCAAGTTTCTACCATAGCCACACCCGATTGGACGCAGTTTGCCTGCTCCGCTCCTGTGCTCCGATCCGTACTCCCGCACCATCGAATTTTCATCCAGAGGTTGTGACACATTTCATCCCGGGCATCACTCCTCACCTGGAGTACTTCTGTACTACAGGTAGGGGCTGTTTGGTTCTAGGCCTAGGAATGCCACATTTTGCCACACATTTCTTGCCACACTTGTCTAAGGTTAGTTCTTCAAAATGAGAGCCACAAGTTGGCAAGCCTAAGGGAATCTTGCCACACTTTTTATGTGTATGTCATGTGGGGCCATAGCGTGACAAAAGTATATTGCCTAAGGGAAGGCTTGAACCAAACCCCTACCTAAGGTGGTCAAAGTTGCCTAACCTTAGGTGTGGCAACCTATGGCAACCATAGTCACAAACCAAAGAGCCCCGTAGTACCCGCCGATGTGGCCATCTACGCCTCATAACGCCCGGACGCCCAGCTATGGCACCCTCGCCACGGCCACGCCACCACCGGCCGGTTCATCTCAAACGAGTGAGCCGCGAACCACGCCACCACCATGAGAATGACATATGGGCCAGCCGCATTTAAAGTCCAAATGTCATTGACTCATAGGCCGGTGCACTAAGCCACTGAAGCTCGGTCGCGTGGGCCCTGAGAGGGAAATGAAACTCCTGCGGCAGGCCTTGTGGTGCTCCCGCAGTACGAACTCATGTGAAACCAGGAATTTGTTTCTTACTAATACCAATGTGCCAGCCCGTGCATTGCAATGGGTCCAAAGTATATCTATTTAGTGGAGTGGACTCTAAACACATTATCTATTTATTTTTCTCTAGCCTTTCCTAGGCATGCAACCAAGCCACATAAGCTTCATGGGTGCCCCCCCACATCATATTTAGTGGAGTACTATGTTGACTGAAAACAGATAAATCACCCAAACACGAGATCTTCCTGTTTTTTGTTCCTACGATGTTGTGCCGTGCACGTACCTAGTAGTTGTTTAGTTGTAGTACTAGTTGTAGTAAAAACTTCATACTAGTAGGAGTAGTAGTACGGAGTGCTCCTACTCGATCAACGAGCGCCATCTGACACCAAATTTCTTGGCTTCCGTGCTACAGCTAGATCTTCCCCTCCTTGTTTCTGTTTTCCAATGCGGCGGGTGGGGTGCGGTTTGCCAATAGTCGGTTTTCTCAACTACGGTCCCACATGAAAGTGAAAATGCCAGGCAACACGCCTTCCATAGCTATGTGGCGTGTCAGACGGGCCGTGGTGTACTCCCGATTCCCAGGCGTGTGGGGGTGCGACACGAATGCGGCAGGCCTTTTCCTTTTACTAGCAATGTGCCCGTGCGTTGCGACAGATTCAATGTACTAGTTGAATAGTAGTACTTGTTCACAAACTTGAAATAAAACACTCTTGTTTTGATATACATATATACCACTAAAAATATATTACTTTTCACTCAAAATATATTTCTCAGGCTGTTTTGATGAGGTGAGGGAGGGATGTGGTTGCTTTCAATATAATAAGGGGTTTTCTGCAAATTGGAGCAGAGAAGTGGGCTATTGTTGCAAAAAATGCCACAACTTACCTCACAGCTGTTAGATGCAGATCTAATGGTCAGAAACAACGGATGGCAGATGCACCACCATCACCCACTTAGTCTTTTAGAGTAGGGGTAGAGAAACATGTATCAATTGTAACATTTGGTTCTGCTTTTGGCATGATCGAATGATAGAAATAACGATTGGAAACGCTAGAGCGGGGCTTTTTCTGCTAGATAAGCATGGCAGTAGCTAGGTTGGCACATCGTCGGTTTGGTCACATGCGGTCCGACGTGTTCTAGTGTTTCTAGCAAGATGCCCGTGCATTGCACGAAGTTGATGGAAAAGGTAAGCACAACTTATAAATTGATGGATGGAGTACTAGTTACAGTGATGCATATACTTAGACTAGCCACAGTGGGAGTAACTTCAGCAGTAACATCGAGTCCAACTCAGCAAATTTGCTTATGTGGCAACGAGTTAATGACGAGAGAGGTAGTTTCAGTAAATTATCTAGTTACTGTAACATCACATGTCCCAATGCAATATGAGTCTATAACCTAATAAATAAAGCTTTGCATGTTACCACACTTATGTTACTACCCACTATGAAGGTAGTAACATAGTCTAGGGATATGTGTATGTTACTAGTATATGTTACTCTCTATTGTGGCTAGTCTTAAGCAAAGGGATCGCACATGTCTGTATTGACTGGAATGAGAATGCAACACCAAAATAAGAACTAAGGCCACAATGATGCAGTCGCAGTGGTGGTTATAGGAGACAAGAAGAAAGATGCATCCATCAATGTAGGACCTCCTCATCCTCAACTCAGTGCGCCGGGCCACCGACCGGCGGCTAAGGAGCGGCGGCTTTTGTGGCGACGTCAAGGTGCTTCTCAACAAAGGTATCCAAGGCTTCTAGCCGGTTGAGGAAGGCCAACGTCGTAGCGTCATACCTATGTACACGATTTGCTCGTACACGTGGATGTGTAGGTCGATGAATTCTTGCAAGGCGAGGCACCTCGTGGCGAGCGCGACCTCCAGGTGGACATTCTTCATGGCGTTGGCGGGCAGTCGTAGGGCCACCAGTGCTTGAAAGAGGTTTCGGCCATGGAGGCCGATTACGGTGGCAGGCAATGAGGAGCCCGGGCACGCGGGCTGGAGGAGTATGGCGATGTCGTCCGTGAGCTTCTTGACGATGGTGAACTTGTTGGTGGTGGCAACGATCATCTGGTCCAACTGAGAGTCGTAGCTGGCGTTGACGGCGGCCATCCACCAGCCGGTCGCCAACACCGTCTAGAGACGATCCTCGGCACCATGCCGCAGGCCGGCATCGTGGACCATCTGGCACATCCGCTGGCCCCTCGCGCACATCGCCACCTGCTACCTCTTGAGCATGCGTTGGTTTTCCCTTGAAGAGGAAAGGGTGATGCAGCAAACTGGCGTAAGTATTTCCCTCAGTTTTTGAGAACCAAGGTATCCAGTAGGAGACTACACGCACATTGCCTAGTACCTGCACAAACAATCAGGAACTCTGCAACCAACGCGATGAAGGGGTTGTCAATCCCTTCACGGCCACTTGCAAAAGTGAGATCTGATAAAGATAATAAGATAAATATTTTTGGTATTTTTGTTGTATAGATTGAAAAGTAAAGATTGCAAAATAAATAGTAAACTAGAATTATAGATCGGAAACTTATATGATGTAAAGTAGACCCGGGGGACATAGGTTTCACTAGTGGCTTCTCTCAAGATAACATATACTACGGTGGGTGAACAAATTACTGCCGAGCAATTGATAGAAAAGTGCATAGTTATGAGAATATCTAGGAATGATCATGAACATAGGCATCACGTCCGTGTCAAGTAGACCGAAATGATTCTGCATCTACTACTATTACTCCATAGATCGACCGCTATCCAGCATGCATCTAGAGTATTAAGTTCATAAGAATAGTGTAACGCATTAGGCAAGATGACATGATGTAGAGGGATAAACTCAAGCAATATGATATAAACCCCATATTTTTATCCTCGATGGCAACAATACAATATGTGTTGGTTCCCTTTCTGTCACTGGGATCGAGCACCGCAAGATGGAACCCAAAGCTAAGCACTTCTCCCATTGCAAGAAAGATCAATCTAGTAGGCCAAACTAAACCGAAAATTCAAAGAGACTTGCAAAGATATCAAATCATGCATATAAGAATTCAGAGAAGAATCAAATATTGTTCTTAGATAATCTTGATCATAAACCCACAATTCATCGGATCTCGGCAAACACACCGCAAAAAGGATTACATCGAATAGATCTCCAAGAACATCGAGGAGAGCTTTGTATTGAGAACCAAAGAGAGAGAAAAAACCATCTAGCTAATAAGTATGGACCCGAAGGTCTGTGGTAAACTACTCACACATCATCGGAGAGGCTATCACTACAAAAAAAGACACATCCATGACATTTTGGGCGGAACCAATTTTTTTTCTGTCATACATATGACACTTCTATGACGATAACTGTGACAAAACCCGGTATCATCATAGATGTGGTGGGATCCTACTTCTATGACAAAAAATCATGATAGAAAATGGGCTTTTCGTCCTGGGCGGGTCGGAGACGCAGCTGCATGACATTCTTTGGGCCGTCCATGATGGAAAAAAACCATGGTAGAAGCAAGGGGGAGGAAAATTTCGGGGAGTTCCCGGTTACGGTGGGAGGTCGGGGGCCGAGCGATGCGCGTTTCTCTTGTACACATACGCGCGTGTGTGCGAGGCATTGGCTCTAACTGAACCCGAGCGATTGCACTGCAGGCTACGCATTACTGAACCCGAGCGATCGATCGATGGCTGTTAACTGAACCCGATCGAGCGATTACTTCGCTACTGCTACTAACTAAAGCCGATCGATGCTGCCTCTGGGATGAACAGTGAGCATTGCGGGGGGTTTGGATGAACAGTGAGCGGTGGCGTTGCCTCTAGATGAACAGGACCCCGTGGTGTGGTGGAGGGCTGGATGAACAGTAGACTATGGAGGGGTGCCCGTGGAGGGGTGGTTGAACAGGACCCCGTGGTGTGGAGGGCTGGATGAACAGTAGATGGTGGAGGAGTGGTTGAACAGTAGCGCGGTGGAGGCTGGATGAACAGGAGCCCGTGGAGGCTGGAGGAGGTCGACGGTGGAGATGAACAGTATCCCGTGGAGTCCTGTTTTGAGGTACGCCACACCCCTCCCGATAAACAGGACCCCCGTTTTGACCGTAGCGCTCCAACACAAGTCCGTTTCGTCCGTTTTGCGGTACGCCACACCCCTCCCGATCATCAGGACCCCCGTTTCGACCATAGGAGATCCGTTTCCTCTATTTTGCGGTACGCTAGACCCCTCCCGATCAACAGGACCCCGTTCTAAACATAGGAGGTCTGTTTCCTCCGTTGTGCGGTACGCCATGCCTCATTTCCATCGCCTGTTCCGTCCAAGCCCTCTTGATGAACACGACCACACATTCCGTTCTGACCCAGCCGGTTGGCTCCCACGCATTTCGTTGTCTCCCGATGAACACGAGCATTTCGTTGCCTCCCCATGAACATGACGCATTCCGTTGCCTCCCCATGAACACGACGACGACGCTGCTTCTCCGTTCCGACCCAGCCATGTACACAAGCCCTGGCCGTACATATGCGCGAGTAGGCGTTCAAGACCCCGCCCGTATGTACACATACGTGGCCGTATTTTCTCTCTTGCACCCTAGCCGCTGTATGTACATGTACATGCTACATGTGCGCCTCTACTACGACACGTACGCGCCTCTACTACCACACGTGCGCGCCTCTACATCCACCAGTATATATGTACATACACATTCGCGACTAGAATGACAACGCTACGTACGCTTCGACCAGGTGGGTCCCAACTGTCCGGCACTTCCTTGCATGCGAATATGTAGCTGGTGGGTCCCAGCAGTCAGGGGGGTGAATCGTTTTTTTGCCCGGACGCACTTCCTTGCGTGCGAAGATGTAGCTGGTGGGTCCCAGCAGTCAGGGGGTGAATCGTTTTTTTTTCCCGGACGCACTTCCTTGCGAGAGAAGATGTAGCTGGTGGGTCCCAGCAGTCAGGGGGCAAACGTTTTTTTCACAAAATACAGTGGCCCGTCCGATGGGTCCCAGCTGTCAGGTGGAGGAATCATTATTTTCCGCGTAATAAGGAGGCACTTCCTTACTGTGGCCGTGGACCCAGCTGTCAGCCTCTCCACGTAATGTCCACGTCCGATGGAAGTTGTTCCTTGACCACGTTGACCACGCCGCGCCGAGAGCACCAAAGTGGTGGACGATGGCGAGGCCTAGGAAGGGGACGACGGGGAGCTGGGGAAGACGCGGTAGTGGAAGCCCGCGCGGAGAGGAGTACAAGGGTTCACTGGTTCGGCTGCCGTCGCCGCAGGGCCTGGCCAATGGTGGGAATAGTAGGGGCGGTGAGGCTTCCGTGGCAGCACAGCCAGCCACGGGAGGCAGGAGCATGCGGCACGACCGGCGCTGCTTTGGGCGGCTGGAGCAAGAAGACCAGAGGTTGAAGAAGCACTACGGCCGTTTGATGGACATCGTACGGTCATTGGAGCTAGAATCGTTCATATTGACTAAAATTGACAAAGGCCCCCGTCCCAGTCAACTTAGTAGGCCCACAAGTTAGCCTCCCACCATGGTGGGTCCCAGCTAGCAGGGGGTATTCATTTTCTTGTGTGTAATAAGGAGGCACTTCCGGTGGGTCCGAGCTGACAGCGGGGGGGACGGTTTTTTGTGAAATACGCTGGCCCGTCCAGTGGGTCCCAGTAGTCAGGGGAAACGTTTTTTTCGCGAAATAAGGTGGCCCGTCCGGTGGGTACCTGCTGTCAGGTGGACGAATAATTATTTTGCGCGTAATAAGGAGGCACTTCCTTGCGGCCGCCTGGACCCAGCTGTCAGCCTCTCCATGTATAGTACTCTTCCGATGGAAGTCGGTCGTTGACCACGTTGACCACGCCATGCCAAGAGCACCGGGGCGGTGGTCTGGACGACGGCGAGGCCTAGGAAGGGGACGACGCGGAGCCGGGGAAGATGCAGCAGTGGAAGCCCGCGCCGAGAGGAGTACGAGGGTTCACTGGTTCGGCTGCGGTGTGAGGCTGCCGTCGCCGCAGAATAACAGGGGGTGTGGGTGAGTAGAGGGATGGCCTAGATAGCGGTGGGAGTAGTACGGGGCGGTGAGCCCTCCGCGGCATCACAGCCGGCCACGGGAGGCAGGAGCACGCGACATGATCGGCGCTGCTTTGGGCGGCTGGAGCAAGAAGACCAGAGGTTGAAGAAGCACTACGGCCGTTGGATGGACATCGTACGATCACTGCAGCTAGAATCATTTATATTGACTAAGTTGACAAAGCCCTTGGTACGTGTCGACTTAGTAGGCCCACAGCTCGGATTTGGCATAGAACATATAGCCCATTTGCGATTTGTAAGAATGTACAGCCCATTTTTTAATTCTAATGGAATTTACTACAGCCCATTTACAGTTTGTTAAAAGTACAACCCAGCATCTAGCTAGGACAACGATTAATAATTTCAAACAACCGCTCAAAACAGAATTCAAAAAAAATCCCCACATTTTGATGGGATCCGAAATATTTTTATCCGAAATTTCTAGTCAGGTTAAATATAATTTCAAAATAAAGTTGTATTACGTTAAAATCCAACGAAATATTGCGCGCAACAAGTAATGCAATTAAAATTTTCAAATTCCAAAAATAATATATTTTTCAATTAAGTGTTTGGTGCATAGTAACTATCCACTTATTATAATTACATCCCATTTATTATTTCTTAAAATCCATTTTCTTGTTAAGCCTAATGCATACCTCCTAGGAAAGTTTGCAGCCCAGCGGGGCGGAGAATAACAAGTTGACCCGGATATTGTGCACAAGTGTCTGCCCAGTTGCATTGCTGATGTTGAAAAAAAGGCATGTGTAGTACAGTACAACCTAACATGGTTACTCAGCCCACATTCAACGACGCCGGAAAGGCCCAAACAAGGTTTCTGTACAACTTTTTGAAGTCACTGAGCTCAATTAATAACTTAAGAAAAAAAATTAGATTACAGTGGAACCTAATTAAAAGCTGTCACGAGCAAATAAATAATTCAACGGGTCCCACTTGTGCGTGCGCGCGTGTGTGTGCGTGTGTGTGTGAGAGAGAGAGAGAGAGATAGAGAGAGAGACCCATCGGTCGATGCTCGTAAATACATATTTCAGCCATATGCATTGCTGATGCTCAGTAAAAACTTATATAGTTGACACAATCATATAGAACATCATAGCACACTGAACTTGCATACAAAAATTCCATGCAGGCGGCACAATCAGGATGGAAGCAGTGGATCGCTACGGGAAGGGCTATGTTGAAACCAACGAAGTCGTACATAACGGTTCATCCTCTTTATCAATGACGGGGAAATATCTTGAATGTTGTGCAAAGAAAATAGACAGACAACACAATAAGTTCTGCTAGCACATTAAGTTGATGTACAACCCTTTCTAAAAAAAGTTCAGGAACAAAATTAGAACAGGTCACAATCAAATGTACTGGCATATCAGTGCTTCACACCCATAGCTCGGATTTAACTAGTATCTGACAAGATTCAGTTGTTACCTCAAATTAGAGCACATCTAGGCAGCCAGCCCTGCCTCTTCTCCCAAAGAAGCAGTGGCCTCTGCCGCGCGATGGAATAGGCCCTGTGCCATCCATCGTTTCGAGCAACACGGGGAAAGTCTGACGTTGACTCCTATAATGGACGTTGTCGACAGACCCTGGCACCAGCGGCGGCGGCAGGACTTCGATTGATGGATTGACCACTTCTTCGACATGCACGAACACTCGATACAGGTACATCCCTCACGTGGTCTGCGACGGCCTTGGTGGCGATGAATAGTACAACCCCGGTTCCTACACCGGTATCTCAACACCAATCACCTTCGGTATGGTGGACGGCTTCTTCATCCATACCATAACCGTCAGAGCCCAGCTATCTAGAGGAACAAACATACTTACGAGCTCACCTCCAAGGTCGTTGATAAGCTTGTTCATGGACTCGCTGTTCCAAGCAAGTCGAGGCATGCCGTGGAAGGTAAGCTTTGTTAAAAACTCAAGCTCAGAGGGCACCGAGCCCCATCCTGGGTGCCACTGATCAAAGCTCACCAGCGTGCCATCACAGAACAAACGTCGGGAAGATTTGAACACACGACTGTAGTCGAAAGTTGTCTGGAACCTGACGAAGAAGTCAGCCGGTGGCGGACAGACTTCGACGAGCAAGTCACTTATTTGGATACCGTGCGCAATGCCAAGAGCTTTGACAAGGTCGTCCGGCGAGACGGGAGGACGGTCGCCGTTGATGGTTACCATCAGCACTTTGCCGGCAAACTGGTCGTCAAGCGCCGCCATGCCACTGTTGACCGATAGCACGCAGCGACCGAAGGCAGGACGGACCTCGGGATCTCCGGCTCGGAGATCCGCGTTGACCGGCGACATGATAGTGCGCTTGAGTACAGGGAGTACAGGAGGGGGATTTGGGGGAACTGGAGTAGGAATCGAGATTCCAGAGGTGGGGGAGGGGCGGGAGACTGGGGATGAAAAGGTAGCATGAATTTCGAGCACGCGCCAATTTGCTCTCGGCGCGCAAGCGCAGGAAAACATCGGTGGCGCCCACATGTCGGCCTAAGAGTCCTTATTCTTTCTTTTTTGGAGAGCCCGGCCTTTTTTCAGGATCTTTTGAGAGCCCGGCCTGAGAGTCAAAATTGACCTGTTTGGCATTGCGTTACTACTCGGCCCATATTCAACGACACCTCACTGGCCCAAACAAGTGTACATCATCGAAAAGACACTGAGCTCAAATTATATAACTTGAAAAAAGGAGATATACTCTGAACACTAGAGAATGGTGATGCCCTCATTTAGCCCACCAGTAGTTCGAGACAATAAACAGTTCGAAACAACAATATATAGAACATTCAAACACTGACTACTGACTACTACTGACATAAACAGCAAGACATGATAGAATTCTTGCTACACCACCAAAACGCACCCATCTGCAGCACTCAGACTCTCGTGATCCAGCCGAGAATGACATTCTAAACAGAAGAAACTATTACATAGTAAGAGTGACATAGACGAGGATGACCAAATGACAAGGAATATGCATAACAAAAGAAAGAACTACCCATCCAGAACCAGCAGCAAAGACAACAAAGTCATTCGAAGAGATGATCCAGCACCATCATAATTTGCAGCCCCGCTTCAGCGACCAGTGATCCGGAGACACCAGTACTCCACCCTTTCGATGCAACAGCCCAATTACCTATCAACCTGAAGGCTTGAACCACATCACTGCCTGTCGTAATTGAGACATCCAAGGATCATACGGTTGCCTTTGTCATTCTCACCTTCTTTAGGCTGCAGGTTGTATCGTTGACAATCGGGGGAGTTTGCTCCCGAACTCCTAGGGCTCGCCGTGTAGACATAGTTTTCCATAGCAAACAGAGCCTCTCTGCCATCAAGGTCCTTGCCAACGGTGATCTCCTGGTTAATCGGATAATTGAGTCCGAGAAACAACGAGTGTGAACCAAGGCTGTTTACCCGCCTCCAACTAAAAAATCCTAAAGGCCCCAACAAGTTGGTATCCTGCTCATAGACGTAACACCCACTGTCCGGATACTCACATATTACACAGTTCTTGTATACAGTGGGGTTTTTGCAATATAACTTTTCCGGCTCATGTGTCCGAATGATCATCAGTCTTTTGCCGTCGTCTGATCGAGCGAGGAACTAGTTGTGCTTCCCTGTTTTTGGCAAACGTGGTGTGATTACAAAGGGCAGTAACTGTAGGGACACTGCATCATATCAAAAAGGACAAACATTGTTAATGTAAGATCAGCATTGTTCAGAGTATGAGTAGGATAATGCAATAAACAGCATTGATATGTCCCTGTTGGAACTGGGAGGAAAATACAGGGAAATGTATACTGGGTTCGAAAATATAGAAGTGCCATGCATGGTTATACTCATGTTATCTCGCAATCGATTCTTCATAGGAAACTACCATGTCATGCATGTTATGTAATCACGTTCTGTCCTCACAAACAAATTCTTCAAGGTAACTAACAGACCATGCATTGTTATATACCCGTGTTCTGTGGGCAAAATTTTTGTGAGGATATTATTCTAGCCATTGATTGCTGAAGGGCGAATATAGGTATGTACACATGGTAAGCATTGCAGGATTTCACTACTTCCAAATATAGAGTTCTCCATATGCACATTTACTTCCCTAATGTATGGTTAGATGAAACCAACAGTGTGGTGCATGTTTCTACATCATGAAAATGAGGAAACTAACATGGCCATTGATACACACTCATATTTAGTAGTAGTATATAGATTACTGTAAAATAAGGATAATATCCATATATTCCTAACCATTTGATTATTCAGGGTACAAATTGGCTGTAATGACATGGTCACAATCGCATGAATTAACTCATTCCAAATATAGCTAATTTATGGTGTCTTTAATACATTGCCATAGTTCTACTCAAATTCTGCTCAAACAGGGATATGCCAATCATCACAAAAATTTGAAACAGTGTCATGGCGTCATCATTAACATGAGACGGAAACAACTTACACGCGTCGTCCCAACAATACGTGGTGCCATCTGCTTTGTCGATCGCGTACATGATGCCATTGTGTTCAGTAGCATCACAGGAGTGTGTATCAGCTTTGACGATGATCCACTGTGAGCCGAGTTGTCTGCAGCTAAAGAAGGCACCGGCGTAAAGATAGGCGAGTCCGCGGTAGAACAAGGCAATTAGCTTGAAGTCTGCGTAATTCGCATGTCATGTGGGCACTTGGCATATTACAATCTTCTGCAAAACAAGGTCCGTCCAGCTGACGTAGTAATCTAGATGACTTGGACCGCGATGGTAATACTCTATATAATCCAACGGAGGAAGGATAATCTCATGGGAGGTCTGGAAGTTCATGAGCACCAACTTTTTACCGTCTTCTTTGAAGGCAGCCATCCAGTGGGAGTACATGCCGACCCAGTACATACCTGCCAAGAAGTTTCGGGCGATGGTGATCGGATCAAAGTCGAGGGAAATGATGTACGGCGACCCACTACATACCTGCAAAGAAGTTTCGGCTAATGGAGATCGGATTGAAGTCGAGGGGCATCATGCACGCCTCCGTATCATGGTGAGCCAATCTCGCAAGACCAGATAGCAGCAAGAAGTGTGTCTTGAAAAGCTTAGGCCTTGCTTCGACGATGGCCATGTGCATGTCCCTCGAGCATGCGGCCAGCCGCAGGGCGCTCAACATATCCATACATTAACAACAGAGGTCGAGGATGTCACTGCGGAGATTGCTCCAATCGCGGCTCATATGGATGCTGCGCGGTTCGCGTTCGGCCATGGTGGAGTTTGGAAGGGGTCTTGATTTACGGGGGAGAAGGATGTCGGTGCTGGAGCGGCTAGCGAGGGAATAGTGGTACTGGGGGAGGCGAGTGAGGCGACGGTACACGAGGGCACAGTGAGATGGAGATGGAGACGGAGAAGGTGATGGAGATGGAGTGGTGCTATGGGAGCGGAGAGGGAGACGAGGCGAGGCGCCAATGTGCTGTACAGTGGCGGTGACAGACTGCACAGTGCACAGGGTGATGCTGGCTTTGGTAAACCGAACACGCCGCCTGGACTAGTGTCAGGCGCAGGGTGTTGTCACTTCACTGTGAGGACTGGATGAATAGTATTTTGACCATCAAGTGTACCACAGTTGTACTACTACTACTACTACTAGTAGGAACATGAGTACTCCAGTATTGTATAGCGGAAATAGGTCTCCTGTGCTAGCATGCCTGTTCACTTCATCGTTCAGGTATCATCCATATTGCGAGCAGAACCAAATTCTCGTCCATGCCCAATCAATGCCCTGCCGCGATGCATGCAGTGGTCGTTCTGGTGCATCAAGGACGGCATGCAGATCGTTCCACACTTGAGAAGAGGAAAAATGGAAAGGTAGAATGCGGCAGCAGAGGAAGAGAACGCTGGCTAACGAGGCTGGGAGGGGATCGAGCAGGAAGTTAATGCTCCACGCCTAAAGGTTTTGGGAAAACCTGATTTTCATAAGGTGACTTATACTCACCTAAAGGGAGGGAGTATTCCTTAACCAGAGAATGTTGTGTCTCCCACTCACGCGCTCAAAAAAAACTACGACACATTTTTTTATAATTTTGCATAGGTCCGCCCTATCAGGAAGGCTGGGCACGTACACGAATAGGTACGACTCATCAGTCTACCCGCATAGCCTTTTCGTTTAGTCTACATAGCCATCTAATCAACTGCCTGCACGCCACTTCTCCCATTTACTTCTCCATCGGGAACCGATTCTCCTCGGCTTCTTCACCTCCCCTTCGTCTTCATTTGCATCCAAACCCTGTACATATGCAAGCCAATCCCCACTCGCACTGAGCCTAACCTGTGAAACAGTGGGCAGGGGGAGAATTAGGAAATGGACACGGAAGTAGTCTTTAGAATGCATTTACTACGTGATCAAACTCATCTTACCTGCTCATCGAAGGAAATCCGAGTGCCCCTGAACGTCGGCATCTCAAGGGGCGTCAACTTGCAACTACGGCCATGCCGCGCTGGAGAGACCCCCAAGGAAACATCCTCGTGTGTTCCATGGAACATCAAGATGCATTTGTATGAGTAGTTTATCTTGTGAGAGAAAAGGATGAACGAGGGAAGGCCTCTAGAGATAGAGATGGACACTACTACTACCAATGTGCTGGCCCGTGCGTTGCAATGGATCCAAAGTAGTAGAATAATACTTGTTCACGTGCTTGAAATATAAACACTCTAGTTTTGATATACATGTGTCAGCAAACATGACAGCTTGTCCATGGAAGTTGAACCACGGCGACCATCACATTTCTTGTTTCTACCACTGCCACACCCACACGCGATTCCCAATATGCCGCTCCAACCCACGGCACGACGTCCCCCGACATGGACATGGATCCTCTGACATGGCTATCACTGCCTTGCCCTGCCTTTCCTTCGCTGACAGATGGGACCCACGCTCATGGGTCCCACATGTCAGTGACAGAATGGTAGGATTGTTCGCGTCAGGGGATCCTCATCCCCCCGACGTGCCCCTCATCCCTCTCGGCCCCACCGCTCCTCTGCCTTTGTGTGCATGACATGCGGGCCAGCTGAACTGCGGCGACCATCAACTTTCTGCCATAGACACACCCGATTCGACGCGGTTTGCCTGCTCCGCTGCTGTGCTCCGATCCATACTCCCACACCATCGAATTTTCATCCAGCGGCTGTGACACATTTAGTACCCGCCGGTGTGGCCATCTACGCCTCGTAATGCCCCGACGCCTAGCTATGGCACCCTCGCCACGGCCACGCCACCACCAGCCGGTTCATCTCGAATGAGTGAGTCGTGAACCACGCCACCACCATGAGAATGACATGTGGGCCAGCCGCATTTAAGGTCCGCATGTCATTGACTCATAGGCCGGGCACTAAAGCCACTCAAGTTCGGTCCCGTGGGCCCCGAGAGGGAAATGTAACTCCTGTGGCAGGCCTTGTGGTGCTCCCGCAGTACGAGCTCATGCCAAAACTGGAATTTGTTTCTTACTACTACCAACTAGTACTAGTAAGGTACACGTGCATTGCACGCATGAGATTCTGGTGGTTTGTGCATTATGCTTCTACATGTGGAGCTTTCTGGATTCTAACATGTGGCAAAATCTAGTGGAATGTAAGGTTAGACAAGTTTGATTAACTTAGGTGAGTGTTTGGTTCAAGGCACACCTTAGGCAAGCCACACTAAGGCCCCACATGACATACACACAAAAAATTTGGCAAGATTCCCTTAGGCTTGCCAACTTGTTTCTCTCGTTTTGAAGAACTAATAACTTTGCCTAAGCTTAGTTGTGTCGTGCACGTACCTACTAGTAGTTGTATAGTGGTAGTACTAGTAATATAGTATTTGGAGTACAAACTTGGTACTAGTAGGAGTAGTACTAGTACGGAATGCTCCTACTCTATCAACGAGCCCCGTCTGACACCAAATTTCTTGGCTTCCGTCCTACAGCTAGATCTTCCCCTCGTTTCTGTTTTCTAACTCGGCGGCGGGCCGGGTGTCGGTTTGCTCAACGGCGGTCCCACATGAAAGTGAAAATTCTAGGCAACACGCCTTCCCTAGGCTATGAGTCGTGCCGGACGGGCCGTGTTGTACTCCCGATTCCCGGGCGTGTGGGGGTGCGACGCGAATGCGGCAGGCCTTTTCCTTTTACCAGCAATGTGCTCATGCATTGCAACGGATCCAAAGTAGTAGAATAGTAGTATTTGTTCACAAACTTGAAAGAAATCACTATTGTTTTGATATACTCCTAATATATTTCTCCCTCGGTACCTAAATATTTGTCTTTTTTGAGATTTCAAATGCACTATCACATACGGATTATATAGACATATTCTAGTGTTTCTAGCAAGATGTCCGCGCTTTGCACGAAGTTGATGGAAAAGGTAAGCACAACTTATAAATTGACGGATGGAGTACTAGTTACAGTGATGCATATAATTAAGCAAAGGGATCGCACATGTCGGTATTGACTGGAACAGGAATGCAACAACACAATAAGAATTAAGGCCACGATGATGCGATCGCAGTGGTGGTTACAGAAGGCAAGAATAAAGATGGATCCACGAACGTATGACCTCCTCCTCCTCAACTTAGTACGCCGGGCCACCGACCGGTGGCTAAGGAGCGGTGGCTTTTGTGGCGAGGTCGAGGTGCTTCTCAGCAAAGGCATCCTAGGCTTCCAGCCGGTTGAGGAAGGCCAACGTCGTAGCGTCCTCACTGGCCTTGTAGATACCTATGTACACGATTTCCTCGTACATGTGGATGTGTAGGTCGACGAATTCTTGCAGGGCGAGGCGCCTCGCGGCGAGCGCGACCTCCAGGTGGACATTCTTCATGGCGTCGGCGGGCAGTCGCAGGGCCACCAGTGCTTGAAAGAGGTTCCGGCCATGGAGGCCGATTAGGGTGGCAGGAAATGAGGAGCCCGGGCACACGGGCTGGAGGAGTACGGTGATGTCGTCCGCGAGCTTCTTGAGGACGGTGAACTTGTTACTGGTGGCAACGATCATCTGGTCCAACTGAGAGTCGTAGTTGGCCTCGAAGGCGGCCATCCACCAGTTGGTCTCCAACACCGTCTGGAGACGATCCTTGGCGCCATGCCGTAGGCCGGCATCGTGGACCATCTGGCGCAGCCGCTGGCCGCTCACGAGCATCGCCGCAATGGGTCTGGAGTGAGCTCTTTTGCGCTTAGTGTAGGTGCTTAGGCAAATGCTTAGGTGCGTACGATGTGGTAGATGCATTGGAATGGAGGGGTGCCTTTATATGAGGGCAATGAGGGCAAACTACGTTGCATTCACATCGTGCAGCCTCTTTTCCCGGACCTCCTCCCATTACTTCCCTCATGCATTAATTGAAGGAGGATGCATTGGCCGTTCAACATATCGGGAACCGCTATTCCCTCCCTTGTCTGCATTAAAGCCGTATCGGGAACTGCGCCACCCGCTGTCAAATCGAATACTCCCTCCGTATAAGTGAGTATTAAGTCATCTTATGAAACCCAAATACTAGTAAACACATAGGCGTGGTGCATTAACTCTCATGTTGTTTCTTATTTTTGGACATAAATAGAGGAATCAACCAAGCAGAGATGTGGGGCTTGTATGCTTTTAATGACTTGAGATTATCAAACATGCCATGCAGTGGTTAGTTCATTGCACAAGAACAAATACAACACACGTGAGCACACACGCATCTTATATAGCATCACATCCAATGGCTATAAAAGATGAATGAGACCAAATTATATCTCATCTAGATGAGTTCTAGCAAAACTGTATTAATAATACTTAGTACTCCTGCGCCATCATATATTAGTATCATGTAGTACTTTATTTATTTATGAGGTATCCAGATGGCACTACACCGCCAAGAAAAGAGGGTAACATCAAAATTATGGACTACTTTTTTGAGCATGTTGGTAAGGTCTGGTCATAGTCACTTGCTGAAATCTCTAAAAAGACAAATACTCCCTCCGTCCGGAAATACTTGTCATCAAAATGGATAAAAGGAAATGTATCTAGACGTATTTTAGTTTTAGATACATCTCTTTTTATCCATTTTGATCACAAGTATTTTCGAACGGAGGGAGTAGAAAACAGAGTTGGTGATGATGGTGTGCGTGCCATCCTACAATATAGGCCGTCGGATTTATATCTAACGGATAGGAAAGAAACTATGTCAATTTTGCAAAAATATACCCACACGTCTCTCCACGTTCGCAAATAAGGCCTTCCCTCGTTCAACCTTTTCTCTCACAAGATAAACAACTCATACAAATGCATCTTGATGTTCCGTGCAACGCACGAGCAGCTAGCTAATTTCTTTTAAAATAGTTGCTGCGATAATTGGGTTGAAGTGATATATTTTATGTCTGCCCCGAATGATTTCAGATTCACTAGTAGTAACAAAGAAAAGGTTGCCTTGTTAATTAACAGAAAACAGGGTGAAAACTATCACATGGGGCCGGTAAAAACAAGGCACACTGGGTTCAGCGCCATCGTCACTACAGCTGTGCGCGCGCGAGAAGTCTACATATCGAGGGGGCTACCGAGCAAGGCACCGAGACACAATGTTTGAGAGAGAAACCAATTGACAGATTATGATCAGATCGAGTTGTCACCCTTCTGCTGTCATTGTTGGGGGGGGGAGGGAGAGAAAGACATATAGAGAGTGTGCGCGGTAGGCATAGAGGCAGAACTAGCGTGTGTGTGTGTGTTTGAAAGAGGAGTAGATAGATTATTATCAAGATCGATGTGCCACCCTACTCCTTCGGTGCCGGGTAGTGTGTGTGTGTGTGTATGTTTGAGAAAGAAGCCAGTTGATAGATTAGTATCAAGATCGAGGTGTCACCCTACTCCTTCGGTGTTGGGAAGTGTGGGTGTGTGGGGGGGGGCAGTGACACTCACATATCTCTACTCTTATAAAAAACAAAGTTGGTGATGATGGTGTTCCTGCCATCCTGCAATATACGCCATCCGATTTATATCCGACGGGCAGGAAGGAAACTATGGAAATTTTGCAAAAAGATACCCACACCCCTCCCCGCATTTGCAAATAAGGCATTCCCTCGTTCATAATTTTCTCCCACAAGATAAACTTCTCATACAAATGCATCTTGATGTTCCGTGCAACGCATGGGCATCTTGCTAGTAGGGAGAAGGAGTTTGTGTGACACATATCTACCTATATTAAGGGATAGGTAGATAGCATATGTGCGAGAGACATTATTATACAATGAGACATTAGTGGTTGTGGGTGGGCGGAATTAAAGGGGTGGGCGTGTTAGACATAGAGAGCGTGTGTGTTTCTGTGTGAGAGACTTGTAGGACGGGGTAGAAAGACGAATTTAACCCTGACGGAGGGAGAGAAATACACGAAGTGCTCGTGTGTGATTCCGATGCCCACAGGGAAATGAGATATGTATGCATGTGAGAGAGATTGCACAATTCATTCACGTATCACTATCTAGCGATCGTGGACGTGCATCGCTTGAACATAAGTCAATATCTACTTAGTATCGTGGCCAAAGGTACAATATCGATTCAACGCTATAAAGATTGGACACTCACATATCACATTTTTTTCTATTTAAATAAACCTTTTCAGTTGTGCATGCCAAAGTTACAGTGATGTTTCTTCAAACAACCAATGTAGCTATCATGTACATGCACCATTGTTACTCTTGCATTCAAATTCATTAGTCTTGGATGATTTAAGTTTCTATTTTGAAGTAATATATGTAATATTCATATATGAATTCAACGGGTACGCAATTTATGAAATGGAGGCTATGTAATCATATGAGGTAACACTTTTAAGTAGCTGACTACAATATCCATTTCTTTTTGTGCGCCTCTACACTAACACGTCAATGCATTATGTTTAAAGTAAATAACCAATGTCACTAAATTATCTATTTACACGAGAAATACGTAGGCTGAGCGTTTGATCCCTTTTTTTTGAATGCGCCACTACACCCGTACGATTGGTCGCGCCCGTGTGAACGTCCAAGTTATCGGCGCATCGTCCCGATTTATTGTCTTTTTTTCTGGGGTGGACTTCACACCAGTTATTAACTGCTGATGTGTGCCTCGTGTACACAGTCTAGCATGACCTTCCCACTAGCACGGTCCAAAATTAGTTGAAACTGGATACGAATGATCCTGCGGGCGGCAAAATCTCCCGCCTCCTTCTAAAATTTCCGCCACCTTAGTCTTTAGCATGCGAAATCCCCCTTTTGTCCTTGGTGCACGGAGACCAACAGTTACAATACCGCCCTCATCTACATGATAGGTCGGGGCTGCTTTGGTAACTTCCGGTTCCCCCACTACACGGCACCCCCATTTCCTCTCCCCCTCTCGCAAAAATGACTAACTCCACAACACCAGAGCATCTTACATCACGCCGTCTGTACTTCATCTCCCTTTCTCCCCTCCCCTCTCGAAACCCTAGACTGCTCATCCACCGGCGTACCATAGCCCATTCACTGCCAGCGGCGTCCACCTCGCTAGATTTGCTTCTCCGGCCGCATCTACCCCTCCCACCTCCCCTAGAAACAAGTAGACTGCTCACCCACCACTGTACCACAACCCATTTAGTGCCGGCCTTGTCCACGGCGTCAGATCTGCTTCGCCGGTACTCTCGTCAACCGCCATGCATCTGCAGCGGCTCATTCGTACCCCCCACCGGAGACGCTTCGTCCACACCCCCCGGAGCCGCCCCACCGACGCCCCCGTCGACGGCCTCTGGTCCTCTTCACTGACACCTTCCTCAACCCTACCGGCCGCTTCGCCGACACCTTCCTCAACCCTACCGGAGCCGCTTCAACGACACCATCGTCAACCCTACTGGAGTAGCTTTGCCTATACCATTCTCAACCCTACCGGGGCCGCTTTGCCTATACCATTCTCAACCCTACCGGGGCCGCTTTGCCAACTCACAAGTCCACGGCCTCAGATCCGCTTACTTGCACCCTCATCCAACCTACCTATTGGGGATATTACTACTGGGCGTAAACCGGCCTACCTGGGCCGAGTTAACTTCGTCAGTAGTTAAGTATGTTAAAGCCCAAGAAGGCAGATGAGGGCTCAAAGCCCATGGTCGGTTCAAGGCCTGTAGCCGTAAACCGGCGTTAGTAGTTAAACTTGTATTGTAAGTTAGGAATAAGTAGAGACCAAACCGGACACATCTATGAGTCGGTATTGGGACTTTGTAAACCGACGGGCGTCACCCGTGTATATAAGGGGACGACCCGGCGGCGGTTCAAGGACAACAGACAACAACTCGAGACATAGGCAAAGCTTGTTTGCTCCCTAGTCATCAAAACCCCATCAATTCCATCACAACTAGACGTAGGCTTTTACCTTCATCGAAGGGGCCGGACTAGTATAAACTCTCTTGCATCCCTGTGTCCGCTTTAACCCCTTCAAGCTAACCCGTCGCGATGGCTCCAGGACTAAGTACTTTCTCTAGGACATCTGCCATGACAAAACCACGACAGTTGGCGCCCACCGTGGGGCTATCGCATGATGGTTTCAGGTTCTTGGAGGGCCGCTTTGAAGGACTCGAGGGCTACGCTGTAGGCCAGATGACTAAGAGTCATCGCGGCAAGCTCTACATCGACGACGCGGGCTGGGGCCCCGAGGCCGGCTCAGTTGAGTACGGGTACCGGGTCCCCTTTGGTGGCATTCACGTTTTCATTGGCAAGATCGGTGAACCGGGCCCTGAGCCGAACATATGCACCGACCTCGTCGAGACGGCTCAGCGTGGGCGATCCGCCCGGGTTAAACCGGCCATGAAGCGTGCCTTCGTGGGAGTCATCTATGGAGGAAGTCATGAGGATGGATAGGAATCTCTCGGCGAGACCGTCGTTTGTTCCAAGGACGAATCATCGACCGGAGAAACCGAATCTCTTTATCAGCCATAAGATGGCCGGATTGGGGGCTGTTCCGATGGCGACAGTATTCCGGACCCCTCTGATCTGCCCAACCGGGTTGGAATATTCATGGCCGGCACACAAGCAGCGCTTCATTCTTCGACCGCTATGGCAACAACCTCCGGTTCAGCAGCGGCGACGGCTGCCGAGGCAGGAGGCCCTGTGCGCCCGCCGGCTCAAGTTCTATCAGAGCTATTTGACGCATTGGCTGTGCTTATGGCGGAAGCTAATCCGGCGGATCAGGGTGTTCACAACGCGGAGATTGCAAAGGTGAAGGAACAGATCACCCAGGCCAAGGCGGATTTGGCAGCTGAGGACACCAGGATGGCCATAGAGCGGGCCGCTCTAGACGCACAAGCCTACAGGCTCATGTTGGACAAGAGCGCGTTGCATGAAGTCATCAGGAGGAAGCACCGATCTCGTTTGCCTCCGGTTTTCGAGGCTAGAGACCTTTTCAACACCCCAGGAGCAGGAACCAGTAATCCGCTGGAGGGAAACCAGGCGGAAGCTCCTGGGACCGGTGCACCGGTTCAGCCTCGTCGGATGGACCCGCTTCGTCAAAACACCGTTATACCTCAGGATGTTATAACACCTCCGGGTCACTACTCCAACCCAATGGACAATCTCGTCGCCGCTGCTGCACGGCTGGAGGCCATTCCCATTGAAGGTGACTCGCCGCAGGCAATAGAGACGCGATGGGTCAAGGAGCTTCTGAGGACAGCTTTGGTCCAACAGGAAGCATACTTGTACAGCCGCGACCGGATCCACTCGACCCCCCGTCCAAGCCGGAGCTATAGCAGGCATATGGATGAACCGACAGTGTCGAGTAATGAACGACATGGAGCACCCCGTGGCAACAACCCGGCGGGTGGTGCTGATAACGCTCAGGAAGTGGTGGACCGGTCCCGAGCGCGCAGGGAGGCCGAGTTAGCCGCACAGCATCAGGCTCGGCAGCTCACGCCGGTTCGTCCAACTATCTCGATCGAACCTGGTGTTACTTCTAGTTCTTTGGGGGTGCCTTGCCTTATCCCCGCTTTACGCAATGTGCGCCTGCCCAAGGATTTCAAAGGCCCGCGCAAAGTACCAAATTACACGGCGGATCAACCTCCAGAGACATGGGTGGAGAGCTATGAGATGGCCATGGAGATGCTTGATGTGGATGACGCGGCGTGTGCGAAATACTTCACCATGATGCTCGAAGGAACAGCCCGCACTTGGTTAAAAAGCTTGACGGCTAATTCTATCAGTTCATGGGCCCAATTACGAGCCCGGTTTATCAGCAATTTCAAGGATACATGTAAACAGCCTATGTCGATAGTGGACTTAGCTACCTGCGTCCAGGAGGAAGGAGATTCAATGACTCATTGGGTGCACCGGGTTTAACAAGTATTGCACTCATCAGACCGCATCAACGCTGACACCGCGGTATTAACCCTAGAAGGCAACTGCCGGTTTGGGCCCCTAAAGCTGAAGTTGGGATGGATGAAGCGTCATTGCACTGACATGGGGACCCTCATGGCCGCTTTGGTGAAGTATGTTGATTCTGATAGTACCAAGGATCCTGAATCTGATGATGACAAGGTAGGGAAGGGAAAGAGGAACAGCAACTCCAAAGGTCAGCAGCATCACTAGGCAGGCAATGGTGGTGGAGGCAAGCGTAAAGCGGATGGTAACATGGACTTTGTGGCTAATACCAACGCGCAGGACAATGGCCAGCGACGCAAGGGTAAACCAAAAACTCGCAACGGGGCACCCAACCCTAACTCGGACCGCCTAAACTATCTACTGAGCCAGCCCTGTCCCAGACATGGGACAAAGGTGGCGCCAGCAAACCACCTTTGGAAGGATTGCTTCATTATGCAGGAGTTCAAGAATTCTAATGCTTTCCGGTATGATCACGGCTCCGGCGGTGGCTCAGGGTCCGGGCCGGGTTATGGTGGAGGAAGTTCCGGTTCAGGATTTAATGGTAATCCAGGCGGACATAATAATCAAAACAGTCAGAACAATCAGGGTGGTTACAACCAACAACAGCAATAGTCAGGTTACCAGAGCAACCCAAAGCAGTTGAGTAGTGGGCAGTACCATGTCTTCACCACTAGCTTGGACAAGCGAGACCGGAAGGTTCAGAGGCGGGCGGTTAACTCTGTTGAACCGGTCATACCCCGTTACCTACGCTGGTCTGAACAGCCAATCATATGGAGCAGAGAGGATCACCCTCCCCAGGTTGATAATCCGGGTCAGTTGGCTCTGGTGGTGGCGCCTCAGGTGGGAGGTTACAAGTTCACCAAAGTGCTCATGGATGGAGGGAGCAGCATTAATATCTTGTATTATGAGACCTTCCGTCGTATGGGACTAACAAGTAAAAATCTCAAACCGTCTAATACGGTGTTCCACGGTGTAGTACCTGGCAAATCAGCATATCCTGTTGGTAAGATAGCCCTCGAGGTGGCCTTTGGGGATGATCATGATTCCAGGTCGGAGACATTGACGTTTGAAGTGGTGAAAATCCAAAGTCCATATCACGCCCTGTTTGGGCGACCGGCCTACGCCAAATTTATGGCACGGCCCTGTTATGTGTATTTGCAGCTCAAGATGCCGGGTCACAAGGGGACAATAACTATTCACGGAAGCCGCAAAATCTCTTTGGAGTGTGAGGAAGGAGATGCGGCCTATGCAGAGTCGGTTTGTGCCACCGAGGAGCTGAAGTATTATAAGGACAATGTTGATCCGGCGGACATGACTCCATTAAATAAGCCAACTACGGAGCATGATCCGGCCCTGAAGTTCAAATCGGCAGCAGAAACTAAGCTTGTTGACTTCGTACCTGGCGATTCGTCCAAGCAATTCAGCATCAGTGCCAACTTGGATCAAAAATAGGAAAGCGCGCTCATCAGTTCATCCGTGAGAATCAGGACATTTTTGCATGGAAGCCCTCTGACATGCCAGGTGTCCCGAGGCAACTCGCTAAGCACACCCTTAATGTGGATCCTAAATACAAACCGGTGAAACAGTTCCTCTGCCGGTTTAACGAAGAAAGATGCAAAGCGATTGGAGAAGAGGTAGCCAGGCTCTTAGCAGCTGGCTTTATTGTCGAAGTTTTTCACCCTGAGTGGCTTGCCAATCCGGTGCTGGTCCTTAAGAAAAACGGCACCTGGCGCATGTGTGTGGATTACACAGATCTTAATAAGGCTTGTCCAGCAGATCCTTTTGCCCTCCCCCGTATTGATCAAATTATTGATGCTACGGCGGGTTGTGAGCGTTTAAGTTTTTTAGATGCATATTCTGGTTATCATCAGATCAAAATGGCAGTTAAGGACCAGGAGAAGACGGCATTTATAACTCCCTTTGGAGCCTTCTGCTATGTGTCTATGCCCTTTGGGCTCAAGAGTGCCCAGGCAACTTATCAACGCTGTGTACAAAATTGTCTTCACAAGCAGATTGGCCGTAATGTACATGCTTACGTGGATGATATCATGGTTAAGTCCAGGGAGAAGGAGACTCTGATTGATGATTTGAAGGAAACCTTTGATAACCTGAGGACATAAAGATGATGCTTAATCCGGACAAGTGCGTCTTTGGTGTACCGGCGGGTAAGTTATTGGGCTTTCTGGTGTCCAATAGGGGAATTGAGGCTAATCCGGAGAAGATCACAGCCATCACCTCCCTGGCTAAACCAAAGTGTATCAATGATGTTCAACGCCTGGCAGGCCGGATTACCGCGTTAAGCCGGTTTATAAGTCGTCTTGGTGAGAAGGCAATCCCTTTGTATCAGATGTTGAAGAAGACGGATAAGTTTATCTGGAGTTCTGCTGCTGATGAAGCATTTGAGGACTTAAAATGGCAATTGGCCAATCCGCCTGTGCTCGCCGCTCCCATTGACAAGGAGCCGTTACTGCTATATGTTGCTGCTAATGCTCGGGCGGTCAGCGTAGCTATTGTGGTGGAGCGAAAGGAGGCAGGTAAGGAGCATCCGGTTCAACGTCTGGTCTATTATATCAGCGAGGTACTCATTGAGTCCAAGCAAAGGTATCCGCATTGGCAGAAACTGGTGTATGGAGTTTTTATGGAAAGCCGGAAGCTTAAACAATACTTCCAAGGGCACCCAATTACGGTGGTCAGTTCTGCTCCTTTGGGGGATATCATCCAGAACCGGGAAGCAACTGGACGGATTGCCAAGTGGGCTATAGAGCTTGGGCCGCACGGTTTGAAGTATGTGCCTCGGACGGCGGTTAAGTCTCAAGCACTTGTTGATTTCATCAATGATTGGACGGAAATGCAAGCACCTGAAGAAAAGCCGGATCACACATATTGGACCATCCATTTTGACGGATCCAGGCAATTGGAAGGCTCGGGGGCTGGAGTCATATTAACTTCCCCACGAGGTGATAAGTTTTGTTATGTTCTCCGCTTAATGTTCCCTTGTACTAACAATGCAGCTGAGTATGAAGCCTTGCTCCATGGTCTCCGGATGGCTAAGGAGATGAATCTAAGTCGAGTTAAGTGCTTCGGTGACTCGAAACTCGTGGCTCAGCAAGTGTCTGGCACTTGGGACTCCAAGGACCCACTCATGGCAGCATATCGTCATGAGGTGGATATTGTTGCAGGTCATTTTAAAGGCTATCAGGTGGACCACGTGGACCGGCGGAAAAATGAAGCGGCGGAAGCCTTAAGCCGGCTGGGCTCTCAGCGCAAACCAGTCCCGCCCAATGTTTTTCTGGATGTGCTGCACAACCCGTCCGTCAAGATCCCTGGTGAAGCGGATTTGGCTATTCCTGATCCGGAGGCTCAATTGGTGGCAGCTCTTCATGTTATTCCGGATTGGACGCTTCCTTACCTGGCGTACAAGAACCGGGGCGAGTTACCAGAGGATGAGACTTTGGCCCGACAGATAATCTGGCGATCCAAGTCCATGATTATTATCAACGGCGAGTTGCATCATTGCAATGTGTCAGGAGCGTTTCAACGATGTGTGTCTCCTGAAGAAGGCCGTGAAATTTTGCGTGAGATCCACGAAGGAGATTGTGCTCACCACGCCGGTTCAAAATCTCTGGTGGCTAAAGCATTTCTCCATGGCTTCTATTGGTTAACTGCTCATGCTGATGCGGAGAATCTGGTCAGACGATGTGATGGTTGCCAAAGGTTTTCAAGACGTGCTCATGTACCGGCCCAAGAATTGAGAATGATTCCAATTACTTGGCCATTTGCGACTTGGGGGCTGGATATGGTTGGGCCTTTCAAAAGGTCCAAAGATAAGAAGCCCCACCTCCTGGTGGCGGTTGACAAGTTTACAAAGTGGGTGGAAGCAGAACCTGTTAGCAAGTGTGATGCGGCCACGGTGGTTCAATTCATCAAAAAAGTGATTTTCCGGTTTGGCTTTCCACACAGTATCATCACAGATAATGGTACCAATTTGTCCAAAGGTGCCATGAAGGAGTTCTACGAACGGGAGCACATCCGGCTCGACGTTTCATCAGTGGCACACCCACAGTCCAATGGTCAAGCAGAAAGGGCTAATAAAGAGATCTTGAGAGGCATCAAGCCCCGGCTCATGGCTCCTTTGCAGAGAACGCCGGGTTGTTGGGTAGAAGAATTACCATCTATGTTATGGAGCATCAATACAACACCCAACAGATCAAAAGGATACACACCGTTCTTCATGGTTTATGGAGCGGAGGCGGTTCTCCCCAGTGATATCCGTCATGATTCACCTCGTGTGACGGCTTATATTGAAGCGGACAACGAGACAGCACGGCAAGATGCTTTGGACCGGTTGGATGAAGAGCGTGACATAGCAGCCGCCCGATCGGCGATTTACCAACAGGATCTTCGTCGTTATCACAGTCGCCGAGTCAGAACCAGAACCTTTCAGGAGGGAGATTTGGTGCTTCGGCTCATCCAAGATCAGACTGATATGCATAAGCTATCCCCACCTTGGGAGGGGCCCTTTGTGGTCAGCAAGAATCTGCACAACGGGTCATACAATCTGATTGATATTCGAGAACATAAGGACTCACGTACATCAAAGGAGGAGACCAACAGGCCGTGGAACATAGCTCATCTTCGGCCTTACTATACCTGAGCCATTGGCTCTACTTATGTACATATTACGATGATGTATATATTATGATTAAATATAATAAACCGGAACCTCAGCTAAAGTGGGGTATCTGTTCTTTTACATCATGTGTGGTTACACGGAGTTGTTCTAAAGCGGCCTCCGGTTTACCCCTTGAGTTAGCTTTTTAAAAGCATCATGTTATATCACTTGGGGGTTTGGTCGTGTCCGAACCAATACAATACCTTTTGATAGGCGAGAGCCACCAGATCACTTGGGGACTTGGTCACGTGTGAACCAGTCATGCCTCTTGATCGGCCTAAGGCCACAGAATCACTTGGGAGCTTGGTCGAACCCGAACCATTGCCATGCCACTTGATCGGCATAAATGCCACGGTTTCATTTGGGGACCTGGCTGACTAGAACCATAGTTACACCTATCGGGAGCTTGGTCATGTTCGGCCATGGTAACGCCATCTGATCAGCTCGAATAAGCCTCTTTTTTGCAAAACGGTTTTGTCGTTGCCTTTGCTTCACATTTTTCTTTGAAAGATATTTCTTTCTTTCTATTGCGTTTTTAAACCGACAAAGTTTTAAGCCGGTATAAACTGTCAATTGACGGAACACCGGTTCATTTCAATCCGGAGACTATTTGCCTCGTTTGATCTTTTTTGTTAACAACCTATTATGGAGTAACACAGTGTTTAGTATAACCCGGCATGGTTTACATGGTAAACCGGCATCATATACATATAGGAACTGCTATCTCCTCCAACAGTGTGGGTTTATAAAACTCCGCTTCAAGATTGGCAAAGCCAACTTCACGCTCAACGATGTCAGGTATTATGTATCTCAAAAATTTGGTCATATACTTAAAAATTTCGGATGTTTTGATTTCATGTATGCAGACATCATATTTCGCCCGACAGTACAACCGCGGTGGCACTTTAAGATTTTTTATTGCAAAAAATACTTTGGAAAGTTCATCACCCAAAGGAAGAGCAAGTTGCAGTAATTATGCACAAAGGCATATCAACATCAAAAGTATCAGCTAGCCTATTACAAGGCAACACGGTGCCCACAATAAGATCATTGTTTTTCGCAAGGGAGAAGCAGTTTTAAACCGGCTTCCGGTTCACGCTTGGCCACCAGCCTGGCCTGATGGTTGTGGATCATCCCGCACCGCTTCAGCTTCAGTTTCTCTACCCAGCGGCTGGAAATCAACAGTTGTCCAGTCGATTCCCACTAATGCTTGAAAGACAGCTTCATCATGGATCAGCAATGACGGGTCAATATCGGGAGCGTAAGTATGCTTACGGATTGGAGGGATAAGATTTTCCGATTCATGAATTGGTGCAGCTATTCGCTTGTTCTGATTGTCGTATCGGGCTTGATAATGAGACAAGTCTGCTTCTTCAGCCAATTGACATGCTAGCGGATGCACCTCCCGATTTATTGCTCGCAGATCCGCTTCACCAAACTCTAACCCGTCTTACTTCAAGCTGGGATAGCCCTGAGCCGCTTCAATAGGATCAAAATCCGGCACCCAAGCTTTTTCCCGGATTAAGGCATTGATCGCACCAGTTCGAGCAGCAGATTTCTTCAGTTCTTCAACCCGGGCAGGAAGCACCGACAGTTTCATCAGAGTGTCTTGAATCAAAGTGGGCGCCGGTTTGTTGTGGGATGCAATACAGATGATACGTTGTGCACCAGTGTACAGTTGTTCGATCAACGTATAGGCGGCTTTCAATTTCTTCCGCACATCTGACCCCAAGTGACCAATGCGTGTCCCTGAAATATCATAAAGGGTTAAACAAACCGGCAGCTCTGTAAGACGACAGAATCAATTCAGAAGTCAAACTGGCTTACCAAAGATCGCAGTGGTCATGGCATGCACGTGTCGCTTTATGCTGGTCAGTTCATCCGCCACCGGTTTTAGTGCAGCCTCGGCATCCTCTGCTCGTTTGATTAAAACGGACTTTTCAGTGGCCCAATCCACCCGCTTCTTCTTGAAGCTCTCCTTAAGCTGTTCCATGGCGCTTAAAGCGCTGGCTAATTCCTCTTTTGCTTTGGAGGTTTCAGCTTGTTGGGATTTCAGATTTTCTTGGAGATCGGCGACTTGGCTTTCTTTCGTCTTCAGCTCAGCCTGCATGCAGACATTTATATGCTTCAGCAAAATGGTACAAGGATTGAAGTACCAACCACATAACAAGTTATGCCCTTGGCACTTGGGGGCTAATGCATATTTGATCTTCATCTTTCAATTGCTTACAAAGTCCCAAGATCAATACAAGTATTCAACTTGGCACTTGGGGGCTAATGGCTATCCGCTCGTATATATTCTGTTGCGGCAATCTCAATCACTTAAAGTCCCGGTTTAACTACGCTAAGTTTAACCGGCCCTTGGGGGCTACATCAGCGAAATTTCAAAGCATTAAGATTTATATTAGTAAGTCCCGGTTTGAAAGAAGATTACAAACCGGCCCTTGGGGGCTAGGAGAGTCAGCAAGAATTGAAGCATACAAGCAGGAAAGAGCATATGGAAGTTACCTCGTATTTATCTTTCATCATGTTAACCAGACTGGCTTCATAGTCACGACTGGTATACAGCCGGTTCAAGTAGCCAGAATGGATATCTTGGGCGTTCAGAGCAGCGTAAGTCGCCAAATCAGCATTCCACTTGCCTTTGCCAAAGGCAGCAAATTCTTCCTTGGCAGTATGTTTGGACAAAGCAACAGGATTGCTTGGCTCTGTATGGCCAATGCCAGTAATGACAACTTCATCATCCTTGGCATCACCGGTTTGCACTGGGGCTGTTAGCTTGTCAGTAGGTTTGGTTGGACCGGTGGATTTCTCAATCCGGATGGAACTTGTGGGCTGATTGATAGGACTGGATGTATCAATAGGTCTTTCTTCAGCAATAAGATCGTCGTCTTGCTGCGGCAGATCATTGGGTATATCCTCAGGAATAGCCGCTTCAAAATCTGGTGTTTTGCCTAGTTCAAGGATGGCATCTTCTTCGGCCGCTTTGTCCAAGCGAGCCTTCTTGCTTGTCCTAGGCTTGGCCCTAAAAGGAATAACAAAATCAAATACAGCATATGTTCCAAGGTAATGTACTGCAAATATTATGATAAGTATAGCTTACCCAAGCACCGTTTTAAGCGGTGGCAGTTGAGTAGCCGATGATTCGCCAGAAGATGAGTGAGAGGTAACCTGGTAATCGGAGTCAGATGGATTAAGAGGTTGACGAAACCAGCCCGCTTTAGGACAAGCACTAACAAGCAAATTAGAGACCTCTGAGCGGCGTTTCCGAACCGGACTGTTCGGTAAACCGGCGGAGGTAACTACCTGGCCGCTGTGCCGGGTGGTGCGACGAGCTTCGTGTTGTTGGGTCTTCATAAGAAATTTGGGATCCAAATAAGCAAGAGGATGAGAAAATTTAACTTTTCAGTTTTCCTAATGGATTTTTAGTGAAGGCAAAGATTCTGAATCGGAAGAGAGAATAATTACCTCTGCAGCATCAGCATGGCTGGCTTCGGCATCATCCTGACAAATATCATCATCAATAAGACGCATGAAAAATAAGCCAAGTGAGTCAAGCCCTACCTCAAGGTCCGGATTATCCACATCATCATCAGGGGCCGGATTAGAGGATGCAATGGTTCTTTTCCTGTGGGCAGTCTTCTTCACAACTTTAGTCTTTTGCCGGGTTGCTCTTTCCGGTTTGTCTGGTTTTTCTGGTTTCTCCTGCGGCAGTTTCTTACTCCAAAACGGATCATTGCCCTGGTTACACAGACACTGATATTAAACAATGACCAGATATATCAATAACAGATTCAGCAAAAAGAAAAGTCAAAGTCTTACAGCTGGCGGTTTGTTGGTGGCATAGAAGGGAAGCAGGCCGTTTTTAGCACAGATGTGTTCCGGTTCATTCAGCATCTTATTCACCGCCTCTGTGATTTCTTCATCGGTGAGCTTGATGTTGGAATGTCGCAGTGGATCATCAACACTGCCAGTGTATTCGCACATCAAACCGGAGCGCTGACTCAGAGGCAGTATGCTCCATGATATCCAACAACGAGCAAGATCAACCCCTGTTAAACCGTTGGCCATAAAGGCTCTGAGCTTCGACAGTTGAGGAGCATATTTGCTTCTCTCCTGAGCAGTCAACCTTTGCGGAAAGGGGTGAATATTGCTGAGCCACTCCGGACGAAAGCCAGGCAAGGGATTCTCACCAGCAGGGGAGGTGTCTTTGCAATAGAACCATGTCTGATTCCACTCTTTGGGGTGGCTGTGCAGTTTGGCGTGAGGGTATGTGAACTCCTTCCTTTTCTAAATCGCCACGCCACCCAACTCCGTATTGGAGCCGTCAGTAAACTCAGTACGGCGGTTTAGACGGAAAAGTTCTCTGAACAATTCCACTGTGGGCTCCTCTTGAAAGAACGCCTCACAGAGCACTTGGAAGTGACACATATTTGTAACAGAGTTGGGGCCAGTGTCTTGTGGATGGAGTTGGAAATCGGCTAAAACATCCCGGTAAAATTTAGAACCGGGCGGCTTAAAGCCCCGGGCTAAGTGATCTAGGAAAACAACGACCTCTCCTTCTTGAGGTGTGGGAGGGCATTCTTTGCCAGGAGCCCTCCAATGGATGGTATCTTTGCTGCCTAAAGCGCCAATCAGAACTAAATCGTCCAGTTGAGCCTCTGTGACACGAGAAGGAACCCAATTGCACTCATATACTTGCTTGGCCATGAGGAAATCTACAAGGTAGAAGATCCCGGTTCAAAAATGCATTGATCATGGTACATTGGTATGTGCAATGTTAAACCGGAGACAAATCTATCTAAACCGGAGTTCTATGAAGTAACAACATCTGGTGGTTCAACAAGGGGACTAATGGTATATACCGGTTTGGCAATTTTTTCTACAAAGTTAAACCGCCTGGTCTAAACATTGAGGCAGATGAGTAAGTTTACAGAAACAGATTTCACAAGACTTCTCTACAGCGACGGATCTGAAGCAAGTTCAGAAAAGAAGGAAAATATTCAAGGTTCAAAAAAGAACAGTACTAAATCAATGGGCAGAGATACATATAGATCTATGGTCTTGAAGCAGGAAACTGAAGGCGGATGCTAAAACCTACCGCTACACAGAGCAAGGATCCACAGATGCATCCAGGAGCTAGTATATGAACATGAACAGGTGATGAACACTGCAAGAACACGAAACCCTAGAACAGATCTATGTTGAGAAGAGTAGAAGGCTTACCAGAGTTGAGGAAGACGCGGAAGGTTGCCGTGGTGCTCTGGTGCGTTCAGGTTGATGCAGCGGCCAAGGTTGGTGCAGAAGTTGACGGCGGCGGCGGAGCTCTGAGGCTGGCGACGCGAGGAAGACGAAGAAGAAAGGCACGAAGGGGAGAAAAGAAATGACCCTTCGGTCCTATTTATAAGGCAAAGGGACATGTGTCAGGCGCGACAATCAAGGGGCCATGAAACGGAGCTGTCGCCTAGATTTCCGCAGATCTATTAAACAAGGAAGCATAATGGACAGCTTCGTTATGACAGGTGACGTCACTCCGGTTTACAACGACCAGAGAAGATGACATCACGGCGGTTCAACAAACTACAAGAAGATATTGAAGATGAAGATTTTTTGCTAAAGGATTGACATGAACATGTTCAAATCAATCCGGGGCCTAATGTTGGGGATATTACTACTGGGCGTAAACCGGCCTACCTGGGCCGGGTTAACTTCGTCAGTAGTTAAGTATGTTAAAGCCTAAGAAGGCAGATGAGGGCTCAAAGCCCATGGTCGGTTCAAGGCCTGTAGCCGTAAACCGGCGTTAGTAGTTCAACTTGTATTGTAAGTTAGGAATAAGTAGAGACCAAACCGGACACATCTATGAGTCGGTATTGGGGCTTTGTGAACCGACGGGCGTCACCCGTGTATATAAGGGGACGACCCAGTGGCGGTTCAAGGACAACAGACAATAACTCGAGACATAGGTGAAGCTTGTTTGCTCCTTAGTCATCGAAACCCCATCAATTCCATCACAACTAGACGTAGGCTTTTACCTTCATCGATGGGGCCGAACTAGTATAAACTCTCTAGGACATCTGCCGTGACAAAACCACGACACTACCGGAGCAGCTTCTGACGCCCTGTCCACGGCCGCAAATCCGCATCGTCGACACCACCCTTAACCCAACCACCGGAGCAGCTTCTGACGCCACGTCCACGGTCGCAGATCCGCATCGTCGACACCACCCTTAACCCAACCACCAGAGCAGCTTCTGACGCCTCGTCCACAGCCGCAGATCCACATCGTCGACACCATCCTTAACCCAACCACCGGAGCAGCTTCACCTACGCCCTCGTCCACGGCCATATATTCGCTTCGCCCACACCATAGTCCACCCTACCGGAGCCGCTCCACAAACACCCTACTCGACGGTTCTAGATCTCCTTACCGGACCCCGACAGCTAGCGCATCGTCATCACCCTCGACGTTTCTAACCTGATTCCCACCATCTGGAGAGATACCAAGCATCCGCCACGGCCTAGGTACTTGTCACCTTTAAACCTGTCCAGCATCACCTGCCCGATGTACTTCAAATATACTTACCTGTCGCTATTACCTGTTATGCAGTTGGCAATAACTACAAGGACGATGTTTCTTCAGGATCTAACAGCTTGGCCAACCAAGATCCTGGACTGAGGCATTGCTATGATGTTGTAAGCGCGTCTCTCTCTTGTATTGTTCTATGCCTGCGAGCGTGCTTTGCTAGGATTTTCGACCAGTAATCCCTATGTGCAGACAATGATTTCTACTACTGGCTGCTAAATTAGATATGTAGATGTCATACATGGTACTACCTCGTACCTCTGTTCCTAAATATAAATCTTTCTAGAGATTCCACTATTGGCTACATACAGAGCAAAATGAGTGAATATACACTCGAAAATGCATCTATATACATCTGTATGTGGTCCATACTAGAATCTCTACAAAGACATATATTTAGGAACAGGGGCAGTACATTACACAAAATCGTAGGTGGCATGTAGGAATTCCAGTGCACTACATTAGGCTCCCTAAGAGTGCCTGCTAGTCCAACATACAGAGTCATGGCTAGTTTATGGTACGCACACAATCGTTAATTGGTGGTTTAAATATGCGCAAGGGATATGCAATGTTATATCATGTAGAGATGTCTGAAATTATCCGTGTCAACTTGCAGATAGGGTTACACAATGAAAAAGTACAAGATGTATGTGGCAATTTCATGGAACATCGCAAAAAATGGAGAGGCAGCGGTGAGCCTATACAGTGTGCTATGGTACATCACTCCTCCATTGCAATCATCGTGACATGTTATTTGTATGCCAGTTCTATTAGCCAAGTTTCTTAGGGACAGTTATTACGAGTTATCCTAAGAAAATAAGCACCTGTGAATATAAGCTCCATGTAATAAGCCAACCAGTTCTTTTCATTGCGTTTTCAGCTTATCTTTGGTATGATCAGTGGAAAGTCTAGATTGCATTATATTTTTTTCATTTTGCTGCCCATATGGAAATTAATTTGACTTGCAAACATCACAAATTGAACCCAGTGCAGTAATTAATATGATAGGAAAACAGACCATCACTATTTGCTCAAAATGCAAATACAAAGATACCATCTACTTGGCACAATCTACTTTGGTCAATGTTTTCCATAGAGATCCCATTGCCTAATTTAAACGAAGAACGCATGACCCACATTTAAATGAAGAACAATTATTTATTGAAATTCGATGGTCCAACTAGCTGGTTATTATCGTATAGCAGCACCACCTGAAAGCATCATATAGCAGCAGCAGCTCATAGCAACTCATCATACAGCAGCAGCAGTCTGCAATTCATCATATACCAGCAGCAGCTCATAGCAATTCATCATATAGCAGCAGCAGGAGGAGCTCATAGCAATTCATCATATAGTAGCAGGAGCAGCTCATAGCAATTCATCATATAGCAGCAGTAGGAGCAGCTTGTAGCAACTCATCATATAGCAGCAGCAGCTCATAGCAATTCATCATATAGCAGCAGCAGCTCATAGCAACTCATCATACAGCAGCAGCTCATAGCAATTCATCATATAGCAGCAGCAGGAGCAGCTCATAGCAATGCATCATATAGCAGCAGCAGAAGCAGCTCATAGCAATTCATCGTATAGTGGATCAGAATGAAAATTTGGCAAAAAATCAGAGGAGATCCTCACCTTGTTGGATGAGCTCATCCTTCAACAGCACCTCAAGGCCATGGCCTGGGAGGAGGGGAGGGGGAATATGGTGCCTTCTGCCGCAGTGTGGCATCAACCGTAGTTGTGCAGCGCCCGCCGGAGTAGTGCGTTGGACGAACCACAGTGGAGCAGCTACTGGAGACCATGAGAATGAGGGGCGGCGCCAGAGGGAGGAGCAGCCAGGGAGATTTGCCCCTACCCGCCGGCCATGTAGCCTAGCTGGACATAGCATCGTCGAGGACCAGGCCAGATGGGACCAGTGGCGACGGCTCGCTGGAGGAACCCCAGTGCTGCAGGCAGGGGATCGAGGTAGAGGGAAAGGGGAGAGGAGATGCAAGCGGTCAGGGCAATGAATGTTTGTGTGTTTGTTTTTACTTGAGGGTCAAGTGTGACACGGGCGTCAACAGTTGCATTTTGAGTGTAATATAGGCAGACAACAGAGTCATTTCACTATTCCCCTTCCCTTCAATTTTTAGTGAGGTTCTACCTGAAGCACCCCCCTCCAAAGCGAAATTAGTTAAGCCCAAGCCCATAACTCAAAAATGACTTATTTACATCTTTTATGGCTTATTTTGACAATATGGCCTGAAAAGGCGGAATCAAACTGGCCCTTAACCTGCAATTCAATTGTGCGTGCAATGATGAATCACTCCTGCCTGCTATTTGTACATTTAGGCATCATCATACATGGCATAACCTAATACATGTGCATTCCATTGTAGAATCTGGAATATGCAATGTTTATGTTAGTTCATACGTTGCACATGATGTTTAAATGCCCCTTAAATTTGGTCAGTCAAGTGATGGTCTTTAAGCCTCCTTCTTTGCTTCTTTTCTTGATATGTAAGATTTGCTCACACATCTGTTCAATTGCTTGTTTGCATCAGCCAGCCATACTAGGACTGTTTATTTTGATTACTTGCTGTTCTTGACCTAACACTCTAATAGAGATTGTCAATGATTTAAACACTAAGGCTGTTGTAGTGGGTCCTTGTCTAACTCATAGGTGAAATAAAGGTTTGGCTATACACTACAGTAGGCTCTCCAAGAGTACCTGGAGATCCAGTTCGAAGGTATGCCTAGTTTTTACATAGTGCACACATAGTAAATGCTCATTTCATTGTGTGCAAGTGCAAGAGATGCGGCATGTTTCATTATGTGGTGTTGTTTTGTTATAATCTCATTCTTTTGTGTTCACAGACTGGAAATTATGCATATTTATCTTCCAAGGAGACGAGTAACTAGTTTGTGTCACCTTGCAGAGGGGGTGCAATGAAGATAAGATTGAGGATTTCCAAGTACAAGATGTTAGGAAGGAGCCTTACAAGAGAAGTAGGAGCTGCGCTGAGCCTCTTCAACCTACTAAGGTAAGTCACTGTATGCAACTCAACAATTCAATTCCTTGTTTGTTTTAGGCATAGTTAATTTTCTCTTTTCAATTGCTTTATTTGTTCTCAGTTAATGAGATGCCCAAATAATCATGCCTGATGTTCGGTACTTGTATCACTATTAGTTGACATAATTAAAGGCCTTACCATTTAATTACTCTGCCGAAGTGTGCCTGAAGCTTTGAAGTCTATTAACCAACTATTATTGCATGAGGCTCACAATCTAGTTTATACTACGCTAATGATTGCATAGTTTTGCCTGTTGTAGTATGTTTGTATGAAACCCTCTGCTGTTCATTATGCTCCCTAAGACTTTAATTGAGGCACATAATGGCCAACTGCTTGCTTACTTATACACAACGTGCTGTCTAAATTTGTAACTTGACTGTGTTTTCGATTGGGCCCCAACATCATGCTCCTCTTGTGAGCTAAGAGGGATTTCTGTATGCAGGCTGCATAGACTATCTTTTTTATAATTTTTAAAATATCACCTGCTTATGCTTCATGTGTAACATTTTTTTAAAGTGACGTGTAACATTATTGTTAGTCCTATTTTGCCATGTAGTACTCCCTCCGTTCCGAATTACTTGTCGCAGGTATGGATGTATCTAGATGTATTTATTTCTAGATACATCCATTTCCGCGACAAGTAATTTGGAACGGAGGGAGTACAAAATAGTGTCTTGTTCGCTTCACTGTTGTAACTATATTTTTTCCCTAGTCATGTGTACTTACAGAAACATTTCAGGATGAAGTGACATCAACACAAAGATCTACGAGCAGTGTGGCATGGCCGTTACCGAATGATTATGGATTGGAATTGGAATGTGCTGATGTTCTCGAGCATCAACTAGAGGTGGCAAGACAACGTGTACATGATTGTCAACGTATAATCAACAAGTTGAGACTGGACATGCAGGTATTAGATGCAGGAGTCAAAAAATGAAACAAGACACTGAGGTAACCATGAAGGAATTGGAGATTGTGCAGACTGAAATTTGTGCTATCTGAATCTGGCCAATCCTATTTTCTGAAGAGATTATGGTTCAAATGGAGTTAAGTTGATGCACGTCCATGATGTATGAGCTGTATTTGCCTAGTGTATGTAATTTGCTGTTTGTGTATGCTTTATTATCACCTGTGCCGAACCATAATGCCCCGTGGGTATAATCGACTGTAATTTCTTTACTGTATAGTGTAGGATTATTCTACCTTTCTATGCCTTGATCTCTTTTTTGTATAGTGTATGCTTTTTAGAGGTGATAGTATTGAGTAGCATAATTCTTTGAATATGCTATATCGTTCAAACGGGGGCCAACTCGCCCGACCATGGCCCTTCACGGGCCGTCGGATCCATGGGCCTTCTACATCTCGTAGGATCCATGGGCCTTCTACGTCTCGTAGGATCCATGGGTCGCTGACTCATTTATGGGTCTTGTACGGGCCTTTAATGGGCCGTAGACGGGCCTTTAATGGAAATCGTACGTTTTATGGGCTGGCCATAACGGGCTGTTAATAGGCCGTATTTGGTGATGCTAGGAAAATGACCCAACAGACTAACGGTCCACAAACGGGCCGACTGTAACGACAGGCTGAATTTGGCCCACAAGCAGAAAATGACAGTAACGGGCCGTAAGTAACCGAATGCTGCAAATGCGCCCAAGAATAAATGGGCCCTCAGAAGGCCAAAAGTTAACTTGGGTTGGAAACGGCCCAACAGAATAACGGGCCGTCAATGGGTATAAAGTGATACACTGTTCATTACGGGCTAGTTTCACCACGGGCCGTTAATGGGTGTAAAGTAATACACTGTTCATTATGGGCCAGTTTCAGCACGGGCCTTTAATGGGCCAAGAGTTACAAAGGGCCTCATATGGGCCGAAAGACGTCATGGGCTATACATAGGCCAGAAGTGAAAACGGGCTGGAATCATATTGGATGGCCCAGATGACGCTACCGGGCCTAATTCGGATAGGGCGTAACGGGCCTTGGGTTAGCGGGCTGTAAATGGGCTATATGCGAACATGTCGTTAACATGCTTTCCATGGGCCGGCCCGCCAGCTTTCGACCAAGTCAAACGGGCCGGCCTTTTCACAGAATGGGCCACTGTTGGGTCGTGCCACGTGTCGACGTATCATAGGTGCCTTCTGTCCAGTGAGCGGATGACATCTATCCCAACGATGAGCCGACACGTGTTTCCTCTAGCCAATGATGATTTTACACATGGAAAATCCCCATTGGTAGGGGGTGTTAACGGGTTATCAGATCCAAAACCCGACCCGATAGCTTAACGGTGTTCTGTTATGGTGGATGCCACGTGCCGGTCACCCTTGACGAAAGCACTTCTATGACACACGATTTATCGTCATGGAAGTGGACACTTCCGTGATGATAATTTTGGTAATGTCATGGAACACTTCTACGATAGCACAGGTATGACTATCTTGATTCTGTCATAAATTTTTCATGGATGTACATGCATGACAAAAAACGCGACCTACTGTGACAAACACGTATCATCACAGAAGTCTATTTTTTGTAGTGTATGGTGTTGCTGTAGAAGCCCTCCGTGATCGAATCCCCCTCTGGCTGATCAACGGAAAAGGCCCCAAGATGGGATCTCACAGGTACAGAAGGTTGTGGCGGTGGAAAAGTGGTTTCGTGGCTCCCCTGGATGTTTTAAGGGTATAAGAGTATATATAGGCGAAAGAAGTAGGTCGGTGGAGCTCCGTGGGGCCCATGAGGGTGGGGGCGTGCCTACCCCCCTAGGCGCACCCCCTGCCTCGTGGAAGCTTCGCGGACTTCCAGACTTATACTCTGAGTCTCCTGGGTGACGTTTGTTCCAAGAACGATCCTCGCGAAGGTTTCGTTCCGTTTGATATTCCTTTTCTGCGAAACACTGAAATAGGCAAAAAAACAACAATTTGCACTAGGCCTTCGGTTAATAAGTTAGTCCCAAAAATAATATAGAAGTGCATATTAAAGCCCATTAAACATCCAAAACAGATAATATAATAGCATGGAACAATCAAAAATTAAAGATACGTTGGAGACGTATCAAGCATCCCCAAGCTTAATTCCTCCTCGTCCTTGAGTAGGTAAATGATAAAAACAGAATTTTTAAGGTCGAATGATACCTAACATAATTTTCAATGTGATTCTCTTTATTGCGGCATGAATGTTTAGATCCAAAAGATTCTAGACAGAAGTTTAATATTGACATAAAAATAATAATACTTCAATCATGCTAACCAAGCAATTATGTCTTATCAAAATAACATAGCCAAAGAAATCTTATCCCTACAAAATCATATAGTTTGGCCATGCTTCATTTTCATCACACAAAATGCTCCCATCATGCACAACCCTGATGACAAGCCAAGCACTTGTTTCATACTTAGCCTTTTCAAACTCTTTCAACTTTCATGCAATATATGAGCGCGATCCATGGACATAGCACTATGGGTGGAATAGAATATGATGATGGAGGTTGTGTGAGAAGACAAAAAAAGAGAAAGTCTCACATTAACGCAGCTAATTAACGGGCTATGGAGATGCCCATCAATTAATGTCAATGCAAGGAGTAGGGATTACCATGCAACGGATGCACTAGAGCTATAAATATATGAAAGCTCAACAAAAGAAACTAAGTGGGTGTGCCTCCAACTTGCTTGCTCACGAAGAGCTAGGGCATTTTGAGGAAGCCCATCATTGGAATATACAAGCCAAGTTCTATAATGAAAAATTCCCACTAGTATATGAAAGTGAAAAAATAAGAGACTCTCTATCACGAAGATCGTGGTGCTACTTTGAAGCACAAGTGTGGAAACAGGATAGTAACATTGCCCATTCTCTCTTTTTCTCTCATTTTTTATTTGGGCCTTTTTTCTCTCTTTTTTGGCCTCTTTTTTTCATCCAGAATCTCATCCCGACTTGTGGGGGAATCATAGTCTCCATCATCCTTTCCTCACATGGGAAAATGCTCTAATAATGAAAATCATCACACTTTTATTTACTTACAACTCAAGAATTACAACTCGATACTTAGAACAAAATATGACTCTATGTGAATGCCTCCGGCGGTGTACCGGGATGTGAAATGAATCAAGAGTGACATGTATGAAAGAATTATGAAGGTGGCTTTGCCACAAATACGATGTCAACTTCATGATCATGCAAAGCAATATGACAATGATGGAGCATGTCATAATAAACAGAACGGTGGAAAGTTGCATGGCAATATATCTCAGAATGGCTATGGAAATGCCATAATAGGTAGGTATGGTGGCTGTTTTGAGGAAGATATAAGGAGGCTTATGTGTGATAGAGCATATCATATCACGGGGTTTGGATGCACCGGTGAAGTGTGCACCAACTCTCGAGGTGAGAAAGGGCAATGCACGGTATCGAAGAGGCTAGCAATGATGGAAGGGTCAGAGTGCGTATAATCCATGGACTCAACATTAGTCATATAGAACTCACATACTTATTGCAAAAATCTACAAGTATCAAAACCAAGCACTACGTGCATGCTCCTAGAGGGATAGATTGGTAGGAAAAGACCATCGCTCGTCTCCGACTGCCACTCATAAGGAAAGCAATCAAAGAACACCTCATGCTTCAAATTTGTCACACAACGTTTACCATATGTGCATGCTACGGGACTTGCAAACTTCAACACAAGTATTTCTCAATTACACAATTACTCAACTAGCACAACTCTAATATTACCATCTTTATATCTCAAAACAACTATCAAGTATCAAACTTCTCATAGTATTTAATGCACTCTATATGGAAGTTTTTATTATACCCATCCTGCATTCCTATTATGTTAAGACTAGTTTTATAGCCAAAACAAATTACCATGCTGTTCTAAAAGACTCTCAAAAAAATTATAAGTGAAGCACGAGAGATCAATAATTTCTATAAAATAAAACCACCAACGTGCTCTAAAAAGGTATAAGTGAAGCACTAGAGAGAAATTATCTAGCTTAAAAGATATAAGTGAAGCACATAGAGTATTCTAATAAATTCTGATTCATGTGTGTCTCTCCAAAAGGTGTGTACAGCAAGGATGATTGTGGTAAACTAAAAACAAAGACTCAAATCATACAAGACGCTCCAAGCAACACATATATCATGTGGTGAATACAAATATAGCCTCAAGTAAAGTTACCGATAGACGAAGACGAAAGAGGGGATGCCTTCCGGGGCATCCCCAAGCTTAGGCTTTTGGTTGTCCTTGAATTTTACCTTGGGGTGCTGTCGGGGATATACCCCGCGGTGTAAACCGGCCGGAAGTTAACCCGGCCGGACTTGGCGGTTTATCTGAAGACCCCGCCGACACTTGGCGAGTTACTGGCGACCCGCCCTGACCTGGAGGTTTACAAGCAACCCACCTGGTCATTATGACTCACTGGTGATCCGGCGTGCGGGATCGACGGATGACAAGGCCCAAAGCCCAGAAGGCCGGTTCACGTTTAACGGTGGGCCGGTTTAAGAAGAAAGGCATGAGGAATATTTACCTTACAAGGAGTTAAGACCCGGACTTGTATCCGGTTTGTATTAGAGATAGACTAGTCCTAATCCTAATAGGACTCCACATGTAAACCGCCCCTTCAACATATATAAGGAGGGGCAGGGCTCCCCAAAAGGGGACAAGAGGGAAAAGTTCCACAAGTTGGACCAGTTAGGTTTAGACAATAGCTCTCGAGATAGAGCACTCTTGTAACCGTGGTCATCATCATCAATATCAATGAAGCAGGATGTAGGCTTTTACCTCCACCGTGAGGGGCCGAACCTGGGTAAAACATCGCGTCTCTCGTCCCGCTCAACCCCTCTAAAGCTACCACATAGATGCGTTCGCCTCGCGACTAAGTCCTGACACTAAGGACATCTGCCGTGACAATTCCACGACAGTTGGCGCCCACCGTGGGGCCTGCGCACGGTGGTGTTGAGTTCTTGGAGGGATTTTTCTAAGGGATCAATCTTAGGGTTTGAGAAGTTCACAATTTACGGATAAAGAAGAACTGGCACGAAGCAACAATATTGGACAAAGCTGCAGCCGATGGAAGGATGCGTCCGAGTAAACTGATGCCTTACGTGTGCCTGCTCGTTGGAGAAAAGACTGCTCTTCGGGTCCCATCTGGAGTCAGCTATACTTTGAGCCGCCGCGACTTTGAGTGCTTTGCTGATCCGGACCTCCTCCGATTTGCCCAGCGTATGGCCAAACTGCCTGCCGGTTCACCTGGGTTGAATAGGTATGCTGATAATAAAGTTGTTCAAATCAGGCTCAGGATTATGATCTTCGGCCAAAAAGACTACCATTGCAGCAACAAAATTTTTACAAGTCTCGACGAGACAGGAGCCTGGCTGGATTACCAAGTAAGAAAAGAAGACTATCATAAGGACTCGGAAAGAGTCAACCGAGCTGACCCGTATTCGCCAAACGCTAGACCCGCCTGCTAGTCCGATGTCCCGTCACCTCCACCTCGATTCCAGACCGCTACCTTTTGCCATGGATGGCCGCGGCCACAGCAACCCAGCCTCGGTGTCGCTCTGCATCCGCCTCGAGCCGAGTCTACCTTCAAACTGTCATTGCCGGACCATCAGCGCGTCGCTTCGAGCCACTATCGCCAGCGCGCCTCCGCTGCCAAGCTACCGGCGCGTTCCAAACTCATCAACCCGTCATGGCCCTCCCTCGTGTCATGATCGGTCCGCTGGTCTGCGCCCCTACGACTGGCCTCAAGCCGCTACACTCAAGCTGCTTGTATCCGCCACGCGCCGCCGTTGCTAGAGCGTCCTCGAGTCGCCGCTGCTCTAATCCGCCGTGCCTGCCGGCGCCCGTGCCCGCTGAACCGGCAGCAGCCGCACCACTCCAACCCGTCACCGGTTCAGCCGTGCCTCGCCTCCTCTGGGTCGTCATCATTAACCTGCAGCCGCGCCACTCCAACCCGTCGCCGGTTCAAGCCGTGCCTTGCCTTCTTTGGGTCGTCATCATTGACCCGCAGCCACGCTTTTTCAACCCGCCACCGGAGCCGTCCTCCGAAACCGCTATGATGTGCGTGTGACTCGCCGGAGCTCCACCCCATCTAACCTGCTGGCACTGCTGAGCTGCCCTCACACCTGATGGCCCGCTTGACGTATATGCGCGCTATGTACTACTTCTCTACCACACTGGATTCGTTTTGTCAAACTTGAGCTGAGCTTGCGGGGACAAGACAGACTAAGGGATACGGGGCATTCTCGTTTAAAATATTCTCTCCAGCACTGGTAGCAGTACTGTTTGCATGTACCAAGTGAACACTTGAGGTGCATTCAGGATTTCAAAGCACTCAAACACAGTCATTACTCAGAAAGGGGGATATGGTGCAAGGGCCACATCGTACATTGAATATATTTTTGATCCAGTATCCACGTTCATCCGACAAGAAATATCAGGTGCTATCTTTTCTGATTATTCTTGATATATATCATTTTTATCAAAGAACAATTACTTTGGCATGTGATATTTTTTGACGCAGGACAATTGTTCATTACAAATGAGGCGTTATATTACGGGCACGTAGCACGCGCTAGCAATGCTCCACACTGGCGTTTCGTCTGTATCAACCACGCGGTGAAGGAACGTGCACAAGTTACTGTCCCGGCCGGACCGGTTTACATCAGCTTGCTGGGACCGCGTCCGCGGTTAACTCGCCTGTCCGTGACGGTTTATGACATTGGTGCTGATCTTCTCCATCCGCACCGGCTTACAGTGCCGCGGCCGGCTCATCTGTCGGAACTACCTTTGATGCTGCGGTCATCTTTGTTGTCCGTCTCTCACAGCCCGGTCTACATCGGCATACCGGACCGCACCTGTCTGCATGAACTGTTTATTGAGTATGAGCAAGTCACCGCTTGCGTAGCCTGGATTTCTTTCAATAAATTGAAGGCAAATTATCATTCAGCCACCGTCTACACTGGATGGTTCAATGGGCAGGCGCACAAATCGCCGCCACTACAGTTTGGTTAACTTCAAATCACCAGTTGGAAGGAACCATTGGCCGAGTTGCTGACACGGCTCATACGGGATCATTTACAACCCGCCGCAGTCACCTCAACCTTCTGCGGATTCACATCGTGCTATCAACACTAATGATATACAAGTTATGCCGGTTTATATCACGGTCAAATATGGAGAACCTCAAGCGAACTCCTCGAGTCACCTTGAGACTTGGGGGCTACAATGATATAACTTAGCAAACGTTGCCGGTTTTCAGTGAAGTCAAGAACCCCAATACATTGGAGGGAAAGATAACCCGGTCCCAGATTCACATCGTGCTGTCAGAAGATTTCTGGATTAGAAAGTATATGACAGTTACAAAATCCCGGCTCAATGAAGAAGTTTCGGGTCATCAGAAAAGGATTCCGGTTTACAATCCGGTACAAGGGAAATTTGTTCTCCGGCAAAGCTCTGAAGCCCTCAAATCCGGTTTAAGAATTTCCGGTTCAAAAAGGAATTAACTTCTTGCAAGTTCAAGTTTAAAGGCCGTCAGAAAATTTCCGGCTAAAAATAAAGATTCCGGTTTAAAATCTGGCTCAAGGGAAAGATATCTCCCACAAAGCTTTGAAGGTTTCAATATCCGGTTCAAGATCCCGGTTCAAGAAGAATTTATCTCTTGCAAAAAGTTAAAAATTGCCAAAGAAGACCTGATGCCACGATGCGTGGTTCAAACATGGGTATCCCGCCTTACTGGCCTGACATATTTGATGATATTAAACCAACAATGTGATTCAATGTCATAGGTATGATATATTTCATATTTGATTATTCTAAATGCAGCCTTGGTTATAAACCCATGTTATATGTTGGGCATTATGACCCGTCCGGCGGTAAACCGCCAGGACACTTTAAACTTGTTGTATGCAGAAACAGGTTTGTTAAACCGGACTAGTTTTGGACTATAAGTCGCCAGTATATATATATTTGGATTGCGCCATCGGAATCATGCGCTTATAAATCATTGGGTTATATTATTCAAATAGCCAAGTTTGGCTGAATTTTCATTATGATATTGAATGAATAAGGTTTTCACCGGATTATGTTATCTTGAATACTCAACATGGCTGGATTTTTATGGTTATTAATAACCGGTATTATTGAGGTTTTCAAAGTCGCTTTAGCGCAATGGTTATTATTTTATCAAAGGATATGATTTATTCTACAATGGAAGGAATAGTCCCGAGTCGCTGCAGGCTTACAACCCGGCATTTGGGGGCTACATTATTCAAATCGAGATTACATGCAAGTCTCATGTCGCTGCAAGCATGCATCATGACACTTGGGGGCTAATGCCAAGTCATTTTTAGTCTTACTGAAGACCCGACTCATCATATTATAATGAGCCGACCCTTGGGGGCTACCAATTGCTCCTGTCAACAATTCAAGGTACACAAGTTTTCGTCCATAATATTGAAGGATTCATTGCTCAGTTGGTAAAGCACAAAACTCTTAACCTTGTGGATGTGGGTTCAAGCCCTACGATGGAAGCTACATTATAAGATGTTATTTTCATTGAAGTATATATCAAGTCCCGGTTCAGTATTATCTTACTAAGCCGGCCCTTGGGGGCTACACATCACTGCTCAAGTCTACATGATTATATTTATAAAGTCCCTGCTAATTATTGCATAATGACCCGGCCCTTGGGGGCTACACTGATTGGAGTTTTTATAAGCAATTGCAAGTCCCAGGTTGCTGCAAGCATGACAACCCGACACTTGGGGGCTACATATATGGAGTATTCAGCTTATATGATTGAGATGAACAAACCGGATTTCTTCAAGGTTGAAACACTTATTGGAGCAAGTCTTAAGTTATCACTATGTTCTCCTCTTAAGACTTGGGGGCTACAGGTATTATGCATATAAAGGAGGAGCATCTTCATTTTATCAGTTTTGAGCAAATCATGAAGATCAATTACATGACCCGGTGTCAACAACAATTATGACCCGGCGCCATCAATATTTATAAACCGACCATTTTGGTGATATTAAACCGGCAAGTTTTACATCTTCAAACCGGTTCAATATCAGATAAGTATTTTCAGACCCATATTTCTTAAACCGGCGGAGCTGAGTAAAAGGAGTTATTCTTCACAATATTTCTCGGTGAGAAGCCAATATTGGCAAATTGATTATGAAGCTGGTCTGTTGACCCGGATTTCCCAGAAGGAGGAAATAACAAGGACTTAAGGATGATCAGGTACCGGTTTACAAAAATTCTTAACCCGGAGCATAACCTATCAAATTTGTTCTTGTGTTTATTTTGCAGCATAAGTTTACCATGAATAAATCCAAGCTAAACTTAGGGGCTAATGTCGGGGATATACCCCGCGGTGTAAACCGGCCGGAAGTTAACCCGGCCGGACTTGGCGGTTTATCTGAAGAGCCCGCTGACACTTGGCGAGTTACTGGCGACCCGCCCTGACCTGGCGGTTTACAAGCAACCCACCTGGTCATTATGACTCACTGGTGATCCGGCGTGCGGGATCGACGGATGACAAGGCCCAAAGCCCAGAAGGCCAGTTCACGTTTAACGGTGGGCCGGTTTAAGAAGAAAGGCATGAGGAATATTTACCTTACAAGGAGTTAAGACCCGGACTTGTATCCGTTTTGTATTAGAGATAGAGTAGTCCTAATCCTAATAGGACTCCACATGTAAACCGCCCCTTCAGAATATATAAGGAGGGGAAGGGCTCCCCAAAAGGGGACAAGAGGGACAAGTTCCACAAGTTGGACAAGTTAGGTTTAGACAATAGCTCTCGAGATAGAGCACTCTTGTAACCGTGGTCATCATCATCAATATCAATGAAGCAGGATGTAGGCTTTTACCTCCACCGTGAGGAGCCGAACCTGGGTAAAACATCGCGTCTCTCGTCCCGCTCAACCCCTCTCAAGCTACCACATAGATGCGTTGGCCTCGCGACTAAGTCCTGACACTAAGGACATCTGCCGTGACAATTCCACGACAGGTGCCTTGGGCATCCCCAATATTAGTCTCTTGCCACTCCTTGTTCCAAAATCCATCAAATCTTTACCCAAAAACTTGAAAACTTCACTACACAAAACTCAACAGAAAATTTCATGAGCTCCGTTAGTATAAGAAAAAAAACCACCACTTTAAGGTACTGTAATGAACTCATTATTTATTTATATTGGTGTTAAACCTACTGTATTCCAACTTCTCTATGGTTCATACCTCCCGATACTAGCCATAGATTCATCAAAATAAGCAAAAACACACGAAAAACAGAATCTGTCAAAAACAGAACAGTCTGTACTAATCTGTAGGTTTCGAATACTTATGTAACTCCAAAAGTCCTGAAAAATTAGGAAGTCATAAAAAATTTGTATATTAATCTACTGCAGATGGATTTCATATTTTATCGCTCTCTGGTAAAAAAATGAAAATTATTCTCATGAGTGCATACTTTCTGTTTTTTACAGCAAGATCAAATAACAATCACCCAAGAAGATCCTAAAGGCTTTATTTGGCACAAACACTAATTAAAACATAAAAAACACAATCATAACAGAGGATATATGATTTATTTATTAATAAACAGGAACAAAAAGTAAATAACAAAAATAAAATTGGGTTGCCTCCCAACAAGCGCTATCGTTTAACGCCCCTAGCTAGGCAATAGATCTAGGTATTGTCATTTTTGGTATGCAATCCATAAGTGGCTCTCATAATATATTCGTAAGGTAATTTAATTTTCTTTCTAAGAAAGTTTTCCATGCCCTTCCTTAACAGAAATTGGAATCTAATATTTCCTTCTTTCATGTTAATAATTGCACCAATCGTTCTAAGGAAACGTCTACCAAGAATAATAGGACATGTAGGATTGCAATCTATATCATGAATGATGAAATCTACGGGCACATAATTCCTATTTGCAACAATAATAACATCATTAATCCTTCCCATAGGTTTCTTAATGGTGGAATCCGCAAGGTGCAAATTTAAAGAACAATCATCAAATTCACGGAAACCTAACACATCACACAAAGTTTTTGGAATCGTGGAAACACTAGCACTCAAATCACATAAAGCATAGCATTCATGATATTTAATATTAATTTTAATAGTAGGTTCCCACTTATCATAAAGTTTTCTAGGGATAGAAACTTCTACTTCAAGTTTTTCTTCATAAGATTGCATTAAAGCATCAACGATATGTTTAGTAAAAGCTTTGTTTTGATCATAACCATGAGGAGAATTTAACACGGATTGCAACAAGGAAATACAATCTATGAGAAATTATCATAATTAAATTCCTTGAAATCCAAAATAGTGGGTTCATTGCTATGTAAAGTTTTGACCTCTTCAATCCCACTTTTATCAATTTTTGCATTAAGATCTAAAAACTCTGAATCATTGGGACGCCTTTTAACTAAAGTTGACTCATCTCCAGTCCCATATTAAACAAGATTCATATTGGCAAACAAATATTTAATAGGAGACACATCAACTACTTTTAGATCTTCATCTTTATTATCATGATAACTAGAAGAACACGCTTTCACAAAGTAATCTTTTTTAGCACGCATCCTAGCGGTTCTTTCTTTGCACTCATCAATGGAAATTATCATGGATTTGAGAGACTCATTGATATCATGCTTAGGTGGAATAGATCTAAGTTTCAAATAATCAACATTAAGAGAAATTCTATCCACGTTCCTAGCCAACTCATCAATCTTAAGAAATTTTTCTTCAAGCAAAGCATTGAAATTCTTTTGCGAATTCATAAATTCTTTAAGACCAGCCTCAAAATCAGAGGGCATCTTATTAAAATTTCCATAAGATTTGTTCTAGGAATTACCATAATTATTAGAGGAATTACTAAGGTACGACCTAGAATTAAAGTTTCCTCTATATGCGTTGTTATCAAAATTGTGCCTACCAACAAAATTCACATCCAAGGATTCATTATTATTCTTAATCAAAGTGGACAAAGGCATATCATTAGGATCAGAACAAACACTCTTATTAGCAAATAATTTCATAAGTTCATCCATCTTTCCACTCAAAACATTAATCTTTTCTATCACATGAACCTTTTTACTAGTGGATCTTTCGGTATGCCATTGAGAATAATTAACCATAATATTATCTAGGAGTTTAGTAGCTTCTCCTAAAGTGATCTCCATAAAAGTGCCTCCCGCGACCGAATCTAAAAGCTTTCTAGAAGCAAAATTCAATCCGACATAATTTTTTTGTATAATCATCCATAAATTCAAACCATGTGTAGGGCAATTACGTATCATTAATTTCATCCTCTCCCAAGCTTGTGCAACATGCTCATGCTCAAGTTGCTTAAAATTCATAATATCATTTCTAAGAGAGATGATCTTAGGGGGAGAAAAATACTTAGAGATAAAGCATCTTTCCACTTATTCCATGAATCAATACTATTTTTAGGCAAGGAAGAGAACCAAGTTTTAGCACGATCTCTAAGCGAAAATGGAAATAGCTTCAATTTAACAATATCATTATCCACATCTTTCTTCTTTTGCATATCACACAAATCAATGAAGTTGTTTAGATGGGTAGCGACATCTTCACTAGGAAGGCCAGAAAATTGATCTTTCATAACAAGATTCAACAAAGCAGTATTAATTTCACAAGATTCAGCATCGGTAATAGGAGAAATTGGAGTGCTAATAAAATCATTATTGTTGGTATTGGAAAAGTCACATAATTTATTTTTATGTTGAGCCATCGTGACAAACAATCAATCCAACACACAAGCAAACAAGAGGCAAGCAAAAAGAGGCGAACGGAAAAAGGGCGAATAAAACGGCAAAGGTGAAGTGCGGGAGAGGAAAACGAGAGGCAAGTGGCAAATAATGTAATGCGGGGGATAAGAGTTTGTGATGGGTACTTGGTATGTCTTGACTTGAGCGTAGATCTCCCCGGCAACAGCGCCCGAAATCCTTCTTGCTACCTCTTGAGCATGCGTTGGTTTTCCCTTGAAGAGGAAAGGGTGATGCAGCAAAGAAGCGTAAGTATTTCCCTCAGTTTTTGAGAACCAAGGTATCAATCCAGTAGGAGACTACACACAAATCGCCTAGTACCTGCACAGACAATCAAGAACCTTGCAACCAACACGATAAAGGGGTTGTCAATCCCTTCACGACCACCTGCAAAAGTGAGATCTGATAAAGATAATAAGATAAATAGTTTTGGTATTTTTTTGTATAGATTGAAAAGTAAAGATTGCAAAATAAATAGTAACCTAGAATTATAGATCGGAAACTTATATGATGTAAAGTAGACCCGGGGGCCATAGGTTTCACTAGTGGGTTCTCTCAAGATAACATATACTATGGTGGGTGAACAAATTACTGCCGAGCAATTGATAGAAAAGCGCATAGTTATGAGAATATCTAGGCATGATCATGAACATAGGCATCACGTCCGTGTCAAGTAGACCAAAACGATTCTGCATCTACTACTATTACTCCACACATCGACCGCTATCCAACATGCATCTAGAGTATTAAGTTCATAAGAATAGACTAACACATTAGGCAAGATGACATGATGTAAAGGGATAAACTCAAGCAATATGACATAAACCCCATCTTTTTATCCTCGATGGCGACAATACAATACGTGTCGGTTCCCTTTCTGTCACTGGGATCAAGCACCACAAGATTGAACCCAAAGCTAAGAACTTCTCCCATTGCAAGAAAGATCAATCTAGTAGGCCAAACTAAACCGAAAATCCAAAGAGACTTGCAAAGATATCAAATCATGCATATAAGAATTCAGAGAAGAATCAAATATTGTTCATAGATAATCTTGATCATAAACCCACAATTCATCGGATCTCGGCAAACACACCGCAAAAAGGATTACATCGAATAGACCTCTAAGAACATCGAGGAGAACTTTGTATTGAGAACCAAATAGAGAGAAAAAGCCATCTTGCTAATAACTATGGACCAGAAGGTCTGTGGTAAACTACTCACACATCATCGGACAGGCTATGGTGTTGATGTAGAAGCCCTCCGTGATCGAATCCCCCTCCGGCAGATCGCCGGAAAAGGCCCAAGATTGGATCTCACTGGTACATACGGTTGCGGCAGTGGAAAAGTGGTTTCATGGCTCCCCTGGATGTTTTCAGGGTATAAGAGTATATATAGGCGAAAGAAGTAGGTCGGTGGAGCTCCGTGGGGCCCACTAGGGTGGGGTGCGCGCCTATCCCCCTAGGCGTGCCCCCTGCCTCGTAGAAGCTTTGTGGATTTCCAGGCTTGTACTCCAAGTTTCCCGGGTGATGTTTGTTCCAAGAAAGATCCTCGCGAAGGTTTCGTTCTGTTTGGATTCCGTTTGATATTCCTTTTCTGCGAAACACTGAAATAGGCAAAAAACAGCAATTTCCACTGGGCCTTTGGTTAATAGGTTTGTCCCAAAATAATATAAAAGTGCATATTAAAGCCCATTAAACATCCAAAACAGATAATATAATAGCATGGAACAATCAAAATTATAGATACGTTGGAGACGTATCACCGCCATGGGTCTGGAGTGAGCACTTTTGCGCTTAGTGTAGGTGCTTAGGAAAATGCTTAGGTGCGTATGATGTGGTAGATGCATTGGAATGGAGGGGCGCCTTTATATGAGTGCAAACTGCGTTAGATTCACATCGTGCTGGCTCTTTTTCCGGTCATCCTCCCATTACTTCCCCAAAAATGCTAGACATACAAACAAATACATAAGTTTACAAACTCTTTCTATCTACTAACCAATCACAAACTTGGATCTCCCCTGATTTTCAGGGGGGTGGGCCGCCTCCCCACCTATTGACCAATCAAGCTAACCCTCTTTGTAAAACCCTGTAACTTATTTGTACGTGTAGCATTACTATTACTTCCTTCATGCATTCATGATGCTAATTGAAGGAGGATGCATCATTGGCCGGTCAACATTTTGGGAACCGCTACCCTCTCCCTTGTCTACATAAAGCCGTATCAGGAACTACGCCGCCCACTGCCAAATCGAATAGTACTGCGCCGCCCGCTACACGCCCGGCTAAACACGCCTCCTAGCCTCTACCAAACGCCTCCGTTAAACCTGCATGCAAATCGAGAAACCTACTCCGGCCACATGTACGTTCATGAGCGGGCCGGAATTAAACGCAACATCGGCCGAGCTCCTCCCATTCGCCCTCAGTTTAAACGAGGCCAGACACCGGCCAAGCTCCTACCGTCCGCCCTCTATTTAAACGAGGCCAGACAGACAGCGGGCAAGAATCACACCCCTCCGCCACTGCCCCATCTCCTCATTCACCATTTCTCCACTCTTTCGATGGCTTCCGAGGAGTCGTTCTCCGGCATACTACCCGGCTGGGTGGCCCGCCGAGCCCTCCGGATACAAGCGAGGCCGCTCGGTGCTTCACCAACCTCACTTGGCCCGATAGAGCCAGTTGCCGACCCAAGCCGGCGTGTGGTTCAACAACTCGCCGCTCTAGTTCAGCTCGATGAGGAGTGGAGAGTTGCTCCATGCTGACACGGCGGAGAGCATGGTGGCACAGTCATTGTCGCTACCGCGTCGTTCCATGCTACCAGTGTCTGCGGTGGCCGCACCTACCGTGCATGTGGCAGCGCCATGCAGGCAGAGACAGAAGCCGTCTGCGTGGAGAGCAATGAGTCAGTGGACAGCTTCTCCGTGTCCGCCGCCATCATAAAGGAGAAGTAGAACACGAGAGGCCGCCGCCACTTTGGTCCCATGAAGGCCACCGATGAGGCGACGACTGCGTATTCAGGTGGTTTCTTTGCTGCTTCGTCTCTTCCGAGGACCTTCGTTGACACCGCTAGTGTCTGTTGGACATGAGGAAGACAAAGGGATCCGCGGGCGGCCATTTAGATTTGGCACTCCCTCCGTCCAGAAATATTTGTTCTCAAAATGGATAAATTGGACGTATCTATAACTAAAATAAGTCCAGATACATCCATATCTAGGACAAGTATTTTCGGACGGAGGGAGTATTAATTATACCACGAGAGCCGGATTAGCACCGCTTAGTTCATGTAAATGTAATGAAATCCATCATGTTTATATGAAGATATGCCTTTTTTATACGAAATCCTTCATGCTTATATGAAATCAGTCCATGTTTGCACGAATTTCCTCTAGTTGGTTAGAGTTATGAAAATGTATGCCACTAGCGTTTGATATCGTCCTCCGCAGAAGGAAGCGGGAGGAAATTTGCCGGCTGCCGTTGGAGTTACTCTTATGCTGGAAATAATAGAGTCACATCCAATCCATTTGAGTTAATTGCGTGTATGATTATCCCTCTATAAAAATTTAATTGCATGTACAATGTACACGTGACTTGCAGGGTGGCTGCAACTTCATACAGAAAGTAAAAAAGAAACAAATCCATCCTTAATCTTGTATTCTAAGTACTCTGTGAGTTCCACTGTCAGTTCAGTAGCGAAAGATATATATATTAAATATAAATAATATATAATATAAAAATCTAAAGTTAAAGACATAATTCGAACTCAGGTCATCGCGTTGCAAGCATCCGGCGCTAACCAGTCCAGCACATTTTCGTTGTGGACCATGCTGGAGATATATCTTTATGTCTACTCTTATACTCCCTCCATTCCTAAATAGTTGTCTTTTTCAGATTTGAAATAGACTACCACATACGGATGTGTATGTAGACATATTTTAGAGTCTAGATTCACTCATTTTGCTCCGTATGTAGTCACTTGTTGAAATATATAAAAAGATAAATATTTAGGAATGGAGGGAGTAGAAAATAGAATTGGTGATGATGGTGTGTGTGCCATCTTGCAATATAGGCCGTCGGATTTATATCTAACGGATAGGAAGGAAACTATGGCAATTTTGCAAAAAGATACCCACACCCCTCTGCACATTTACAAATAAGGCCTTTCCTCGTTCATCCTTTTCTCTCACAAGATAAACTACTCATACAAATGCATCTTGATGTTTCGTGCAACGCATAGGCATCTAGCTAGTTTCTTTTAAAATAGTTACTGCGATAATTGGGTTGAAGTGATATATTTTATGTCTGCCCCGAATGATTTCAGATTCACTAGTAGTAACAAATAAAAGGTTCAATTGTTAATTAACAGAAAACAGGGTGGAAACTATCGGATGAGGCCGGTAAAAACAAGGCACACTGGGTTAAGCGTCATCGTCACTATAGCTGTGTGCGTGCGAGAAGTCTACATATTGAGGGGGCTACGGAGAGAAAGATGTATCGAGTGTGCTTGCGCGAGGCACAGAGACACAACTAGTGTGTGTGTGTGTGTGTGTGTGAGAGAGAGAGAGAGAGAGAAACCAGTTGATAGATTAAGATCAAGATCGAGTTGTCACCCATCTGCTGTCATTGTTGGGGGGCAGGGGGAGGGAGAGAAAGACGTATCGAGAGTGTCCGCGCGGTTGGCACAAAGGCACAACTAGCGAGTGTGTGTATGTGTGTGTGTTTGAGAGAGAAGCGAGTAGATAGATTACTATCAAGATCGAGGTACCACTCTACTCCTTCGGTGTCGGGTAGTGTACATGTGTGTGTGTGAGAGAGAAGCCAATAGATAGATTAGTATCAAGATCGGGGTGTCACCCTGCTCCTTCGGTGCCGGGAAGTGTGTGTGTGTGGGTGTGTTGGGGGGGCAATGACACTTAGATATAAGGAGAAGGAGTTTGTGTGACACGTATGTATATTAAGGGATAGGTAGATAGCATGTGTGTGAGGCATACTTAAAGCATCATGGAGATAAACAAATGGTGTGCATGCAAGTGTTAGAAAAAATGAAGAGAGAAACAATGTCTACGCGCGCGCGCGCGCGCGTGTGTGTGAGAGAGAGAGATAGAGAAATCTCAAAACAAAAGGTGCTCTGCTGGAATCCCATTGTATGTATTCATATGGTTCCAGAACTCGAGTTAACCTAAGACATAATTATACTTTGAGACATTAGTGGCGGTGGGTGGGCAGAATTAAAGGGGTGGGTGTGTTCGACAGAGAGAGCGTGTGTGTTTCTGTGTGAGAGACTTGTAGGACAGAGTAGAAAGACAAATTCTAACCTTGACGGAGGGAGAGAAATACATGAAGTGCGCGTGTGTGATTCTGATGCCCACGGAGAAATGAGACATGTATGCGTGCGAGAGAGGTTGCACAATTCATTCACGTATCACTATCTAGCGACTGTGGACGTGCATCACTTGAACATAAAGCAATATATACTTCATATTGTGGCCAAAGATACAATATCGATTCAACGCTATAAAGATTGTTCACTCACATATCACATTTTTCTAATTAATCCTTTTCAATTGTGCATGCCAAAGTTAGAGTGATGTTTCTTCAAACAATCAATGTAGCTATCATGTACATGCACCATTGTTAGTCTTGCATTCAAATTCATTAGTCTTGGAGGGAGTAATATATGTAATATTCATATATGAACTCAACATCCATTTCTTTTTGTGCGCCTCTACAATATCCATTTCTTTTGTGGGACTAAAATATCCATTTCTTTTTGTGCGCCTCTACAATAACACGTCAATGCATTATGTTTAAAGTAAATAACCAATGGCACTAAATTATCTATTTACACGAGAAATACATAGGCTCAGTGTTTGATCCCTTTTTTTGTGAATGTGCCTATACACCCGTACGATTGGCCGCGCCCTTGTGAATGTCCAAGATATCGGTGCATCATCCTGAGTTATTATCTTTTTTTTCTGGGGTGGACTTCACACCAGTTATTAACTGCTGACGCGTGCCCCGTGTACACAGTCTCGCATGATCTTCCCGCTAGCACTGTCCAAAATTAGTTGAAACTGGCTACGAACGATCCCGCGGGCGGCAAAATCTCCCGCCTCCTTCTAAAATTTCTGCCACCTAGTCTTTAGCATGCGAAATTTCCCTTTTATCCTAGGTGCACGGAGAACAATAGTTACAGATACCACCCTCATTTACATAATTGGTTGGGGCTGCTTTGGTAACTTCCAGTCCCCCCCACCACACGGCACCCCATTTCCTCTCCCCCTCCCACAAAAATGACTAACTCCACAACACCAGAGCATCTTACATCACGCCGTCCATACTTCATCGGTCTTTCTACCCCTCCCCTCTCGAAACCCTAGACTGCTCATCCACTGGCGTACCAGATCCCATTCGCTGCCAGCAGCATCCACCTCGCCGGATCTTCTTTTGTGACCGCATCTACCCCTTCCACCTCCCCTAGAAACAAGTAGACTACTCATCCACCACTTTACCATAGCCCATTCAATGTCGGCCTTGTCCACGGTGCCGGATCTGCTTCGCCGGTACTCTCGTCAACCGCAACACATCTGAAGTGGCTACTTCGTACTCCCCAACGGAGACGCTTCGTCCACACCCCCCGGAGCCGCCCCACCGACGCCCCCATCGACGGCCTCTGATCCTCTTTGCCGACACCTTCCTCAACCCTACCGGAGCCGCTTCGCCGACACCATCGTCAACCCTACAGGAGTAGCTTCGCCCATACCATTCTCAACCCTACCAGGGCCGCTTTGCCAACTCACAAGTCCACGGCCTCAGATCCGCTTCATTGCACCCTCGTCCTACCTACCGGAGCAACTTTTGACGCCCCGTCCACGGCCATAGATCTGCATCATCGACACCATCCTGAACCCAACCATTGGAGCAGCTTCACCGACGCCCTCGTCCACGGCCTCAGATCCGCTTTGCCCACATCGTAGTCCCCCCTACCGGAGCCGCTCTACAAACACCCTACTCCACGGTTCTAGATCTCCTTACCGGACCCCGACAGCCAGTGCAACATCATCACCCTTGTCGTTTCTAACCTAATTCCCACCGTCTGGCAAGATGCCAAGCACCCCCCATGGCCTAGGTACTTGTCACCTTTAAACCCGTCCAGCATCACCTACCCGATGTACTTCAAATATACTAACAGGTTGTTGTTACATGTTATGCAGCTGGCAAAAACTAGAAGGACGATGTTTCTTCTAGATCTAACAGCTTGGCCAACCAAGATCCTGGACCAAGGCATTGCTATGATCTTGTAAGTGCGTCTCTCTCTCTCTGTCTCTGTCTCTCTCTCTCTCTCTTGTATTGTTGTGTGCCTGCCAGCGTACTTTGCTAGGATTTTCGACCAGTAATCCCTTTGTGCAGACAATGATTTCTACTACTGACTGCTAAAATAGATATGCAGATGTCATGCATGATACTACCTCCGTTCCTAAATATAAGTCTTTCTAGAGATTCCACTATAGGCTACATACAGAGCAAAATGAGTGAATCTACACTCGAAAATGCATCTATATACATCTGTATGTGGTCACTGGAATCTCTACAAAGACACATACAACAGATGTAGTACATTACAAAAAATCATAGGTGGCATTTAGGAATTCTAGTGCACTACATTAGGCTCCCTTAGAGTGCCTGCTAGTCTAGCACACAGAGTCATGGCTAGTTTATGCTCCACACAAAATTGTTAATTGGTGGTTTAAATATGCGCAAGGGATATGCAATGTATTATCATGTAGAGATGTCTAAAATTTGCCATGTCAACTTGCAGATAGGGTTATGCAATGAAGAAGTACAAGATGTATGTGGCAATTTCATGGAACATTGCAAAAAAAGGAGAGGCAGTGGTGAGCCTATACAGTGTGCTATGGTAGGTCACTCCGGCCCTGTTCTTTTGCAGGATTCTCCCAGAATCTGCCCCTCTCTAGCTTCTCCTAGAATCTTTTACCTCCTTTTGTTTTACAATCCTACCTAATTAGACCCTATAACTAGATAGTATTGTAAAACAATTGGGGCTCAAAGATTCTGCGAGAATCTGGGTAGGGGTCAGATTCTGGGACAATCTGGCAAAAGAACTGGGCCTCCATTGCAATCATCGTGACATGTTATTTGTATGTCAGTTCTATTGGCCAAGTTTCTTATGGACAATTATTACGAGTTATCCTAAGAAAATAAGCACCTATGAATATAAGCTCCAGGTAATAAGCCAACCAGTTCTTTTCATTGCCTTCCTTTTCAGCTTATCTTTGGTATGATCAATGAAAAGTCTAGATTGCATTATATTTTGTCATTTTGCTGCCCATATGAAAATTAATTTAACTTGAAAACATGAAAAATTGAACCTAGTGCATTAATTAATATGATTGGAAAACAGACCATCAATATTTGTTCAAAATGCAAATACAAAGATACCATCTACTTGGCACAATCTACTTTGGTCAATGTCTTCCATAGAGATCCCATTGCCTAATTTAAACGAAGAATGCATGACCCAAATTTAAATGAAGAACAATTATTTATCGAAATTCTATGATCCAAGTGGCTGCTTATTATCATATAGCAGCACCACCTGAAAGCATCATATAGCAGCAGTAGCTCATAGCAACTCATCATACAACAACAGCCGTGTGCAATTCATGATATACCAGGAGCAGCTCACAGCAATTCATCATATAGTAGTAGCAGGAGCAGCTCATAGCAATTCATCATACAACAGCAGCAGGAGCAACTCATAGCAATTCATCATATAGTAGCAACAAGAGCAGCTTATATCAACTCATCATATAGTAGCAGCAGTAGCAGCTCATAGCAATTCATCATATAGCAGCAACAGCTCATAGCATTTCATCATATAGAAGCAGCATGAGTAGCTCATAGCAATTCATCATATAGCAGCAGCAGGAGCAGCTCATAGCAATGCATCGTACAGCAGCAGAAAAAACATCTCATAGCAATTCATCATATAGCGGATCAGAATGAAAATTTGGCAAAAAATGAGAGGAGATCCTCACCTTGTTGGATGAGCTGATCCTTCAACAGCACCTCAAGGCCACGACCTGGGAGGAGGGGAGGGTGAATGAGGTGCCTTCTGCCGTAGTGTGGCATCGATGTAGTTGTCGGCGCCCATCGGAGTAGTGCGTTGGATGAACCACAGTGGAGCAGCTCCTGGAGACCATGAGAATGAGGGGCGGCGCCAGAGGGAGGAGCAGCCAGGGAGATTTGCCCCTACCCGCCGGCCATGTAGCCTAGCTGGACATAGCATCGTCGAGGACCAGGCCAGATGGGACCAGTGGCGACGGCTCGCTGGAGGAACCCCAGTGCTGCAGGCAGGGGATCGAGATAGAGGGAAAGGGGAGAGGAGATGCAAGCGGGCAGGGCAATGAACACTTGCGTGTTTGTTTTTACTTGAGGGTCAGGTGTGACGCGGGCGTGAGCAGTGCTGACCCACAAGTATAGGGGATCTATCGTAGTCCTTCCGATAAGTAAGAGTGTCGAACCCAACGAGGAGCAGAAGGAAATGATAAACGGTTTTCAGCAAGGTATTCTCTGCAAGTACTGAAATAAGTGGTAACAGATAGTTTTGTGGTGAGATAATTTGTAACGAGCAACAAGTAACAAAAGTAAATAAATTGCGGCAAGGTGGCCCAATCCTTTTTGTAGCAAAGGACAAGCCTAGACAAACTCTTATATAAGGAAAAGCGCTCCCGAGGACACATGGGAATATCGTCAAGCTAGTTTTCATCACGTTCATATGATTCGCGTTCGGTACTTTGATAATTTGACATGTGGGTGGACCGGTGCTTGGGTGCTGTTCTTACTTGAACAAGCATCCCACTTATGATTAACCTCTATTGCAAGCATCCGCAACTACAACAAAAGTATTAAGGTAAACCTAACCATAGCATGAAACATATGGATCCAAATCAGCCCCTTGCGAAGAAACGCATAAACTAGGGTTTAAGCTTCTGTCACTCTAGCAACCCATCATCTACTTATTACTTCCCAATGCCTTCCTCTAGGCCCAAATAATGGTGAAGTGTTATGTAGTCGACGTTCACATAACACCACTAGAGGGTAGACAACATACATCTCATCAAAATATCGAACGAATACCAAATTCACATGACTACTAATAGCAAGACTTCTCCCTTGTCCTCGGGAACAACCGTAACTACTCACAAAGCATATTCATGTTCATAATCAGAGGGGTAATAATATGCATAAAGGATCTGAACAAATGATCTTCCACCAATTAAACCAACTAGCATCAACTACAAGGAGTAATTAACACTACTAGCAACCTACTAGCACCAATCCCGGACTTGGAGACAAGAATTGGATACAAGAGATGAACTAGGGTTTTGAGATGAGATGGTGCTGATGAAGATGTTGATGGAGATTGCCCTCTCCCGATGAGAGGAGCGTTGGTTATGACGATGGGGATGATTTCCCCCTCCGGGAGGGAAGTTTCCCCGGCGGAACAGCTCTGTCGGAGCTCTAGATTGGATCGGCCAAGGTTCCGCCTCGTGGAGGCGGAGTTTTGTCCCGAAAGGTTGCTTCTTATTTTCTTTCTCGACGAAAGACTTCATATAGGAGAAGATGGTCATCGGAGAGCCACCAGGGGGCCCACGAGGTAGGGGGCGCGCCCTAGGGGGGCCACCCTCGTGAGCAGGATGTGGGCCCCCTGGTCTTCATCTTTGGCAAGGATTTTTCATTATTTATTATAAGGTGTTCCGTGGAGTTTCAGGACTTCTGGAGTTGTGCAGAATAGGTCTCTAATATTTGCTCCTTTTCCAGCCCAGAATTCTAGCTGCCGACATTCTCCCTCCTTATGTAAACCTTGTAAAATAAGAGAGAATAGCCATAAGTATTGTGACATAATGTGAAATAACAGCCCATAATGCAATAAATATCGATATAAAAGCATGATGCAAAATGGACGTATCAACTCTCCCAAGCTTAGACCTTGCTTGTCCTCATGCGAAAGCCGATAACAATAAATATGTCCCCATGTTTAGAGGTAAAGGCATCGATAAAAATAAAATACGGACATGAGGGAATCATGATCATTCTTAGAACAACAACTTATATAATTCTTGTCATATGATCTCTAATGCTAGAGTAATAATGTAATCACAATATCAAGTATGAATCGTAAACTTCATTGAGAACTAACAAACTACAATCTCGGTCATTGAAGCAATTGCAATTTATCATAACATAGGAAAGAGTCAATGTATAAGAGCTTTTCAGCAAGTCCACATACTCAACTATCATATAATCTTTCACAATTGCTGACACTCACGCAATACTTATGGGTATGGAGTTTTAATCAGACATAGAGAAAGATAGGGGCTTATAGTCTTGCCTCCCAACGTTTTAACTCGAGGGTAATGTCAACAGTAATAGTTCATGTAAACTCACATCCAATTAGCCATATAAACCAGGATCTTTCCAACATATTGTGCTTGCCAAAGGATAAAGTGTAAAAAGGAAGGGTGAAAATCATCATGACTCTTGCATAAGGTAGAAGATAATGATAAAAGATAGGCCCTTCGCAGAGGGAAGCAAAGGTTGCCATGCGTTTTTATGGTTGGATGCACAAAATATTAATGCGAAAGAACGTCACTTTATATTGCCCCTTGTGATATGAACCTTTATTATGCAGTCCGTCGCTTTTATTACTTCCACATCACAAGATCGTATAAAATTTATTTCTCCCACACCAATCGTACATATTTAGAGCAATTTTTATTTCTTTGCACCGATGTCAACTTACTTGAAGGAGCTTATTCAATCCATAGGTAGATATGGTGGACTCTCATGGCAAAACTGGTTTAAGGGTATTTGGAAGCACAAGTAGTATCTCTACTTGGTGCTGAGAATTTGGCTAGCATGAGGGGGAAAGGCAAGCTCAACATGTTGGAGGATCCAAGACGATATAATTTATCTCAGATGTAAGCAAACATAACCCATTATGTTGTCTTCCTTGTCTAATGTCAACTCTTTAACATGTCATATTTTAATGAGTGCTCACAATCATAAAAGATGTCCAAGATAGTGTATTTATATGTGAAGACCTCTCTTTGTTTATTACTTCCTATTAATTGCAACGATGACCAAAACTATGTTTGTCAACCCTCAATAACTTTTATTCATCATACTCTTTCTATGTGAGCTCATTACTCTCCATAAGACTCACGTGATCTCTTTGTTTCTTTTTATTTCTTTCTCTTTTCCTTTATTTACTTGGGATCATGGCAAAAATAATCAAGCCCTTGACTCAACACTAATCTTTATTATATAGCTTGCGGACTCGATTACATAGAAGGACAATAAAGCAAAACTCACAACTAGATCATACTTAGAACTTTGATTCTACTAGATCAAAATACTACTAATAGGATCGAACTACGGAAAACGGTAAAGATAAAAGTGATGGTGATACGATACCGGGGCACTCCCCCAAACTTGGCAGTTGCGAAGTGGAGTGCCCATACCCAGATACTCAATTCTTCTTTGTTGGAGGAGGCAGTGGAGGTGTTGTTGATGATGCGGGCTTGTCATCCATCTTCCAAGGCATAGGTTCACCATCATAGAAGGATGATCGAGTCTCTGGAATCCTCGAATCTGCAGCCAAACTCATTCTTTTGAATCTATATTCATACTCATAGTTTTGATTTTGCAGGTCATAGATTTGGGCTTGGAGGTGCTCGATCTTCTCATGTAGCTTGAAGATGGCCTCCTCGGTGTTCTTGGCATCCGGCTTGTAGTTGTTAGTGAACTCCGCGAGCATCATGTGGCTAGCATTGATTCCATGCTCGACCATCCCCTGGCACTTGAAAACTTGTTGCTCCATTGCTTCGAGCCTCGCCTCCATGCTTCCGGTTCCCTTTGGTCCCTCAGCATCACGGATGTGCAGCAACCCATCATGCATCTCAATGGTTTGAGGGTGTCGCAGCACCTCTACGAGGTAAGCGTTGATGACCTTCTCGAAGAACTTGTCCTTGGAAGCACTTGGGGACGTCATGATAACCTAGATCTATCAGAAAAACAGCTCGAAACAAAAACAGGAAATTTTTGCGTGATATGGGAGTCAAAACCCCCGAGAGATTATATAATGAATTTTTACCGACCAAAATACGTATCGTGCAAGAAAACGGAGTCCGGAAGGCACACGAGGTGCTCACGAGGTAGGGGGCGCGCCCTCCACCCTCGTGGGGCCCTCGTGTCCTTCCCGGACTACTACTTAATTTTCCATTTTTCTAAATATTCCAAAACGGAGAAATATTGCCTTAAAAATTGTTTTGGAGTCGGTTTACTTACTGTACCACATACCTATTCCTTTTTGGAGTTTGAAACATTCAGGAAAGTGTCCCTTATGTATTCCTCCGAAGTTACGGTTTCAATAATATTGGTTTCAACATTTATGGGATTACCTGAGATATAATGTTTGATTCTTTGACCGTTTACCACCTTCGGATTTGTGCCTTCGAAGTTGTTGATTTTTATGGCACCGAAACGATAGGCCTCCTCGACAACATAGGGGCTTTCCCATTTAGAGATAAGTTTCCCTGCAAAAAATCTTAAACGAGAGTTGTATAGCAATACATAATCACCTACATTAAACTCATGCTTTTGTATCCTTTTGTCATGCCATCTTTTAACCTTTTCTTTAAACAACTTGGCATTTTCATAAGCTTGAGTTCTCCATTCATCTAGTGAGCTAATATCATATAACCTCTTCTCACCGGCAAGTTTAAAATCATAATTTAGTTCTTTAATAGCCCAATAAGCCTTGTGTTCTAGTTCGAGAGGTAAGTGACATGCTTTTCCATAGACCATTTTATACAGAGACATACCCATAGGATTTTTATATACAGTTCTATAGGCCCATAATGCATCATCCAGTTTCTTGGACCAATTCTTTCTAGACCTATTGACAGTCTTTTGCAAAATTAATTTGAGTTCTCTATTACTCAATTCTACTTGACCACTAGACTGTGGGTGATACGGAGATGCAATTCTATGATTGACGTCATATTTAGCAAGCATTTTACGGAAAGCACCATGGATAAAATGTGAACCACCATCAGTCATTAAATATCTAGGGACTCCAAACCTCGGAAAAATAACTGCTTTAAGCATTTTAATAGAAGTGTTATGATCAGCACTACTAGTTGGAATAGCTTCTACCCACTTAGTAACGTAATCAACATCAACTAAAATATGTGTATATCCATTAGAGGCAGGAAAAGGTCCCATATAATCAAAGCCCCAAACATCAAACGGTTCAATGACAAGTGAATAATTCATAGGCATTTCTTGACGTCTACTAATATTACCAATTCTTTGATATTCATCACAAGATAGGACAAACTTACGGGCATCCTTGAAGAGAGTAGGCCAATAAAAACCGGATTGCAATACCTTATGTGCAGTTCTATCTCCCGCGTGGTGTCCTCCATAAGTTTCGGAGTGGCACTTGCGTAGGATCTGTTCCTGTTCATGCTCAGGTACACAACGTCTAATAACACCATCTACTCCTTTATAAAGATGTGGGTCATCCCAAAAGTAATGTCTCAAATCATAGAAGAACTTTTTCTTTTGTTGGTATGTGAATCTAGGTGGTATAAATTTAGTAACTATGTAATTAGCATAATCAGCATACCAAGGGGTACTACGAGAAGTACTTATGACATTTAATTGTTCATCAGGAAAGCTATCATCAATAGGTAGTGGGTCATCAAGAACATTCTCTAACCTAGATAAGTTGTCTGCAACGGGGTTCTCAGCTCCTTTTCTATCAATAATATGCAAATCAAATTCTTGTAGCAAGAGAACCCATCTAATAAGTCTAGGTTTAGCATCTTTCTTCTCCATAAGATATTTAATAGCAGCATGATCATTGTGGATAGTTACTTTAGAATCAACAATATAAGGTTTGTACTTATCACAAGCAAATACAACTGCTAAAAGGTCTTTTTCAGTAGTAGCATAATTTCTTTGAGCATTATCTAGAGTCTTACTAGCATAATGGATAACATTTAATTTCTTATCAACTCTTTGCCCTAGAACAGCACCTACAGCATAATCGCTAGCATCACACATAATTTCAAAGGGTAAATTCCAACCAGGTGGCTGAACAATAGGTGCAGAGACTAATGCTTTCTTAAGTATTTCAAATGCTTCTACACAATCATCATCAAAGACAAATGGTATATCTTTTTGTAATAAATTAGTCAGAGGCCGAGAAATTTTCGAGAAGTCCTTAATGAACCTCCTATAAAATCCGGTGTGACCAAGGAAACTTCTTATACCTTTAATGTCCTTGGGACATGGCATCTTTTCAATAGCGTCAACCTTGGCTTTATCAACTTCAATACCTCTTTCAGAAACTTTATGCCCCAAGACAATACCCTCATTAACCATAAAGTGGCACTTTTCCCAATTCAAGACAAGATTAGTTTCTTCACATCTCTGCAAAACTCGATCAAGATTGCTCAAGAAATCATCAAAAGAAGATCCATAGACGGAAAAGTCATCCATGGAAACCTCACAAATCTTTTCACAAAAGTCAGAGAATATAGCCATCATGCATCTTTGAAAGGTAGCAGGTGCATTACATAAACCAAAAGGCATACGTCTATAAGAAAAAGTACCAAAAGGGCATGTAAAAGTAGTCTTTGATTGATCTTTAGCTGACACAGGTATTTGAGAGAAACCAGAATAACCATCTAGAAAGCAGTAGTGTGTATGTTTGCATAATCTTTCTAGCATTTGATCGATAAAGGTAAGGGGTAATGATCTTCCTTAGTAGCCTTATTTAATTTGCGGAAATCAAGTACCATCCTATAACCTGTAATAATTCTTTGTGGAATCAATTCATCTTTATCATTAGGAACAATAGTAATGCCTCCCTTCTTAGGGACACAATGAACAGGACTTACCCACTGACTATCAGCAACGGGATAAATTATACCTGCCTCTAGAAGCTTTAGTATTTCTTTTCTTACCACTTCTTTCATTTTAGGATTCAGACGTCGTTGAGGATCACAAACTGGTTTGGCATCTGCTTCCAAATTTATTTTATGTTGACATAGAGTGGGACTAATGCCCTTAAGATCATCAAGAGTGTATCCAATAGCAGCACGGTGCTTCTTCAGAGTTTTCGATAATCTTTCTTCTTCATGTTCTGAAAGGTTAGCACTAATAATAACAGGATATATCTTATTTTCATCAAGATAAGCATATTTAAGATTATCAGGCAACGGTTTAAGCTCAAACACGGGATCACCCTTAGGTGGAGGGGGATCCCCTAGGATTTCAACAGGCAAATTGTGTGTCAGCATAGGTTCCTGTTTAAAGAATACTTCATCTATTTCCCTTCTTTCATTCATAAACATATCATTCTCATGGTCTAGCAAATATTGTTCTAAGTGATCACTAGGAGGTACGACAATAGAAGCAAGACCAATAATTTCATCCTTACTAGGCAATTATTCTTCATGGTGTTGTTTACTAAATTTAGAGAAATTAAATTCATGAGTCATATCATCTAAGCCGACAGTAACAACATCCCTTGTGCAATCTATGGTAGCATTAACAGTATTTTAGAAGGGTCTACCAAATATAATGATACAAAAGCTATCTTGTGAGGAACCAAGAACAAGAAAATCAGCAGGATATTTAGTTTTCCCACACAAGACTTCAACATCTCTAACAATTCCCATTGGTGAAATAGTATCTCTATTAGCAAGTTTAATTGTGACATCAATATCTTCTAACTCAATAGGTGAAATATCATGCATAATTTCATTGTATAAGTCAATAGGTATTGCACTAGCACTAGCACCCATATCACATAAGCCATGATAACAATGATCTCCTATTTTAACAGAAATAACAAGCATGCCTATCACATGTCTAGGTTTATCTGTATCACGGGGTTTAGCAATTCTAGCAGTTTCATCACAGAAATAAATAACATGCCCATCTATATTATCAGACAAGAGATCTTTAACAATAGCAATATTAGGTTCAACTTTAACTTGCTCAGGAGGTGTATATGTTTTAATATTGCTTTTACGAACCACATTTGAAGCTTTAGCACGATCCTTTATCCTAACAGGGAAAGGTGGTTTCTCAACATAACAAGTAGGAACAATAGGATCATTATAAGTGACAGTATTTTCTTCAACTTTAATAGGTGCAACTACTTTTACTTCTATGGGAGGATGATATTTAAACCACTTCTCCTTAGGGAGATCAACATAAGTAGCAAAAGATTCACAAAAAGAAGCTACTATCTCAGAATTGAGTCCATATTTAGTGCTAAACTTACGGAAAATATCGGTATCCATAAAAGATTTAACACAATCAAACTTAGGTGTCATAACTGACTCCTTACCTTTGTCGAGGTCCCAATCTTCAGAGTTGTGTTTAATTCTATCCAATAAATCCCATCTAAATCCAATAGTCTTCATCATAAAAGATTCGGCACAAGAAGTATCGAGCATGGTGCGATTATTTTCAGAAAGCCAAGCATAAATTTTTTAAGAATTGTTTCTCTTGGGAGCTCATGATTGGGGCATGAATATAGCATTGATTTAAGCCTCCCCCAAGCTTGAGCGATGCTTTCACCTTCGCGAGGCCAACAATTATATATATAATTGTGATCACGATGAACAAGATGCATAGGTTAATACCTTTGATGAAATTCCAATTTCAATCTTCTATAGTTCCATGATCCCATATCATCACATAGCCTATACCATGTCAATGCGTCTCCCTTCAAAGATAAAGGGAAGCCCTTCTTCTTAGCAACATCATCGGGTATACCTGCAAGCTTAAATAATCCACAAACTTCATCCACATATATTAGGTGTTCATCAGGATGCTTTGTTCCATCTCCTGTAAAAGGATTAGCTAGCAGTTTTTCTATCATACTCGAAGGATACTCATAAGGAATTTCATTTTCAATAGGTTCAGTAGGTTGAAGCGCAACTCTTTGCTCTACTGGTCGGGGTGAAGATACCCCGAACAAGCCCCTCAGAGGATTACTTTCCATAGTAACAAGTGACAGTAAATTTCAGCACACTATATAAATTTTTCCTTACCAAATTCCACCTACCAAAGGCGCTTCACTCCCCGGCAACGGCGCCAGAAAAGAGTATTGATGACCCACAAGTATAGGGGATCTATCGTAGTCCTTTCGATAAGTAAGAGTGTTGAACCCAACGAGGAGCAGAAGGAAATGATAAACGGTTTTCAGCAAGGTATTCTCTACAAGTACTGAAATAAGTGGTAAAAGATAGTTTTGTGGTGAGATAATTTGTAACGAGCAACAAGTAACAAAAGTAAATAAATTGCGGCAAGGTGGCCCAATCCTTTTTGTAGCAAAGGACAAGCCTGGACAAACTCTTATATAAGGAAAAGCGCTCCCGAGGACACATGGGAATATCGTGAAGATAGTTTTCATCATGTTCATATGATTCACGTTTGGTACTTTGATAATTTGACATGTGGGTGGACCGGTGCTTGGGTGCTGTTCTTACTTGAACAAGCATCCCACTTATGATTAACCTCTATTGCAAGCATCCGCAACTACAACAAAAGTATTAAGGTAAACCTAACCATAGCATGAAACATATGGATCCAAATCAGCCCCTTACGAAGCAACGCATAAACTAGGGTTTAAGCTTCTGTCACTCTAGCAACCCATCATCTACTTATTACTTCCCAGTGCCTTCCTCTAGGCCCAAATAATGGTGAAGTGTTATGTAGTCGACGTTCACATAACACCACTAGAGGCTAGACAACATGCATCTCATCAAAATATCAAACAAATACCAAATTCACATGACTACTAATAGCAAGACTTCTCCCTTGTCCTCAGGAACAAACGTAACTACTCACAAAGCATATTCATGTTCATAATCAGAGGGGTAATAATATGCATAAATGATCTGAACATATGATCTTCCACCAATTAAACCAACTAGCATCAACTACAATGAGTAATTAACAGTACTAGCAACCTACTAGCACCAATCCTGGACTTGGAGACAATAATTGGATACAAGAGATGAACTAGGGTTTTGAGATGAGATGGTGCTGATGGAGATGTTGATGGAGATTGCCCTCTCTCGATGAGAGGAGCGTTGGTGATGACGATGGCGATGATTTCCCCCTCTGGGAGGGAAGTTTCCCTGGCAGAACGGCTCTGCCGGAGCTCTAGATTGGACCCGCCAAGATTCCGCTTCGTGGCGGCGGAGTTTCGTCCCGAAAGGTTGCTTCCTATTTTTTTCTTGACGAAAGACTTCATATAGGAGAAGATGGTCATCAGAGAGCCACGAGGGGGCCCACGAGGTAGGGGGCGCGCCCTAGGGGGGGGGGGCGCCCCCACCCTCGTGAGAAGGGTGTGGGCCCCCTGGTCTTCATCTTTGGCGAGGATTTTTCATTATTTATTATAAGGTATTCCGTGGAGTTTCAGGACTTTTGGAGTTGTGCAGAATAGGTCTCTAATATTTGCTCCTTTTCCAGCCCAGAATTCCAGCTGCTGGCATTCTCCCTCCTTATGTAAACCTTGTAAAATAAGAGAGAATAGCCATAAGTATTGTGACATAATGTGAAATAACAGCCCATAATGCAATAAATATCAATATAAAAGCATGATGCAAAATGGACGTATCCACTCCCCCAAGCTTAGACCTCACTTGTCCTCAAGCAAAAGCTGATAACAATAAATATGTCCCCATGTTTAGAGGTAGAGGCGTCGATAAAAATAAAGTACGGACATGAGGGCATCATGATTATTCTCATAACAGCAACATACATAGATATTGTCATATGATTACTTATGTTCAAGTGACGATCTATTCACAATGCAAAAGAATGAATCAAAAACCTTATGATTACTTATGTTCAACTAATAGCAAGACTTCTCCCTTGCCCTCAGGAACAAAAGTAACTACTCAAAAAGCATATTCATGTTCATAATCAGAGGGGTAATAGTATGCATAAAGGATCTGAACATATGATCTTCCACCAATTAAACCAACTAGCATCAACTACAAGGAGTAATTGTAACGCCCTCAATGCGGCTATATCTCCCACGTGTTGAAGCACGACTTAGAGGCATAACCGCATTGAAAGCAATGTCGCAAGTGAGGTAATCTTCACACAACCCATGTAATACATAAGAGAAAGAGATACATAGTTGGCTTACAATCGCCACTTCACACAATACATGAATAAAGCATTACATCAACCAGATACAATCAAGGTCCGACTACGGAACCAAATCAAAAGAAGACTACCCCAAATGCTACACAGATCCCCGATCGTCCCAACTGGGCTCAACTACTGATCAACTGGACACGGAACAACACAAAGGACAAGATCTTCATCGAGATCCTCCTTGAGCTTGGTTGTGTCACCTGCTCGGTAACATCGGCACCTGCAAACTGGTTTTGGAAGTATCTGTGAGTCACGGCAACTCAGCAATCTCACACCCTCGTGATCAAGACTAGTTAAGCTTATAGGAAGGGTAAAAGGTATGAGGTGGAGCTGCAGCAAGCGACTAGCATATTTGGTGGCTAACATACGCAAATGAGAGCGAGAAGAGAAGGCAAAGCACGATCGATGAACTATGATCAAGAAGTGATCCTAGAACAACCTACGTCAAGCATAACTCCAACACCGTGTTCACTTCCCAGACTCCACCGGAAAGAGACCATCACGGTTACACACGCGGTTGATGTATTTTAATTAAGATAAACTTCAGGTTTTCTACAACCGGACATTAACAAATTCCCATCTGCCCATAATCGCGGGCATGGCTTTCGAAAGTTCAATCCCTGCAGGGGTGTCCCAACTTAGACCATCACAAGCTCTCATGGTCAACGAAGGATATTCCTTCTCCTAAGACAATCCGATCAGGCTCGGCATCCCGGTTACAAGACATCCTCGACAATGGTAAAACAAGTCCACAACACCGCCCGAATGTGCCGACAAATCCCGATAGAAGCTACACATATCTCGTTCTCAGGGCACACTCAGATGAGCGCTCCATACAACTAAAACCAAACCTTGAGTTTCCCCGAGGGGGCGCTGCATAGGGCTCTAGTTTGGACCAACACTCAGAGGAGCACTGGCCCAGGGGGGGGGGTTTAAATAAACATGACCCTTGAGTCTGCAGAACCCAAGGGAAGAAAAGGCTAGGTGGCGAATGGTAAAACCAATGTTGGGCATTGCTGGAGGATTTTTATTCAAGGCGAACTGTCAAGGGGTTCCCATTATAACCCAACCATGTAAGGAACGCAAAATCCGGGAACATAACACCGATATGACGGAAACTAGGGCGGCAAGAGTGGAACAAAACACCAGGCATAAGGCCAAGCCTTCCACCCTTTACCAAGTATATAGATGCATTAATTAAATAAGATATATTATGATATCCCAACAAAATATCCATGTTCCAACAAGGAACAAACTCCAATCTTCACCTGCAACTAACAACGCTATAAGAGGGGCTGAGCAAAGCGGTAACATAGCCAAACAACGGTTTGCTAGGACAAGGTGGGTTAAAGGCTTGGCTCAACAATATGGGAGGCATGATAAGCAAGTGCTAGGTATCACAGCATAGGCATAGCAAAAGAGCGAGCATCTAGCAAGCAAAGATAGAAGTGATTTCGAGGGTATGGTCATCTTGCCTGAGATCCCGCAAGGAAGAAGAACGAGTCCATGAAGAAGACAAACGGACGAAGTCGAACGGGTCCTCACAAACGCGATGTTATTGGAACCAACCCGAAGAAGCAACACCGGAAAGAAGCACACAACATAGTAAACAACCAACACATGAACATGGCATGATATGCGGGATGCGGTATGCAGTGCATATGCATGATTTGGAAAGGAATGATTGAACCTGGCCTCAACATGGAAATCCAATAGTGCCATTGGAAAGGTGAGGTGATTTCGGTTGAAATCGATATAAAGATCACCGGAATCGGATGCATGGTTTGGAAATGGCAAGCAAAACAAATATGGCACCGGTCCGCGATAAACAACAAGTGGCCTACTAAATGCATCAAGATAAATAAGCTACTGCACTCAAACATGGCAACAAAATGGATGGTAGGGACCCACTCATGATTCTTGACAAAAGATTAACACTGAGCTATGGCTAATTCACTCAATAACAGGTTCAAACAAGCATGGCAAAAGTGCAAACGATAACAGGTTACAGATTTAGTGAAATTAACAGCATGTCAGGAATTTATCATCAGGAAACAATGTTTAGAGCATGATAACTATATGCTACAGGAACATATCATGGCAAAGCAAGGCATGGCATGAAGCTACTCTAAGCATATAACAAAAGTCCCTTAGTGACCATGAGCCAAAAGGGATCAGAAAATACAATTGCAAGCATGTGAACATAGCAAAAACATAAACAGATTCAGACTTAGTGAAAAATTGGAGCATGGCAAAACAGATTAACAAGTAGGCATGTTTACGAGCTTGATGCACTACGTACAAAGCATGGCATGACAATCTGAGCATACACCCATCAAGAATACATGGCATAGAAGCTAGACATGGCAAGAACAACAACATAGCATGCACGGATCAATAGCAATAAGCTTGGCCAAATCGCTAAACATGTCAACAATCTGTCAGGATCATTTTATAGCAAACGTAGAGCTTGATTGACTCAAGCTAGGTTGCTCCATAAATGCAAACAAAGACATGGATGGATAGAGAACCACAATATTAACAAAACATCCTTACTGATCATCCTCAAAAGAGGCACGGATCACTAGGAAACAACGTCAACATATGGCATAACAACAAAATCAGGACAAGGACTTAGTGAAATTCTAAGTCCCTGAAATCAGCATCATCGAGTAAGCTACTTTGCATGCTTGTGCTAGTCACCACAAAGATCACAAAAACACATGGCATACACCCCCTGTAAAGATGGCATGGCATACAAAAAAACACATGTAGAGCTCAGGATCATAGCATGCACACATTAATCATGGCAAAAATGACAAAAGGCCATTAGCTGAAACAGATCTGACATAATCATCACATAGCCCTCTTCCAACAGCATTTCGGGCATCAAGATGAGCTCAAATGAAAATGATGCAATGAGATGAAATGATGTACTCGTTGAGACGAACATTTTGATATGCTACACAAACGAATCAGAGCAACGGTGATGAAGTTATGATGCATTGAAAATGCAAAATAATACTGGGACTTGCGGAATTCTCACCCCGCGGAAAAAGTCAACGCGATGCGGGGATCGAGGATGGCAGCGGATCTGGCCAGAACTTCGCCGGAGGAGGAGAGGATGGCGGCCGGAGAGGACGGGGAGGCGCCGGAGGAGAGATCCCGGCCTGATCCGTGCGGGGGCGAGGCGCAGCCGCTGGTGGCGCGGTGGTCGCGGCCGGGCGCGGGCTCCGGCGCGGAGGCGAGCTCGCTGGAGTTGCTCCGGCGATGCGGCTCGGCGGCGAGGTCGTGCATGGCAGCGGCGAGGACGGCGGATGGCGGCGGCGAGGGAGGCGGGGCCGGCGCGAGCGCGGCCAGGGAGGCGGCTGCGGCGGGATGGGCTCCGCGGGCCCGATCCGGGCCCGACGGGCCTGGCGCGGTGGGAGGAGAGAGAGGGCGGCAGTGGTGAGGTGGCGAGCTCCGGTTGGCTAGAGGCGGCGGCGTGGACATGTCTGGCGTGGGGAGATTTTGTCCGGTGGCGCGAGGTAGGAGGAGCTAGGGTTTCATCCGCGAAAATTTCGGGGGAAGCCACATATATATAGGTAGAGGGAGCTAGGGGAGTCCAAATGAGGTGCGGTTTTCGGCCACGCAATCGTGATCGAATGACTGAGATGATGGAGGGGGTTTAGGTGGGTTTTGGGCCACTTTGGAGAGGTGTTGGGGTGCAACACACACGAGGCCTTTCCGGTCCCTCGGTTAACCATTGGAGTATCAAACGAAGTCCAAATGGCACGAAACTTGACAGACGGTCTACCGGTAGTAAACCAAGGCCGCATGACAAGTATCGGTCCAATCCGAAAACGTTTAGTACCCACACACGAAAAGAGGTAGAAAGGGACACCGGGTGACATAGGAGCGCCGGAATGCAAAACAGACAACGGGGAAAATGCTCGGATGCATGAGACGAACATGTATGCAAATGAAATGCACATGATGACATGATATTCAATGCATGACACGCAAGCAATGACAAGGCAACAACAGCGAATAACTGAAAGACACCTGGCACAACGGTCTCGGGGCGTTACATCACTCCACCACTATGAGAGGATCTCGTCCGAGATCTAGAATGGCACTGGAGGGAGAAACAGAAGAGAAAGAGAAGATGTAAAACTAAGTTGCTCCTTTGACAAACGAGTGAAACCAAAGAGCCTTGAAAAGGTTCGTAGGTTGCATCATAATAGACATAATGGAGATTTCTTTGGAGGAATTTATGCAACCCTCTTAGCTCATTTTCTTGAGATAGACATTCGTGAGGGTGATACAGAGTTGCCTCCTGCATATTTAGATTATGACTCTATGGCTTCGCGCCAGTTTGTCGAGAGGCCTGAATCACCTCTCTTATATCGTTTAATTTTTGATAAACGATGTGTTTTCTGTATTACTCTCCCTGCTCCTGACTTCTTTGATTCACAGACAAAAAGAAGATATGTTATTACCAGAGAGGAGGCAGAAGAGTACGAGAGGAGAGCGGAGGCAGCTCGACTCCACGCTGCAGCTCAGCAGGCGATAACCGCTGCACATCAGTATGATCCCAACTATTCTTCGTCGCAGTACGATCCCAACAACTATTATTATGGATATCAGCCAGGCCAGCCGTGGCTATAGACCAACTTAGGCCAAAAGCCTAAGCTTGGGGGAGTACGTATTTCTCACCGACATTACATTTATGTTCACACACACTCATTGCTAGATGTCGGTGCTCATACTTTTTCACTATAATATCCATGCTAGTTTATTTTCTTTTTCCTGCTTTCTTCTTGTGTGTTTGTTAAACCTTAAGAAAAACCAAAAAAAATTAGTAGTAGTTTATTTTTCTGCTGTAGTAGTAATAATTAAAAAGAAAACCCCAAAATATTTCCCGTTCTTCTTTCGCTTGTTGGGAGCTTTCCCGTGTAAATAGTTTTATTTCTTTTCTTTTCTTTGGGGGTCAGTAGGAGAAGACCATAATTAAATTGTTGAAGTGGCTCTTATGTAACGCCCTCGATGCGGCTATATCTCCCACGTCTCGAAGCATGACTTAGAGGCATAACCGCATTGAAAGCAATGTCGCAAGTGAGGTAATCTTCACACAACCCATGTAATACATAAGGGACAGAGTTACATAGTTGGCTTACAATCGCCACTTCACACAATACATGACTAAAGCATTACATCATTCAAATACAATCAAGGTCCGGCTACGGAACCAAAATGGAAGAAGACTACCTCAAAAGCTACACAGATCCCCGATCGACCCTAACTGGGCTCCGCTACTGATCAACTAGAATGAAACAACATAAAGGACAAGATCTTCGTCGAGCTCCTCCTGAGCTTGGTTGCGTCATCTGCACGGACTCATCGGCACCTGCAAGCTGGTTTTGGAAGTATCTGTGAGCCACGGGGACTCAGCAATCTCGCACCCTCGTGATCAAGACTATTTAAGCTTATGGGTAAGGTAAAAGGATGAGGTGGAGCTGCAGCAAGCGACTAGCATATATGGTGGCTAACATACACAAATGAGAGCGAGAAGAGAAGGCAAAGCACGATCGAGAAACTATGATCAAGAAGTGATCCTAGAACAACCATGACGAAACACCACGTGACTTATTAAGTTCGATCTTGTTTATGTACCCAACAATATTAAATGTTGTTAAACATGGCAAGAGGGTGAAGCAAAGAAAACTACCTATCTAGTCAAGTTTAAATGAGGCCGGAAACAACAAACAACAAGTATGGAAACTCCTCATGTGCATATTTTGGTTATGGTACTGTTCTGCCCTAAACACAATTTTAGAGTTATTAAACATGCAAAGTAAAGCCACCATGTTAAACTAGGCAAAATTCTACCCCATTTACATATAAAGTTTATTAAAATCCAAGTTACGGTTATTTAGTTATGAATTAAATCATTTTAACATGGCCTATGAGAAAATTGATGCAAACAGCAAGTTAAACATTTCAACCATGGTTGAAAATTGGGTATTATGAAACTAGACAAGATTCCAAGCATTTTTCATATATAACTTATTTTAATCCGATGCATGGTTTGTGAGATATTAAATGAATGAACATGGAGGGTTTTTCTATAAAACTGCAGTTCCCTAGAATAAATACTAAATTCGTAGAACTGAAAAAAAACATTACGGGCTGAAACTGAGCAAACGGGCCAATAGGGTAATAGGCGCAACATGACTATCACACGCCCATGGCGCCAAATAGCGAAGGTTGTGGGGAGCTCACCCATGGGCTTGGCCCGTTCTATGGTGCGGTTTGGTTCTAGCAGCGGCTGGGCTAGGCCTTGCTCACGCGGCCCACAATGGCGCTGGAGGTGGGCCTTGCTGCCTATGCGCTGGAGGCGCGGTCAACGCTCGTTCGTCCCTGACGAGAGGAAGCAGGCGGCAGCGGGACTCACGGCATCGGCGGACCTCAGTGAAGAAGATGGCGGCGGCTGGGTTCATGGCTGGCGGAGAACGACGTGGAGGAGGCGTCGGGGATGGACAGCTCCGGCCGGAGACAAGACCATGACGAGGCGACCTGGGATGAAGCAGAGGAGCGGTCGCACGGGTCGAGCGCAGGAGGCGTCGTGGTAACGAGCGTCGCTGGGACGATGCAAAACGGGCACGGGAAAACGGACGGATCCGGCGTGTGGAGGATCAGATCCAGGCTCCACGGGTAACTTTGAACATCGGCGTAGGCAGAACCATGCGGCGGCGAGCTCCTGTCCATGGAAATAGAAGAGAGAGAGAGAGGATTGAGAGAAAGAAACCAGAGGAAGGATAAGAAGGGAGAGAGGGGCGCGAGGGATGAGGTCGGCCTGGATCAATGGCGGCTCATGGGGAGGTCAAGTTGGCACTGCTGCTCTTTGCCGGTGGGGACTGCTGGCTCGATCTTCTCGGGGATCAAAACAGGAGGAGCAGGATTGGTCAGACACAGAAACAGAGGAGGTGGGTGGTGATGGATCTGGGTGATGGGATGGAGTGTAGTGGTGGCGACTGGGGAGGATCCCTAGGAAATAGGGTTAGGTCCAAAATAGACTAGGGGTAGACTATATATACGGGAAAAGATGGAAGTTGGATCATTCGATTAGAATCGGACGGTTGAGAATCTATAGGTTAGAAAGTCCAAACAAGGAAACGGTGATGTTTTGTAGATGTTTGGGGATGTTCCGGACCCAACGGTGATGAATGTCCGGGTCAGGTTCGGGACAGTTTCGGACACGCGCGAGGGGTCCGCGGACTGACGAGAGAGTCTAGGTTGGGCCTGACGAATTGTGAAGAGCGGGTTGGTCTGAGAGAAGAGGGGAGAGATGCAGCCCGGCACGGTTTCCGGAGACCGAAAACGTCCGACGAAAAGACCGGCTCTACTGCCGCTATAGTTATCCGTTGGGGCGTCAAACGGACTCCGAATGCGATGAAACTTGGCAGCCGGTCTACTGACAACAAAAAAACACCACACGCCAACTTTCATCCCATTATGAGAACTTTTTTCCGGCCACTTATAAAATAATATTTCGGACGTGCCGCGGGCGCGTGCAAGTGTGTCTGGACTCAGAACAGACAACAGAAGGAACGGGGAGACGGGACAGATGCAAGTTTTGAAAACATGATGATGCAATGCACATGATGACATGATAAAATGCAACACGCACGCAAATGACATGGCAACAATAGCGAAAAACTGGAAGACACCTGGCGCATCGGTCTCGGGGCGTCACATCTTATATGCATTATTGTTGATTTAACCAAGAGCCCATATTGCCTTGTCTTCTCCTGTTTATTGAATGCTCGCAGATTCCAGCTTAGTCCAATGCACGTTCACTCTTATTATTATTCACACCGTTCGGTCGTGCAAGTGAAAGGCAATTATGATGATATATGATGGACTGACTGAGATGAGAAAAGCTGGTATGAACTCGACCTCTTTTGTTTTTGTAAATATGATGAGTCCCTCATTCTTGACTCATCTTATTATGAATAAACATGTTTGCAATGACAATTAGAGATCTTAGTTGCTTGTAACATGCTTGATTAGCTATGAGTTATAATGGTTTACCTTGTGTGCCAACATGCTATTGCGATGATTATGATGTGGTATGATGGGGTGGTATCCTCCTTTGAATGATTTAAGTGACTTGACTTGGCACATGTTCACGCATGTAGTTGAAACAAAATCAACATAGCCTTCACGATATTTATGTTCATGGTGGATTATATCCTACTCATGCTTGCATCCAATGTTTATTAATTTTAATGCATGTACATGGCTGTTGTCACTCTCTAGTTGGTCGCTTCCCAGTCTTTTGCTAGCCTTCACTCGTACTAAGCGGGAATACTGCTTGTGCATCCAATCCCTTAAACCCCAAAGTTATTCCAGATGAGTCCACTATACCTTCCTATATGCGGTATCTACCTGCCGTTCCAAGTAAATTTGTATGTGCCAAACTCTAAACCTTCAAATAAACATTCTGTTTTGTATGCTCGAATAGCTCATGTATCAACCAAGACTGTCCTTATCTTCCATGTTAGGCGGGTTATTCTCAAGAGAAGTGGACTCCGCTCCTCACTCACGAGAAAATGGCTGGTCACCGGGATGCCCAGTCCCATGCTTTATGTAAACTAAATCAAAATTAATTGCAAACAAAACTCCCCCTGGGACCTGATGTATGTTGGAGGCACTCGTTGTTTTGAGCAAGCCATGGAATGATGCTTGTTGGTGGAGGGGAGTATAAACTTTACCATTCTGTTTGGGAACCGCCTATAATGTGTTTAGCATGGAAGATATCGCCATCTCTTAGTTGTTACGTTGACAATGAAAGTATACCACTCAAAATACAAGTTATCTCTATTTCAAAACCGAGTTCTGGCACCTCTACAAATCCCTGCTTCCCTCTGCGAAGGGCCTATCCATTTACTTTTATGTTGAGTCATCACCCTCTTATTAAAAAGCACTAGCTGGAGAGCACATCTTTCATTTGCATTCATCACTATTAATTTATATTGGGTGTCACTATGATTGGATCTCTTTTACCATGAATTACAATGTCTAGTCAGTCCTTGATCTTTAAAGGTGCTCTGCATTTATGTTTTGAGGTCTTAGAAAGGGCTAGCGAGGTACCATCTTGTTATATCATATTATGATTGTTTTGAGAAAGTGTTGTCATCCGAGATTTATTATTATGGCTTGCTAGTTGATTATGCTATTGATATGAGTAATTATGAGACTTGAGAATTGTTGCAAATGTGGTTAGTTATGATCTATGCTGAAAACTTGAATGCTGGCTTGACATATTTACAACAACAAGAGCAAACAGTTTGTAAAAGTTTTTCTTCTTTCTTTCAGTTTGTCAACTGAATTGCTTGAGGACAAGCAAGGGTTTAAGCTTGGGGGAGTTGATACGTCTCCGCCGTATCTACTTTTCCAAACACTTTTGCCCTTGTTTTGGACTCTAACTTGTATGATTTGACTGGAACTAACCCGGACTAGCGCTATTTTCAGCAGAATTGCCGTGGTGTTGTTTTATGTCCAGAAAACAAATATTCTCGAAATGACCTGAAACTCCACGGAACATCTTAGAAAAAATAATAAAAAATCCTCGCCAAAGATGAAGACCAGGGGGCCCACACCCTATTCACGAGGGTGGGGGGCGCCCCCCCCTAGGGCGCGCCCCCTACCTCGTGGCCCCCCTGGATGCCCTCCGACGCCAACTCCAACTCTATATAATTGCTTTCGGAGAGAAAAAAAATCAGGGAGAAGAAATCATCACGTTTTACGATACGGAGCCGCCGCCAAGCCCTAAAACCTCTCGGGAGGGCTGATCTAGAGTCCGTCCGGGGCTCCAAAGAGGGGGATTCGTCACCGTCGCCATCATCAACCATCCTCCATCACCAATTTAATGATGCTCACCGCCATGCGTGAGTAATTCCATCGTAGGCTTGCAGGACGGTGATGGGCTGGATGAGATTTATCATGTAATCGAGTTAGTTTTGTTAGGGTTTGATTCCTACTATCCATTATGTTCTGAGATTGATGTTGCTATGACTTTGCTATGCTTAATGCTTGTCACTAGGGCCCGAGTGCCATGATTTCAGATCTGAACCTATTATGTTTTCATGAATATATGTGAGTTCTTGATCCTATCTTGCAAGTCTATAGTCACCTACTATGTGTTATGATCCGGCAACCCCGAAGTGATAATAATCGGGACCACTCCCGGTGATGACCATAGTTTGAGGAGTTCATGTATTCACTATGTGCTAATGCTTTGTTCCGGTTCTCTATTAAAAGGAGGCCTTAATATCCCTTAGTTTCCAATAGGACCCCGCTGCCACGGGACGGTAGGACAAAAGATGTCATGCAAGTTCTTTTCCATAAGCACGTATGACTTTATACGGAATACATGCCTACATTACATTGATGAATTGGAGCTAGTTCTGTGTCACCCTATGTTATGACTGTTACATGATGAACCGCATCCGGCATAATTATCCATCACTGATCCGGTGCCTACGAGTTTTCCATATACTGGTTCTTGCTTATTTAATTTCCCGCTGTTACTGTTACAATCACTACAAAATACCAAAAACATTACTTTTGCTGTGTTTACTTTTGTTGCCGCTACCACCACTATCATATTACTTTGCTACTAAACACTTTGCTGCAGATACTAAGTTTCCAGGTGTGGTTGAATTGACAACTCAGCTGCTAATACTTGAGAATATTCTTTGGCTCCCCTTGTGTCGAATCAATAAATTTGGGTTGAATACTCTACCCTCGAAAGCTGTTGCGATCCCCTATACTTGTGGGTTATCACTATACTACTGGGCCGCGATCACTTTGGGAGGTGATCACGTACTTTATACTACTACATACTTATGTTACTGTTCGAATATGGGGGCTGAAGGGACATGTGGTTCCACCCAGGTAGTGGTGGGCCTGGGTTCCGGTGGCCCCCGAGTGTTACTTTGTGGCGGAGCGACACGGCAGGTTGAGACCACCCAGAGGAGTGGTGGGCCTGGTCCCTGGTCGGCGTCCGCGGTTACATCAAATAACCCGCTTAACAAGTTTTTAATATTTGTCTGAGTTTGTCGTTGGCCTTATACGCACTCACCGCCATGTGGGACAAGTTATGGGCAACTGGCGTCGTAGTATCAGTCGAAGCTCTTCGGATGTCAGCAATGGAGCGGCGCACGTTGGATTGGACAGCGTAAAGTAACTGCCTTGTAATGGAGGTTGCAAGGTCTGCTCACCGACTTCCCTCACAACATGCAGGAGTGCAAAGGGCGATGAGACCAAGACCCCTGCGCGCTTAGGATTTAGACCGGTGAGCTGGTCTCTCCGTTGAGCCTAGGTAGGGTTGCGACGTGTTGATCTTCCGAGGCCGGGCATGACCCAAGAAAGTGTATCTGACCAGAGTGATTGAGCATGTCGGGTAATGTGGTGCACCCTTGCAGGGAAGGTTTATATATTCGAATAGTCGTGTCCGTGATAACAGGACGCTTGGAGTTGTATTCCGACCTCATGACAACTAAACTGGATACTTAATAAAACACACCCTTTCCGGTGCCAGATACAACCCGATGATCGCTCTCTTGCAGGGTGTCGAGGAGAGGATCGTTGGGTTCGTTTATGCTATGCGATGTTACTTGGTTAACTTACCAGCTACTCTCTCCTACATGCTTCAAGATGGAGGCTGCGAGAAGCGTAGTCTTCGATAGGAATAGCTTCTCCCCCGCTTATTCTGGCATTCTATAGTTCAGTCCATAGATACTACACATTTCATTGATACTGATGCATATGTAGTGTAGATCCTTGCTCGCGAGTACTTTGGATGAGTATTCATGGTTGCTTTGCTCTCGCTTCTCCCCCTTTTCCTTTCTTCTCGGATATCACAACTAGATGTTGGAGCCCCGGAGCCAGGCGCCACCTTCGACAACTCCTACTACACCGGGGGTGCCTACTACTACGTTCAGGCTGCCGACGACCATGAGTAGTTTAGGAGGATCCCAGGCAAGATGCATGCGCCTCTTCGATCTGTATCCCTGTTTGTGCTAGCCATCTTATGGCACCTTGTTAACTTATGTCTGTACTGAGATATTGTTGCTTCCACTAACTCGTTTATGTTCGAGCACTTGTATTCGAGCCCTCTAGGCCCCTGGCTTGTAATATGATGCTTGTATGACTTTTATTTATGTTTAGAGTTGTGTTGTGATATCTTCCTGTGAGTCCCTGACTTGATCGTACACATTTTCATGTATGATTAGTGTATGATTGAATGGGGGTGTCACAAGTTGGTGTCAGAGCCGACTGCCTGTAGGAATCCCCCTTGCACACTCCTTGGCTGAACTCGAGTCTAGACATTGCTAAACTTTTACTAACATTGTTGTGTGTCTTACGGACCCACGTCGTCATTGGTGGTATTAGGATCTTTTACTTCTCGTCTATACTCTAGGACTCTGATCTCTCTTCCATTCGGGTTAAACAAATTTACTAACTCTAACATTAGGATCTCGCAACCGCATTCACCCCAAAGTTGGATAATCTAAAGTTATTCCTTAGAAATGTATTTTGAATAATACACGCACTTTCATTTGACTCCTTTGAAACATATTTGCTTTCAGATGAAACCCATGAGGCAGGTCAGCGCCACACGACGGCCATTGGAGCCTCAGGATCACCTGCTGCGCTAGCTGAGATGATGAACTATGTGGGTTATCGCTGGCACCTGAGTACACCGTGTACGAGCAGTACTGGGTCTTTAACCAGGAGCAGTACCGTGCCATTGTCCACCTCTACTCTCGTGATGATAAATCCTCTACTGTGCTGCACACCGCTCATGGTGTTGGAGTGACCATCGATATGACAGTCCACGATGCTGCCTACGCTGCTCTAACACATCTTCGTGGAGGGTATCGTGTGTTGGATACTTCCCATTTCAGGCACATTTCTATCGCTTCCAGCAATGGTGAGGAGTGAAAGTGCAACTAATCCCTGGGTGGTTTTGGTAATTCATAACAACATATAGCTCATTGAATTAATATCCATTCAAGTCTAATATTTCAGAAGGTTCAATGAATGGCATGGCATGGACTAGAGATGTCGACCCCTCAAAATGCTAAGGACACATATTGGCAAAAGCTCAAGACTCTTCATTTATATTTTAGTGATCCAAGATCACATTGAGTCCATAGGAAAGCCAATACAACTAAAAGGCGATGAGGTGTTGCTTAATGGTCTACTTGCTCCAAAGCCCTCAACCACTTTCTCATTCCAAATATGTTGAAAACCCAAAGTGAAACTTGGCCCCACCGAAATCTTCTATCCGGCGCCACCGAGTTAATTTGACATAGCCACTACCAGAAACCCTAACACCTCGGTCACACTGATATGGATCTCGGTCTCACACAGATGGCCTTGCAAACTCTTTCTTTCCCTTTTGTAACATTTTGGTATCACTGAAATGAGCGATCGGCCATACCGAGTTTGCTTAACCAACTCTCTATTTGCTCTTTGCTGAAATCGGTCTCACGGAGTTCACACAATCGGCGCCACCGAGATGAGGTTTTGCCCTAACCATAGCACATCGGTCCCACTGATTTGTTCCAGTCGGTCCCACCGAGATTCCGAACGTTCACATTTTGAACTGAATCGGTCTCACCGAGTTCTTCTATTCGGTCTGACCAAGTTGGGTCAAATGTATGTAACGGTTGGATTTTGTGTGGAGGCTATATATACACATCCACCCGTCTCCATAAGTGAGAGAGCCATCAGAACGTGCCTACACTTCCAGCCTACATTTTGTGAGAGAGAACCACCTACTCATGTGTTGAGATCAAGATATTCCTATCCAACCATAAGAATCTTGATTTCTAGCCTTCCCCAAGTTGCTTTCCACTCAAATCATCTTTCCACCATATCCAAATCTGTGAGAGAGAGTTGAGTGCTAGGGAGACTATCGTTTGAAGCACAAGAGCAAGGAGTTCATCATCAACACAACATCTATTACCTTTTGGAGAGTGGTGTCTCCTAGATTGGTTAGGTGTTGCTTGGGAGCCTCTGACAAGATTCTGGAGTTGAACCAAGAAGTTTGTAAGGTCAAGGAGATCGCCTACTTCATGAAGATCTACCCAAGTGAGGCAAGTCCTTCGTGGGCGATGGCCATGGTGGGATAGCCAAGGTTGCTTCTTCATGGACCCTTCGTCGGTCGAGCCCTCTGTGGACTCGCACAATAGTTACCCTTCATGGGTTGAAGTCTCCATCAATGTGGTTGTATGATAGCACCACCTATTAGAACCACGCCAAAAATCTCCATGTCATATTTGCGTTTGCACTCTCCAAACCCATCCCTTTACCTTCATATGCAATGTTTTACTTTCCACTGCTACACTCTTAGAATTGCATGTGTAGGTTGATTTCTTGACTTGTGTGAATTGCTAAAATCTGCCCATAACTAAAATTGGGAAAATGTTAGATTTTTATTTGGTCAAGTAGTCTAATCACCCCCCTCTAGACCTACTTTTGATCCTACAAGTGGCATCAGAGCTTTGGTCTCCATTTTCCTTGATTTCCATAGCTTTGGTGATCACAACCTTGGTTTCACAACTTAGAAGAGTATGGCGTCTAGCGACGGAAATTACCACCGTAGGGGTCCTTACTTTGATGGTACTAACTTTTCTAGTTGGAGGCATAAGATGAAAATGCATATTCTTGGTCATAACCCCGCCATTTGGGCTATTGTGCACATTGGTTTGCAAGGTAATTTCTTCGAGGATGGAAAAGAACCAGATCATGAAGCGTCTGCAAAAGAAATGAAGATGTTGGATACTTTGGTTGATATGCACGAAGGTACCGAGTCCGTCAAGGAATCCAAATTGGATGTGCTTCAAAGTAAACTTGACAAGTTCAAGATGAAGGATGGTGAAGGAGTCGCTGAGATGTACTCTAGCTTGCTCTCATCACAAATGAGATTGCTGGCTTAGGAAGCAAAGAGATGGTCGGCAAATTCAGCATCAAGAAGATCTTAAGAGCTTTCGATGGAAAATATGATGTCGTGTGCACCTTGATCCAAATGATGCCCAATTACAAAGATCTCCAGCCAACGGAAGTCATTGGTAGAATTGTTGCTCATGAGATGTCACTCAAGGATAAGGAAGAGCTCCACAACAAGTCTAGTGGTGCCTACAAAGCTTCAAGTGATGCTCCTACAACATAAAGTGAGAAACAAGTTTCCAATGAAGAATTGAGCTTAATGGTGAAGAACTTCAACAAGTTCTACAAGAATAGAAACAAAGAGAGAAGCTCCAAGTAAAGATCCTACAATGACAAAAGATCTTCTAATCATGATCGTAATTGCTACAATTGTGGAAGACCCGGACACTACTCCAATGAGTGTACGGATCCCTACAAGAAAGAAGAAGATTCACCAAAAAGGAGAAGTAAAAGAGATGAATCACCACCAAGAGAGAGAAGGAGGAGACATGATCATTATGAATGAAGACCCTCTCGTAGAAGCAAGGATTCGAAAAGGAAGGACAATTCATCAAAGAGCTACACAAGATGAAGACATCAAGCTCACGTTGGTGAATGGGTATCCGGTTCCGAATCCAACAACTACTCCGAGAGAAGCTATCACTCCGACTTCGAATATACTCAAGATGAAGGTGTTCCCGGTCATGCACTTGTATCATACAACTCCTATGATATATTTGACTCACCAAATGAATGAATTGGAAGATGCTTCATGGTTAAAGGCCCTAAGGTATCACACCCCGAGTATGTTGATTTCGATAGTGATGAAGATGATTTGCTAGGTGATGATGATTTACTTTTGACAACACTAGTGATGAAAACTATGATGAAATTGCTAGTATTCATGCTACTCAAGATGAAACAAATGGCAATGATAAGAAGGAGATTGAGCGTCTAACTAAAGAACTAAACACTCTTAAGTTAGCTCATTGAACAACTCTAGGGGATCATAGAGAGCTCAAAAGAACTCATGAGAAGCTACGCTTCGAGAAGCTAAATTTAGAGCAGGAGCATGAGTTCCTAAAAGCTACCAATGATGATCTTCGAAAGAAGAGTTCTTATCTTGCCAAACGTCTCCTCTTGTCTACTTATATGCCACAAGTAAAATCTAGCAACAAGAATAAGAAAGATTCTTCCTCTAGTAGTAACAATAATCATGTTAAATCCAAAATTGTTGCTTCTAGTAGTTCTCTTAATTCCACTAATGATTCTCTTAGCCAAGTTGGGAATTATAAAGAAAGGTGATTACAAGAGCCTTGCTGAAAGAAAGCAATTTGAGGAAATTGTATGCAAGCAAGGAAGGCACCGGAAGAATCAAGGTGTTGGTTTTGAACGAAAGTTCAATGCCAATGGAATTGAGTGGGAAGAAGATCAATACCCCAAGATGAAGTTTGTTCCTCAAAAAGAGAAGTATGACCCCACTTCTTTCAAGGGAACACAAGCTCAAGATGGTATTCCACCACAAGACCACAAGCTAAAAGGCAAGGACAAGCTTCAAGAAGAGATTGATTCATTTGAAGAAGCTCCTACTGCCATGGTCAAGTGGGTTCCCAAGACTACATCAAGTTCTACTTCATCAAGTATGAATATACAACTCCAAGGATTCCCATCAAGTTGATGTGGATCCCAAAGAAGAAGAACTAGAGAGTTCTTGAGGGTGACTCCGCCAACATACTTCACTCATATTCTTTTTGGTGAGGACAAGTGCAATCAACTTTCATATCTTGCACTAGTTCATGGAGTCACAAACCCTCTTGTTGGTAAGACAAGGGACAAGGTAACCTAACCTAATGCTTCCATGGACATCATCATATGTGTGTTTCACTCTATGTCTATGGATATCCTTGTATGTTCCTTGTGGGACTAACCCATGTAGGTATTGAAAGTGCGACACTCCAATGGATTGCTCCAAATGATCTACATCAACATTGAGCATTCACATCTTCAACATCTACATGAAGTCATCATCGACGAAACACAAGGCTAGTTTGTCCCTCTTAGGGGGGATATAACATCTTGGGGGAGCTTTGCTCTAAAAACTGAGCTAATGCAACTCTAATGATGTGAATACAGCAATGCTTTATGTAAAAGTGGTAACCCCACTTGTGCTCAAACGATGAGTATCACTACTAGAATCAGCTTCTTTGCTGTCCGCGATGGAGGACGGCAAAGGCTTACATGCTGGACGACAAAAGCCTTTGTCATCAGCCAGCGGACGACAAACTGTTCGTCTGAATGAGTGTCGGCAAAGGCCTTCTTTGTCGTCTGCTTCTTAGAAATGGACGGCAAAGGATTGTGACGTCCGTCGTCCGAGGCCAGCAGACGGCAAAGATCATGGACGGTAGTGGGGTGAGAGACGTTAGGGGGTTAACGTCGCTCTTTGCCGTCCGCTGACGGACGGCAAAGAGCTCAGCTTGGCCAGCACTAAGAAGCTGCCACGTGGCCAGCTATGCCATCCGCCGGCTGACTGCAAAGAGGTTTGAGTCTTTGTCGTCTGCTGGCGGACGACATAGTTGGCCCTATTTGCCAGTCCTATTTGGTCACTTTGTCATCCGCTGGCAAACGACAAAGATTCAGTCCTCTTTGCCGTCAGCTGGCAGACGGCAAAGTGACCAAATAGGCAGCCAGTGTTCCCAGTTTCTACATGTAGCTGCCACGTGTCCTCTTTGCCGTCTGCTAGCAGACGACAAAGCTCTTTGCCGTCCGCTGGCAGACGGCAAAGAGGCTATATATCCCTTGTTTTTATTTGAATCCATTTAATTTGACAGGATTTCACACACAGATATATATGCGTACATATCCAACATGTCCAACAACATATAACAGCATGTCCAACAACATATTTCATCAAATCCTACATATATATCCAACAACATAGTTCAACGAAGTCCAACATATCCATATATACATACATAAACCAGAAACAAGTTTCCAACAACATATCCATAGACATACATATCCAAACAAGTTTTCATAAACAACAACAAAGCACCAGAAGAATAGTACACTCCATGAATCCAAGCTTCGTCATGTAAAGCAAATCTGCAAATTGGGAAAGATGAAAGTTAGAAGAAGAAGAAGACTAGCTAGAAGAAAAGGAAGAGGAGGAAAAGAAGAAGAAGAATATATCTTCTCTTTATTTCTCCCCTCTCGTATTATTTATCTTCTTCTTTTCTAACTAATGTAGGCAAAATGCCATTTTTGGGCTAAGGTAGCTAAAAATGCTAAGTGTGTAGGTCAATTTCGAGCTAAGCTAGGTAAATAGGTCATTTTGGAGCTAACATAGGTTAAATGGATCATATTGGAGCTAACCTAGCTAAATTTGGTCATTTTTGAGCTAACCTGTAGCTAGTTATGCCATTTTTGATCTAACTAAGCTTATTGTGTCATTTTACAGGACAACAAGCTAAGTATATGATATTTATGAGGTTAGCAAGGTTATTATGCCATTCACGAATAAAAACAAGAGGAGGAAAAGAAGAAGAAATTCTTCTTCTTCTTTTCTTCATATTCCTTCTTTCCTTCCTCTTCCTTGATTTTCCTCATATTATTATGTCATTTGTGGACTAAATAGGCTAAATTATGTCAAAAATGGACTAAACATGCTAAATAAGAAGAAAAATGCCGTTATCACGGAGGTGTAGGAATGGTCGGGGCTGTGCCAGTGGCAGACGGAGGTGAAGGACCGGTCGGGGTTCCACCATTGCCAGACGCAGAAGGATTGGTCGATGCTTGTCGGGAGCCATGCTGCACCAAAGATCATTTCCAATAATGTCTCCTTAGCATGATGCAAACTGAAATGTGAATACTAGTAACTAACGACCATTCAAATCAAACTCACCGTGGTCGCCGGAGCAATCTGGGGCATCAGCAGAGGGGGCTCACCATTTTTCTCGCACATGGTCTGCACATTTGGTTCTCATGAGTCAGTCATATTAGTTAGTAATGCGAACATTATGTGCATGATTGGGCTAATATACACGAGACACGTACCACGATGAGCTCGTATAGGGCCCGGTTGGACCCCTCATTCCAGTTCCTCTCCTCCTCCAACAGCTTAGCCGTCCTCTCCTCCAGCTCCCTCTCCCTCTGCGCCGCCTCCCTTTTTGCCTCCTCCAAAAATGCCTGGGTGTTCAATCTCTCTTTCTCAACCATGGCCTGCAACACACCACTCCTCGTTAGCATTGTAATCATCGACGAACGCACACACAATGTAATGGAGGAAAGGTTAGAGTGTCCGTATAACTAACCGCCATGGCGAGCTCCATGGGCCGTGCACGAGGCGTTATCTCAGGATCAGAGCTACTCTGGCGCTTCTTGATCTGCGGGAGAGTCCTAGGACAACGTATCAATCCATCACCAATGGCTATGGATCCATGGGACCTCCCACCACCAGATATCATCACCGTCTCTGTATCAAAAGGATCCTGGCTCGGGTTAAAGTCCTCCCCTTTCCTCGCCTTCCCCTCGTCTCTGTACTTCACGAGCTTGTGGTGGGAGGAGATGTTGGTGAAGCTCTCTAGATGATCTAGGTCAGACTCCGTGAATGGCTTCGCCTTCTTGTACGGGGCAGTATGGGCCATGCCACAGAGGTCGAACAGATTTGGCACAGGCTTCTTGTTGTGGTGCGTCTGAGAGAGAGGAAAAAAAATATTAGTTAAGGTCTCAAGCTAGCATGAAGAATGATGTTGCTATGTAAATAGGTCATTTTGGAGCTAAGTAAGGTTATTATGTCATTTTCGAGGAAATAAGCTAAGTTTAGGTCATTTTGGAGGTAACCAAGATTATTATGCCATTTTGACCAAAGTATGCTAATTATATCATTATTGAGCTATCCATGTTAGTTATGCCATTTTTAGCTAACTAAATCATATTTAGGCATTCTATAGAGCTTTCTAAGGTTATTATGTCATTTTAGAGCTAATTATATCATGAATGAACTAGCTGAGATTAGTTTAGGTCGTTATTGAGCTATCGAGTGTAGTTATGCCATTTTTTAACTAACTAAAGCATATTAAGTCATTTTATAGAGCTATCTAAGGTTATTATGTCATTTTAGAGCTAAATATGTCATAAATGAACTAGCTAAGATTAGTTTAGGTCATTATTTAGCTATCCTAGGTAGGTATGCCATTTTTTAACTAACTAAAGCATATTTAGTTATTTTATAGAGCTATCTAAGGTTACTATGTAATTTTAGAGCTAATTATGTCATAAATGAACTATCCAAGGTAGTTATGCCATTTTTTAACTAATTAAGCATATTAATATAAATCATTTTGGAAGGGATAAATGCTAGCATGAAGAATGAAATTGCATGAATCATGTAGCAAACCACATACCCAGTTCTCCCCGTACCCATTTGGTCGCACTTATCCTTGGCCCTATGGTGTTCGACTAGCCATTGGGGAGAGCACCACGCATCCACCAACGCCTCGCAACAGTCCATCTTATCCACACACTATCTCAGGGGCACCTAAGTTAGTCAAGACAAATGTCAGCGCTACACCGATGAATCAAATCAAGAAAACTAAGTTCAAGGCCTTAAGAATAGGTAATTACCTGCATGTACTTCTCCTTACTCAGAAACTTGTCGCGACACTTCTTCTTGGCCCTCCTAATACCCTTCGAGGCGTAGTAGTCTCGAACGGCATGCACCCGAGCCTCGTGCCGTAAGTTCTGATGTAGACGCTTGCACTCGGTTTCGACAACCATAGACGCGGCGTCCTGCTCTCCTTCTGAAACCCTGTAGAAGGTATGCAATCAAAAAAGACAACACTGATTAGTACAATCAGTAGGTAGTGTTTATTTTTAATTCTGTAAAGGAGAAATTACCCAAAACCGACGGAACACAATGTCGGCCACCGTCTCACACAAGACACCGGCGACCACGTCCTTCGGCGGGGCCGGGGCAACCGAGTACAGCTCCCAGCTCAGTGCTAGCTGTGGAACCTGGCCCTCACCGGGCAACGTGACCCACCCAGGGAAGTGCTCCCGGCAAAGCACACCAAGGACCTGGTTGGGCCTGTGGACACCACGGGGGTGTACCCAGCCCCTGCAGTATGACAAGGCCAACGCATTAGATATTAATTTGAAGGAACATGAAGGCAAAAGGTTAAAAAATAGTGAATGCACTTACTTCAACCCATTAGGCGCAATCAACCACCTCTGGTCGGGGGTCGTCGGCATGGGCGGGAGCTTTGTATAGCCACGCTTGTAGACCTTCTTGCCCTTCTCAACCAGCTCGTCGTCGCTGTAGCTATCATCAGAAAAGGTGTCCTCGCTACCATCAGTAGGGCCACTAGCCCCCGGAGTCTCGTGGGAAGAAGACTCCGGGACCGGAGTTTTTTGGGATGAAGACTCTGGGACCGGACTCACGTGGGGCGAAGGATCGGCGACACGAGTCAGGTGGGGTGAAGGATCGGCGACCCGAGTCTGGTGGGGCGAAGGATCGGTGACCTGAGGCTCATGGACCGGAGTCCGAGATGGGTCCACGTCAGACGGAGCAGTCCTATGGTCGGGTGAATCTGCTGGGGGTGGCGGCGAGGAAGGCGTAGGAGCCTTCCTACCTCTCCCGCTGCCACATCCACCCCTAGCAGCCTTCTTCATCCTCCCCCGACCTTTCCCAGCCGAAGAAGGAGCACCCGCCGCTGCTGTCTGCATACTGTCTAGCAGCGCCCTCCGGAGTGGCTGGGGTGGAATAATGGAACCACCCCTCCCAGTAGCGCTCGCAGGAGGCTCGGGGCGCTCTGGACCCTTGCCCACCATCCAATCAACACCTGCAATAACAAAAAGTAAACAAAATTAGTACAACATAAAAAAGTTGAATACCTGACATGAATAATATGTATATAATTTAAGTGTATCATCATCATGAACATATATAATAAAAAATTGAATACCTCACATTACTAATATTACTCTGAATCGTCTATATATGCTCCGGGATCATTAAATGCATCATCGTGAACACTATCAGTGACGTGCTCATCATCATCGTCAATAAATGTATCAACATGTGGAAGGCCTCCTTTCCGTAATCGTTCAAGCATTGACATGTCATCTGGAGCAGTAACTTCTTCTTGTTCCGGCTCAGGGGTGAAGTCGGATTCACTATCGTTGTCTACTTCAATGTTTTGGGGTGGAGTAGAGCGGTTCTTGAAACATTTTTTGGAAAGACATGTTTCTTGGAAGAATTCTCCATCGTCATATGTGTCTTGGTTAATGTGATGTTCATAATCCTCTTCATTGGAGGGAGGTGGTCTAACATGTGGCGGCACTTCATAAACGACATCCCAACCACTGAGATTTGGATCACTTTGACAGGCCCATGGTAGATAGAAAACTTGGGTTGCCTATTGAGCCATAATATAGACATCGGGAACATCCAAATGGGTGCTTTGTTTGATTTCGACTAGCCCTATATGTTCATATGTCCTTCTAGTATCCCTCGACTGGAACCAATAACATCTGAAGACTATGATGTTTGGTGGGTTTTCACCATAGAATTGAAGTTCATAAATTGCTTCAGCTCTTCCATAATACTCGATATCTCCTTCGCTGATAGCAGAGACACAACAATTTGTAGACTTATGGTCGGTCATAGATAGCTCTTTTCCATACGTACGAAAGCGATACCCGTTGATGTCATATTTGTCAAATGAACGGACCTTACAGTCAAAACCATTAGCTACTTGTCTCAATTCAGCATCCATAATCTCTGAATTAGCCTACAAGTTTAATATGAAAGGATTTGTGCATTAGTCACAAATTAGCCAAAGAAATAAAATGGTCTAATGGAAATTACCGTTTTTAACCAAGAGATGAAACCGCGACATTCACCTCCTTGTTGCTTTGCTACAAGCTCATACTCTTCGATGAAATCCTTTTGGATCACCGCTCCATACAAGAATATGGCGATGTATCAACTGCATCAAATATCGAGGAATAAGAGCAGTTTAAAGGAATTAGAAGTTGCGAAACAATGTACCGAGAACTTACTCGATGTACGGCCGCACTTCTGTTAGGTTGTTGAAGAGATACAGCGAAATGGTCCACCATTCTTCAACATCCAACGATACTGGTTTCCAACCACTGGCTGGTGCGAGATTCCCTTTGAATAGGCTGAGTTTGGATCGACCCTTTTTAGGGTCGTCAGCATTGTACCGCGGCTTCAAATTATGCAAATGATGATTTTTGGCTTCATAGTGTGTTGTCGCGAAGTTTGCCGCCTCCTCAGTGATGAATGCCTCGGCCATCGACTCCTCACATCTATGTTTATTTTTACATTTTCTTGAAGTGTCTTCTGCATCCTCTTAGTTGAGTAGCACCAACGATTTTGCATGCCCCCCCCAATCTTGCCTCGGTCGGGAGATGCAAAATCAAGTGTTGCATTGGATTAAAGAAGCTTGGTGGAAAGATCATCTCTAACTTGCAGATCAACTCCGGCGCCAACTATTCCATTTCTTCTTGGAGGCCAGGCGATAGTTCTTTTGCACAAAGAACACGGAAGAAATAGCTCAGCTCTGCCAGTACTAGCCATTCATCCTCAGGGATGAAGCCACGCAACATCACCGGCATTATCCGCTCAATCCAAATGTGCCAACCATGACTTTTTAGACCGAATATTTTCATTTTTTCAAGACTCGCTCCCCTCTTTAGATTTGCTGCATACCCATCGGGGAACATCAACTGCATTTTCACCCACAAAATAATTTCCCTCATAGCTGGCCTTCCAAGATTGAACCATGCCTTTGGCTTCGTCTAGTTCCGCTTTCCTTTTGGTTCTTGCATGTTTTGTACGGTCTATCACATAGATCCTCTTGATAGACTCTAGCCTTAGTATTATCCTTTGATTTCCCCTCTATGTCGAACAATGCGCCAAAAATGGCTTCGGCGATATTCTTTTCAGTGTGCATCACGTCGATGTTGTGGTGCAAAGGAGGTCTTTGAAGTAAGGCAGATCCCACAAGCATGTCTTGTGAGTCCAGGCGTGTTCCTTATTATACCCCTTGAAATACCCTGGAAGCTCTGGATCTGGCTTGAGAGCGTTTAACTGATCTAGGGTCTATTGGCCTGTCAACGCAGGTGGTGCAGAGTGTTTGACAACTCTACCTTTGATGAAGTTCTTCTTGTCTTTCTTGAACTTATGGCAAGAATCTAGAAACGGTCTATGCAAGTCGAAGAAAGTATACTTGTGCCCTGTCGTCAGCCAATGAAACTCAAGAGCTCCCTTGCATGTGGGGCACGGGAACCTTCCATGCACACACCAGCCAACGAATAGCGCATACGCTAGCAAGTCATGCGTCGAGTACATGTACCAGACACGCATTATGAAGTTCTGTTTGCTAAAGGCGTCGTATGTCTTGAACCCATTATCCCAAGCTTCTTGCAATTCATCCTTAAGCGGCTACATGTACCCATTCATATTCTTCCCTGGATAGTTGGGCCCTGGAATTATCAATGTCAGGAAAATGTTCTTTCTTTGCATAATCTGCCGGGGGGGGGGCGATTGAGTGGAATGACAAACACGGGCCAACAACTGTATGGGGCTGCCACCTGACCAAACACACTGAACCCATCCGTGCTGATGGCGACTCAAGGATGCCTTGGATCTGCCGTTTTTCCTTATGTAATGCATCGAAACGCTTCCACGCTTCACCATTCGATGTGTGCACCATCATCACATTCTCATCTGCATCTAGTTCGGTTCTTTTGCCTGTTTTGTGCCACGTCATTTGTCTGGTCGTGTCTTCAACCATGAAAAGACGTTGAAGTCTTGGTACGATTGGCATATACCGAAGAACATTAACGGGTATTTTGGTCTACGTCTTCTCACCAATACCGTTGTCTACCACAACATACCTAGAAGAATTGCAAATGGGACAATAGTTCAAGTCCTCATACCGAAGCCTAAATAAGACACATCCTTTCTCATAGGCATGTATCTTCTCATAGGGCATCTTAAGAGCATGGAGGATTTTGTCTGACTGGTACAGGTTTGGAGGTAGCACATGGCCTTTGGGCAGAAATCGTCCGAATACTGTCATCATCGCATCGTAGCATTCTCTACCCAAGTTGAATTGAGCCTTCAAAGCCATTATTTGTGAGATCACATCTAGCTGACAAAGCTCAGTGTGCTCGTGGAGAGGATGATTTGAGGACTCCAACATTTCAGTGAAGGCCTTTGCAGATTCCTCCATCTCCTTGTCTAAGTCCCGAGCATCGTCAAAGTGTTGCACCATGTTTTCCATCCCGGTACCATGCTCGTTGGTGCGACGACGAACCACCTCGGCTCTGGCACGTTGGGAAGACTCACCATGAAATGTCCAGACCGTGTAACCAGGCGTAAAACCAAACTTCTGTAGGTCTTTACTCATTTCAAGCTCATCCCTCTTATTATAGTTGTCGCACCGGACATAGGGGCACCAGCTAAATTTCTGGCCATTTTCAAATGCGGCTCTAACAAACCCTTTGGTTTTTGTTAACCATTCCTCGGTTCAAACTTTCTGTCTAGTGTAACCGGTGTACATCCACGCACAATCACTCATATTGACTTCCTACTGGACACACAAGAAATATATACATAATTAAGCAAACCATATCCATCAGTTAATGGAGTTTGTCAATTTTATTACGTCCATGCAACCTACACACTAATAGGTAAAGATAAGTCCTAATCCCACCCAAGTATGTGTAGATTGGGTTCGTTTTCCCATGCTCTGATCTGGATCTGACGCAAAATTTCAGCAGCACCTTCCCGCTGTTCTCCTGATACACGTCTCAACAATAAGCAGAGAGGATGTGTACCCAGAGAACAACAGGGAGGCACTGACGAAATTCTGCATCAGATCCGGAGCAGAGCATATGGAAAAACGAACCCAATCTACACATACTCGGGCTGTCCATGGATAATGTTGGACAATTCGAAAGAATCATGATTATGAATATGCAAATGCATGCATATTTATAAATGTAACCCTTTCGAATGGGAGACACATAGTGGTTATGCATACTGATGATTGACACCTATAGCTAGCAAGTTTCATCAGCACGAAGACCGGAACAGAGCAAATGAAGGGGGAGGAGGAGATGTCATTTGTGCTCACCAACGAACGCAGGGGCGGAGCTCGTCGAACGCATAGGGAGGTCGTCAAACACCACACCCTCGCAGCGATGAACAACTGCACATTTAAATACACCCGATCAACACAAATATATATGATGTTTTGCATAACAAAATCAAAAAATATATGACCTAACTCATAATTCACAAATATATGACCCCGTCGGGGTCGGGGTCGGGGTGTGGTGTGGTGTTAGGGTGTCGGGGTCGATCGGGGTGTCAGGGTCGGGGTCGGGTGTGGTGTCAGGGTGTCGGGGTGTGGTGATCAGGGTGTCAGGGGTCAGGGGTCGGGGTGTCGTGCCGGGGTGTCGGGCTATCATGTCGGGGTTGGGGTGTCAGGGTGTCGGGGTCGGGGTCAGGGGGTGGGTCGGGGTGTGGTATCGGGGTGTCGGGGTCGAGGTGTCAGGGTGTCAGGGTGTCGGGGTGTTGTGTCGGGGTCGGGGTGTGGGTCGGGGTGTGCTGTCAGGGTGTCGGGGTGTCGGGGTCGGGGTGTCAGGGTGTCGGGGTGTCTTTTTCTTCTTCATCTTCTTCTTCTTCTTCTTCATCTTCTTCTTCTTCTTTCTTCTCTTTTTTCTTTTTCTTCTTCTTCTTTTTTCTCTTTTTTCCTTTTCTTCTTCTCTTCTCCTCCTCCTCCTCCTCCTCCTCTTCTTCTTCTTCTTCTTCTTCTTCTCCTCCTCTCCTCTTTCTTCTTCTTCTTCTTCTTCTTCTTCTTCTTCTTCTCTTCCTCTTCCTCCCTCCTCCTCCTCCTCCTCTTTCTCTTCTTTCTTCTTCTTCTTCTTCTTCTTCTTCTTCTTCTTCTTCTTCTTCTTCTTCTTCTTCTTCTTCTTCTTCTTCTTCTTCTTCTTCTTCTTCTTTCTTCTTCTCCCTCCTCCTCTTCCTCCCTCCTCCTCCTCCTCCTTCTACTCTTCTCCTTCTTCTAAACGAAAACTAAAACTAATCTAAAATAAATGAAACTAAAACTAAAACTAAACTAAAACTATAACTATAACTATAACTATAACTAAAACAGAAACTAAACGAAAAGAAACTAAAAAAACTAAACTAAAAAAGGGGGGAAGAACTCACTTGCAGGGGATCGTCGGTGGAGGAGGCGCAGGGCGGCCGGTGGATGGGAGGGCGGCCACTAGAGGAGGCAGCGGCCCGGTGGAGGGGGAGGCCGGACGGCCGTGGCGGGACGGGACGGGGCAGGGACGGCGACATAGGGGAGGGGGCGGGGCGGCTGGACGGCCGCGGCGCGGTCTGGGCCGACATGGAAGGGGTCGGCGGGCACGGTGGGGAGGTCGGTGCGCCGGCAGGGGAGGGGTGCGGGGCGACGGCGAGGGGCGCCGAGGCAAGGGGGGGCGAGTGGTGGGTGGTGGGGCAATGGGGGCGGCGGGTGGTCGAGGCGACGGGGCGAGGGGCGGTGGGTGGGCGGGTGGCGGGGCAAGGGGGCGGCGGCGGGTGGCTGGTGGCGGGTGGCGGTGGTCCTCGGGGAGAGAGGACCGAAACAGAGAGCGAGAGAGAGAGAGAGAGAGTAAGAGAGAGAGAGGCGGGGTGGGGCTCGGCCGTTAGTTAGGTCAACTCTTTGCCGTCCGCCCTCCTTTGCCGTCCGCTTTTTTGCTCTTTGCCGTCTGCTAGCAGACAACAAAGAGGGGGCCGTTAGGTTCTTTCTAAGAAGCTCGTTAGTGGGGCCCACCTCTCTCTTTGCCGTCCGCCAGCTGAGGGCAAAGATTCTTTGCCGTCCGCTAGCAGACGACAAAGAAATGGCTTATGGCAAAGACATTCTTTGCCATTAGCCAGTTCTTTGTCGTCCGTTTTCTGTAAGCGGATGGCAAATACCTTCTTTGCCGTCAGCCAGCAGATGACAAAGAATTGGCAGACGACAAATAAGCTAATTCCAGTAGTGTATGACCTACGATCAAATGTTCTCATTTGACTTCTCAATCAATATACTCATATATAGATGACCTAGTCATCGCCAATTGCTTCATAGATGCTAGAGTGTATGTGCATGCTTTGCCACATGTTTTATTTGCTATCTTATTGTGTGAGCATGTTGGTTGCATAATTTTCTCCATTCGAGGACATCCATTTGTTGTTTTGATTGTTTGGTTTTTCCTTTGCCAAATGGAGGGACAAGAATGCCTAAGTACTCCCTCTAGCTATCTATGCGTTTTCTCATCTCAAACTCTATTCATGCTACATCACAAAGTTTGAACAAGTCACTTTTGGACCCTCCGGGTGATGAGCACCCGGAGCCACCGATCTGTCAAGGGCTTAATTTCCAAAACCTCTTAATGATTTTTGGTTAGACCAACTTATCCAACTCGGTCTCACCGAAATCAGTAAGTTGATCTAGGTTTTCATCTTGATGCCACTGATTAGAATGATTTGGTCACACCGAGTTGCAGCAACTGCTAGCAGTTTTGCATCTGGTGCCACCGAGACGTTCCACTCGGCGCCACCGACAACGTCTGGGTATGTATACCGTGGCTTGAAGTTTGGAAATTTCTTCAAACACACTCACCCGCGCCTCCCCAGCACTACCACCCATAGGTCTCTGAATCATCGCCGTCTCCGCCAGTGAGCCTCCATCCCTGGTCTCCACCGTCGTCAACGGGTATCTTCACCGCCGTTGCCGCCGTAGCGATCTGTCACCAAGTTAGGGTATGGATTTGACCCTTTGTGCTATCCTTTACTCCTTCCACAAAGTATGATGCCTTTATTCTTCCCACGTATGAGATCAATCTATCCAGCAAATAAATCCTTTAGAATAGGTTTGATGCAAAAACTTAGGGTTTGGTTTTCGCCGAACCCATCTCGGACCAGTCGAGTTGAGGATTTCAGTCACACCGATTGGCCCTGGCCATTGCACTAAGTACAACTCGGTCTAACCGAAGTGTACTAATCGGTCAGACCGAAATCACTTTCTCTGTGAAACCCTAGCATCTCGGAGTCACCGAACTACATAATGGTCTGATCGAAACTGCATGTTTAGACTCTGTTAGTGCTTCGGTGTCACCGAGTTTGTCAAATCGGTAGCTCCAAAATGCTTTTGTAGAAAACTAAAGTTAAGTTTTTGTTTCAATCTTTGCAAAAACAAGTTGTACTTTGTGATGCTCATATACTCTATCCACACCCATCTATTCACAGGTTCAGTTGCAGCTGTGTCAGAAGCCAATGGCAGTCAGAATAAGTCTGAAGAGTAGCTCAATCTCAGTGAGGGCACTAGTCCCGATAGCAGCTATGATGAAGGGAGCAGAAGCACTCCCAGTAACTTGCCTAGGGAAGCTACTAGGCAATGGAAGAAAATAACTTCTGAGAGTGAAGATGAAGATTTTGTGATTGAGGAGGAAGTGACCTCAAGAAGAAGGTGCTCAAGAAAGAGTATGATGCCGCTGCTGCCACAAAGCCAGGCCTTTCCAAGAAGGCTCCTGCAAAGAGGACTCCATTGTCAAAGGCTAGAGCCTCAACTCAAGAAACTATGGAGTTTACACTTGAGCCCAAAGATTATGAAGAAGCTGCTACAGGTGGAAATAAGAGGAAGGAAAGGGTCAAGAAGACCATTGCTAGAGTGATTGGCAGACCATCCATGATGATTGATGAAGGAGAAGAAGAGGAGGAGGAATAGCCTGCTGCACCTCCCGCCAAGACACAGAATCTGATGGGGGATGCCATCAGGACTAGGGCTGCTCCTTCTAAGCCCAAGTCTGCCCCCAAGCCCACAGCCCACAGCTCCAGCTCAAGCACGCAAGACAACAGCTCCCAAGAGATCAACAAGAAATATATCAGGTACAGAGAAGGACGAGGCCCCAGTGCTTGAAGTTCCGCGATGCCAGTGATGCACACGGACAGGAGAAGTTCCGCGATGGCCTTCAAGCTGACATCAAGCTCGCACTTCTCATGCATGACTTTGCTGACTTCGCCACCTTGGTGAACAATGCCATCCAGGTCGAAACTGTCTGCAGGAACACTAGGGCTCTCACAGGTGCAACCATGACATGGGCTCATCTTCGGGCCCGCCCTCAAAGAAGCGTAGGATCTGGATTTCCAACAACATGTCCCGTCCAACTGCACCTGCTCCAAGGCAGTCCTATGGTGTACCTCGTCTGCCTCCTCCACCACCCAGATAGCCCAAGACTTCCAGCTGCACCACCCCGAGCTCGTGCTCCCACCCCTAATGATGGAAAGTGGTACAAGTATGGTCAAACAGGTCACCTTGCCAGGAACTGCTACCATAATCAGAACCAGCTGGCTCTGCCTTCATCTGGCCGTGGAAACAATCAGCCCCGCAACAATAATGCCAGACCTTATGGTCATGTTCATGCCAACCACGTTGACCTGAATGAAGCTCAGGACCAGCCTGCTACTGTGATGGGTCACTCCTCATAAATTTAGTACCAGCATCCGTTTTATTTGATACAAGAGCATCGTATTCATTCATGTCACGAGAATTTGCATTCATGCATGGCATTAAATGTGAGGACACATGAACGCTTCGTTATTAGTACACACCCATGTGGGCCAATGTCGAACCTCCATGGATTGCAACAATGTCCCCTTTGATATCGAAGGACTGGAATTCCTTGTCTCTCCCATCATACTGAAGTCAGGTAGCATTGATCTCATTCTGGGCATGGATTAGCTGAAAGCGCATACAGCTTCTATAGTTTGCGCCACTAAGACCATCCATATACTACACCCATCTTATGAAATAATAAACTACAACGCCCGATTAGTTCAAGATGTCGAGGCACGGTTATTGATACGTCTCCAACGTATCTATAATTTTTTATTATTCCATGCTGTTATATTATCATTATTGAATGTTTACGATCATTTCATAGCAACTTTATATCATTCTTTGGGACTAACCTATTAACATAGTGCCCAGTGCCAGTTGTTGTTTTGTGCCTATTTTTTACTTCGCGGAAAATCAATACCAAACGGAGTCCAAATGCAGCGAAATTTTTTGGAGATTTTTTTGGACCAGAAGACACATGTTGTGCCCACCTCGCCCGCCTCCCGCACCGCCACTTTGCTCCATAAATACCTGAAAAATCCAAAAACCCTAGGGGAATCGATGAAACACAATTCCAGCTGCTGCAAGTTCCAGAACCACAAGATCCAATCTAGACAACATCATGGAGGGGGTCATCATCCTCATTGGTGCCTCTCCGATGATGCATGAATAGTTCATTGTAGACCTACGGCTCCGTAGTTAGTAGCTAGATGGCTTCCTGTCTCTCTTTTGATTCTCAATACAATGGTCTCTTGGAGATATATTTGATGTAACTCTTTTTGTGGTGTGTTTGTTGGGATCCGATGAACTTTCATTTTATGATCAGATCTATTTAATCCATGAAAGTTATTTGAGTTTTTATCTCTTATATCTATGATTACTTATAGCCTCGTATTTCTTCTTCGAATCTTTGGTTTAGTTAGGCTGACTAGATCGATTTTTCTTGCCATGGGAAGAGGTGCCTTGTGATGGGTTCGGTCGTGCAGTGTTCTTTCCCAGTGACAGAAGGGGCAGCAACACACATATTGATCGTTCCCAGTAAGGATAACAAGATGGGGTCTATTCCTACCTGAATATATCTTGTCTACATCATGTGATCGTTCTTGTTGCATTATTGCATTTTCCATAAACTTAATACACTAGATGCATGCTGGATAGCGGTCGATGTGTGGAGTAATAGTAGTAGATGCAGGCAGGACTCGGTCTACTAATCTTGGACGTGATGTCTATATAATGATCATTGCCTGGATATCATCATAATTATTTGAAGTTCTATCAATTGCCCAACATTAATTTGTTTACCCACCGTATGCTATTTTTCTCGAGAGAAGCCACTAATGAAATCTACGGCCCCCGGTGTAGGTGTCAAAACCGACAGATCTTGGGTAGGGGGTCCCAAACTGTGCGTCTAAGGATCAAAGGTAACAGGAGGCAAGGGACACAATGTTTACCCAGGTTCGGGCCCTCTTAATGGAGGTAATACCCTACTTCCTGCTTGATTGACTTTGATGAGTATAGTGGTTACAAGAGTTGATCTACCTTGAGATCATAATAACTAAACCCTAGAGGTCTGGCCTGTATGACTATGATTGCCTCTACGGACTAAACCCTTCGGTTTATATAGACACCGGAGGGGACTAGGATTGTATAGAGTCGGTTTACACAGAAAGGAATCTTCATATCCGAATGCCAAGCTTGCCTTCCACGCCAAGGAGAGTCCCATCCGGACATGGGGGGAAGCCTTCTATCTTGTATCTTCACGGCCCATGAGTCCGGCCCACGTCACATTGCCCAGACGCCCGGGGACCCCCTAATCCAGGACTCCCTCAGTAGCCCCTAAACCAGGCTTAAATGACGATGTGTCCGGCACGCAGATTGTCTTCGACATTGCATGGCGGGTTCCTCCTCTGAATACTCCAAAGTAGTTGATCAAAATAACTATATCCGGCTCTGTACGATAGTTACAACCTTGAACCGCGAGGGCAAAATACTTAAGAGAAAATAGGTTATGTCTTCTGACAACTTTTTCGGCGAGGTATTGTGCTCCGGTCTTATTATTATTTCGAACCGTTGTTTAGCCTCCCACCTCGCTTTTTGAGACCGGTATTCATTGACACGTCTTGTCAAAGCAGAGATCGTGTCCCTTTATTGCAGGATCCTCATCAATACGGATTTGGGCAATCCAACCGTGCCACTCGCACGACTCCTGGGAATAGGCGAGTTTTAAGGCTCGTGGGGGGACGTTCAACATTCACTGCCTTTGTAAGAAGCTCAAGATCTGCCTTTTACCCATGCCTTCTTCCTCCTCAGCCCATCCATCCTTGAGCTCAGGCGCCCCAGCTTCAAGCCCTTTCGTCCCCAACTAACACTCCGACCATGCTCGGATCTGGAGCACAGGGCAAGTGGATGGCCTCCTCTGTCACGGAGGAGAACATCAAGGAACTCCGGGAAGCGGGGTATTTAGCCACGGAAATCGCCCATCGGCTCCCTGCTAAAAAGCAGATCATTCCCACACTAGAGCCCAATGAGAGGGTAGTATTCATCCCCCACTTCATTCGCGGGCTAGGGATTCCTCTCCACCCTTTCGTCCGCGGACTAATGTTCTATTACGGGCTAGATTTTCATGATCTAGCCCCAAATTCATTCCTCAACATCTCGGCATTCATCGTCATGTGTGAGGCGTTCCTTCGCATCCCCCCCCACTTCAGCCTATGGCTCAAGGTCTTCAATGTGAAGCCAAAGCTGGTCGAGGGTCAACAGGCGGAGTGCAGCGGCGCCATGGTGAGCAAGCTCCCTAACGTCACCTGGCCCAAGGGGACCTTCATAGAGACCATGAAGGGGTGGCAACAGGAGTGGTTCTATGTTACAGAACCTCGTGACGCCACATGGGCCGCCACTCTTGAGTTCAAAACCAGTCCGCCAATGCGGCTCACATCATGGCTCAAGAAGGGCCTAGATTAGGCGTCATCCGATGAGGTGATGACACTGCAAAAGTGCATTAAGAGCATAGTGGAGAAGAACACCAGCCTTGCTAGCGTAATCTAGGTGATGTTGTTTCGCCGGATTCTCCCCTGCCAACGCCGAACTCTCCATAAGTGGGAGTTTGATCCGGCAAGTCCCTGGACCCTGCAGCGGTTCTTCGGCACAGAGCACGAAGATATATGGAAGCTGCTTTTTAAGACCCAAAAGATGTAGCCGCCAATGACCGAAGACCTCGGCCACGACTGCACTCATATAGACACTCCAGTGAGTTTTTCAGATTTCTAATCATATACTTGATTTGCGGATCCACAGAGTAAGTTAAAACCTTCCCATTGTCCCCTAGGGCTGGACGAAGATGGTGGAGCGGATTAGGTGTCTGGCTCCCCTGCCCAAAGACCCAGCTATTCCTCTTCTGATGAAGATGTTGCTTCCGGCACCGTACCAGGCGCCGGAAAAGAAGGCCAAGAAGAAGAGCAAGGAGGTCCAAAGTGGCCTTCACCACAAAGGTACTTCGGACATATCATCCGAAGATACTGGAGCTCTCTCCTCCCACGATGAAGACGAGGAGGAAGTGGAGGAGAGAAATTCTCCCCCTAAGGGGGGAAAGAAGAAAAGGGGGGCTTCCGCGGATCTAGAGGCGGAAGCGTCCAAGAAGGGGAAACTCTCCCTTTCGGACGATTCGGAATCGAACATCGAAGCTGTCCCCGAATGGAATCCCAGCTGAAGCCTTTGGCCGAGTCGTAAGTATTTAAGGATAATGTATATATCCAGCTTTATGCCTTGTGATACTAACACACAGAATCACGTATTGTAGTCCGGCCCGCGATCTCCCCTGGCGATCATCGTCTTTTGGGAATTTGCTGGGCTTGACCATGATGGAGAGCGAGTCGCCTCCGCCGGCCTCCCCTCCCACTGCTATGGACAACACTGAAGTGTTGTCCCGAGGGACCCTTCTGGGCCATAGAAAGGTGCGGGAAACCATCAGGGTGGCGCTAGAGGGTAATACCTCTGCTGCCGAGAACATGGGGGAACCGGCCCCCATGGAGACTGGCGACGGGGGCCAAGCCCACTCCAGCCCCCAGCAGAATGTCATTTCGGAGACCCACACGGCTCCGGGATCAGATGAGCGGCCTCCTTTGAAGGAAGGGGGCGCATCAATTCCGCCAGTGACCTCTGTCAATCCGGAGGCGCCGGAAAATCTAGTGGAAGCACTTCAGAGCATTTCATTTGTGGAAGAGCATTGTACCCTTATGGGTACGATAGTGGAAAGGGTTCGCTCCGCTAAAAACGGATTGAACGAAGCCTACACCAGCCTTCTAACGGGCTTTGAGGTATGGGATGTAGTACTTTTTAGCTATATAAAAAAGATGCATGTATATAGTTAGTAGCCCATGAGACTCTGTTCAGCGTTCAGGAAGAAAGGCCGAACAAAGGATCGAATATTTCATAGGAGATGATCATACATGTCTATTTGAACAAACAGGCTTCAAAGTTGGCGGCAACCGCCCATACCGCTGAAGTATCTGAACTAAAGCGGAGGCTGGAGCGAGTCGATGAAGAGCTCATCTGCACCAACAAACAGTTGGAGGAGAAGCAAGGTATGTGATACCTGTTCACATCTGAAATGATATGACTTGTTGTTTTGTTTCTTGCCGAGTTTTGTAATTATGCTTACAGTTGACACATCTGAGGTCGAGACCCTCAAGAATGCATTGGCCGAAGCCAAGAAGGGGGTGGAGGAGGAACGAGCCACCTGTCAAAAGCATGAATCAACGGTGGAGGAGGTTCAGCAAGAGCTCAAGGATGCCATAAGCAAATGTGATTCCTTGGAGCGCAAGACTGCGGATCAAGATTCTGAACTTGCTAAGGCCCTCCAAAGTGCACAGGAGGCCCGGGTTGAAGCCCAAGGCGCCTGCCGGTAGATTCAAGAGGCCAAGAAGATCACGGCGGGTAAGGCCTTTAATATGCAGAGCAAACTTGTGAGGAGAAGGTACCTCTTACTGACCCGGGTTTGGATTTCTCCAGGAGCGTTTGCGGATCTGCCCCGGAGTATTGCTGATGTTACGGAGTTCTTCCGAGCCGAAGAGGGGAGCTCAACGAAGAAGTTCTTCTGGTCGCAGTACCTTGCGCCAGAGCATCCGGTGCCCCTCAGCGATCAGCTGAAACAGTTGACCAAACCTCATAGGGTGGCCGGATTAGCTATGAAGGATATTATAATTCGTCTCTGGTCCGCCGAGCCCATACCCGGCAGCTACTTCGGGCTTGTGAAGCGGGTAGTCAGTGCCTGGCCCCGGCTGGATGCCACAAAGCGGTCGGTCTATATTGAAGGGTTCCGGATGGCCTTCGCTAGTGTCAAGGTATAGTGGGCGAAGATGAATGTCGTCAAGCTGGAAACTGAGGGACCGCCCGCAGGCAAGGAGCACCGCATGCTGGAGCGGTATTTTGATGAAGTCTTGGAAGGTTCCCGCATTGTAGAGGACTAGTGTTCGAAGGACATTATTTTCGAATGAATGTACCCGTGTTGCCCGAACTTTGTATTATGAAACAAGGCTTATGTATAATATGTTGCTTGTTTTACCTCTAATTATTTTCCTCCTGTGCTGCTATTTACGGTATCTGAGAGTTGGCCAGTCGTCGGCTTCAGTCCCCACATGGGTAGCACGGGGGTGTTTGGAATAGCACATGGACACACTTGACCCAACGGCTTGGTCCTTGAAGGAGGTGTTAGTGCGGCGAACCAGGCAATCAGACTATGTGGCTTTATCGCTCTCACTTAGCCAAGGAGTTTGACAACAAGATTGTAGGCACATCCCCTGGTATTATTCGATTATCCGAACTTGGGTGTTGTAGACGCCTGCCCGGGTGGAGACCGGTCCTTTGCGTAATGTGGAAAAATCACGATATATTTATACTTAGTCACCGAATAGCTGACCAGCTCTCCCCGCATCATGACAGTCAGTTTTCGGATTTCTCTATTGAGATGTTTATCTGAATGAACCGGAAACACAATCGCAGTAGTTCTCCCTTTACTACCATAGCCGAATGAGCGGAACGTAAGGTAGTAACCACTGGAGCCGGGCAACCCAACTATTGACCAAAGACATGATTCCGAGATGATTCATATAATGCTATATTCGATACGCTAAATTGTACTATAAAAGTGCTCGGACTTATTTTATGTTTGAGGAATGTACGTGGCCGAATGGAGCCCCTGGCGATTTAAGTCATATCGAGGTATACATGGCCATCAGACGAAAAAAAAGAGGGAATGCGGATTAGGAAATAAGCCAGCACCGAATATGTTGGGCGAAAAATTGTTTCCATTATAGTTTGATTGATACGTCAAAACGTATTTTTACAAATGATGCGATAAGCATCGAGGCTATTTTACATGTCGAGCACCAGGGAAAGCTGCGTACGGGTCCTAATAAAGGAAGAGGTGATCTTTAAAGATCATTTAGATACTCTGCCACACGTTCACGCTGTTTTTCCTCCTTAATGTATTATACTTTGAAAGGATTAAAGATTGGGTTTTCATAAGGGGCCTAGGAAAGGGCCCTTGGTACCATCGACAGGTGATGGGGGTTGTAAGGAACCTGGAAAAGAAAAAAAAAAGAGAAAATGAAACATGAGGGTCCAGATAGGGTGGAGCCATACTGTGGACTTTGTCTTTACTATGCCTCCGTCTTTGCCTATGGTATCTTTAGTGCGTAGTTATGTACATGTGGCACATATCCCGCAATTTAGTTGGGGCTGAGACGGAGACCGGATTGCTAATCAAGCTCCGGACGAGCTGGACTGTCGCTTTGTAGGGTAGTCCGGACATGTTTAACAGTGTCCGGGGGTTTGACTGCCGATGTAGTGTTTGGCTTGATAAGGCTGCCCTGGACCTCTGCTGCAAGGGCCACGGTGTGCTCCTCAGTACGGAGGGAGCGCTCTGTGTTTCCATTGACTGTTATAACACCGCGTGGTCCCGAAAACTTCAGTTTAAGATATGCGTAATGCGGGATCGCATTGAAGCGAGCAAACACGGTTTGTCCGAGCAGCGCATGATAGCCGCTCCGAAGGTCAAGTCTTCGCTTCGGAAGTTGTCCGGCGAACCAAAGATGACTTCCAATGTGATTGAGCCCGTGCAATGGGCCTCTGGCCCAGGTATTACTCCTTTAAAGGTAGTTTTGGTGGGTTTAATTCTTGACGAATCAATACCCATTTTGCGGATTGTGTCCTGATAGCGCAAGTTAATACCACTACCGCCGTCCATGAGGACTCACGTAAGGTGGAATCCATCGATAATTGGGTCGAGGACCAACGCGGCCGAGCCTCCGTGATGGAAACTAGTCGAGTGGTCTCTGCGATCGAGGTTGATCGAGCAGGCTGACCATGGGTTGAATTTTGGGGCGACTGGCTCTATCGCATAGACGTCCCATAGAGCGCGCTTGCGCTCCCGCTTGGGGATGTGAGTAGTGTATATCATATTCACCATTTTGACCTCGGGAGGGAATTTCTTCTGTCCCCCTGTATTCGGTGGGTGAGGCTACTCGTCGTCCTCCTCGCTGGGCGACCCCTTCTCCTTATGTTCGGTGTTCAGCTTACCGGCCAGTTTGAAGACCCAACAATTTCTGTTGGTATGGTTGGCAGACTTGCCGAGGGTGCCGTGAGCCTGGCAGGGTCGATCTAGTATTCGGTCCAGACTGGATGAGCCATCTTTATTTCTTTTAAATGGCTTCTTCCGCTAACCGGACTTGGAGCCATTGAATCCGGCGTTGACCGTCGTGTCTTCGGTATTGTTATTTCTGCTTCGACGCTTGTGTTTGTGCGTCGCGGCCTGCCGTTGCCGTTTCTGGTTTTGGAAGTACCAGGGTCGCTGGCACCGTTGTTGCTACGGGCTAACTAGCTATCTTCTCCCGTGCAAAAGCGGGTCATGAGTCCTGTAAGGGCAGCCATGGACTTTGGCTTCTCTTGGCCAAGGTGTCAGGCGAGCCATTCGTCGCGGATGGTGTGTTTAAAGGCCGCTAGGGCTTCGGCGTCCGGGCAGTCGACAATCTGGTTCTTTTTAATTAGGAACCTGGGCCAGAATTTTCTGGCTGACTCTCCGGGCTGTTGGACTATACGGCTGAGGTCATCGGCGTCTGGAAGTCGGATATAAGTGCCTTCGAAGTTGTCTCTAAAGGCATCTTCCAAGTCTTCCTATCTTCCAATAGATTTCTCTGGGAGGCTATTTAACCAGTGCCGAGCTAGTCCCTTAAGCTTTAGGGGGAGGTATTTGATGGCATGTAGATCGTCCCTGCAAGCCATGTTAATGTGGAGAAGAAAATCTTCAATCCATATTGCGGGGTCTATTGTACCGTCATATGATTCGATGTTCACGGGTTTAAACCCTTCTGGGAACTGGTGCTCCATTACCTCATCGGTGAAGCATAGGGGGGGTGCGGTGCCTCTGTATCGGGCCGCGTCGCGACGTAGTTCGGATGAAGTCTGAATGCGGTTTCCGGCCCGGGTGAGGTTGTGCTTGTCGCGCCAGGCCAGATGGCTATTTTCCCGTGCTGGAGCACGGCCCCGTGATCCGTAGATTGATCTGGTCTGACCGGCTCTATTGTCCAGGTCTTGTTCTAGGTCGTAGGTGTATCATGGAGCCGATGTTCCCCCGCCTTTACGCCGAGGTGGTACGGCCTGGTGTTCGGCTTGCGTTGCCGCTCTGTCCCGGCCACGTGGTGGTCGGTCAGGTCTATCAGTGGCGCCACGCGTTGGCGGTATGGGCTCCGGGGCCTCATCGTCGAATTGGGGTAGCAGCTTGCGTTTCAGGTAGCTCTTTGTTGGGTGTTCGAGGCTGTATTCCTCGGCTGGCAAGACGTTAGTCCATCTGTCATTGAGCAAATCCTGATCAGCCTGAAGTTGTTGCTGCTTCTTTTTCAGGCTTCTTGCAGTGGCGATTAGCCGACGCTTAAAGCGCTCTTGTTCGAGGGGTTCCTCCGGCACGATAAAATCTTCATTGCCGAGGCTCGTATCCTCTTCGGAGTTCGGTAGGTAGTTACTATACTCCGAGTCCTCATTCCCGATAGGATCGTCGGGGTTTACTTGCCCGTCCTCCCAATCATCATGTTCGAATGTTGGTTCTACTAGGGCTTCGGGGTCTTCGGCATTCTCCGGAGTATTATTGTCTTTGGTGTCGGTATTGCCGTCTTTGTCGTGACACGATTTTGAGCGGCGCCACTGACGTGATGCTTCGGAGGGGCTTCAGCAGGCTTGTCCTCAACCGGATTATTTGTGTCATCGTCGCCATCCTCTTTTGGTGTGTCCACCATGTATACATCGTATGTGGAGGTGGATGTCCATCGTCCAGTAAACAGAGGGTTTTGGCCTTGTTCGTCTCCGGCATCGTTGTCCATACCATCGATGCCTTCGGAAGCATAGTCCAGCATGTCTGTTAGATCTTTGACAGTGGCTATGATGTGGGTGGTGGGTGGGACATAAAATTCCCCGCTCTCAGCCCCTAGCCTGGGCTGGGCATAGTTCGGAAGCGATCCTTCTGTAATAGCGAGTGATCACATTAAGTCCAGAGCCTCGTTTAAAGGCGAGGGTTGGACAGAGAAACGGTAGTCCGTGGGGCTGTCCGGAGTTGGAGCCTCCTGGCGGCGCCCGCTTGACACGGACCTCGAGAGTTCGGACTTAGGGTCCGGCGGGGTATCCGGTGCTTGAGTGACAAGGGGAGCTCGGTTCATCTTCGGGCTAGCCAATGACGCTGTCCCCCTGGATCTCCGGTAACAATTTCCCTAATTGCAGAGAGTCCAGCGAGCTCTAAACTCCCGTCTTCGGACTTGATAGCCTGTTCCAGATCTAAGGCCAGAGTGGTGATCAGGGTGGCGAACCCTTCAAAGATCAAATCTCCTCGGATATTGGCGACATAGTTTAGGTTCCCGAAACTGGTCTGATGACCCGGGGCGTAGCTGTCGATTTGCTCGAGGTGGCCAATTGAGTTGGCACGCAGCGCGAAGCCGCCGAATATGAAATTTTGGCCCGGGGGAAAAATCTCCCCCGAAACTGCGTCATTGTGGATGATCGAACGAGCCATCAAATCCTTTGTCGACAGCACACAGGAACTCTCAATGAAAGTACCAATGTCGGTGTCAAAACCAGCAGATCTCGGGTATTACCTCCATTAAGAGGGCCCGAACCTAGGTGAACATTATGTCCCTGCCTCCTGTTACCTTCGTTCCATAGACGCACAGTCCGGGACCCCCTACCTGAGATCTGCCAGTTTTGACACCGACACCCGGGTCTATTCTTTATCATATTTGCTTCGAGATCTTTTTTTTGCTTTTACTTTTAGGTCTGTTATTCCAAAAACCCAAAAATACCTTGCTGCAAATTTTATTTATTTATTTTATTTCACGTTTCTACGAGATCTATTTATCCAATCTACCACAAACCAATCTATCTTTTTACCCGAGAGGGGTTGACAACCCCTCTTACACGTCGGGTTACAAGCATTTGTTCTTTGTGTGCATGTACCGTTTACATAGTGTTGCTTGGTTCTCCTACTGTTTAGATAACCTTGGTTTCATCCCTGAGGGAAATACCTACCATAGCTATGCTGCATCATCCCTTCCTCTTCGAGGAAATACTGGCGCGGACACGAGCCATCAGTTATATCTATTGAATGCGTTGAACGCAACACACCTCGAGGGCATTGAAAAGATTCTAGTTGTTTGCGAATTTCAAGGCATCTTTCCTGAAGAACTTCCAGGGATGCCCCCTGCTAGAGTTGTTGAATTCGTCGTCGACTTGAATCCAGGCACCACCCCTATAGCCAAGCGACCATATAAGATGCTGCCGCATGAACTCCTTGAGCTTAAGGAGGAAATCAACAAATCACTTCGAAGTGGTTTCACTCGTCCAAGGAGCTCCTTCTCTCTTTGTCAAGAAGAAGGATGGGACAAACTGATTGGTCCAAGACTACCGTCCTATTAACCAAGCCACTATCCAGAATAAGTACCCCCTTCCTCATATTAATGATCTATATGATCAACTGGTTGGTTCGACGGACTTCTCTAAACTCGACTTAAGGTTGGGTTATCATCAGATCCGAGTGTGTGGGGAAGATATTCCTAAGACCGCATTCGTGACTCGCTATGGTTCATACGAGTACATCATCATGTCTTTTGGCTTGACCAATGCACCCACCACATTCTCTCATCTGATGAACTATATCTTCATGGAATACCTCGACAAGTTTGTCGTGGTCTATCTGGATGACATCTTAGTATATTCCAAGAATAAAGAAGAGCATGCTGAACATCTTCGCCTTGTGCTAGAGAAGCTTCAAGAGCATAAACTCTATGCTAAGTATTCCAAGTGTGAATCCTAGCTTCTCGAAGTAACCTATCTTGGGCATGTCATCTCCAAGGATGGTATTGCCATCAACCCTAAGTGAGTCTAGGCTATTCTTGATTGGACTCCTCTGAAGAATTTGAAGCAAGTCAGATTTTTCTCAGAATCTCCAGCTATTGTCGCCGATTCGTCGAGAACTTCTCCAAGATCGCCAAGCCCCTGACTAGTCTGCTTCACAAGGGCGTCAAGTTCCAATGGACATAAAAGTGTCAGGATAGTTTCTAGGCGCTCAAAGACAAGCTGACTTCCACTCCAGTGCTTGCTCCTCCAGATACTAAGAAGGACTTCATCATTTACTATGACGCTGCACATCAATGATTAGGCCGTGTCCTAATACAAGAGCGCAGAGTGATTGCTTATGCATCTCGTCAATTGCGCCTCACGAAGAGAACTACCTAGTTCATGAACTTGAGCTTGTTGTTGTCATATATGCACTAAAACAGTGGCAACATTACCTTCTCGGTAATTGTTGCGAGATCTTCACCGACCACCAAAGTCTGAAGTATTTGTTTACTCAGCCGGACCTGAACCTCCGGCAACAGAGATGGATGGAGACCGTAGGAGATTTTGACTTGGGTATTTCTTATACTCCAGGCAAGGCTAATGTAATGGCTGATGCCTTGAGCTACAAGTTATATTGCAACCACCTCCAGATTCGTAAAGTTCAGCCCTCGCTTGTTGAAGAATTCAGAAAGCTAAACCTCCAGATTGTTCCTCCTGGCGCACTTGCTCCCCCTCCTATGGGAAGATGAAAGATGAACCTCCGTGTTGTTTCCTAGGGTTCCCTTAATACCCTGGCTGTCATACCAGATCTCTTGTACTCCATCAAGAGAATTCAGAGATATGACTCTCAAGTTGAGAAGATTAAACGCTACATCATAGAAGGAAAACCCTCATTCTTCACTATCGATGATAATGGCGCTTTGTTCTTCAATGGTCGCCTAGTGGTCCCTTCCAAAGACAACCTAGATATGACTAAAAAGGTTATGAAAGAAGCTCATGATACGCCTCTGTCTATTCATCCTAGTAGTACCAAGATCTACCAAGACATTCGTCAGAGATTCTGGTGGTCTAATATGAAGCAAGACATTGCTCAGTATGTTGCTGAGTGTGACGTTTGTCGTCGTATCAAAGTAGAACATCAATGGCCTGCTGGAACTCTGCAACCTATCATCGTTCCTGAATGAAAATGGGACCATGTCAAGATGGACTTCATCACTGGATTTCCCAAATCTCAGAAGGGTAATGATGCCATTCTTGTCGTCATTGACCGACTCTCCAAAGTCGCACATTTTCTGGATGTCAAAGAAGCGATCACTGCTAGTCAGCTGGCAACCCTCTACATGTCCAGAATTATTTTACTTCATGGTATTCCACTGGTAATCAGTTTGGACCTTGGCAGCTTATTCACTTCAAGATTCCCGACAAGTTTCCAAGAAGCTATGGGAACTCATCTGCCTTTCAGCACTGCTTTTCATCCTCAGTTGTAAGGGCAAGTTGAACGCGTCAACCAAGTTATCGAAGACATGCTTTGAGCTTGTGTTCCTTCGGCAAGAAATGGGAGGAATCTCTCCCGTATGCTGAGTTCTCTTATAACAATAGCTATCAAGCTAGTCTAAAGATGGCCCCCTTCAAAGTGTTATATGGACGAAAGTGTCGAACCCCTCTAAAGTGGTCAGAAACTGGGGAATGTCCACTCTTCGGTCTGGATATTATCCAACATGCCGAAGATCAAGTATGCATCATTCGCGAGAATCTGAAGACTGCTCAATCACGTCAGAAAATTCAGTATGACTGTCATCATAAAGACATGGTCTATCAACCTAGTGAAAAGGCTTATCTTCGAGTTACACCAATGAAGGGTGCTCACTGCTTCGGGATCAAGGGAAAGCTAGCTCCTTGCTATATTGGTCCATTCACTATTCTCGAGAAGCGTCGAAAAGTGGCATAAAAACTAGAGTTTCCACCAAACCTTTCTCAGGTTCAGGATGTCTTCCACGTGTCATAGCTTCTCCGATGCTTCAAGGACCCAATCTGAGCAGTGGATCATGAAGTGCTCGAGTTGCAACAGGACCTCTCTTATAAGGAGCATCCAACCCGTATTCTCGACCAAGCTGAACGCCGCACACATCAGAAGGCGATCAAATTCCTCAAGGTCCAGTGGCTGCATCACTCTGAAGATGAAGCCACTTGGGAAGGTGAGGATCGCCTGCGTGAAGAATACCCCGCCCTATTTCCTTCTACCTCGTAAATCTTGGGACGAGATTTCTTGTAGTGGAGGAGAATTGTAACGCCTGGATAATTAAGCTATAGTAATTCCCTGCTAATGTTGCCACATCACCACGATCACTATTATTAAACTCGCGTTACTTCAAAACCTCAAATCCGAATTCAAAATCAAGTCAAACAATAAAGGCTTTCATATGTTAAAACTAAAGTGTTCTATGGGTGACAAATAATGCATAAGTAATAATGGTGGAGAAACCAACATCTTTAGAAGTATTTGAATGTCCTATAAATAAATAAAATAGTAGTTAAAACAATTAAATAAATACCTATTGAATTTTATAAAATATTAAACTATTTTATTTTGGGTTACGAATTAATGTGGTAGTAGCATAATTATTAACAATAAATTAGGGACTACTTTTATAATTTATAAACTAAAATAAAAGTGAAAGTAGAAATAAAAGAAAAGAATAATAAGAAAAAGGAAAAACGGAAAATGAAACAAAATCTAAAAGGAAAACCCCGGGCCTCCCCCCACCTCTTGGGCCGTCCGGCCCAACTGGGCATCCAGGCCACCAGGCCGGCCCACCCTCACTCCCCTTAACCCCCAACATCACAAACCCTAGCGATAACCACCCCCACTTCCCCCACTCCCTGCTCCTCCCCCTAATCTGGATCGAGATCGGGGCACGACCCCGACTATGCCGCCGCCTGGAGCCCCCCCTCGCTGGAGCCATCGTCGTCGACTGTCGGACCTCCTCATCCACTCCCCCGAGCACATCGCCGAGCCTCCTGCCCCTGTTTATCTACAACACCAATGAGGCCCTGGGCCTCTCCCCCTTTCTCTACCCCGCCCGCTGTTCTGCTGAGCCAGCGCCTGTCGTCCCACCGCAGTGCTCGCCGTGAACCGCCACTTCTGCCGTTGCTTCCCTCTACGGCCTTCTGCTAGGCCATGGCGCTCCGTCGCGCATCCCCTCGTCGTCTCACCGCTGTTCGCCTGAGCCTGCCTCGCCCGCGGCCTTCCTGCCTCGCCTAACGCTGCCTCACCGCTTGCCTCGCCCGAATGCGCTGGCCACACCCCAACTACGTTCTGGCCTCGCCCGCCTCACATATAGCCATAGCCACCGCTCGCCCCGGCCTTCCTGTGCCCCCCCTACTGCACCGCCTCACCAGCCGCCGCAGCTCGCCGCTCGCATCGGCCCGCACTACCCCGCACCCCCCCACACGGCCTCTCCACTACCCACGCGCGCCCGCTGCACGCGTCGCCCTCCTCCTGCCGCGCCCTCCGCCCACTACGGCCCCGGCCATCCCTGTGCCGCCCTGCTCCGACTTCTGCCAGGGCCGCCGACGCCGATGAAGGAAATATGCCCTAGAGGCAATAATAAAGTTGTTATTTATATTTCCTTACATCATGATAAATGTTTATTATTCATGCTAGAATTGTATTAACCGGAAACTTACTACATGTGTGAATAAATAGACAAACAGAGTGTCCCTAGTATGCCTCTACTAGACTAGCTCGTTAATCAAAGATGGTTAAGTTTCCTAGCCATAGACATGTGTTGTCATTTGATGAACGTGATCACATCATTATAGAATGATGTGATGGACAAGACCCATCCGTTAGCTTAGCACTATGATCCTTTAGTTTATTACTATTGCTTTCTTCATGACATATACATGTTCCTATGACTATGAGATTATGCAACTCCCGAATACCGGAGGAACACTTAGTGTGCTATCAGAACACTTAGTGTGCTATCAAACGTCACGACATAACTAGGTGATTATAAAGATGCTCTACAAGAGTCTTTGATGGTATTTGTTGAGTTGGCATAGATCGAGATTAGGATTTGTCACTCCGATTATCAGAGAGGTATCTCTAGGCCCTCTCGGCAATGCACATCACTATAAGCCTTGCAAGCAATGTGACTAATGAGTTAGCTGCGGGATGATGCATTATGGAACGAGTAAAGAGACTTTCCGGTAACGAGATTGAACTAGGTATGATGATACCGACGATCGAATCTCGGGCAAGTAACCTACCGATGACGAAGGGAACAACGTATGTTGTTGTGCGGTTTGACCGATAAAGATCTTCCTAGAATATGTAGGAACCAACATGAGCATCCACGTTCCGCTATTGGTTATTTACCGGAGATGTGCCTCGGTCATGTCTACATAGTTCTCGAACCCGTAGGGTCCGCATGCTTAACGTTCGATGATAATTCGTATTATGAGTTTATGTGATTTGATGTACCGAAGGTTGTTCGGAGTCCCGGATGAGATCACGGACAGGATGAGGAGTCTCGAAATGGTCGAGACATAAGGATTCATATATTGGAAGGCTACCTTCGAACACCGGAATGGTTCAGGTCATTTCAGATAAGTTTTGGAGTACCGGGGGTTAGCAGAACCCCCCCCCCCCCCGAGAAGTTATTGGGCCTCATGGGCCTAATGGTGGAAGAGAGGAGGCAGGCCAAGATGTGGCGCACGCCCTCCCTAGCCCAAACCAAATTGGACTAGGGCTAGGGCAGCGCCCCCCCCCTCTTTCCTTCACTTCTTCCTCTCCTTCCTTCTTCTCCTACTAGGACTAGGAAAGGGGGAACCTACTCCTACTAGGAGTAGGATCCCCCCCCCTTGGGCGCGCCCCTTGTGGCCGGCCCTCCTCCTCCTCCACTCCTTTATATACGGGGGAAGGGGCACCCCATAGACACGCAAGTTGATATTTAGCCGTGTGCGGTGCCCCCCTCCATAGTTTTCCACCTTGGTCATATTGTCGTAGTGCTTAGGCGAAGCCCTGCGTCGATAACTTCATCATCACTGTCACCACACCGTCGTGCTAATGAAACTCTCCCCACTACGAAAAAGACACATCCTGACATTTTGGGCCAAACGAAAAAAAATCATACTTATGACACTTCTATGACGACAATTGTGACAAAATATAGTATCATCATAGATGTGGTGGGGTCCTACTTCTATGACAAAAAATCGTGACAGATAATGGGCTTTTCGTCCTGGGCGGGCCAGAAACGCAACTGCATGACATTCTTTGGGCCGTCCATGACAGAAAAAACCGTGGTAGAAGCGAGTAAGGGAGTCCTGGATTAGGGGGTCCTCGGGCGTCCGGACTATGGTACGTGGGCCGTACTGTTGGACTGTGAAGACACAAGACCAAAGACTCTACACGCGTGTCCAGATGGGACTCTCCTTGGCATGGAGGGCAAGCTTGGCGTCCCAATATGAAGATTCCTTTCTCTGTCACCGAATTTGTACAACCCTAGTCCCCCTCGGTGTCTATATAAACTGGAAGGCTAGGTCCGTAGAGGAGGACAATCATAATCAGATAGGCTAGACTTCTAGGGTTTTAGCCATTACGATCTCGTGGTAGATCAACTCATGTAACCCCCATACTCATCAATATTAATCTAGCAGGACATAGGGTTTTACCTCCATCGAGAGGGCCTGAGCCTGGGTAAACATTGTGTTCCATGTCTCCTGTTACCATCAACCTCAGACACACAGCTCGAGACCCCCTACCCGAGATCCGTCGGTTTTGACACCGACAGCGAGGGTGAGGACAATATCGGGGAGTTCCCGGTTACGGTGGGTGGTCGGGGCCGAACGAACTGAAGAGGCCGAATATAATATGTCAGAGTCTTTTGATTATTCATGATGCAGCCGGGGGCTTGTTTCGGCGGTGTGGCTTGGGGCTGCTCTTGACGTCCCACGCGGAGTTATCCGCGAGGGGACTCTTCCCCCTCTTGGACACCTCCGCCTCCAGATTCGTGGAGGCCGCCCTTTTCTTCTTTCCCCCTTCAGGGGGAGAACTGCTTTCCTCCTCGTCCTCATCATCGTTTTCGGCGGCGGAGGAGGGAGTCTCGTTGTCTTCGGACGTCCTGCCCGAAGCTCCTTTGTGACGGAAGCCACTCCGGGCCCCCTTGGCCGTATTCTGGGCCTTCTTCTCCGGCGTCTGGTAAGGCGCAGGAACCAGCATCTTCGTCAGAAGAGGGATGGCCGGTTCCTCGGGCAGCGGAGCCAGACACTTAATCCGCTCCGCTTTCTCTATCCATACCTGAAAATATAACTGGTGGAGTTTAGGTATCTTCCTTGAATAAGCAAGCAGAGCATGCATCTCGGAACGTGAAAAAATTACCGCACTGGCAGGATGGGCCAGATCGTGCCTGCGGTCCTCTCTGTCTCCGACGGTGTCTCGTTGCCCTTAAAGAGCAACTTCCAAATATCTTCATGCGTTGTTCCGAAGATCCTCTCCAAGGTCCGGTGCTTCTCCGGATCGAATTCCCACAAAGGGCAAGCCCGGTTCTGGCATGGGAGGATCCAGCGAACTAACATCACCTGGATTACGTTGACGAGCTTGATGTTTTTGTCTACCATGCTATGGATGTGCGTTTGTAGCGCGGTCAGCTCATCCGATGAGGACCAATTCAGGCCCTTCTCTATCCATGAGGTGAGTCGCATTGGAGCTCCCGACTTGAATTTGGGAGCCGCAGCCCAGGTGGTGTCGCGGGGCTCTGCGATATAGAACCATAGTTTCTGCCACTCTTTGACAGTCTCCACAAAAGTACCCTTGGGCCATGTGACGTTGGGCAGCTTGCTCACCATGGCGCCTCCGCAATCCATGTGTTGGCCATCCACCACCTTTGGCTTCACGTTGAAGATCTTGAGCCATCGTCCGAAGTGGGGTGGAATGTGGTGGAAGGCCTCACACATGACAATGAATGCCAAGATGTTGAGGAAGGATTTTGGAGCTAGATCATGGAAATCTAGCCCGTAATAAAACATGAGTCCGTGGGCGAAAGGGTGGAGAGGAAACCCTAACCCACAGACGAAAGGGGGGATAAACACCACCCTCTCATTAGGCTTTGGGGTGGGGACGATTTGCCCCTTGGCTGGAAGCCGATGGGCAGTTTCCTTCGCCAGATACCCGGCCTCCCGAAGATTGGTGATGTCCTTCTCCTTGATGGAGGAGGCTATCCATTTGCCTTGCGCTCCAGATCCGGACATGGTCGAGTGCTTCCTTGAGGTGGAGAGGATGAGGACTCGGGCACTGGAGCTTGATAATGGGAGGGTAGAGAGACGGAAAAGGCGTGGGTGAAAGAAGGGAATCCTTATCTCCTTATAAAGGCAGTGAATATCAAGCGCCTCCCCACTCGCCTTGAAAATTGTCTATTCCCAAGAGTCGTGCGAATGGCACGGTTGGATTTCCCACGCCCTTATTGATGAGAGTTCCGCAATAATGGGACACGATCTCTGCTTTGACAAGACGTGCCAATGAGACCGCATCTCGAAGTGGCAGGCCGGAAAATGTTTCGAAATAATGACCGGGTGGTGACGTGGTGTCACATTACCAATAGTTATCAACGGATTGGACTAAAGATATATTATACTCTCTATGGTTGTGTGTGGAATTTGTCTTGCAGAGCCGGACACATTCGTTGTTTGAAGACTGTGTTGGAGTACTCATGGAAGGAACCCACCTTGCAATGCCGAAGACAATCTGCGCGCCAGACACCTCGTCATTGAAGCCTGGTTCAGGGGATACTGAGGGAGTCCTGGATTAGGGGGTCCTCGGGTGTCCGTACTATGGTACGTGGGACGGACTATTGGACTGTGAAGACGCATGACCGAAGACTCTCACCCGTGTCCGGATGGGACTCTCCTTGGCATGGAGGGCAAGCTTGGCGTCCCAATATGAAGATTCCTTTCTCTGTAACCGACTTTGTAAACCCTAGTCCCCCTCGGTGTCTATATAAACTGGAAGGCTAGGTCCAAAGAGGAGGACAATCATAATCAGATAGGCTAGACTTCTAGGGTTTTAGCCATTACGATCTCGTGGTATATCAACTCTTGTAACCCCTATACTCATCAATATTAATCTAGCAGGACATAGGGTTTTACCTCCATCGGGAGGGCCCGAACCTGGGTAAACATTGTGTTCCTTGTCTCCTGTTACCGTCAACCTCAGACGCATAGTTCGGGACCCCCTACCTGAGATCCGTTAGTTTTGACACCGACATTGGTGCTTTCATTGAGAGTTCCACTGTGCCGTCGCCAAGAGGTTCGATGGCCCCATCAATCATCCACAACAACATTGTCCACGGAGAAACCTTCCTCCCCGGATTGATCTTCATGTTTAGGGGCTTCGCTCTGCGGTCCAACTCGCTTGGCCATCTAGAGGAGATCGATAGCTACGCCCCTGGCCATCAGGTCGGATTTGGAAGCTTGAACTACGTCGCTGACATCCGCAGAGACTTGATCTTCGAAGGATTCGAGACTATGGCAGTAGCCGCTCCCTGTCACCATGATGAACATGGCTTAAATCTATCATCGAACTACACCCAGGAGATAGAAACTGCAATTTTTCCGGCCCTAGATCCGGAGCAGGTCATGTCGTCCGAGGATGGGAGGCTCAACCCCGCCACGGAGGCCACAGACTCAGCGGCGTTGGAGCCACACATAGACCCAACCTCAAGTGAGATCTGCGTTGCCAGAACCTCGGACACATTTCCGGCTACAGGTTCCGAAACATGTGCATCCGCGCACGACGAGCTTGATCGGGTGTCGATCGTTGAATTCAGCTCCGCGGACATCTTCCGGCACTCGCCTTTAAGCGATGTGCCAAACTCATTAAAAACACTCTCCTTAGCGGGGGACTCACAACCGAATTATATCTGGTTTGAACTGGATGCTGATGACAAATTTCGCTTCCCACCCCCCGCCCACTTAATAGCCACGGTCGAAGACTTAACTGACATTCTCGATTACGGCTCCGATGACATCGACGGTATGGACGACGATGCCGGAGAAGAAGAGGCCCAAAACCCGCCATTCACCGGACGCTGGACGGCCACTTCCTCGTATGACGTATACATGGTGGATGCACCAAAAGAGAATAGCGACAATGACAAGGAAGATCCAGTTGAGGATAAACCTCCCGAGATACAACCAAAGTGCCGGCGTCAGCGGCGCCACTCTAAATCACGCCGCAGCAAAGACAACAACACCGGCACAGGAGAAGAAAACACTCTAGACGGTGCCGAAGATAATAAATACCCCGTTGAGGCAACTTCCGAACAAGAAGAATGGGAAGACGGGCAAGTTAGCCCTGGTGAACAGGCCACGCACGAAGACTCAGAGGACAGTAATTATCTTCCGCTCTCTGAGGATGAGGCGAGCCTCGGCACCGAGGATTTTATCGTGCCTGAGGAACCTCTCGAACAGGATCGCGTCAAGTGCCAACTAATAGCCACTGCAAGGAGCCTAAAAAAGAAATAGCAGCAGCTTCAAGCTGATCAAGATCTGCTCAATGATAGATGGACTGATGTCCTGGCAGCCGAGGAATACGGCCTCAAGCGCCCAGCCAAAAGTTACCCGAAGCGCAAATTGCTACCTCAGTTCGATGATGAGGCGCTGGAGCCCGTACCATCATCGTGCAACGCGGCTGACCGACCAGCACGTGGTCGGGATAAAGCGGCAACTCAGGCCGAACACCAGCATGCCCTACCTCAGCGTAAAGGCAGAGATAAAATAGCTCGGGGACACACATATGACCTACGACAGGACCTGGACAGTAGAGCAGGTCAGAACAGATCGATTTATGGATCATGGGGACGTGCCCCGACACATGACAACGACTACTTAGCCGGACGCAATAGTCATACTCACGCCTGGGCCAAAAACCGCAAACGGACTCCATCCGAGCTACGTCGCGACGTGGCATGATATAGAGGCGCCGCTCACCCACTTTGCTTCACCGACGAAGTAATGGAGCACGAATTCCCAGAAGGGTTTAAACCCATAAACATCGAATCATACGATGAGACAACAGACCCCGCAGTATGGATCGAGGATTTTCTTCTTCACATCCATATGGCCTGCGGCGAGGATCTGCACGCCATCAAATATCTCCCACTAAAAATCAAAGGACCAGCCCGGCACTGGTTGAATAGTCTACCTAAAAACTCCATCGGCAGCTGGGAGCAGTGGCGGAGCTAGATGCAGACTACGCCTGGGGCTGTGCTATGTTGAGTGATAAACTTCTGTGATTTTCTATGCTTTGCATGAAGAAATTACAAAGGAAGTTGTTTCTAGGCCAGGGGCTATAGCCCTAGCTGCCCCAGGCCTGTCTCCGCCACTGGCTGGGAGGACTTGGAAGAGGCCTTTCTTGACAACTTTCAGGGTACATATGTTCGACCTTTGGATGCCGATGACTTCACTCACATAATTCAATAGCCCGGAGAGTCGGCCAAGAAACTCTGGACTAGGTTCTTAACTAAAAAGAACCAGATCGTCGACTGCCCGGATGCCGAAGCCTTGGCGGCCTTTAAACACAGCATCCGGGACGAATGGCTCGCCCGACACCTCGGCCAAGAGAAGTCGAAGACCATGGCAGCCCTTATGGCACTTATGACCCGCTTTTGCGCGGGCGAAGATAGCTGGCTAGCCCGTAGCAATAACAGTGCAAATGAACCTGGCACTACGGAAGCCAAAAATAGCAACGGCAAGCCCTGACGCAACAGACACAAGCGTCAAAACAATGGTGATAATACCGACGATACGGCGGTCAACGCCCGATTCAGCGGCTCCAAGTTTGGCCAGTGGAAGAAGCCGTTCAAAAGGAACAATTCAGGCCCATCCAGCCTGGACCACATACTCGATCGCCCGTGCCAGATACACGGCACTCCTGACAAACCAGCCAATCACACCAATAGAGATTGTTGGGTTTTTAAACAGGCCGGCAAGTTAAATGCCGAAAACAAGGAGAAGGGGTCACAAAGCAAGGATGATGACGAGGATCCCCGGCCACCGAACACAGGGGGACAGAAGAAGTTTCCCCCCAAGTTAAAACAGTAAACATGATATACACTACCCACATCCCCAAGAGGGAACGCAAGCGCGCGCTTCGGGACGTCTACGCAATGGAACCAGTCGCCCCAAATTTCAACCCATGGTCTTCCTGCTGGATCACTTTTGACCGCAGGGACCATCCGACCAGTACCTGTCACGGCGGGTCAGCCACACTGTTCCTCGACCCAATCATTGATGGATTTCACCTCATGAGAGTCCTCATGGACGGTGGTAGCAGCCTAAACCTGCTCTATCAGGTTACAGCATGCAAAATGGGCATTAATCCATCAAGAATTAAGCCAACAAATACTACCTTTAAAGGAGTCATACCAGGTGTAGAGGCCCGTTGTACGGGCTCAATCACACTAGAGGTTGTCTTCGGATCTTCGGACAACTTCCGAAGCAAAGAGCTGATCTTTGATATCGTCCCCTTTCACAGCGGCTATCATGCACTGCTTGGACGAACCGCATTTGCACGCTTCAACGTGGTGCCACACTACGCTTATCTTAAGCTCAAGATGCCCAATCCACGTGGCATCATAACAGTCAATGGAAACACGGAACGCTCCCTCCGTACCGAGGAGCACAGCGCTGCGTTAGCAGCAGAAGTACAGAGCGGCCACCTCAAGCAAAACCTTAATTCGTCGGCCGAACTCCCGGACACTGTCAAACGAATCCGTACTGCTCTGCAGCAGGAAAACCCAGCTCGTCAAGAGCTCGACTAGCAATCCGGCCTCCCTCCCAGTCCCAACCAAGAAGCGACATTCGTACCGCACGCACATAACTACGCACTCAAAATGCCATGGGCATAGACGGAGGCGTATCTATCTTATGATCCATACTACGGATCGACCGCTCCTGGACACACATACTTTCAATTCTTCTTTTTATCCTTTTTAGGTCTTTTTTCCGCAGGTTTCCTCTGACGACCTGATCATCGGTCCTCTCGGCAGGATGGATACACCAAGATGGCAAGAAGCATTGGCGTACAAGGGAATTCTTAGATGGTCTCTTTAACGATCACTCTACCTGCTGTCAGGACCCACACACAGCTCTCCTTGGTTGTGGAATCTTAAATAGCCCGGCTGCTTATTGCACCACTTGTACAAATACGCTATGTCGTATTAATCAAACTATAATGGAAATAGTTTTCCGCCCAACTTCTGCGGCACTAGCTTACTCCCCTTTTTTCCTTTTTTTCTTTGATGGTTTTTCTCAAAGTTGCTACCGTACATTTTTGGTACGCTTTAATCTGCCAGGGGCTTCATTGCGACCCACAAAATGGCAACAAAGTCCGGACACTTTCAACAACATAGTTCGGCACCCCGAATTTAGCATTATATGCATTGGCTCTGAATCATGTCTTCGGTCAATAGTTGGGTTGCTCGGATCCTGTGCTTACTACCTTACATTCCGCTATATCGGCTAGGGTAGTAAAGGGAGAACTACCGTGATTGTGTCCTGGCTTATCCGGATGAGCACCTCAGTAGAGAAAGACGAAAACTAACTGTCATGATGCGGCGAGAGCCGGTCAGCTCTTCGGATGTTTCAAATCTTTAGCGATTTTTTGGCATTATGCGATGAACCGGCTTTTTACCCAATCAGGTGTTTATAGTACCCTAGTGCGGATACTAGGGGCTGCGCCTAAATTTGCATTATAGAACTCCTATGGCTAAGTGAGGGTGATAAATCCATATAGTCCGATTGCCTGGTTCGTTGCGCTAAACACCTTCTTCAAGGACCAAACAAATTGGATCAAGAGTGTTTAGATTCCATCCGGAACACCCCCGTACTACCTACATGGGGGTTGAAGCCGATGACTGGCCAACTCTCAAAATTTCATAAACACGGCCACACAGGAGGTAAAATATAATATGTTAGAGTCTTTTGAGTACTCACGATGCGGCCGGGGGCTTGTTTCGGCGGTGTGGCTCGGGGCTGCTGTCGACGTCCCACGCGGAGTTATCCGCGTGGGAACTCTTCCCCCTCCTGGATGCCTCTGCCTCCAGATTCGTGGAGGCCGCCCTTTTCTTCTTTCCCCCTTCAGGGGGAGAACTGCTTTCCTCCTCGTCCTCATCGTCGTCTTTGGCAGCGGAGGAGGAGTCTCGTTGTCTTCGGACGTCCTGCCGAAGCTCCTTTGCGACGGAAGCCACTCCGGGCCCCCTTGGCCGTCTTCTGGGCCTTCTTCTCCGGTGCCTGGTAAGGCGCAGGAACCAGCATCTTCGTCAGAAGAGGGATGGCTGCTTCCTCGGGCAGTGGAGCCGGACAATAATCTGCTCTGCTTTCTCTTTCCATACCTGAAAACATAACTGGTGGAGTTTAAGTATCTTCCTTGAATAAGCAAGAAGAGGATGCATCTGGAAACGCGAAAGACTAACCGCACTGGCAGGATGGGCCAGATCGTGCCTGCGGTCCTCGTCTGTCTCCGGTGGTGTCTCGTTGCCCTTAAAGAGCAACTTCCAGATATCTTCATGCGTTGTTCCGAAGAGCCTCTCCAAGGTCCGGTGCTTCTCCGGATCGAATTCCCACAAAGGGCAAGCCCGGTTCTGGTATGGGAGGATCCGGTGAACTAACATCACCTGGATTATGTTGACAAGCTTGATGTTTTTATCTACCATGCTCTGGATGCGCGTTTGTAGCGCGGTCAGCTCATCCGACGAGGACTAATTCGGGCCCTTCTCTATCCATGAGGTGAGTGGCATTGGAGCTCCGGACTTGAATTCGGGAGCCACGGCCCAAGTGGTGTCGCGTGGCTCTGTGATATAGAACCATAGTTTCTGCAACTCTTTGACAGTCTCCACAAAAGTACCCTTGGGCCATGTGACGTTGGGCAGCTTGCTCACCATGGAGCCTCCGCACTCCGCGTGTTGTCCATCCACCACCTTCGGCTTCACGTTGAGGATCTTGAGCCATAGTACGAAGTGGGGTGGAATGCGGAGGAAGGCCTCACACACGACAATGAATGCCAAGATGTTGAGCAAGGAGTTTGGAGCTAGATCATGGAAATCTAGCCCGTAATAAAACATGAGTCCACAGACGAAAGGGTGGAGAGGAAACCCTACCCCGTGGACAAAATGGGGGATAAACACAACCCTCTCATTAGACTTCGGGGTGGGGACTATTTGCACCTTGGCCGGAAGCCGATGGGCGGTTTCCTTTGCCAGATACCTAGCCTTCCAAACTTTGTGATGTCCTTCTCCTTGATGGAGGAGGCCATTCATTTGCCCTGCGCTCCAGATCCGGACATAGTCGAGTGCTTCCTTGAGGCGGAGAGGATGAGGACTCGGACACTGGAACTTGAGAATGGGAGGGTAGAGAGAAGTTGAAGGAGTGGGTGAAAGAAGGGAATCCTTGTCTCCTTATAAAGGCAGTGAATATCAAGCGCCTCCCCACTCGCCTTGAAACTCACCTGTTCCCAAGAGCCGTGCGAATGGTGTGGTTGGATTTCCCACACCCGTATTGATGAGAGTTCCGCAATAAGGGGACACCATCTCTGCTTTGACAAGACGTGCCAATGAGACCGCATCTCGAAGCAGCAGGACAAAAAATGGTTCGAAATAATGACCGGGTAGTGACGTGGTGTCACATTACCAATAGTTATCAGCGGATTGGACTCAAGATCTATTGTACTCTCTATGGTTGTGTGTGGAATTTGTCTTGCAGAGCTGGACACGTTCGTTGTTTGAAGACTGTGTTCGAGTACTTGGGGAAGGAACCCGCCTTGCAATGCTGAAGACAATCTGCGCGTCGGACACCTCATCATTGAAGCCTGCTTCAGGGGCTACTAAGGGAGTCCTGGATTAGGGGGTCCTCGGGCGTCCGGACTATGGTACGTGGGCCGGACTGTTGGACTCTGAAGACGCAAGACGGAAGACTCTCACCCGTGTCCGGATGGGACTCTCCTTGGTGTGGAGGGCAAGCTTGGCGTCCCAATATGAAGATTCCTTTCTCTGTAACAAACTTTGTACAACCCTAGTCCCCCTCGTGTCTATATAAACCGGAAGGCTAGGTCCGTAGAGGAGGACAATCATAATCAGATAGGCTAGACTTCTAGGGTTTTAGCCATTACGATCACGTGGTAGATCAACTCTTGTAACCCCCGTACTCATCAATATTAATCTAGCAGGACATAGGGTTTTACCTCCATCGAGAGGGCCCGAACCTGGGTAAACATTGTGTTCCCTGTCTCCTGTTACCATCAACCTCAGACGCACAGCTCGGGACCCCCTACCCGAGATCCGCCGGTTTTGACATCGACAGCGAGGGCGTGGAAAATATCAGGGAATTCCTGGTTACGGTGGGTGGTCGGGGGCCGAGCGATGCGAGTTTCTCTCATACGTACGCGCATGTGTGCGAGGCGTTGGGCTCTAACTGAACCCGAGCGAGGCGTTGGGATCTAACTGAACCCGAGCGATTGCACTGCAGGCTACGCGTTACTGAACCCGAGCGATCGATCGATCCCTTGCCTTGCTGTTAACTGAACCCGAGTGATTCCTTCGCTACTGCTGCTAACTGAAGCCGATCGAACACTGTTGCCTCCTTCCCTTGATGAACAGTGAGCGTTGTTGGGGGGTTTGGATGAACAGTTCCCGGTGGGGGTTGGATGAACAGGACCCCATGGTAGTAGAGGTCGTTGGCGCTGGATGAACAGTACCTCGATCAATCGAGCCGGTGGATGAATAGGACCCCGTGGAGGGATCGATGAACAGGACCCAGTGGAGGGTTGGATGAACATGATGACCCCGTGGAGGCCTGGATGAACAGTAGCCGGTGGAGGGCTGGATGAAAAGTAGCCTGTGGAGGGGTGGTTGAACATGACCCCGTGGAAAGGGCTGGTTGAATAGTAGCCGGTGGAGGAGCGCGCGGTGGAGGCTGGATGAACAGGAGCCCGTGGATGAACAGTCCCAAGTGGAGGCTGGAGGAGGTCGATGGTGGATGAACAGGAGTCCGTGGAGGCTGGAGGAGGTCGACGGTGGAGATGAACAGTATCCCGTGGAGTCTCGTTTTGCGGTATGCCACACCCCTCCCGATCAATAGGACCCTGTTTCGACCGTATGAGGTTCGTTTCCTCCGTTTTGCAGTACGCCAAACCCCTCCCGATGCATAGGATCCTGCTTCGACCATGGGCGGTCGAACACAAGGCCGTTTTCTCCATTCTGCGATACGCCAGGCCTCGTTTCCATTGCCTGTTTTGTCCAAGCCGGTTGGCTCCCGATGAACACAATGACGCATTCCGTTCTGACCCAGCCGGTTGCCTCCCCATGAACACGACGACAGCGCAGCTTCTCCGTTCCGACCCAGCCATGTAAACGAGCCCTGGGCGTACGTATGCGCAAGTAGGCGTTCGAGACCCCGCCCGTATGTACGTATGTGGCCGTATTTTGTTTCTTGCACCCTGGCCGTTGTACGTACGTGTACATGCTACGTGCGCGCCTCTACTACGAAACATGCGCACCTCTACATTGACCAGTATGTACGTACACATTCGCGACCAGAATGACAATGCTATGTACGCTTCGACCAGGTGGGTCCCGACTATCAGGCACTTCCTTTCGTGCGAAGATGTAGCTAGTGGATCCTAGCAGTCAAGGGGAAACGGTTTTTTCGCGAAATACAGTGGCCCGTCTGGTGGGTCCCTGCTATTAGGTGGAGGAATGATTATTTTCCACGTAATAAGGAGGCACTTCTTTGCTGTGGCTGTGGACCCAGCTGTCAGCCTCTCCATGTACAGTACTCTTCCGATGGAAGTCGTTCCTTGACCACGCCGCACCGAGAGCACCAGGGCGGTGGGCGACGGCGAGGCCTAGGAAGGGGACGACGCGGAGCCGGGGAAGACGCGGCAGTGGTTGCCCACGCGGAGAGGAGTATGGGGATTCACTGGTTCGGCTGCGGTGTGAGGCTACCGTCGCCGCAGAATAACAGGGCGTGTGGGTGAGTAGAGGGATGGCTAGGCCAGCGGTGGGAGTAGTAGGGGGCGGTGAGGCCTCCGCGGCATCACAACCGGCCATGGGAGGCAGGAGCGCGCGGCACGACCGGCACTGGTTTGGGCGGCTGGAGCAAGAAGACCAGAGGTTGAAGAAGCACTAGGGCCGTTGGATGGACATTGTACGGTCACTGGAGCTAGAATCGTTCATATTGACTAAGTTGACAAAGCCCTCAGTCCCCGTCAACTTAGTGGGCCCACAAGTCAGCCTCCCACTATGGTGGGTCCTAGCTAGCAGGGGGTATTCATTTGTTTGTGCGTAATAAGGAGGCACTTCCTTGCGTGCGAAGATATAGCTGGTGAGTCTGACTTGTCAGCGGAGGGAACATTTTTTTCACGAAATACAGAGGCCCTTCTGGTGGGTCCTAGCTATCAGTTGGAGGAATCATTATTTTGCGCGTAATAAGGAGGCATTTCCTTGCATGCGGCCATGGACCCAGCTGTCAGCCTCTCCATGCACAGTCTACTTCCGATGGATGTCGTTCGTTGACCACGTTGACCACTCTGCGTCGAGCGCATCCAAGGTGGTGGACGACGGCGAGGCCCCGGACAGCAACGAGCCGGAGATGGGAAGACGTGGGAGTAGAATCATAGACAGAGAGGTGTACGAGGGTTAACTGGTTCTCGTGCGGTGTGGTTCGGCAGTCGGTGGAGAAGAACAGGAGGTGTGGAGGGGTGGAGGGATGGCCTGGCCAACGGTGGGGTAGCACTTCACAGCGAAGTGTGCTAAGCAGAGCTGCTAGCAGTAGGAGGCGGGAGCAGGTGGTCCCGTGAAAGCACAAGTTCTCCCTGGGTGGTTTTGGTAATTAATGTCAACATATCTCTTGTTGGACTAACACCTTTACCTAGTATGTTTCAGATAAGTTCAACAATGGAGTGGCATGGACTAGAGGATGTGGAACCCCTTCAAGATGCTAAGGACAAAGGATTGGCTCAAGCTTCAAGATCAAGACTCTACATTTTCTATTTTAGTGATCCAAGATCACATTGAGTCTATAGGAAAAGCCAATACTATCAAGAGGGGATGAGGTGTTGCTTAATGGCTTGCTTGCTCAAAGTGCTTAGTGAAATGCTCCAAAACCCTCAACTACCTTCCCACATCCACATATGACCTAAACCAAAAGTCAAACTCGGCCCCACCGATTCTATCTATCCGGCGCCACCGAGTTTCAGATGTCATAGACACTGCCACAAACCCTAGCAAATCGGTTTCACTGATAGGGATCTCGGTCTCATCGAGATGGGATTGTAATCTCTCTGTGTATGTCCATTACCAAAATCGGTCTCATCGAGTTTGAGCAATCGGTACTACCGAGATTACAATGCAAACCCTCTGGTTAGCTTATTACCAAAATCGGTCCCACCGAGTTTGTGTAATCGGTCTCACCGATTTTGCCTGACCAACTCTCTGGTTAGCTTATTACCAAAATCGGTCCCACCGAGTTTGTGTAATCGGTCACACCGAGATTACGTTATGCCCTAACCCTAACCATATCGGTCCTACCGAGTTGCATCTCAGTCCCACCGAAAATCCTAACGGTCACTAGGTTTGCTGAATCGGTCCGACTGAGTTTAACCATTCAGTCCCACCGAGTTTGGCAAATTGTGTGTAACGGTTAGATTTTGTGTGGAGGCTATATATACCCCTCCACCCACTCTTCATTCATGGAGAGAGCCATCAGAACATACCTACACTTCCAATACACATTTTCTGAGAGAGAACCACCTACACTTGTGTTGAGGTCAAGATATTCCATTCCAACCATATGAATCTTGATCTCTAGCCTTCCCCAAGTTGCTTTCCACTCAAATCTTCTTTCCACCAAATCCAAATCCTGTGAGAGAGAGTTGAGTGTTGGGGAGATTATCATTTGAAGCACAAGATAAAGGAGTTCATCATCAACACACCATTTGTTACTTCTTGGAGAGTGGTGTCTCCTAGATTGGCTAGGTGTCACTTGGGAGCCTCCAACAAGATTGTGGAGTTGAACCAAGGAGTTTGTAAGGGCAAGGAGATCGCCTACTTCGTGAAGATCTACCGCTAGTGAGGCAACTCCTTTGTGGGCGACGGCCGTGATGGAATAGACAAGGTTGCTTCTTCGTGGACCCTTCGTGGGTGGAGCCCTCCATGGACTCGCGCAGCCGTTACCCTCCGTGGGTTGAAGTCTCCATCAACGTGGATGTACGATAGCACCACCTATCGGAACCACGACAAAAACATATGTGTCTCCAATTGCGTTTGAATTCTCCAAACCCTTCTCTTTACATTCTTGCAAGTTGCATGCTTTACTTTCCGCTGCTCATATACTCATTGCATGCTTGCTTGATATGTATTGTGTTTGTTAAACTTGTGCTTAAACTCCACTTAAACTTGAGAATATTAAAAACTGCAACTTTTGGCACTTAGTGTCTAATCACCCCCCCCCCCTCTAGACACCTCTTCTCGATCCTTTCATCCCGGCGGCGCTGGAGGAAGAAGACGAGAGATTGAAGATGGATGTCGGTCGTTGGATGTAAATCCAACGGCTAACGATGTCAGAATCATTTTTTGACTTAGTTGACAACAACTTGCGTTGGTTTCGACCTATTGGCCCACATTTCAGCCTACAAAAATGTGGCACGTATTCAACCCATTTTTTAGAATTTACAGTCAATTTGATCTTTTTTTAGAATTACAGCCCATTTGCTAGGCTGGTGAATAAATAATGTAGCGTCCATGCGGCCCATTTATTCTTTTCCTAAAAAATTACAGGCCATTTGCACTTTCTCGATATACATGATTTTGCTGGCTGATTCTAATTATAATGTTGGGTTGGGCCCAGCAATGTTATCAAAAAATAAACAGGGGCTGAGCATTTTGTTATAAATGTATTTAAATAATAAGTGATTTATTATTACATTGGTCCTTAAATCTTACCAAGCTTTTGTACACAATCACCAGGATTTTCGTTGCCAAAAAATCCAAGATTTTATTGTTAAGAAATTATTTTTATAAGTTAATAAGATGTGGGATATTGTTTTCTTACATATGTAAGTATCTATTAAATATATGATGACAATAGCAATAATATATAATAACATGTAAAATAATTTAAATATATATAATATAGTTAGAAAGGAAACATAACTCTGCATTTTCTTCAAAAAATACATAAATTGGGCTACCGATGTTTCAGGAAAAATAAAACCTCGGATGGGAGGTCCATAGGCCGGTCGATACATGATGGACCTCAAAAAAATACAAACCGGCATGTTGTGGGCTGCGCTTGTTAAAAAAGAAAGCATAGACGGGGCAGCCCAAAACCCAGCAGATAATTGCTGCCCCAGTGATAATAAATGATACCTGCCAACTCCTCGGCTTCATTGTGAATTTATCTCCTATAGTAAGTACGTTGAAGCACCTAAAAAATGTAACAATGTTGAAAAACCCGTGGGCCCAACGTGAGTATAGCATTAGGAGGAAGTATTTTTTTGATGAGGCACTTGCTTGCATATGGCCATAGATCTGGTGGGTCCCGACTGTCCGCCTCTCCACGTACAGTCCTCTCCAGATTCCTCTCGTTTGTTCAGCATGTTCACAACGGTAGACAGCGGCGTCATGGCGAGCGCATGAAGGCGCATGAGGAGATCGGACCACCTGAGGCAGTGCCCTATTTGTAACGAAAGTACTAAACTAGCCTAGTGGCCAAGAGACACTACCCGACAAGTGACAGTTCTTCTGCCCGGGTTCGATTCCACCTGATGCAGGGAAAATATTTCCAATTTTTTTGCCTCTACCATTATTGACATGTGGGTTCCCATTGTCACCTACGCACACCACATCCAACACTTGCAAAAACTTCGTCCCTCGTTTTCTCTGTTTTTCGCACACTCGACATTGTGTGGGCATTTTGAAAATAGCATACCTTTTTGACTGTGCATCATATGATGATATGCTATGCATGAATGTTGATCAGCATGATGTTAACTGGCTGGTAGTTCCATTTTCGACCATGAATAAAACTTCCAGCATGATGTTAACTGTAGCGACCCGACCTTTGATGGTCAAGTCTCTGTGCTTAAGTGTCATCCCTGGATCGGTATGCTGACACACACAGTACTCGAGGATTTACAACAGAGGTAAATCACATGTATAAAGTAACATAAATACTATTACCTTAATCCAAATAGCGGAACTAACAACAAGGTTGTGGATTCCCATCAACACCAACGGCAAAGTTGAGTGTAGAAATCGTAACCCTAACGTATCACTTACTCGTCGTAAGAATCCTGCAACATGAGACGTTGCAGCCACAAAGGGTCAGTACATTGAATGTACTGGCCAATTCACACCATAGGACAATGATGAATAATAGCTATCACTACATGCATATTTGGCTGGTGGAAAGCTCTAAGTTTAATATTTTGCATAAAACCAATTTTCCTACATTAAAGTAATATATTTTATTTAACTATCATAGTAGTTGAAAAACATTGAGAATGGTAAGTCCCCATCTCAATCCCAATTAAAAAGTGATTAACAACCCAACAAATTAATTTAGAGTGATGAGATCAACATGATAATTCAAGAACCATATACTCAAGACGTCCATAACCGGGGACACAGCTAACCATGATTAGTTTGTACACTCTGCAGAGGTTTGCGCACTTTTCCCCCACAAGATTCGATCTCCTCCGTTGGATTTCTTGCACTACATGGTGTTTGAGAAACGGATGACCGAGACACAGTCTTTCAGAAGCATTAACTCTAACCCCGGGTAGACCGTACCAACCTACATCCCCTACATCTGCCAGCCTACCACTGGAAGAGGTCATGCAACTTACTCAACTATGCTCGAGCGCATAATAGCTTGTGGCTGCACACGGAAGTTTCTAGCATGAATAATCTTATGATCCCTTTGAGCCTAGGTGGAAAACCATAGGATGATCACACGGGTACCCCAGGATCTCCTAGGACAACACTGGTATATCCCCAGGTGCCCGGGCAAGTCCACTGGTATATCCCCAGGGTGCCCCAACCAATCCACCCAGATGTATATTAAAGTAGCCACCTTAAGTTAAACCTTAGTTAACAATAATCTCTCACATCTTTCATGAATTCTCTCAAACCAATCCACGTCTATGAGCATAGCATAGCAGTATAAGCATAACGTAGAAGTAATTCCCAGGGGTTTGATATAAAGGACAATAGGTCCTACCTCATCAACTATTTCCCAATACCCACATATTAATCAGATCCTACTCATGCAATGTTTGAGGGTTGAAACTAATGCATAAAAACTGGATATGAAAGGGATATGATCAAAGTGTGAACTTGCCTTTTACTGTTGATGAAGATGATTCGCACTCATAACTCCTGATAGTTCTACTCGTCACACTCCGGTCAATCTATCGTAAGCAAGCAATAGTAACCACACAAATGCAATCATGCAAAAGAATCAAAGAAAAGATATCTGAAAACATCAAAAACAAGCAATTTACTCTTGCAACATAAAACAATTTCTAACAGTACCAATATTAAGTCAATTTGGCCTTATCAGAAAGTTTTGGTCAAGAGCTTCGATTTGCAAAAAGAATCAATTAAATCGGAGTAATAAAACACAAGTTACGATCAAACAAAGATTTAAATCAAATCTGTTTGAAATCAAATTTTAAAACTTTCAAAAATATGATTAAGTTGTTGTACTGGTTAGAGGAGATCATAACGAAGAAGTGGGCGTTGGTTTCGTTGGATTTGGACCAACGAGCAAAAAGTTGTGATAGATTGAAGATCGGGGACTAATCTGTGAATAAATTATTCACAAATGGGTCCCTGGCAGCAAAAATAAAATAAAAACAAAAGTCTAATGAGCGAACGCTCGCTACGAAACCCTAACGAACGAACAGTTCGCTAAAAAGAACTAACCTAGCAAACGTTCACTATTTAGCTAAAAACTTTTCAAAAAAAACACAAGGATCTAATCCTAGCCGTAGAAGAGGAATCGGACGGTTGAGAGAGAGGCGGCGGTTACCGCGGCGATGGAGGTCGTCGGCGACGAAGAAGACAGCGGCAGCTCGGCTTCGAACAGGGTGACGACTCCGGTGGTCTGCGGCTTCGGGCAGAGGCACGGGGTGATGCGGCTCGGCGAGGCGGATCCTAAGGTGGTGGCGGCATCAGGCGAGGGCGGCGGTGGAGCGCGGGGTGGTGCGGCGGAACTCGTCGGAGTTGGCAACTCCGGCGAGTTCGTGTGGTGGCGGCGAGGGGCTAGGTTGGGGAAGAGAGGGGCCGGCGGGTGCGGCTTTATAGGGGAGAGGGGGAGGTGTGGCTTGGAGGAGGGGAAAGGCGGCGGGAGGTGGCTGGGTTGGGCATGGCGCGGCGACGACGGCGTGCGGCGGCCGGTCTCCCGCTCAAGGAGGAAGGTGGTGCGGCGGCCGTGGCTTGGCCTGGGAGCTGGGCCGGCCCAGTAGGTGGGGAAAGGTTTTTATTAACATTTTTCCAGGCAACAAAAATAATAAAAACAAAATTAAATAAATAAATATTATATAGGCATATAATATATCAAAATTTTCAGAAAAAGATTTTCTACAACCTGAACATTTTTCTAGCATCAAATGAAATCCACAAAAATTCAAATAAATCAAACAGTGCTACATCTCCAATAAAAATCATTTTTAAAAATACCAAAGTTATTTCAATTTTATTTCTCTCCAATTTTCTAATGTAGGGAATCATTTTACCATATTTTCCATATATTTTATTTTTGGAGAAAAATAATTTGAATAAAAACCAAAATAACTCCAAATTGAAAATGATTTCAAAGGGGCGTTAAATTTGGTTTCCTTGAAACTTCCAACTCATGTTTCATATAATTTGAAGAAGTCATTTCATCTTCTCTCGTGAAAATCATTGAGTTGCATAAAGTTTCTGAGTTGGAAAAATATTTCCAAATGAAATTCAAATATTTTCAAAAACCATTTTCATTTATTTAAATGGAAAAAGTCATGTCATCTTCTCTCTAGGGTTTTGTATTTGAAAATAATTTGAATTCACGGAGATCATAAATGCAAAATGGAAGTTTGGGGAAGTCCTTTTATTCCCTCTCATTTAACTTTCAAAAAGTTTCGAATTTCACTCAATTTCACATAATCAATCAAACAATCAATCATAACTATCTATTTAATATAACATTCCAAAATTTAGAATTTTGGGATGTTACAAACCTACCACCCTTAAAATGAATCTCGTCCTCGAGATTCGGAGAGGCTAGCAAGAAATAGGTTAGGGTCGGGGTCTTCTCAAAATCCATCGATCACCTCAGGGGGTCTCGAGTGCTACCACCCTTATAAGCATGGTTACGGTTCCATCAAAACTCATATACTCCATCCTTATTGTTGGCAGTGTCGGTCTTCTCAGATCTTGAGGATAATTCCTTCTCTTGGCTCTTCCGATAGTGTCATAACCTTTTCCCTCGATTCTTGTGTCCATTCATCTTGGCAAGGTTCTTCTGTGACTGGGTATTCATGGCTGACGGGTCTGGCGCCAATACTAAACAACTATCGATATCTCATGGTGGTCAACAAATAATTTGACTGGGTCCCTGCAGAAAATGGGTCTGGGCTTGAACCTCATTGTATGACCTACGGTTGGTAGCAGCTACCGTGTACAAGGGAAAAATTATCATACCATTCTAAGGTTTAAACAAGGTCTTGATCGTCGTCTCTCTACTATAGGTAGGTCACTCAGATTTACCATCCCATACAGCAAGGCAAATAAAAAGAGTAAGTCGGTATGGTGATCAATCCATCCTGCACCCAAATCATTAACTTGTATATGGTTTAGCGAATCTCGTATTCTAACACTCGGTCATCCTCACAAGCATTGCAGAACTTCTCTTGTCGACGAACCAAGTTCGGATAAATCCATGATTCTGCAAGCCAAACAAACATATATCGTTCCTTCACAACTCTCAGGTTTTGCGTCAACTCCTATAAGATCGCCAGTTGCTAAAATCGTAAATTCTTCCATGGTTTTTCCTTCAGCAAGAGTGTGCTTGCTTCTTGGCAGGTCCTGGGACCTGTGGGTTATGGCCCATCTCATCACTTGCAAACCTTGAAATCATCATCGGGTAACTGATCATTATTCCAACATCCAACTTCCCAGCATTCTTAAATCCATCCAATTGTACTATCTCTCTTCCTTCTATTGGCACCAAACTAAGACGTGATTACTTAGACTCATTATGGAGTTGCAATTGCTCCATATTTCCAACATCATACCTCCTTTATATCCAATAGTACTTCATCCCTTGATACTCTTGGGGTATCCCACATATCGAGACAAAACTGATACTTATTTTGTCCGAAATCCACTCCATGGAATATCATTATCCTTTTCCAAGGGTGAAGTGTCCTCACAGGGTACTACCACCCTTAAAATGCACAACTTCTTCCATAGACCAATTTTCTCATATCCTCGAAAATGGTTAAAATCTCTCTTCATAGAGTAACAACTCATAAAATCCAATTCGGTACCAACAAAGCTAACTTTATTGATTCTCCAATGACTACAATCTCTTGCATTTCCATTACATGCCTCAACGCCTCAATGTAAAAGAAATGTCCCCACTACTACTATATTCTCGTTGCAACTCAACTATTTATCACAAGTCTCCTTCTCCTTGGGGAATTCTCTGGCAAAATGCCCTGCTCCATTACAACAAAAACATATTAGGTCTGACAAGTCTCGAGGTTTCCTTGTAATTACATAGCCTCCTTGGGTCCTCGACTTCCTTTTTGGGCAACCGTTGAAGTAGTGCCCTGACTCCTTTCACCTGAAACAGGTGATTTGACTCAGGTCCTTCCTGGAATCCAATCTACTTCTCTTCCTGTACTTTTCCGTGCCAATTGGTGCTTCTATCTCTTGTGGGTCATACTCTACTTCCTCTGTCGGGAATTCCACTAGATCTCCATTCAGACAATTCTAGGAGATGTGTCCTTCTTCTCCACATGAATAGCACGACTTGGTGCAGGGTTTAATTGGGTCTTCTTTGGGTGTGTCCTCCACCTCTTCCTTCATCACAATTTCTTCTAAAATCTCCATGAGGGCTCCTTTCATTACTTCTTTCTTCTGATGGATGGTTCTTTGTACCATGGGGTAAATGTGACATTGAGCAGGGTAGTGGGTAGTCCCTTCACACAAGAAACAAGTAATCTGCCTAGTTGGTCATTCTTCAGCTGGGTGACTTTCTTCACAATGAGGGCATTCATCCTTGTGTTCTTTATGGTTGTGTCCTATTTCTCCACGGAGCTTGCATGCACAAGGTTTGTTCATATCATTTATATAAGGCTTCAATTTCTAGGACACAAGACGAGACCTTTGCAGAGTCAACTTAAATTCTTTTCAAGGGGTTACTCCTTGCCATCCATTGATGGTTTGGTACATCCTCCACCAAGTAGCAGCACTTCCTTCAAAGAACTGAAGAGCATGCTGGGTCATATCCTTTCCAGCTATAGTGTTATTCTCCATATGATCTTGTAACGCCCCGAGACCGATGTGCCAGGTGTCTTCCTGTTATTCGCTGTTGTTGCCATGTCATTTGCTTGCGTGTTGCATCTTGCCATGTCATCATGTGCATTGAATCATCATGTTTTTCAAAACTTGCATCCGTCCCGGTCTCCTCGTTCCGTCCATTGTCCATTCTAAGCCCAGACACACTTGCACGCGCCCGCGGCACGTCCAAAATATTATTTTATATGTGGCCGCAAAATGTTCTCGGAATGGGTTGAAAGTTGGCATGCGGTGTTTTCATAGTGTAGATACACCGCCTGTCAAGTTTCATTGCATTCGGAGTTCGTTAGATGCCCCCACGGATAACTATAGCGGCAGTATAGCCGGTCTATCATCGGACGTTTTTGGTCTCCGAAGACCGTGCCGGGCTGCATCTCTCCCCTCTTCTCTCAGAGAAACCCGCTCTTCACAATCCGCCAGACCCAACCTAACCTCTCTCGTCAGCCCGCGGCCCTGTTCGCGCGTGTCGGCGTTCTGGGAACGGGGGTCCCCAGACTTGCCTGCCTGCGGCCTGCGGCGTGGCTCAAAGGGGGGGCCAGCGCGGCCCATCTTCACCAACACAAACCCAAGACCCTCGCGAGGGGCCAAGCCACGCGGGGCGGACGACGCGGAGCTTCCTCAGGCACGGCCTCATCAGGCTGGTTCACGAGGAGGCAGAGAGATCAAGGAGGGGTGACTCACGAGGTGCCCGTGACGCAAGCCATGACGACCAAGGGCGCCGGGCGGGTGCCAGCCCGCGTAGTGTCCTCCTTTCCTATTTGGTGCAAAGGGAGCAAGCATAGCCGCGGAGTACCGAGGCATCAGGCAAAGGTTGCCATTTCGGTGCAACAAGACCAAGACCAGAAGGACTGCAAGACAGAGGTCATCGTGGAGCCCAAGGCGGCGTCACCACCAGAGCTTTGCGCAGGCGAAGACTACTTTTGTCAGGGTAGCTAGTACTAGCTGTCCCCCTTCAAATTAGCCCGCCATTGTTGGCTCCCTTCCCGCTCGATATTTGGGAAGAGGACCAGGGCCTCTATAAATAGGACCAGCCACCCACAGAGAAAGGGTGTTCTAGAGAGGGGGTTCTAGAGAGGGGGTTTCTGGAGAGGAGGTTCTTTAGAGAGGGGTTCGATCAGAGAGAGAGAGAGAGAGAGAGAGAGAGAAGGGTGACTGAACTCCACCCAGCAGTTCATCCCCCCAGCCAAGAATAGACCCTCGCGAGGCTGTTCTTCCTTGTATTGTTCATCATCATCAGCCCAAGAGGCAATCCACCACACCACACACTGGAGTAGGGCATTACACTACAACGGTGGCCCGAACCAGTATAAACCTCGTGTCCCTTGTGTTGTTCTTTCCATAGTTTAGATCTTAGCGAGGCGGAGGGGTGCAGGTAGGTAGGAAGTGAAATCTCCACGCGCACCCCAGTGTTCGAACCTCAAGGGTCTGCCGGAACCCGAAATCCGACATTTGGTGCGCCAGGTAGGGGTGTGCCAGGATTCGTCTTCCACCATCCTGTTCTCCTCCGACCATCACGCCCATGTCTGAGGCTTGTCGGGCCCGCGCCGAGCGCCGGGCCGCTCTCGCTTCCCGCGTCGCCCAGACGGCCCCTATCGGCGGGCGTCCTCGCCGTTCCCCGTCACCTTCCATCATAGCCGCCACCGGCCCGGCGGGGGACGAGCAGCAAGCATCGTCTCAGCATCCGTCCGTGCAGCAAGACGGCCGCACCGCAACTCCCTCGCTCACCCTAGCTGGTTCTTCGTCCCGCGCGCTCCGCACGCCCATGGAGGCTCGGGCTGCACTCATCGCGGCAAACGAGCTCCTGCGCTACCGTCCCGTTGACAACGTCTACGAAGAATGGCTCGACCGCGTCGCTGAGCTCGTCCGCGCCGCAGGGGGCTCTCCTGCGCCGTCCGTTCCGCTGCACCGCGCCCCGCCCTGCGCGGGCGATGAAGCTCTGGCGGCGCCCCAGCCGCCTCCTCCTCAGGAAGGCGCCATGGCTCCAAGGCACATGGCCCCTGGGCGGAACCCGCTCCGTCAGGTGCCAGCGCGGCAAGAGCAGAGCTGTCAAGAAGTCCCTCGCCTGCAAGAAGCTGCCTGGGCGCTCCCTGCTCCAGCACGTCGCGACCATGCTCCTGCTCCCGCGCGTCAAGACCCCGCGTTGCTCCCAGCTGCAGCGCGTGGGGACATGCAAGACCAAGCTCCCCGTCACCCAAGGCCGCCCGTGGCCACAGCAGGCTGCCGCGCCTTCACCGCCAAGCTACGCAACGTCGCGTGACCCGGCAAGTTCAAGCCAGACCTGCCTCCTCGCTACGACGGCACGACTGACCCAGCGGAGTTCCTCCAGCTCTACGAGCTGGGCATCGAACCTGCCAACGGAGACGAGAAGGTCATGGCGAACTGGATCCCCATGGCGCTCAAGGACGGGGCCCGCACCTGGCTCCTGAACCTGGCTCCAGGCACAATCTCCTCCTAGGATGAGATGCGCACCCGCTTCATCGCCAACTTCCAAGGCACTCGCGACATGCACCGCATCAAGCAACAGCCCGGGGAGACCCTGCAGAAGTACATCCAGCGCTTCAACAACGCACGCCTCAAGATTCCCAAGGTGACTAAGGAGGCCATCATCTCAGCCTTCTCCGACGGCGTGCGCGACGTCAAGATGAAGGAGGAGCTGGCGATGCATGAAGACCTGTGCACTTCCTTGGAGCTGTTCAACCTGGCAACCAAGTGTCCCAGGGCCGAGGAAGGGCGTCTCTCCCTCCTCGATCTGCCTGCCGCAGACCCAGAAGAGAAGAAGCCCAAGGCCAAGGATGTGAAGCGCAAGGGGGCTGCCATGCTCGCGGCAGAACCAGACACCAAGCGGGGCAGAGATCAGCCCAAACCTTCCAAGGGCAGCTGGTACTGTGTGTACCGCAACCTCCACACCCACAACACCAACGAATGTCAAGAGCTCCGAGTCATGCAAGAAGGAAGGATCGGCCGTCGCCCTGACCGCGGACGCTGGGAAGACCGTGGCCCGCCCCAAGGGTGGCGCGATCAGCCTCGCGAGGATCGCTGGCAAGACCCGCCTCGCGAGGGAGACTGAAGGGATCAGCTTCGCGAGGATCGCCCGCAAGGCAACGCAGGCCTCCCACCGCTGCCGCCGCAGCCAAGGAGAAACGAGGACCGTCACCAGGACGAGGGGGCTGGGAGCTTCCAGGAGCCGCGCGCGATCGCCTCCATCCTGGGCGGGGCACAAGCCCCAGCCTCTCAGCGCATCTTCAAGCAGTTCGCCCGTGAAGTGAACGCAGTCCTCCCCAGGCTCGAAGCCACGCGCCCTCTCAGGTCGTTGGCGTGCGCCATCACATTCAGCTCAGCAGATCAGCTCAAGTGTGCGGCTACAGCCGGAGTCCTCCCGATGCTTTGTTCCCCAATCGTCAGCAACGTGGTGGTCACCAAGACCCTCATCGATGGCGGGGCAGGGCACAACGTCCTGTCCGGGGAAACATTCAACAATCTCCAAGTGCCCTACAGCCAGCTTCAGCCAACCAAGCCTTTCTCCGGTATCACCGACGGCTCCACGGTCCCGATTGGGCAGGTCCGCCTCCCTGTCACCTTCGGGGCACGCAACAACTACCGCACCGAGCTCATCGACTTCGACATCGCTCACATTCGACTGCCGTACAACGCCATCCTTGGGTACCCAGCGCTGGCCAAGTTCATGGCCGTAACTCACCACGGCTACAACATCCTCAAGATGCCAGGAAGCGGCGGAGTCATCACGGTGCCCTGTGAAGAGAAGGACGCGGTGTGTTCCCTGGAACGAGCCTTTCAGGCCGCGTCACTGGAAGACCCGGATCACGGAAGCAGGAGGCCTCCCGAGACCGCCCCTAAGAAGAAGAAGACATCGTCCGGCCTGACCACTCAGGAGGCAGGCCCCTCCGGGCCCGCGCCTGCCCAGGGGGAACCTCCTTCCATCGCATAGGAAAGCGCGCCCGGCTCCCTTCTCAGGCAGGGCTCGGGGGCTCTCCCCTGGAGGGCCACCGACCTAGCTAGGGTCACGAGGGAGGCGCTTGGGCACCACATGGAGGCATGTTTCGAAGCACGTTTCCCTCAAGAAGGAGCAAGGCAAGGAGATCCAGACCCTCAGGAGTTCGTCAGCATGGCCATTCAGGAGCTACAGGAGTCAAGAGTCATGAAAGGTGGCCGCCGCCTACCAGCAGTGGCTCCCCATCCAGGCGAGGATGGTGGGCTGCGCGTCTGCATCGACATAACAGGGCTCAACCGAGTCGCCTCTCTGGAGCGCCTCTGGCCCTCGCGAGTGGGGTGCTGCGGAGGCCCACCCCACAGCTACATTCACATGCCTTACGGCTTGCCGAACGCGGCTGCCACGTACCAGTGCCTCACGAGGGGCATCACGGAGGCACGAGAGGCCAGGCGTTCCACAGCCTTGGCGGGGATGGAGATGGTCCGCGAGGAGCCGCCAGCGCCTCCGGAGCTTCCCGAGGCCCCTGGGCCTAGGGGCTCGTGAGGATCGGCTCCCGCAGCCCACCGAGTCTGCTACACCAACGCTCCTTCATCCTCAACGTCATCAGGTGACATCTTTTGAGTTTCATTTCCGGCTAGGAGCGCCCCCCCAGGGTTGCATTATTCCTAGGCCGCGTGGGTCAGTCCCTGCGGCGTGTATCCCTTTTTTATTTCATGTTGTTAGCTTACCTTGTTGGGGGTGCCCCTTGGGCTGCATGATCCCCAGGCCGCTCGGGCCAGGCCCAGCGGCATGTATCCCATTTGCGTTATTTCCGGTTATGCGTTAGACCCACCATGCTTGATTATTTGATGCCGGTCCACGGCACCTCTTCTTCTCCATGCCGACCACTTGCACGTTAAAGGGGGGGTACCTGAGCATCGCGACTCAGGGCTCTTACTGGCTCTCCAGCCCTCACCCTCTGGCCTTGTCCATGGCATCGCGACCTGGCATACCAGCGATGGCTGAGACCAGGTTGAGGGCTGGGACCCGAGGACGTAGAGTGCTGACATCTAACCAAATTTGCAGGGACACATCACGAGATAAGGCCCAGTGCCAGGCGCAACCCGCCTAGAGGTAGGGCCCCTTGAGTCCCGCGCTGGCTCACGGGTGCCCAGATACACCTCGCCAGGCCCTACCATGCCAGCCACGTGTCAGGGCAGGGCTGTACACGCCCCGGGGGCTCCTCCCGGAGGGGGCCCCCTCCCACGTACCAGTGGAAGCACCATGCTCCGCGCTGGCTGACGACACTGCCGAGGAGCGGCTATGCCCGTACACATACGGAAGCGCTATGCTCCGCGCTGGTGATAAACAACTGAGGGTGGCCCCCGGGCCGCATCAACCTCAGGGAGCCCAGAGCTCAGTGTCTAGCCTCATCGTAATGCCTCCCCTCGGGAGTGCCGCGCGAGGGGGCTGGGCACGGGGGCTGCGCCTGGGTCACACCCAGACGCACACCGCCCAACCAGGTCCCCCCGGGCCTGGTTCGTCGCGCGTCTCTCCCCGAGCGGAGCCAAGGTACGAAGGCCGTTTGAGCGTCATGGGGGACTCCTGAGCATCGCGACTCAGGAGCCTAACTAGTCACGTAGCCCCTCACTCCGTGGCCCCGTCCTGGTTTCCGGTCGGGACCAACACTGGGTGAGGCATGCGCGTGGCCGGGCTCTACAGATGTAGAACGGTAGATCCACCCGCATCACACCTCCCTACTTGCTGTTCGTGCGCCAAGGGGGACTCCTGAGCATCACGACTCAGGAGCCTAACTTGTCACATGGCCCCTTACTCCTTGGCCCCGTCCTGGTTTCCGGTCGGGACCAACGCTGGGTGAGGCATGCGCGGGGCCGGGCTCTGCCGGCGTAGAACATAAGCAAGTAGGAAGGAAAAGCGCAAATTTCAAGGAATTCAAAAGCAAATATTACAGTCCACACTGTTATCTCAATGCCAAACGCAAGTTTAAACGCCTCCCCGAGGCATGATACATGTGCAGGAATTAAAGGCAGAACAGGAGCCACGATGGAGTCACTTGTCGGCGGTGGAGCAGCGCGGAGTGGGTTCGCCTCATGGAGCAATGGGGTCGGGAGCGCCTTGCTTTGGCTTGGTGCTGAAGGCCCGGAACTTCCCCAGCGGAGCCTCCGCGCGACCCTTCACGGCCTCGGCAGCGGCAGCGGCACGCTCGCCGCTTACTGGCTCCAGCAGGCTGTCGAGGTCGACGCCGGGATCGCGAAGGTAGATGTGGGTGAGGATCCGCGTCAGTGCTACAGAAGACAGGACACACGCCTCGGCCTCGACCGTGGGGCCAAGGCCAAGGGCAACATCTTCAAGAGCGCGAACTAGGAAGGGAAGCAGCTTGGCGGGGCCGTCCTCGGCGCCAGCCAGGGGGCTCTCCAGGCCGCTGTCGTAAAGCGTCCTCAGCGAGGAGCGAGCCTTCGCCTCCATCTCCGTGAAGGCCACGCGGTCCTCGGCAAGAACTAGGGCCTCGTCGTCCAGCTTGGCCTTCCTTGCCCCCAACTCCTGCTCCAGCGCGCCTAGGCGGTCGCGGCGTTTCCTGAGCTTGACCTCCCTCTCCTTGACGGCCGCCTCGCGAGCCTTCACGCCTTCTTCCTGCTCTTGGCGAAGGCGGACCTCGTTCGCGAGATGGTCCCACAAGTCTTGCAGTTCGTCCTCCAGCGCCTTGCAACGTCCACGGACGTCGACCACCTCCCCCAGGGCTGCGTCACGAGCAGCCTTCGCCACAAGGACGGCCTACTTCTCCTCGTCGCAAGCCGTCGAGGCCTGGACCAGCGCCGCCCGAATCAAAGCGTCGGAGCGAACCCATCCTGAAGCCAGCTCCAAGCGCCCGGCCACCAAGCGGGGGTCGGCGCCAAGAAGATCCTGCCGCAGTCGGTCCAGCTCAGCAACAGCACGATCCAGAATGGCAGAAGGAGTCGGAGAGACAGCAGCCGGTGGAGTAGGAGGAGAAGGCGGCAGCGCGGCCACAGCATCCTGAGGCGGAGTCTGCCGCACCCGGACAGCTGTAGTGGCGGCGGCAGGCAAGAGCACCTCGGGAGCCACTTGGGCCGTGGGGGCTGAGCTCGCCCTAGCCAGCTCAGCCAGGCCTCGCGAGGACGACCGAGCAGGAGAAGCCTGTGCGTCGTGGTCACCCTCCTTCGCGGGCAGAGGCGCTACCACGGATGGAACCTCAGGAGCTCCCTTCGGCTTCTTTGCTGTGGGCTCCAGCCTATCCAAGAGATGCGGACGTCAAGCCTCAGAAGCAGAGCAAGAAATAAAGACAAGAATCGAATGCTTACGGGTCGTCGCCAGTGAGCTCAAGCGGACTCCGGCCAAATTTGAAGCCTGAAAGCCGGCTGGAAGGGTCAACCTCGGGAAGCTTGGAGGCGGAAGGAGCATCTGTGGTCCGCCTCGGGGCCGGGGCAGACCCGCGGGAGATCAGCCCGGTCCTGCTCACCGTTATCCTCGTCGTCATCTTCGTTGTCATCCTCGTCATCATCGCTCAGAGAGAGGCGGAGAACGCGGGACCTGCGCCGGGGGAGGGGAACCCTCGACTCTCCTTCAGTCGCCTCGGAGTCAGGCCCTTTTTCCCGCTCCCCTCCTTCCTCCTCTTCGCTGGAGTCATCAGAGGGCACGTCCACCGGTTCCTCGGGAGTTTCCATGGGCATGGGCCCATCCCCGTTGAAGACAGGCATGGACTCCACTACCTACTCCCAGTCGTCGCGGAGGAACAAGGGCGTAGGAGCGCCCACCAACCTCGCCACATTGCCCCGACCAGAGATTGGAGAACCGCAGCCAGGTCTCCGTCGGCCAAGGCTGTGGGGCTCGGACGGGGCCTCCACATTGGAAGTGAGTACTGCCGAAGCGGAGCCAGCTGGTGCTCTAGGAATTCCCTTAGCAGCGACGCGCCGGTCAGCTTCGCCGCCGCCATGTCGGCCGGCCTTCGATCCGCGTCCATCTTCTCCAACACCAGTTTCGCGCGGGGGTCCGCGAGCTCCGCTCGACCCCAATCGCTGGAGCTCGTGGGCTGCTCCGTGGGCAAGATCAGCCGAGGGTGGATGCGCCCAGCATCCACCAAGACCCACTTGCTCCTGAAGCCTCAATCCTTTTCCAGGGGTTTGAAATGGCAATGGCGCCACCGTCCGCGATGAAGCCGCGCACGCGGAAGCAGTACCGCGAGAGGTCCGGAGGTAGAAGTAATGGCGCAGCAAGGCCACTGAGGGCTGCACCCCTACGTGAGCCTCGCAGTAATAGGCGAAGATTGCCAGGAGAAGGACGGAGTTGGGGTGGAGATGTAGAGCCTATAGCTTATAATGGCGGAGGACAGAGAAGAAGAACTCGGAGAAGGGAGGCACCAGGCCAGCAGCAATGGCACTTATGAAGAACGGATAGAAGGTGCTCCCTTGACCCTCAAGGGTGGCGGAGCCGGCTTTGAACACCTTCGCCCCGTTGATGCCCCGCGCCGTCTCCATCCAGCGCAACCGGGCAAGGCTCGCCTCCGACACGTTCGGCGAGTCGAGGGCAGACGAGTACCAAGCTACGGCCGGGGGCTGACAAGGCGCCATGGCTTCCTAGGTCACACAGTCGGAGTAGATCTGGAAATTTTGGAGGAAGGAAGGAGAGGCGCAAGAAAGGGGATCTGAGCAGCAACCGGGGAAAGCAGGAAGCAAAGCCTAGGTGGATGCCGCTCCTTTATCAACTCGCGTGATTGCTATGGCACCCACGTCCAATCAACCGCCATGCGGCGCCCAAGGCCGCAGGCTATTAGGGCCCATGGCGCTTCGCTCTTGCCCTTCTGCCTCCCTGCACGGCCAAGTCCGGGCGCGCCTTGGGCCAGGGGGCTACTGTCGGCGTTCTGGGAACGGGGGTCCCCAGAATTGCCTGCCTGCGGCGTGGCTCAAAGGGGGGCCCAGCGCTACCCATCTTCACCAACACAAACCCAAGACCCTCGCGAGGGGCCAAGCCTCGTGGGGCGGACAACGCGGAGCTTCCTCAGGCACGACCTCATCAGGCTGGCTCACGAGGAGGCGGAGAGATCAAGGTGGGGTACCTCACGAGGTGCCCGTGACGCAAGCCATGACGACCAAGGGCGCCGGCGGGTGCCAGCCCGCGCAGTGTCCTCCTTTCCTCTTTGGTGCAAGGGGGGCAAGCGCAGCCGTGGAGTACCGAGGCATCAGGCAAAGGTTGCCATTTCGGTGCAACAAGACCAAAACCAGAAGGACTGCAAGAAGGAGGTCATCATGGAGCCCAAGGCGGCGTCACCACCAGAGATTTGCGCAGGCGAAGACTACTTTTGTCAGGGTAGCTAGTACTAGCTGTCCCCCTTCAAATTAGCCCGCCATTGTTGGCTCCCTTCCCGCTCGATATTTGGGAAGAGGACCAGGGCCTCTATAAATAGGACCAGCCACCCATAGAGAAAGGGGGTTCTAGAGAGGGGGTTCTGGAGAGGGGGTTTCTGGAGAGGAGGTTCTTTAGAGAGGGGTTCGATCAGAGAGAGAGAGAGAGAGAGAGAGAGAGGGTGGCTGAACTCCACCCAGCAGTTCATCCCCCCAGCCAAGAACAGACCCTCGCGAGGCTGTTCTTCCTTGTATTGTTCATCATCATCAGCCCAAGAGGCAATCCACCACACCACACACTTGAGTAGGGTATTACACCACAACGGTGGCCGAACCAGTATAAACCTCGTGTCCCTTTTGTTGTTCTTTCCATAGTTTAGATCTTAGCGAGGCGGAGGGGTGCAGGTAGGTAGGAAGCGAAATCTCTGCGCGCACCCCAGTGTTCGAACCTCAAGGGTCTGCCGGAACCCGAAATCCGACAGTGCGCGCGTCCGAAAGTTGTCCCGAACCTGACCCGGATTGTCACCACCGTTGAGTCCGGATCATCCCCAAACATCTACAAAACGTCTCTGTTTTCTTATTTGGGCTCCCTAGCCTATTTTTCCCGAGCGTCCGATTACGATCGGAGGGACGGATTAGCCCCTAACTAAATCCAGTGCTATATATATAGACCAATCCCTAGGCAGCAACCCTAAAATCTAGGTCTTTTGTCCCCCCTCAGCCGCCGCCACACTCCACCGAATCCACATCGGGATCCTCCCTGATCCCCTCGTCCACCTCCTCCAATCCCACAGCCTCCTCCCGATCCACCAGTCAGTCTCCTCCAAATCATCCTCCCTGCCTCAATCTGGACCGAGGTCCCGTGCCTCCTGTTCGTCCATCCCCGCCGGACCTCACGATCCCGCCACCGCAAGCGAACCTCGCCGCTGGTGAGCACCAGCATGAACCCGGGCTGTTCCACTCTCCTTCTTCCTCCCCTCTCTCTTTTATTCCTCGCTCTCCCTAATCTCTCCAGCCATCTCTCTGTCTTGGTTTAACAGGAAGGATGCAGGGAGCTCGTCCATGGCGCCCGAGGCATGGAGTTTTCGCTCCGTTAGCTGGATCCATCCACCGCTGCCCTGAACTGAACCCCCCTCCCACATCCAGACCCGGCGATCCCTACCAGGTCGCGGCACCCCTACCCTCCATCTCACCCTGCTGCTCCCTCTAACATCCTCTCTCTGTACTAGGACGCCGCCACCATGGCCTCAACTCTCCGCCCGCCTCCACCCACGTCCTCCGCTGGATCCGACCGGATCCACCCACCTTCGCCATTCTTGGCGCTGCTGGCGCCCCAAGTTCCCGTCTGCGCTGCCGTTCTCCGGCCCTGAAGCCTCGGCCTCCCCTGCTTCTGTTCCGGGAGGAGCACGAGCACCTCGCTCGCCTAGTCCCCTGCTTCGTTGACCGCGCCCCTCCACCTCGTTCGATCCCGCCAGCATGGACAGGCGCCAAGGCCCAGCACCGCCCCAGCTTCATCCATCCCAGCTCACGGCCCGGGTCCCAGCAACGCTATCGCCGGCCTCCTCTGCTTCCAGCTGGGCCGAAGCCCATGGTGGGCAGCAGATCCAGCGCCCCTCCTTTTTTTCCTTCCACTGTTGGGCGGGCCTCTGATCTGGTCCATTCATGTTTTTTTTCAGATCCACGATTTTCCTTTTTCCTGAGTTTACTTGTTTTACAGAAAGGTCCCTCAACTTCATGCATATAATAACTTAATAACCGTGCATCGGACTAAAACAAACTTTATATGTTAAATGTCTAGAATTTTGTCTAGTTTAATAATATCCAACTTTCATCCATGTTTAAGTTGCTTAAAATGTTGTTTGCTTAAATTTGCTCCTATGCCATGTTAAAATGTTTTATTTCATAACTAAATAACCGTAACTCGGAATTTAATAAACTTTATATGTATATGGGGTAGAAAAATGCATAGTTTAACATGGTTCACTTACTTTGCATGTTTAACAACCCTAAAATTGTGTTTAGGGCAAAACAGTACCTAATTCATTATTATGCACATGAGGAGTTTCCAGACTTGTTGTTTTGTTGTTTCGGACTCATTTAAACTTGCCTAGATTAGATAGTTTCTTCATGCTTCACCTCTTGCCATGCTAACAACATTTAATCTTGTTGGGTACTTAAACGAGAGAGAGCTAAATAAGTCATGTGGTGTTTTCGTCAATATGCAACTCGTTGCATATTGAGCTCCACTTAATTTGTAGAATTGCTTGTGCACTTTGCCATGCCATGCCTCATTAAACCGGACATGCATCATACTTGTTTGTGCATCGTGCCATGTTCATGTGGTGGTTGTTTACCATGTGGTTTGCTTCTTTCCGGTGTTGCTTCTTCAGGTTGGTTCCGATAACGTCGCGTTTGTGAGGACCCGTTCGACTACGCCCGTTTGTCTTCTTCATGGACTCGTTCTTCTTCCTTGCGGGATCTCAGGCAAGATGACCATACCCTCGAAATCACTTCTATCTTTGCTTGCTTAGTTGCTCGCTCTTTTGCTATGCCTATGATGCGATGCCTACCGCTTGCTTATCATGCCTCCTATATTGTTGAACCAAGCCTCTAACCCACCTTGTCCTAGCAAACCGTTGTTTGGCTATGTTACCGCTTTGCTCAGCCCCTCTTATAGCGTTGTTAGTTGCAGGTGAAGATTGAAGTTATTCCTTGTTGGAACATGGAGTTGTTGTTCCTTGTTGGAACATGTTTACTTGTTGGGATATCACAATATATCTTATTTAATTAATGCATCTATATACTTGGTAAAGGGTGGAAGGCTCGGCCTTATGCCTGGTGTTTTGTTCCACTCTTGCCCCCTAGTTTCCGTCATATCGGTGTTATGTTCCCGGATTTTGCGTTCCTTACGCGGTTGGGTTATAATGGGAACCCCTTGACAGTTCGCTTTGAATAAAACTCCTCCAGCAAGGCCCAACCTTGGTTTTACCATTCGCCACCTAGCCTTTTTTCCCTTGGGAGTTGCACATCCCGAGGGTCATCTTTATTTTAACCCCCCCGGGCCAGTGCTTGTCTAAGTGTTGGTCCAAACTAGAGCCACTTGTGGCGCCACCTCGGGGAAACTTGAGGGCTGGTTTCAGCTGTACGTAGTGTTCATCCGGTGTTGCCCTGAGAACGAGATATGTGCAGCTCCTATCAGGATGTCGGCGCATCGGGCAGTCTTGCTAGACTTGTTTTACCATTGTCGAGGATGTCTTGTAACCGGGATTCCGAGCCTGATCGGGTCTTCCCGCTAGAAGGAATATCCTTCATTGACCGTGAGAGCTTGTGACGGGCTAAGTTGGGACACCCCTGCAGGGATTTGAACTTTCAAAAGCCGTGCCCGCGGTTATGGGCAGATGGGAATTTGTTAACGTCCGGTTGTAGAAAACCTGAAGTTGACCTTAATTAAAATACATCAACCGCGTCTGTAACCGTGATGGTTTCTTCTCGGTGGAGTCCGGGAAGTGAACACGGTGTTGGAGTTATGCTTGACGTAGGTTGTTCTAGGATCACTTCTTGATCATACTTTTATCGACCGTGCTTTGCCTTCTCTTCTCGCTCTCATTTGCGTATGTTAGCCTCCATATATGCTAGTCACTTGCTGCAGCTCCACCTCATACCTTTTACCTTACCCATAAGCTTAAATAGTCTTGATCACGAGGGTGTGAGATTGCTGAGTCCCCGTGACTCACAGATACTTCCAAAACCAGCTTGCAGGTGCCGAGGTTACCGTGCAGATGACGCAAGCCAGCTCAAGGAGGAGCTCGATGAAGATCTTTTCCTTTGTCTTGTTTCGTTCTAGTTGATCAGTAGTGGAGCCCAGTCGGGTCGATCGGGGACCTTGTCGCTTTTGGGGTAGTCTTCTTTTATTTTGGCTCCGTAGTCGGGCCCTGATTGTATTTGGTTGATGTAATGCTTTATGCATGTATTTGTGTGAAGTGGCGATTATAAGCCAACTATGTATCTTTTCCCTTATTGTATTACATGGGTTGTTTGCGAAGATTACCTCACTTGCGACATTGCTTTCAATGCGGTTATGCCTCTAAGTCGTGCTTCGACACATGGGAGATATAGCCGCATCGAGGGCGTTACAAGTTGGTATCAGAGCCTTCCCCGACCTTAGGAGCCCCCGCTGCTTGATCGAATTAGCTGCCGTTGTTGAGTCTAGAAAAAAAAATGTTTTGAGTCATTTAGGAATTATATATCGGAGAGTTTAGGAATTATTTTTACTCCCTAGTCCCTTCATCGCTCTGGTAAGGCATCCTGACATAGAGTTTTGACTCTTCTCTTCTCAAATCTCACTAAAAAAATTTAGGATCACGCGGGTATCTTGGTATCGTTCCGATGGTTTTGTGACGAGAACATTGTTCTTGGTGCCTCCTGACATTTAGGGGTTGTGGCAGTGTCCCGGGGAGTTGAGCTCCGAGGTGTTGTCGTCACAATTTTATCGTTGCAGTTCTGGAATACCTGAGTTTAGTTTCGCCGACATCAAAAATCTCTTTTATGCAGTTGTTGGTGAGATAACCTCGACGCCACCGAGTACTGGGGCGGGAGTTTGGGAGTATTGCCATAACTCGTATAACGGATGCTTTTTGAAGGTTGAGGTAGACGATTTCCGAAGGTTTCTTGGTTATGTGTTGAAGGATGGATACAGCTGGATATAGGAATTGCTAGTTTTGGGTGAGATATTATGCTTCCCCTGTATCCCCAACACCTGATTGCATAACCGGAAAATTTCGGGAGTTTATAAGTGGGAATTCAAGTAGCTCTTAGGATATGTTTCTGACAGATGTATGATATGAAATTGGGGTTCGAATTCTAGTGGTCCGCCTATCCACGGTTGGTTTACAGTGGTCTCGTTGTGTCTTAAAGAGTCCTTGGCTATGCCGACTCAGGGACGCTTCGTATGTCATGTGCACTGCCTTGTACATGATGGTGCTGTACGATCGAGCCCGTGTAGGCGCCACCACGAAAACTTTGGACGAAATTTCTATCATATGTTTGTTCCGGCTTATTCTGCAAGCCAATCTTTTGTTTTTTGTTTTGAGTTGTGGTATTCGAGTTGCTTCGAAGTCAAATGTTGATTCCATACCAATCCTAAGTGGTGTTCTCATACTCCTATGCGAATACTAATCCTCCTTGATAATCGAGATTGTTATGCCAATCTTGTTCAACCGGTGTGCTTCTCTTCAAGTGGATCCGATCATTTCAACATCCTCAAGATCAATTCTAAGTTTTTCAACGGTATTCGTTTCATCCATTCCAAATTGTCTTTGTTTTTCCCACCCTCCCTCCCGTTGTTTTTCTTCAAGGACCCAGATTTCTTATTCAAGTAGCCTTTTATTGCAATGAAGTCTTTCCATTCTTTTCCGTCAATGTTCCTATCCGGTGATTCTCATGAAGATGCTCCACAAGTTCACCATTCTTTATTCTTTTCATCTTCGGTGGATTCAAGTCAAGATTTGTCGATTATATCCTTTTATCGTTTCTAATACCTTCTCTTGACGGTGCACCTCTAAATCATTAACTTTTCGTTATTTATTTGTTTCGGAGTGCTGAAGATATATCGAAGATTCGTGTTTCCACTCTTCTTTCATTCAAGCTATTTCGACGATGTTATATCATTCAAGCCATTCAATTAAAATCGACGCAATCTATTTTTTTAAAATCATTTCAATGGTGTTTCTTTTGAGTGGTCCCTAACCCACAGGTCTTTTCCCAGGATCTTACCTGACTCTTCTTATTTTCCCGGAGGTATTCACAAATTCTTTTTGAAGTTTGACGTAAGAATGATTTATCATCAGTCAAATGTCTTCTCCAAGATCTGTCAAAATCTTTTCATCGTTGGTTCAACCTTTCTATTTATCATTTCGGAGTATCTCAACAATTCACGGTGGTGTTTCTCATCGTAATTCTCAGATTTTGAAGACCGAAGAAGAATTTTCTCTCAATCTTGCTCCATTCTCTTCAAAGATTCGTGGCTCCAGCTTCATGTCATCCTCTCATAATTGTTTTCGATTGTGAAAATTCTTTCCACCCATCCAGAGCATTTCATGAGTTGTTTTTCCATTTCCTTCCTCCGAAGGCCATCTTTTCAAATTTTATTCCTTTCAGCTTTCAGCTCTCGCTCTCCAAAACCTACTGGTGCTTCTTTCAAATATCCTCTTATCAGTTCGCGATCTCTTCGTTCTCATGTATCTTAACTCTCTAATGTATGTTCGTTCATTTGTTAATTCTTCCCGGTGCTTCGATATCTTCCTTTGATCGTTTTCAATTCTTACGGTGGTTCGTTCAAGAGTTCTTTTCCTTGGTTATCATATAAATTCATTCGTTGTTTCGATTCCTACCGGTGGTTCGTTGAAGACCTTCTTAAGTTTGCGCTATATCCCTCTTAATCTTTTCTACGTGAATAAGTAGTATGTCAAATCCGTTGTTTGTCATCAATTTAAATTGGTGAAGGATATGCATAACGTAATCCTTATTCTTGTTCATCCAAGTGTTAAACTCCTTATTCCGGAGGATCATCAAATTCTCGGTTTCACTTGTTTCATCTTTTCTTTCCCGGAGTTCCAAGCTCTAATTATCACGGAGATCCATCTAAATCATTGCAAGGGTTCACCTTGTGTTTTCAATTTCTCTTTCTTTTCATTCCTTTGTTTACCGGAGTTCTTCATGGAGGTTCTACATGATGGTTCATCAAAGATTTAATTCCTTCTCGAAGTTTTTCATTGAGATTCTTTTCAGAGGAGCTCAAGAATTCTTCATCTTGCAATCCGGAGTGCAATTCTTCCTTCTGTATCATTGGAGGTGGTATTATGACATTCTTGATATTTTGAGTCATGCTTCATGATTCACTTGTTGTTAAGAATGAGGTATATTAAATCCATCACCCTCTTTGTTGGACTTATCTTGTGTCTTGTTTATGGTGCTCATAAATGACCCAAGTTCTTCTTTTACCCTCCGAGTGAAATAACTTTCTCGTCTCCTTGTTCATATCAATCCAATTCTTCTTCCCGTGAGTGGCAGGTTGTCACCTCATAATTTGAGATGTATTCCATAAGACCATATCAAGATTATTCTTTTTGTTGTTGGTTTTCCAACAACTCCGTTCTAGCATTTGTTGTAAGCGTGCTATCTCAAGATCTTGTTTCCCTTCGTTCATTTCATTCCATTATTTCATTTCTTCCGAAGGCATTGTGATGTTGCACTCTTCGACCCATCACCCCTTTTGTTGTCAAAGATCATGTTCTTTCCTTTTGCTTATCCATTCAACCGGAGTGTCATGTTTTCATTCGAGCTCTCTCATCTTATCAAGTTTTACCTCCATTCTCAACCGGAGTGCTGTCTGAAATCGTTCTTACCCATGGTGCCATTCTTTCAATAGTTCCGGAGGTAGTGTGTTGTTGATTTCATCAAGGATCCTCATCTTGTCAAGATCATGTTCGATTCCTTCCATTTACAGTCGGAGTGCCGTCCAAATTACATCACTCTTATTCCTTCTCTATCTTGTTTTAACCGGAGTGTTGTCATAATTGATCCTTATCGTTCTTTGTGCATCTCGTTCTACCGGAGTGTTTGCATGTACTTATTGTCCATTGCAATCATTTTCTTTTGTCTTTCAACCTACAAGGTTCTCGTAATGTTCCTTGTTCCTCTTTTGCTAACGGAGTGCCATCAACTTCGTTTATCTCCGTTGTACTCTTTTCTCGAAATGGCTTAACCTTTTCAAGGTTCTTTGGTTTCACTCGTTTGTCAAAGGAGAAACTTAGTTTTACCTCTTCTCTTTCTCTTCCGTTTTCCCTCCGGTGCCATTCTAGATCTCAGGACGAGATCCTTTCGTAGTGGTGGAGTGTTGTAACGCCCCGAGACCGATGTGCCAGGTGTCTTCCTGTTATTCGTTGTTGTTGCCATGTCATTTGCTTGCGTGTTGCATCTTGCCATGTCATCATGTGCATTGCATCATCATGTTTTTCAAAACTTGCATCCGTCCCGGTCTCCTCGTTCCATCCGTTGTCCGTTCTGAGCCCAGACACACTTGCACGCGCCTGCGGCACGTCCAAAATATTATTTTATATGTGGCCGCAAAATGTTCTCGGAATGGGTTTAAAGTTGGCATGCGGTGTTGTTATAGTGTAGATAGACCGCCTGTCAAGTTTCATCGCATTCGGAGTTTGTTAGACGCCCCAACGGATAACTATAGCGGCAGTATAGCCGGTGTATCGTCGGACGTTTTCGGTCTCCGGAGACCGTGCCGGGCTGCATCTCTCCCCTCTTCTCTCAGACCAACCCGCTATTCACAATCCGCCAGACCCAACCTAACCTCTCTCGTCAGCCCGCGGCCCTGCTCGCGCACGCGTCCGAAAGTTGTCCCGAACCTGACCCGGATTGTCGCCACCATTGTGTCCGGATCATCCCCAAACATCTACAAAATGTCTCCGTTTTCTTATTTGGGCTCCCTAGCCTATTTTTCCCGAGCGTCCGATTACGATCGGAGGTACGGATTAGCCCCTAACTAAATCCAGTGCTATATATATAGACCAATCCCTCGGCAGCAACCCTAAAATCTAGGTCTTTTGTCCCCCCTCAGCCGCCGCCACACTCCACCGAATCCACATCGGGATCCTCCCTGATCCCCTCGTCCACCTCCTCCAATCCCGCAGCCTCCTCCCGATCCACCAGCCAGTCTCCTCCAAATCATCCTCCCTGCCTCGATCTGGACCGAGGTCCCATGCCTCATGTTCGTCCATCCCCGCCGGACCTCGCGATCCCGCCACCGCAAGCGAACCTCGCCGCCGGTGAGCACCAGCATGAACCCGGGCTGTTCCACTCTCCTTCTTCCTCCCCTCTCTCTTTTATTCCTCGCTCTCCCTAATCTCTCCAGCCCTCTCTCTGTCTTGGTTTAACAGGAAGGATGCAGGGAGCTCGTCCATGGCACCCGAGGCATGGAGTTTTCCCTCCGTTAGCTGGATCCAGCCACCGCTGCCCTGAACTGAACCCCCCTCCCACATCGAGACCCGGCGATCCCTACCAGGTCGCGGCGCCCCTACCCTCCATCTCACCCAGCTGCTCCCTCTCACATCCCTCTATCCGTACTAGGACGCCGCCACCATGGCCTCAACTCTCCGCCCGCCTCCACCCACGCCCTCTGCTGGATCCGACTGGATCCACCCACCTTCGCCATTCTTGGCGCTGTCGGCGCCCCAAGTTCCCGTCCGCGCTGCCGTTCTCCGGCCATGAAGCCTCGGCCTCCCCTGCTTCTGTTCCGGGAGGAGGACGAGTGCTTCGCTCGCCAAGTCCCCTGCTTCGTTGACCACGCCCCTCCACCTCATTCGATCCCGCCAGCGTGGACAGGCGCCAAGGCCCGGCACCGCCCCAGCTTCATCCATCCCAGCTCACGGCCCGGGTCCCAGCAATGCTATCGCCGGCCTCCTCTGCTTCCAGCTGGGCCGAAGCCCATGGTGGGCAGCAGATCCAGCGCCCCTCCTTTTTTCCTTCCACTGTTGGGCGGGCCTCTGATCTGGCCCATTCATGTTTTTTTCCAAATCCACGATTTTCCTTTTTCCTGAGTTTACCTGTTTTACAGAAAGGTCCCTCAACTTCATGCATATAATAACTTAATAACCGTGCATCGGACTAAAACAAACTTTATATGTAAAATGTCTAGAATTTTGTCTAGTTTAATAATATCCAACGTTCGTCCATGTTTAAGATGCTTAAAATGCTGTTTGCTTAAATTTGCTCCTATGACATGTTAAAATGTTTTATTTCAGAACTAAATAACCGTAACTCGGAATTTAATAAACTTTATATGTATATGGGGTAGAAAAATGCATAGTTTAACATGGTTCACTTACTTTGCATGTTTAACAACCCTAAAATTGTGTTTAGGGCAAAACAGTACCTAATTCATTATTATGCACATGAGGAGTTTCCGAACTTGTTGTTTTGTTGTTCCGGCCTCATTTAAACTTGCCTAGATTAGATAGTTTCTTCATGCTTCACCTCTTGCCATGCTAACAACATTTAATCTTGTTGGGTACTTAAACGAGAGAGAACTAAATAAGTCATGTGGTGTTTTCGTCAATATGCAACTCGTTGCATATTGAGCTCCACTTAATTTGTAGAATTGCTTGTGCACTTTGCCATGCCATGCGTCATTAAACCGGACATGCATCATACTTGTTTGTGCATCGTGCCATGTTCATGTGGTGGTTGTTTACCATGTGGTTTGCTTCTTTCCGGTGTTGCTTCTTCAGGTTGGTTCCGATAACGTCGCGTTTGTGAGGACCCGTTCGACTACGCCCGTTTGTCTTCTTCATGGACTCGTTCTTCTTCCTTGCGGGATCTCAGGCAAGATGACCATACCCTCGAAATCACTTCTATCTTTGCTTGCTTAGTTGCTCGCTCTTTTGCTATGCCTATGATGCGATGCCTACCACTTGCTTATCATGCCTCCCATATTGTTGAACCAAGCCTCTAACCCACCTTGTCCTAGCAAACCGTTGTTTGGCTATGTTACCGCTTTGCTCAGCCCCTCTTATAGCGTTGTTAGTTGCAGGTGAAGATTGAAGTTATTCCTTGTTGGAACATGGAGTTGCTGTTCCTTGTTGGAACATGTTTACTTGTTGGGATATCACAATATATCTTATTTAATTAATGCATCTATATACTTGGTAAAGGGTGGAAGGCTCGGCCTTATGCCTGGTGTTTTGTTCCACTCTTGCCCCCTAGTTTCCGTCATATCGGTGTTATGTTCCCGGATTTTGCGTTCCTTACGCGGTTGGGTTATAATGGGAACCCCTTGACAGTTCGCTTTGAATAAAACTCCTCCAGCAAGGCCCAACCTTGGTTTTACCATTCGCCACCTAGCCTTTTTCCCTTGGGAGTCACGCATCCCGAGGGTCATCTTTATTTTAACCCCCCCGGGCCAGTGCTTGTCTAAGTGTTGGTCCAAACTAGAGCCACTTGCGGCGCCACCTCGGGGAAACTTGAGGGCTGGTTTTAGCTGTACGTAGTGTTCATCCGGTGTTGCCCTGAGAACGAGATATGTGCAGCTCCTATCAGGATGTCGGCGCATCGGGCGGTCTTGTTGCACTTGTTTTACCATTGTCGAGGATGTCTTGTAACCGGGATTCCGAGACTGATCGGGTCTTCCCGCTAGAAGGAATATCCTTCGTTGACCGTGAGAGCTTGTGATGGGCTAAGTTGGGACACCCCTCCAGGGATTTGAACTTTTGAAAGCTGTGCCCGCGGTTATGGGCAGATGGGAATTTGTTAACGTCCGGTTGTAGAAAACCTGAAGTTGACCTTAATTAAAATACATCAACCACGTGTGTAACCGTGATGGTCTCTTCTCGGCGGAGTCCGGGAAGTGAACACGGTGTTGGAGTTATGCTTAACGTAGGTTGTTCTAGGATCACTTCTTGATCATACTTTTATCGACCGTGCTTTGCCTTCTCTTCTCGCTCTCATTTGCATATGTTAGCCTCCATATATGCTAGTCGCTTGCTGCAGCTCCACCTCATACCTTTTACCTTACCCATAAGCTTAAATAGTCTTGATCGTGAGGGTGTGAGATTGCTGAGTCCCTGTGACTCACAGATACTTCCAAAACCAGCTTGCAGGTGCCGAGGTTACCGTGCAGATGACGCAACCCAGCTCAAGGAGGAGCTCGATGAAGATCTTGTCCTTTGTCTTGTTTCATTCTAGTTGATCAGTAGTGGAGCCCAGTCGGGTCGATCGGGGACCTTGTCGCTTTTGGGGTAGTCTTCTTTTATTTTGGCTCCGTAGTCGGGCCCTGATTGTATTTGGTTGATGTAATGCTTTATGCATGTATTTGTGTGAAGTGGCGATTGTAAGCCAACTATGTATCTTTTCCTTTATTGTATTACATGGGTTGTTTGCGAAGATTACCTCACTTGCGACATTGCTTTCAATGCAGTCATGCCTCTAAGTCGTGCTTCGACACGTGGGAGATATAGCCGCATCGAGGGCGTTACAGATCTTCCATGCTATGAATCCATAGGTGTGTCTCCAATTGACTTATCGGTCCAGAAAATATAAGCTCATCTCCATTCATCCTCTATTGGGTCCATGGGTTTTGGGGTGAGAGGAGAGAGATAGAGAGATACACACAATGCAAACAATAGTTTTGAAAAGACATATTTTATTTTGTGGCTGTCGGAAAAACATCAAACAAATGACAGCTCACAAATGTTACATATAACATAGGTATATAATAGGGGTTTGGTGTTCTAAAGGTCAATAAATCTTCAAAGTTGCCAAACTCTTCAAGTCTTGTTCATGTCTCCGATGGCTTCTTCCGATCGTGCTTGTCCTTCTCAAGTTCTTTTGCGAGATCATCTCTATTGACGCAAAGTCTCTCATGACATCCTTCAATATTCTGGAGCTGCGTTCCAAACTTTTGGGTTTCAGCATCCTTGGCATCAACCATGGTCCTACTGTCCTTCAGTTCCTGACGAATCTCCGGTGTCTTGAGGTTTTGCTCCACCAGATTGGCTACTTTCTGCTTCTAGGTCCTGAGTTTTTCACGAAATACTTCCTTGTCAAATAAATCTTCCTGAAGGTCCATCTTAAAATTCTTGATATAATACTCCAGATCCTGGTGATACACCGGCTAAGGTTAAATATGCATCTTTTGCTGACAGATGCTCCATCAGCCTTCTACCATCCAATCATTCCGAAGAAATGTATGTTTAACTCAGCACGGATAACCGTGTTTCTGCCCTTGTCATCGCCATGAGCTATCTTCCATAGTTTATATCTCCTCCATTAGGGTTTTCTTGACAAAAACTTCGAGTTTTTTTCAACTCTCCATGTTCTGGTCTTTCTCCGACACACCTTGATCTCGGGTATTGATGGCTTCAATAGTCTTCCAAGTTCCATATGGGTAATCTTCCTAGGTCATACAAATCTAGGAATTCTTCAGAGCCTTCAAATTCTCCTAGTCTTCGGAGTCTCCAACCGTTGTAGTTTCCTTTATTATAATGCACGATAAAATCCTCTTCATTATGACGTGGTCTTAGTTGTCCGATATCTTGTACTTCTTGGAGTGGTCTGCTTAGTCGAATCTTCGTGTGGTCAAAAGGGGAAAGGGGCATAGTCTAACTAAAAGGAATATTTGAATGATCTTAGAAGAGAAGGGAGGTAAAAGATCTTTTGAAAATGAAGTTTGCAGAGAAAATCTTTCCTATGGGCTTCCAGTTTCTAGGGGTCACGTCCTACAGTCAACATGTGCTCTGTACCATAATGTAGCGACTCGACCTCAGACGTCAAGTCTCTGTGCTTAAGTGTCATCCCTGGATCGGTATGCTGACACACACAGTACTCGGTGATTTACAACAGAGGTAAATAACATGTATAAAGTAATGTAAATAATATTACCTCAATCCAAATAGTGGAAGTAACAACAAGGTTGTGGATTCCCATCAACACCAACAGCAAAGTTGAGTGTAGAAATCGTAACCCTGACGTATCACTTACTCGTCGTAAGAATCCTGCAACATGAGACATTGCAGCCACAAAGGGTCAGTACATTGAATGTACTGGCAAATTCACACCATAGGACAATGATGAATAATAGCTATCACTACATGCATATTTGGCTGGTGGAAAGCTCTAAGTTTAATATTTTGCATAAAGCCAATTTTTTCCTACATCAAAGGAATATATTTTATGTAACTATCATGGTAGTTGAAAAACATTGAGAATGGTAAGTCCCCATCTCAATCCCAATTAAAAAGTGATTAACAACCCAACAAATTAATTTAGAGTGATGATGTCAACATGATAATTCAAGAACCAGATACTCAAGACGTCCATAACCGGGGACACGGCTAACCATGATTAGTTTGTACACTCTGCAGAGGTTTACGCACTTTTCCCCACAAGACTCGATCTCCTCCATTGGATTTCTCGCACTACATGGTGTTTGAGAAACGGATGACCGAGACACGGTCTTTCAGAAGCATTAACTCTAACCCCGGGTAGACCGTACCAACCTACATCCCCTATATCTGCTAGCCTACCACTGGAAGAGGTCATGCAACTTACTCAACTATGCTAGAGCCCATAAGAGCTTGTGGCTGCACACGGAAGTTTCTAGCATGAATAATCTTATGATCCCTTTGAGCCTGGGTGGCAAACTATAGGATGATCACACGGGTACCCCGGGATCTCCTAAGACAACACTGGTATATCCCCAGGGTGCCCCAACCAATCCACCCAGATGTATATTAAAGTAGCCACCTTAAGTCAAACCTTAGTTAACAATAATCTCTCACATCTTTCATGAATTCTCTCAAACCAATCCACGTCTATGAGCATAGCATAGCAGTATAAGCATAACGTAGAAGTAACTCCCAGGGGTTTGATATAAAGGATAATAGGTTCTACCTCATCAACTATTTCCCAATACCCACATATTAATCAGATCCTACTCATGCAATGTTTGAGGGTTGAAACTAATGCATAAAAATGGGTATGAAAGGGATATGATCAAAGTGTGAACTTGCCTTGTACTGTTGATGAAAATGAATCACACTCATAACTCCTGATAGTTCTACTCGTCACACTCTGGTCAATCTATCATAAGCAAGCAATAGTAACCACACATATGCAATCATGTAGAAGAATCGAAGAAAAGATCTCTGAAAACTTCAAAAACAAGCAATTTACTCTTGCAACATAAAAAAATTTCTAACAGTACCAATATTAAGTGAATTTGGCCTTATCCGAAAGTTTTGGTCAAGAGCTTCGATTTGCAAAACGAATCAATTAAATCGGAGTTATAGAACACAAGTTACGATAAAATGAAGATTTAAATCAAATTTGTTTGAAATCAAATTTTAAAACTTTCAAAAATATGATTAAGTTGTTTTACTAGTTAGAGGAGATCATAACGAAGAAGTGGGCGTTGGTTTTGTTGGATTTGGACCAACGAGCAAAAAGTTGTGATAGATTGAAGATCAGGGACTAATCTATAAATAAACTATTCACAAACGGGTCCCTGTCAGAAAAAATAAAATAAAAACAAAAGTCTAATGAGCGAACGCTCGCTATGGAACCCTAACGAAGGAACAGTTTGCTAAAAAGAACTAACCTAGTGAACGTTCCCTATTTAGCTAAACACGTTTTGAAAAAAACACAAGGATCTAATCCTAGCCGTAGAAGAGGAATCAGACAGTTGAGAGAGAGGCGGCGGTTACCGCGGCGATGGAGGTCACCGGCGATGAAGAAGACGGTGATGGCGGCTCGGCTTCGAATAGGGCGACGGCTCCGGTGGTCCGCGGCTTTGGGCGAAGGCACGGGGTGATGCGGCTCGGCGAGGCGGATCCGAAGGTGGTGGCGGCGTCGGGCGAGGGCGGCGATGGAGCGCGGGGTGGAGCGGCGGATCTTGTTTAAGTTGGCAACTCTGGCGAGTTCGTGCGGTGGCGGTGAGGGGCTGGGTTGGGGGAGAGTGGGGCCGGGGGGTGCGGCTTTATAGGGGAGAGGGGGAGGCGTGGCTTGGAGGAGGGGTAAGGTGGCGGGAGGTGGCCAGGTTGGGCACAGCGCGGCGACGACGGCATGCGGCGGACGGTCTCCCGCTCGGGGAGGAAGGCGGTGCGGCGGGCTGGGCCGTGGCCTGGCCTGGGAGCTGGGCCGGCCCAGTCGGTGGGGAATGGTTTTTTTAAAACATTTTTCTAGACAACAAAAATAATAAAAACAAAAAAATAAAAAAAATTATATAGGCATATAATATATCAAAATTTTCAGAAAAAGATTTTCTACAACCTGAACATTTTTCTAGCATCAAATGAAATCCACAAAAATTCAAATAAAACAAACAGTGCTACAGCTCCAATAAAATCCAATAAAAATCATTTTTAAAAATACCAAAGTTATTTCAATTTTATTTCTCTCCAATTTTCTGATGTTGGGAATCATTTTACCCTATTTTCCATATATTTCATTTTTGGAGAAAAATAATTTGAATAAAAACCAAAATAAATCCAAATTGAAAATGATTTCAAAGGGGTGTTAAATTTGGTTTCCTTAAAACTTCCAACTCATATTTCATATAATTTGAAGAAGTCATTTTGTCTTGTCTCGTGAAAATCATTGAGTTGCATAAAGTTTCTGACTTGGAAAATTATTTCCAAATGAAATTCTAATATTTTCAAAAACCATTTTCATTTATTTAAATGGAAGAAGTCATGTCATCTTCTCTCTAGGGTTTTGTATTTGAAAAGAATTTGAATTCACGAAGATCATAAATGCAAAATGAAAGTTTGGGAAAGTCCTTTTATTCCCTCTCATTTAACTTTCAAAAAGTTTCGAATTTCACTCAATTTCACATAATCAATCAAACAATCAATCATAACTATCTGTTTAATATAACATTCCAAAATTTAGAATTTTGGGATGTTACATTAACCCTTCTTGAAAAGGCCGTGTTAATATAAATGCTCTACCTCTGAAAGTTGCAGTTTCTTATCTGAAACTGAACTTGCAGTTTCTTATCTGAAACTGAAACTTGCAGTTTCTTCTGTGAGAATCACATTGTCTGCACTTTTATACTGCTATGAAACTACATTTTTTAAGTGCTAAAAATAGATCTCTATAATTCATAAAATACTTCATATGCTCAATACTGCAAATCTGAAATTCAAAAGACATTCATATCTGAAAGTACTCTCAAAATACACAACACAAAACACAATTCACAACCTGCAAATACTGACAACCCTAAGCTCCTCTCCCTGTTCTCCATTGCAAAACCACCTCGTCCCCTCTGCATCATCTCCATTCCAAAACCACTGCCTCACCTCTCCCTCTTCTCCATTGCAAAACCACCTCCTCCCCTCTCCATCATCTCCATTCCAAAACCACCGCCTCGCCTCTCCCTCTTCTCCATTGCAAAACCACCTCCTCTCTCCCCGGACGAGGATCCCCTGCCGTAGCCCATACTGCCATTGAGACACTAACACATGGGTCCCAACAAGCGTGGGGCCCACCTGTCAGCGACTGAAAGGCAGAGAAACCTCTCCTCTCCATCATCTGCATTCCAAAACCACCGTCTCGCCTCTCCCTCTTCTCCATTGTAAAACCACCCCTCTGCTCTCCATCATCTCCATTCCAAAACCACCGGATCGCCTCTCCCTCTTCTCTATTGCAAGACCACCGTCTCTCCTCCCATCTTCCAAAGCTAGCACCGGACCACTCAGAAGGACATCTATGGAGAGGATGCGTCAGCGAATGAGGCAGATCACTGGCGGCGACCAGGAAAAGTTAGCCAGGTTGAAGGAGATCCTTACCTGGTTTGACAATGAGTGGGAGATTTCAAGGACGGTGTGGGCCATGTGGAAATGTATGCGAAAGAGCGAGACGACAGCGATGAGGGCGGCGATGTACTCCTCGCGGCAGTCATGTCGCAGTCCTTCGAGTTCATCGAGTATCTCCTCTGGGCGATGGAGCAGACATATTCGTCCGAGGCGAAAGTCAGGCGGAGGTGGTGGGCATACAGGTCAAAGGTCGAGCACCCAGAGGATAATGAATCGATCGAGTACGGTGTGCCGTTCGTGAGGGTGCAGAGCCAGACGGAGCCACATGAGTATTCGTTCTACCACCGCAAGAGGAGGTCGGATGGCGTGACGTCCCTTCCCCGCCGTTCTCCATGGTTCCCTCGACGCTCGCCTCGTTTCAACGGCGTCGGTAGGGTTTAAGGTAAGCTTTGCACTAACCTAATCTTCCATCTTCTCATGCTTACAATCAGTGTGACAGCTAATAAAAATCATGCTTACAATAAGTCTCCAAGTGCTACGCCAATCACCCTAAAATAGCCCTGGACCTTTGGGTCAAAGTTGTGACACTATGTACAAATAAAGAAAAATAGATTGGTGCTTCTTTGAGAAAAGAGTACTCCCTAGAAAACTGCCAATATAAGCTTCTAGTATTTTTTGAAGTCTAAGCTACTAGTATTTGGTTAGAGGATTTGCTGCCAAGAAAGATCCGTCCACAGTGAGCGCCACACATCCCACTGGTGGTGGTGGATGCCAATTCTTAGATGGAGCTGGGTTGGTGTCGGTAATTTTTACTTGGCACCTCGCACTCTGCATATATGTCGGTTCCATCCGTACATTTGTGTAGTTCCACCAAAATGCAGCTGAATAACCCTGTTTGCACAGATAATGAAAAAGTGTGATTACATTATAGTGGCACTAGTTGATGAAACATACACTAATAAATAGAAGAAAATATTGCGATAGTATCATAGTATGCCATGCTGCGAGGGCGAGATGGGCCCTGCGATGCCTCATACTGGAAATTGACCCAAGTCTCCCCGATACACCTTCTGCCAGTGATGAACATCAGTGTACAGCGGTAGTACAAGGATGGGCCTTGAGACATTCCAATCTCTATTTTTGTGCAGATCAACTGAAATTAAGCACCCCGGTTTGCAAAAACGCTTAAACATTAACAATGGGACTAGTTGATGAAACATATACTAACAAAGAGAAGCACTTTCTTTATCTACATTGGAAATGAAATGATAGGGAGGACACTCGCTCTATTTTAACTGTATTATTACTTCATTTTATTAGTGGCACTAGGGTCGAGCAGGTGGCAAACAAGGTGTACCGTGCATCGCAAGGATGGAGGCCGGGGGTGCTTAGACTGGGATGCTGAAGCTGGCTCTATCTTCCCCCCTAATGTTTCTATGGTAGCATTTGGGTTGTAATCCAAACTTGGTCGAGCTAGTGCTGCGTCCCCCTACCTGCCTAGTTTATGTGGCGAAGTTGTCTCCTGCTAGTACTCAGTCCGGTCTAGTAGTAGTTGCATAACTGCCCGTTTACACTGAGATGTTGTCGGATAATGGTTCTCTATGGTAGGGTTTCTTTAATGAAATCGGAGGAAAACCCCACGTTCGATATATAAAAAAATTAGTGTTACAAGCGGTGCCAAAACATTGCCTCAAATTAATAGTGCCACTAGGTTAAGGTGCAAAATAATAACATCACTGCTTTATCATGGCAGTGCCAAAACAGTAGCACAAGAGCAGACTCAACATGCAGGATCTTTGGCAAACGGTCAGACCACAAATCCACATACCTCGTTATGGGAACCATATCTATAGTCAATGCCATCATAGAAGGGATGACACCAGTCACCAACATAGATGATTCAATTAATGGAACCTTTTGGTGCAGTTCACCTAAAATAAAGCAATATCCCATGAGCTAGCAGCTTCTTCTTCATTTTTTAAGAGAAGGGATTCAGTCCCCCGATTCCATTTCCATCAGAAAATGAAACCCACAGAGCTTCTTTGTCATTAGTGGCAATAAAATTGAGCAACATGAAGGTTGGTTGTGAAGCTACTGGAATGTTCAACTATAATTTGTATATCATTTATGCAGTTCAACTAAGATCAAGCATGAAATGTATGTCTCTGTTTGCACAAAAAAGGTGGAAAGGAGGGTGACAAACAAGTGATGAAACATACATGAAATGAAAAGAAGCATGTTCCTTATCTGAATGGCAGTCCTACAAGGACAGTAGCAATTTCTAGAGCAGCAGCATTGCTAGATATTAGTGTGTGTATTAGGATTAACTATGACAAATGTTAAATACGACATTACTTTAATGGTTCCATTGCTTCATTTTACCAGCAATATTACATTAACAGTTGCTATAGAGTCGGTATTTGGGCATGGGAGAGTAGGTGGACCAGGACAGTTGCATTTCTAACAAAAAGAAGCAACTTATCTTAATGGGTAATTTAGCAGGACATGAAAAAATGCCATTGATTCATATTATTAGAGGCATTACATTGAAAACAACATTGGTTTAACGTGTCCTTACTTTTAATAGTGCGACTGCTACATTTTACCAGTGGCATTACATAAGAGTGGCTCGGGGTAACAAACATCAGAACAAGATATCTGGTTTGGTCCCATTTTTGTTCGGTATAGCCACCTTATACTATGTGAGGCTAGCAAATCTAGTGCTGGACTTACTCTGTTGACTTGTCCCCTAGTCCCCACTTTCTTTCCTTTTTCAACCAATAGATCGGGTTTATATTGATTTTGTATTGAGTTTCCCTTTAGTTCCCTATTAGACCAAGAGACTAGTTGGAAAGCCAGTCTCTGCTACTTTTCGCCCCCATTATTTCCTCTTTCGACAACGTCCTAGATTCATGTAACAGATCTTCCCCCACCCCCACCCCCTTTCTTCCTTGTTTGAACCAAGTAGGACTAGATTTGAGTGCATGAACTACTTTTCCCTCTTAACAGTCAAAATTTAGGTGGCTTTCGAACAGTCGATCGATCCTATCTACGAGGGGGCCTGGGAAATAGTAAAAGATACAAATGCAGCGGTGTCAGGAGCTCGGGAAGTAGAGCAAGGCCGGTTTCGAAGGAAGTTATACCTGAGGGTCACCGGGATGTCGCTAGGTGGGCGGAGGGAGGCCGGATCTACCCACACTATGGCAGCGAGGAAGAAGGGGTCGGAGGCCCTCCCTAGCCAGCATTGCTTGGGGAGAACGACAAGGCACGCTGAATGGGACGCGCCGACAGTGGGTAAGAGTCGTCACCGAGGACAACCGCGTGAACTTTGCACCTTGTCACCTTCCCCGGCGGAGAGGATCTGGCTGGATTTGTGACCAGCGGTGAGCAGAGAGAGAGAGAGAGAGAGAGAGAGAGAGTGGCCACCGCTGTCGTTTTTAGATCTGGAGAGGACAAAACAGTGTGAAGAGAGCAACACCTGCAAGCAAGCGCGGAGGCTCCTGCCTATATAGTGGAGTACTAGTTTTCTTTTGTCTACCGGAGCCGACTTGACCTCGTCAATGACTGTCGAGAAGTCTTCATGCATGTGCCCCGAAGGCGCAGTTGTCGTCATTTTGATCTGAAGCACTGGATTATAACATATAACATGAAAAAATTCCACATGACAAGAAACCATAACCTCACTGCCCAAAGGAGATAACATGAATCCCGACAGACAAACTAGACGAGGATCAAAGCTCAAATTAAAGATAAACTCGTAGAAAAGGGGTCCATCGATAGATGTCCTAATTAACATAGTCGGCTTGACCTAGATGGCAGCCGAGTAGTCTTCGTGCATGTGTCCCCCAATAACCAGCGCCTTGGAGGAACTCAGTTGTCGCTGTTTAACCCTCGCAGTGATCCGAAACACATGACACATAATATTGCGAGATGACAAGAAACCTTTTTTTAGATTTCTCGTCGGAACTACTGCCCTATACAACACAGCTTGCACGATATGTAGATGATAGCCAATCCAGGCGTGTCTACTGGAGTCTGGTCACATGCATGGACAAACTAATCTTCCGTGTCATGCAGGGATCGTCCAGGCACCAACGTCTGTACAACACTTCTCTAGTACTATCGCTTGTATCTCTCTTCTATTAACTCACCCGACTTGCGGGGCCGGGGAGTGTGCCTATGGTCGGTTCTCGATTGTTGTCTCACATGTGTGTGCAAATGCAATATGACGCGCGTTCCATTCAGAGAGTGGCGTGCCAGACCGATCGACCGTCTGGGGTGGACACGAACGCGACAGGTGTGCTGTATACTCCATACATGTGTACCACCGTTTTCTTGAGGCTTTGCTCCATGGCACAATCCATGGATACAAAATTAGTATACTGTACTATTTAAAAGTCGAGGGTGGGGCAGTTCCGCCTAGTCGGTTCAACAGAGACGCGAGAAGATGAGGGACTAGGCTGCTGCAAATGTAGGGCTGTGTGATTTGACAACGAGTTACTGCTGGATAGGTGGGGCCCCATGATTTGACTTGCCATTTTATCATTTTAACTGCAGCGCTACGACCGGCGTGAGTCCCCTGATTCCTGACCACCTCCATGGTATACATGTGCCTCTCCCAATGCTCCACCATGTAGAGGCTGGCGCTTGCATGAGAGCCCACTCCACTTTTTCCTTGCCTCTTTCCTCCACATATGCAAAAATGTCATGTAAGCGGGCTTATAGCCCACTATTGTACTTGCTCGTACAGGTGCTAAGCCTGCCACATAGGCATAAAGTCTGATGTGGCAAGTTAATTACTCCCTCCGTCTAGGTGTGCAAGTCATCTTACGAAAACCAAATAATCCCAAAACACTTAGGCACGGTGCATACATCGTTTCTTGTTTCTTGACACATCAACCAATAAGAGATGTGGGGTGTGCATGCTTTTAATGACTTGAGACTACCATTTCATTGGAAGAGGTCACTCCTTGGCAAATGCGATAAATACTACGTACAAAGAAAGAGATAGAGAGAAGTAAAAAAATACTCTTATAGCTAACCTTGTTGTATGAGTGACTAAGTGATGACTATGTATGACATGCCAACATCAGATAGCCTAACGTACCGTGTTAAATCTCCAAGGGCGCAACCGCGCGAGCGAGGCGGCGGTCGTGGTAGGCGCGACCATGATATGGACTGTTGGCAGCCCTTGCATCTGAGATTGAATGGTCGCATGCTAAGTTGTTGAAAATTTGCAGAATAGCCCTCTAGGATAGGATATTCACCCATAGGTCTAGAATCACGCCATACAACCGGTCGATCTCAGACCGAAGGCCTCTCGGAAGCCCGTATCATGGGAGAATGGAAAGCTTCGTATCACCTGTAATTTTCCCGACGCTTGACATGACATCGAAAGCCATTTAATTGGGCGTCGAGTAGACATGACATCTAATTGGGCCCCCATAGTATTATGCATGAATCCATTTATCCACCAGGCAAGCCATTACCCTGCCGTTTAGTGGAACATAAATTTCAAGTACTCCCTCCATCTCCAGTTTACAAGGCTTGCATGTGTATCTAGGTCATCAATGTAACTTATATAAAATAAATTGTTTAACATAAAAAATACTCTGAATATTTGAAGTTTGTAATGATTTTTTTGTAATGTATGTCTGTTATTAAGTTGGTGAAATTAACGACCTAGGTACACGTGCAAGACTTGTAAACTGAGATAGAGGGAGTACTATACTGCTCAAATGCGGTCGCCCAAGTCAGTGATGTAACTAGTCGTACATGTCAGACCAAGCCGATGCGTGTCCCTTCGGTGAGACACGGGTCCGACCGACCGTCTGTTGGTGCGACCGACCATAAAGTATTATGCGATGGAGACTTCTGGTTGTGGCTTTGGTTGATTGTCACAACCAAGCATTCTAAAACTAGTGATAAATCAATTACCATCTTTTTTTCAAACGAGCAAGTATTTTCACAGGAATACAATACATATAGATGGAGTGATTGTCAAGGTTGCAAACCAACATGGCGTTGCAAGTTCACTACAGCAGCAACCGACTAGGTCACTGCATCACTGGCGGGGAAGGAGGGCAGCTCACCTCGCCTATGATGCATGCCCAGTGGCGCCGCCGCAACTGGTCCCGGGATTTGGCTTCTCCTACCGCCCATTTGAATAGTTGCACCAGCTGCTCATGCCATTGCGCAGGCATGCACGTTCTTTCCTCCGTAGTCGACTCCGTGAATATGATCTCTGCCATTAGCCCTAGCTCGAAATCAACGCAACGCTGCCCGATGCTGGCATCCCTCAGCATCTCTCCCCTGAGATCGACTTGCGCCTCCGCCTTGTGCTACGCCAGACGTAGCTCCTTGGAACTTCTCTCCAATCGATGCGACACTTCCTCGATCCGATCTGCTCTTGCTGCCCACCACCTGAAATGCAGCCCTGGCATGTCCTCCGGCGCCACCGATCTTGATTCCAGAGCAATGGATCCCCTCTAAAACACATGTGGGTTTCTCTCAAAGGCGGCAGTGCTGCGGTCGGGCAGCCCGCGGGATCCTGGGATCTAAGGGATTATCCATGGCGGGATCCTCCATGGCAGGATCCGGTGGGCGAGGTAGTGAGACGAGCCTAGGCGCTGGGAGAGCCCTACGAGGCTAAGATAAAGATAGTACTACTCCACTCCGTCCATATTTAAATACAAAGGCCACCAACAGTAGCCCTAGCAAAAATTGATCATGCTGCCTGCGTCCTGGTTTATTGGCCCCCTTTTTTCTGCCACTTTTTATGACATGCATAAATATTATATTACTTAAAAATATGGTCAAAAATTGGAACAAAATACGAAGGAGACCAATGGAAGTAGCAACCCATGATATAACTACTCGCATGCACGCAGTGGGATAGTAATGTCTTTCTTCCTCCCTCACGTCCACTCAATTTTCATGCGTTGTATTAATTGACCATCAATGAAGTGAAGGACTTTACACGCATCAAAGTATCACATGGGGTGGATCTTCGTACAAAAATGTGTCCCCCCGTGTACTTGCGTGTGCGTGTGAGGGAATGAGTGTGTGCATGGCATGCGTGCACATCTTCGCTTCGTGCATGTACCACCAGTGTGCCTCAGAGAGGACGAGTACATTCTTCTGGAACCAGCAGCATGTCACTGTGATCAATCCACACAAGGAGGTCGTGACAATGCCTCCACATCTGCCACGTGGCTTCATGAACTATAAGAGAGACACTGTGTAGTGTGACATTGGAATTCTAATTTACGTGTTTTGCACATACTCGACATTGGAATTCTAATTTACGTGTTTTGCACATACTCGAAGTACTAGTAAGGTACACGTGCATTGCGCGCATCAGATTTGGCAACCAAATTATGAATAAATACCACACTATAGCATGTAAGCTTTGAGTCGTATATGCCTGATGTAGACGTTCGTTTAATTCTTATAGTTCAACTCATTCAAAATCAATTAGTATTTATAAAGAATCTAGGGCCTATTTGATACGCAGGATTTCCAAAACGCGGGAATATGAAAAACATGGGATTAGAGTGGAATGTCGTCTTGAATCCTATAGGATTGTGTGAGTGTTTGATTGTGCATAGAAAAAATGCAGGATTCTTTCAAACAAGTTTGAGTGGATGGGATGTTTCCTATTAAATCTAGTGCAAATGAATCCTATGGAAAAATTCCTATGGTTTACAATCCTTCGAATCAAACAACCAAGATAGGAAAAATTCCTAAGGATCATAATCCTCCAAAATTCCTTTGAGAATCCTTTGAATCAAAGAAGCCCTTAATCTATTTTATGATTCAGGGAATTGTGCATTGTAAAGCATAAAGTAAAAAACAAATAATGGCAATTCAACTAGAAAAAAAGTTTGGGCAGTTATGATATGGAAGATTCTAGAACAAAGGAGAAGAACTTGTGTTTTGAGGTTTGTGCATTATGCTTAAGTTCAACCATGGAGTCTGCTAGATTGTACATGTGGCAAAATCCGGTGGGGGGCTAGAAGATGGTGCGAGGGTCCAAGTGGAGGGAGACTATGAAGGAGTGCACATGTGCGAGATCGATATTTAAAGAGAGGGGGCGAGAATGTGCGTTGTTGCGCGCAGTGGCAGAGTCATAAAAATAAATGAGCTAGGGGCCAAGAATTGCTAATCCTTTACGAGGAGGGCCAATTCATCAACTTAAACCATTTAGAGGAACATCGATCATTGCGCATGCACGTGAGAGATAAAGAATGCCCGATATGATGGAGAGGAGGAGTTGTGTGTGTGTGCATGCATGGGAGACCGACCTGAAGAAAAAGATTGCATGTGTGCGATGGATAATGCTGACTGGTAGTGTGTGTGCATGCATGCACGGGAGAAAGTTAGTACTACAATTATAAAGAGAAGATGACTGTGTGGGTGTAAAACACTAGGTGAGGTCATAATCAATGTAAAGTTGAATTCAAATATTTGAATAAGAGATCATGATGTTTGAAACCCATGCATGCATGAATATAACTGAGATATGTGCGGTGTGGTTTGGAAACGAGCATGTTGTACTGTATACACATTGAACAAGGTGAGACTGATTTTAATTTGAGATATCGATGGCAGACATCGTTTGGCCACATTGCATCCGTGCATGGACACACTATTCTAACTCGAGATGATGGTTGCCTTTCACATCACATATCTATATCTATACCCCTATATTTTATATTTTATATTTTTTATATAGTGTGCAGATAACTTTAACTTTGAAAGATGTTCGTTGGATGAAGCCAATCCGATGGTGCAGAGATGGCAATTTGAGTACTACTGGCCATTGGATATCATCTAGATTCCACCAGATTTTGCCACATGTACAATCTAGAAGACTCCATGGTTGAACTTAAGCATAATGCACAAACCTCCAAACACAAGCACTTATTCTTTGTTCTAGAGTCTTCCATATCAGAATTGCCAAATGTTTTTCTACATGATTTGCCATTATTTGTTTTTACTTTATGCTTTACAACGCACAATTCCATGAATCTTAAAATATATCAGCTTTCTTATAAAAACTAGATGATTTTGAATGAAATGAACTATAAGAATTAAACGAACATATACATCATGCATATATGACTCAAAGCTTACAGCTATAATGTGGTATTTATTCATAATTTGGTTGCCAAATCTCATGCGTGCAATGCATGTGTACCTTACCAGTCTAAATGGTGTTTGTGTGTGTGTTGTGCGTGTTAAACACATTATACGTAGTATCATACATGGTTTAGATTCCGAACATCTAGATAGAGCATACATGTACTATGATTTGAATTCAACATAAAATGGATACATATATTTGAATTTGAGATCGTATGTACATGTAGTTCGTATTTATATAGGAATTTACTTCTCCTATATTCATGTCATGTGTTGTGAAGATAATATTTAGATGGTTGTATAACTAACCCGAGTACAATCCCATTCAAACAGGGAAAATGTACTCAAATTTAATTAGTCCATATGCTAGACAACACACATTTTTTTTATTGTTGAGGGAAGTGCAAATTGTTTTGGTACTGTACATGTTATGTTTGTTGTCCCGATTCTTTTAGTTTTTGTTGTTGTATTTGAATGCATTCCTAGTAATATAGTAAAACGGGACATGGATCTCTCTAGTGATGAGGTGTGAATTGTTTTTTTGGGTACACGTTAAGCTTGTTCTCCCAAAATTTCAAGCCGCGCCTTGTTATGCCGAAATTTCAAGCTAGCATCTATGTCTACCGTGCTGCAAAACTCCCGCCTCTTCAACCCGCGCATTGTTACCCCAAAATATTTAAGATATATCTTTGTCTCATTGTGCTACGAAAAATCCCTCCATCTCAACCCGCGCCTTGATATCCCAAAATTACAACGCGCTCGAAAACTCCCACCTCATGCGAAATCCCGACACGCGAAATGCCCGTGATACCCCTGAACCGAAAGAACCGCCTAGCTCAAATCGGTGGGGGTACTTTCGTAACTTAACCCACATTCCGGACAAGCACGTCCCTAAGCCATGGTTCCCCCTCCCATCGCCTCCTTTTCGCCATTTGAAATCCTGGGCCGCCATAACCTCTTCGCTCCATCTGCGAAACCCCACCCTCCTCCATCTGCCACCTCACCGCTGCCTAGCCGGAGCCTCTTCCCCGGTGATGTTGTCCACAGCAACACCTGGCGTCCCTCATCCACCGTACCGGATGAGGATCCGTCGTCGATCTCATCATCCCGCCGGTCCAGCCACCCCGTCCTCCACCTCCAAGGAGTTGCCCCGACATTCCCCTCGTCTTTCGCGCCACCTCCATTCCCACACCACCGTCTTCACCTGCACCACCGGAAGAGCATCATCATCACCGTTTCCTCGAATGAAGCTGAGGCCTAATCGGCACCACCAAAGAGGTTGTACACTAATCGCCGCATTTCCTTCTTCATTCGATCTCACGGTGTTGCCGACCCTTGGTCCCAAGCCGACATGGTGCGGCTCCATCCACGGCAGCATCGCTGGACACTTCCTCCACCGCGTCGCTCCCTCGACGGCGACATCCACATCAGTTGGAGCTATTGCTGCTTTAGCTCTCGCTCGCGCTGCTACTCTACTCTTGCTCTTGGTCCCCTGCCTGGTCTGCTCTTGTTATTGCTCTTGCTTGCACTGCTGCTCTCGCTCTTGCTCTTGCTTGCGACGCTGCTCCGATTTGGCTACACTTCAGTCGACTGAATCGACTTTTGGGTCAGTCATTTTTCAAGGGGGGGGGGGTTCGCCGAAGTTAATGAAGAACCAGCCATAGCAGGGAGGGGGGCTCGCCGGAGAGGTACCCCACTATCTATCTTAGGGTTCAGGGTGGGGGCGGTAGTCGCCGGCGGTGGTGGGGCGGTGCCGTCGGGATCGTCAGAGAAAAAGCTCGACATGGGGGGCCTAGAGGGATGGTCGGGGAGGCGGTGGACCGACGGTGGGGAGTGGTTTCGGGGTGGGCGGGGCAGCGCACCGCCGACCGCCGGCGGCGGGGGCGGCGGTTTGGCCGGTGATGGCTGGCGGCTCAAGGGGTGGAGGTTGAAGATGAACTGCTACACGACCAGCTGCCCCGGCTCTCGCACGCACTGCTTCTACTGCTTTTCTGCTACTAGTGCGTCCAGTTTCGACAGCAAAATTCAGTTTCGACAGTTAAGTTCAGTTTCGACAATTAAGTTCAGAGATGAGTGGCTGATGTATTTTACATCTAGCACTTTGTGGTTATGTATTTTACGTCATCTATTGGAGATGCTATTAGAATTCCACTCAGGTTAACGTTGTCTCTCTTGTCCTGCTTCATCATCGGCGTCGTACAACTCACCGGAGCTGCTCCAACGATGAAACCCTCCATCACAGCGGAGCAGTATCCCGGGCTCCATCTCCAGACGCCTAAGATCTTCTTCCCCTCCTCCGACAGCCAAGTCAGCCGGAGCATCCTCACTGACCAACCCAATCACGCTGAGATCGACATGGCTTCGCCAAAGAGGTTGTACACTTGTTGCATCTCTTTTTTACTCTACATGTTATATATATTATCCACTGAGCACACGTAGTAACGTGAAATACGATTATTTAATCCTACTCTATGTCAAGCATTGAGGTAACAGGCAACTTAGCTATCCGTGATGGACTCTCTTGAATGCCATCATTATTTATCTCTGCGCGTTTGAACTGTGCATTTGTCGATGGGCCTAGGAGTTGATCTAGTAGGGCAGTGGCCTGGGTCCAAAGTAGTAGAAGTAGCACAAAACATTTTTTGAGTGTAGGCTTTTCCTTGCTCAAGCCCGCCTACTAGAATCACCAGTGCTTGAAAGGAAAAGTGAAGGAAAAACATAGGAATTGGAAAGTTTCCTATGGTACTACTATTCATGCATTTGGTTCAAAGGAATGGAGCAAAGGAAAACTGTAGGATTTGTTCCTTTAGTGTCTCCTTGAAAGAAAAACCATAGGAATTTTAATTTCCACTTGTCCTCCTTTTCAAATTCCTATTCATGAAGCACAAGACTAAGAGATAGTAGCATAATAGCATTATAACCGTACATTTTCTTGTGGTTTGACTTAATCTCACCATGCTTCTTTGCATCCTGTGATCTTCCAATTCTTGTGAACCAAACACCCAGATTGGTAGAAATCCTGTGTTTTTAAATTCTTTGTTTTGCACGTGCATTCCTATCCTATTCCTATCTATTTCCTATCCCTGCATTGTTAGAATCCTCAAATTCAAACAAGCCCTTACACAATTACTTCTGTTACAGATATGTGTCAAAGAAAACCTTGTGTGGTTTGTCCTGCTCCTGCTACGTTGTGTTCCATCCCAGCTCAGCTGCTCCAACGACGGAAGGGTTCACCACAGCAGGGATCCGCTCTCCAGACTGTCTTTCGCCTCCTCAGATCTTCTTCCCTGCCGCGGGCAGCCACGACAACTGCATGACCATCATCAACTGAGCAGATGACCTTGAGGACTACACGGGTCCGCAAGAGAGGTCACACTCTTCCGTGTCTACTTAGGTTATGCATCACTTAATATGATGACATGCTACTTTATCGTCGTGTTCACCTATTAGACTCTGAGTCAGGTCCAAACTAATGCTGAAACTTGAGTTTTCAAATGGTTGTGGGGTACATATTGGGGCAGCAATCAGTACTATCTTTCTACTATCTGGTTAATCTCGGGTGTCTACTTTGAGTTTCATGTTGGGTGCAAACAAACATTAAAGGAGCCATTATCTCTATTTTTTAACTAAAGCTACTATCTGCCTGCTATCATTGGATTTGGGTCTATCCACAGTTTGCTACCAGCACTCTGGATTTGTGCATGCACTCCTTACATAACCTCACTATGTTTTATTCCTATGCATGTCAGTTATTGTACACAATGCAACTGAACATGTAGAGCAAAAGAGACGAGCCTTGTGTGGCAATAAAATTTCATGCAGACATCGCTCCATGGTGGGTGCAGAGGAAGCCCCCCTCCACCCATTTCGGATTGTAATCAAGAGGAAGATAACAGTTTTGAGAGGGATTCGGAAGAAGAACACCACTCCTATTTACCCGCTGAGGTCTTCGCTCTAACTTGGCATGCTGATGTTGGTAATATCATGCATATGGTGCCTAGCATTGCTTAATTTATACATCAAATATGTCATCTGCTTAGTTTAGACATGCTTTGTGTGAATGCCATCTGTTTAGTTTCTTTATCGTATATGTGAATCATGCAATGCCATCCTATTTAGCCAGGCATCATATATGTGAATTTTGCAATGCCACCCTAGTTAGCCAGTCATCTTATATGTGAATTATATCATGCCATCATTTTTTTACTACGTGTTAAATTTGTCAACAATTTTAGTACATTCAATTACTCTTCCTATGCATCAGCCATTCGGCACGGTCATGGAAAAATCTGGAGTGGAAACAAGGTCTTCAGAGCTGACAATGTTGTCTGACGAAGCGCATGTCTTGCTGGTTACGGATAGCTCCTCAGAGGAGGATTCAGAGACAGATGACCAGTCCTATCCCCCCCCCCTCGAGGTGCATGCTCCAACTTGGCAGGGTTATGTTGCTCATATCATGCATATGGTATCTTGCATTGCTATGTCATTTGCTTAGTTTAGACATGCTTTGTGTGAATGCCACTTTTTTAGTGTGTAATTGCCATATATGTGAATTATGCAATGCCATCTTGTTGCAAGACATCATACATGTGAATTATGCAATGCTATCTTGTTGTAAGGCATTATATATGTGAATTATGCAATGCCATGCACCTTAGCCAAGCGTCATATATGTGAATTATATCATGTCGTCCTTTTTTTGTATTTCTCGTTGCATTTGTCGACAATGTTTGTATATTCAACTGCTCTTACTATGCATCAGCCATTTGAATTGGTGATGGAGAAATCTGGAGTGAAAACAAGGTCTTCAAAGCAGACAATGCTACCTGTTGAAGCAGATATCTTGCTGGTTACAGATAGCTCTTCAAAGGAGGATTCGGAGGCAGATGACCAGTCCTACTATCCCCCTGAGGTGTATGCTCAAACTTGGAAGGGTTACATTACTCATATCATGCATATGTTGTATTGCAGTGCTTAGTTTTTACATCATATACGCAATATTGAATGCCATCTCCTTAGTTGACACATCATATATGCGATTGCCCTTTCCTCACTTGCTTAGTATATAAATCATATATTTTAATTATATCATGCCATGATGCTTACATAGACAGCATGTATCTGAATTATGGCATGCCAACCCATTTTCTAAGACATAATATAGTTATATCATCTCATCATGTTTACATAGTCATCATATTTTGAATTATGTCATTCTATCCGTGAATTATGTCATGCCATCATGTTTCCATCGATGGCATGTTTGTGATTTATGGCATGCCATCCACTTTAATAGACACATCGTATAGTTATATCATGTCATCCTGTTTACATAGTCATCATATTTTGAAGTATGTCATTCTATCATGTTTAGTTAGCCATCATACATGTAAAATTGTGTCATGCTATCCTGTTTAATTAGCCATCATATATGTGAAACTATGTCCTGCTATTCTGTTTGGTTAGACAACATAAATGTGAATTATTTCATGCCCTGTTTTCTTCCCTACTGTCCATTGCACCTGTCTATCTTACAATGTCTGTACAATGAATTACTTTTCTTGTTCATCAGCCATTTCAATTGGAGGGGGTGATGGAAGTATCTGTGGGAGTAAAACACGGTCTTCAGAAAAGATCGTGCTACATGTCGATGCAGATAGAACCACGGTTGTACTTGCCCAAGAACCAGCCCTACCACACATAACCCAGACTCATGCAGATTGTACCCCTACCCAGTTGGACAGAGAACTAGCTACACCCCTTCTAACCCCAACCCCAGTAGATAGTAACCCAATTCCAGTTGACACAGCATTGTCTCCATCACAGAGCACCCAAACACGATCAGTTAGTAAGGCAACTACAGTGCCCAAAGCACGAGGACCACCACTCCGAACCCCAAGTCAACGCTTAAAGCAGAAGAAGAATTGTTCTCAGGTCAGGTTCCGTAGCTATGGTTCATACTACTTTGCTCTTGCATCACTGTATTTACTCATACCAACTAATTTCAAATTTGAAGGATGCAACTGAAACTCCAATGGCGCAACAGGTATGTTTTAAACATGTTTCTTTAACGTGTTTGCTGTTGTAACTTGCTCTATGTTGATTTCAGTTTCAATTCAATAAACAGTTATGTTCTCATGCCATGCACATTACAAGTGTTGTTATTGTTGTGTAGTTTCCCACACTTATACTATGTCTATGATGCTTTGTATTAAATAGATATGATTCGAACTGTCTCTATCTTGATTTAGCAACATAAACTAGAATGATATAGACAATACAATGACCATACTACATAGATATATGTTTGTTTCGTGTTGTTATCCTGTCCACCTTACTACTGAACTGGTTTACCAAAATGAGTTTCATATACAACATGGTAAACATGTGATGTGTTTGTTAGTTTCTCTTTTAGAACGCGGATAAAATATTGGAGAAGAGTACCCCGTTATGCAATGGTAAAGGAAGTAATGTAGATAAGGTTCAAGATAGTGAGACGTCCCTGTTGGTCTCCAAGAAAGCTGATAAAAACTATGTTGGAGACACTTTGACAACCCCAAAGTCCTGTCTTGATGTAGTGTTCAAGTTACTGGCTACTACTACTGCACAAGCTCTTCGTACTTGCTGCCTGAATCAATTCGGCTTCTTGAGTCTCAACTTAAAGTTGAAAGACATCGATCAGATGTTATGCGACAGGAAGCCGAAGGACCGAGGAAGTCCCTGCAGAATTCAGATGCATACTTTCTGGTGCAACAGCATGTGCTGGAGGATTTAAGCGCCAAACAAGAGAAAGTTAATAAGCTTGCTAAGCATCTTGCCATCATTATGGGTACCCAGGATATTGTTTCTTGAGATCTTCTGAAGTGGTTTTAGTTCTGGACTTGTTTTGTTGCGGTGTTTATTTGCACTGGTCGCCAACTTCGACAACCAGTGTATATGATATGCGGCTTTGTTCCCTATATTTGCACTGGTGGCGAACTTTGATGCCCAGTGGATGTAATATGTGTAATAGCTGTGATAGCCTAGCATAAGTTCTTGCTTATTTATTTCCTTGGTGTCTTGTTTATTTGTTTTCTTGTAGTTAGTGCAGTTCTTTTTCCGCGGCTTGCTAGTGGCTGCAAGAACCTATTTTTTAAAACTAGGCCACAATAACCATGGGCTACATATTTACTGTATTTACCATGGGCCTCCTACGGGTCGTAGAAACAATGGGCCTTCTAAGGGCCGTAGAAACAATGGGTCTTCTACGGGCCGTATGATCGATCGGCCAAACATGGGCCAATAATAGACTACATTATGGGACGTAAACGGGCTAGATTTGAAATCGTCCATTCATGGGCCGACCATAACGGGCCGTCGTTAATCGGGCGTATTTGATGATGTGACAAAAATGGCCCAAAGGATTAACGGGCCGCAAACGGGCCAATTGTAACCACGGTCTTAATTTGGCCCACAAGCGGAAAAGCCCAGTAACGGGTCGTAAGTAACCGAATGCTAGAAATAAGCCCAAGAATAAATGGGTCCTGAGAAGGCCGAAAGATAACATGGGTTGGAAACGGCCCAATGGAATAATGGGTTGTTAATGGGTATAAAGCGATACACTGTTCATTGCGGGCCAGATTCACCACGGTCCGTTAATGGGCCAAGAGTTACAAATGGCCTCGTATGGGCTGAAAGATATCATGGGCCGTACATGGGCCAAAAGTTACAATGGGCTGGAATCATATTGGATGGCCCAGATGAAGCTACTATGCTTAATTCCGATAGGCCATAACGGGCCGTGAGTTACCGGGCCGTAAATAGGCTATATACGAATAGGCCATTAGCAGGCTTTCCATGGGCCGGCCCGTTACCTTTTGACCAAGTCAAGCGGGCCGGCCTTTTCACAGGAATGGGCCTATGTTGGGTCGTGCCACGTGTTGACGTATCATAGGCACCTCCTGTCCAATGAATGGATGACATCTGTCCCAACGGTGAGCCAACACGTGTTTCCTCCAGCCAATGACAATTTTACACGTGGAAAATCCTCATTGGTCCGGGTTGTTAACGGGTTATCGGATCCAAAACCGGACCCGATAGCGTAACGGCGACCCGTTAAGGTGGATGCCACGTGTCGGTCACCCTTGACGAAAGCACTTCTATGACGCGTGATTTATCATCATGCAAGTGGACACTTCCGTGATGATAATTTTGGTAATGTCATGGAACACTTCTACGACAGCACAAGTATGACTACCTTGATTTTGTCATAAAATTGTCATGGATGTACATGCATGACAGAAAACGTGACCTATTGTGACAAACATGTATCATCACGGAAGTGTATTCTTTTTGTAGTGCCCTCGGCCTCAACTGGATCAAGAGTTCGAGGGACGTCACCGAGCTGAACGTGTGCAGATCGCGGAGGTGTCATGCGTTCGGTACTTGATCGATTGGATCGCGAAGACGTTCGACTACATCAACCGCGTTACTAAACGCTTTTGCTTTCGGTCTACGAGGGTACGTAGACACACTCTCCCCCGCTCGTTGCTATGCTTATCCTAGATAGATCTTGCATGATCGTAGGAAATTTTTGAAATACTATGTTACCCAAAAGTGGCATCCGAGCCAGGTCTATGCATAGATGTTATATCCATGAGTAGAACACAAAGAGTTGTGGGCGATAATAGTCATACTGCTTACCAGCACCTCATACTATGATTCGGCGGTATTGTTGGATGAAGCGGCCCAGACCGACATTACATGACCATGTTCATGAGACTGGTTCTACCGACGTGCTTCGCACACAGGTGGCTAGTGGGTGTCTGTTCCTCCAGCTTTAGTTGAATCGGGTGTGACTACGTCCGGTCCTTGTTGAAGGTTAAAATAGCACACTTGACGAAAAATCGTTGTGGTTTTGATGCGTAGGTAAGTATGGTTCTTGCTAGAAGCCCGTAGCAGCCACGTAAAACTTGCAACAACAAAGTAGAGGACATCTAACTTGTTGTTGTAGGGCTTGCTGTGATGTGATATGCTCAAGATGTGATGATATATAATTGTTGTATGAGATGATCATGTTTTGTAACAGTTATCGGCAACTGGCAGGAGCCATATGGTTGTCGCTTTATTGTATGAAATGCAATCGCCGTGTAATTGCATTACTTTACCACTAAGCGGTAGCGATAGTCGTGGAAGCAATAGTTGGCGAGATGACAACGACGCTTCGATGGAGATCAAGGTGTGAAGCTGGTGATGATGGTGATCATGACGGTGCTTTGGATATGGAGATCAAAGGCACAAGATGATGATGGACATATCATATCATTTATTTTGATTGCATGTGATGTTTATCCTTTATGCATCTTATTTTGCTTAGTATGGCGGTATCATTATAATATGGTCTCTCACTAAATTTCAATGTACAAGTGTTCTCCCTGAGTATGCACCGTTGCTATAGTTCGTCATGCCGAGACACCACATGATGATCGAGTGTGATAAGCTCTACGTTCACATACAACGGGTGCAAGCCAGTTTTGTACACGCAGAATACTCAGGTTAAACTTGACGAGCATAGCATATGTAGATATGGCCTCGGAACAGTGAGACCGAAAGGTCGAGCGTGAATCATATAGTAGATATGATCAACATAGCGATGTTCACCATTGAAAACTACTCCATCTCGCGTGATGATCGGACAAGGTTTAGCTGATATGTATCACATGATCACTTAGATGATTAGAGGGATGTCTATCTAAGTGGGAGTTCCTAAGTAATATGATTAACTGAACTTTAATTTATCATGAACTTAGTACCTAATAGTATTTTGCATGTCTATGCTGTTGTAGATAAATGGCCCGTGCTACTGTTCCGTTGAATTTTAATGCGTCCCAAGAGAAAGCTAAATTGAAAGATGATGGTAGCAACTACACGGACTGGATCCGTAACTTGAGGATTATCCTCATTGCTGCATAGAAGAATTACGTCCTAGAAGCTCCGCTAGGTGCTAGGCCTGCTGCAGATGCTACTGATGACGTTAAGAACGTCTGGCAGACCAAAGATGATGACTACTCGATAGTTCAGTGTGCCATGCTTTACGGCTTAGAACCGAGACTTCAACAATGTTTTGAACGTCATGGAGCATGTGAGATGTTCCAGGAGTTGAAGTTAATATTTCAAGCAAATGCCCGGATTGAGAGATATGAAGTCTCCAATAAGTTCTACAGCTGCAAGATGGAGGAGAATAGTTCTGTCAGTGAACATATACTCAGAATGTCTGGGTACCATAACCACTTGACTCAACGGGGAGTTAATCTTCCTAATGATAGTGTCATTGACAGAGTTCTTCAATCACTGCCACCAAGCTACAAAAGCTTCGTGATGAACTATAATATGCAAGGGATGGATAAGACAATTCCCGAGCTCTTCGCAATGCTAAAAGGGCAAAGGGAAGAAGGGGAACTTCAACAAGAACGGCAAGCAAGTTGCTGCTCAAGTGAAGAAGCCGAAGTATGGACCTAAGACTGAGACTGAGTGCTTCTACTGCAAAGGGACTGGTCACTGGAAGCGGAAGTGCCCCAAGTATTTGGCGGATAATAAGGATGGCAAAGTGAAACGTATATTTGATATACATGTTATTGATGTGTACCTTACTAATGCTCGTAGTAGCGCCTGGGTATTTGATACTGGTTCTGTTGCTCATATTTGCAACTCAAAATAGGGGCTACGGATTAAGCGAAGATTGGCTAAGGACGAGGTGACAATGCGCGTGGCAAATGGTTCCAAACTCGATGTGATCGCCGTCGGCATGCTACCTCTACATCTACCTTCGGGATTAGTTTTAGACTGAATAATTGTTATTTGGTGCGAGCATTAAGCATGAACATTATATCTAGATCTTGTTTGATGCGAGACGGTTATTCATTTAAATCAAATAATAATGGTTGTTCTATTTATATGAGTAATATCTTTTATGGTCATGCACCCTTGATGAGTGGTCTATTTTTATTGAATCTCGATAGTAGTGATACACATATTCATAGTATTGAAGCCAAAAGGTATAAGTTCAATAATGATAGTGCAACTTATTTGTGGCACTACCGGTTGGGTCATATTGGTGTAAAGCGCGTGAAGAAACTCCATGCTGATGGGCTTTTGGAATCACTTGATTATGAATCACTTGATGCTTGCGAACCATGCCTCATGGGCAAGATGACTAAGACTCCGTTCTACGGAACAATGGAACGTGCAACAGACTTATTGGAAATAATACATACTGATTTACGTAGTCCGATGAGTGTTGATGCTCGTGGCGGGTGTCATTATTTTCTAACCTTCATAGATAATTTGAGTAGATATGGGTATATCTACTTGATGAAACATAAGTCTGAAACATTTGAAAAGTTCAAAGAATTTCAGAGTGAAGTGGAAAATCATCATAACAAGAAAATAAAATTTCTACAATCTGATCGTGGAGGTAAATATTTGAGTTACGAGTTTGGTCTTCATTTGAAACAATGTGGAATAGTTTCGCAACCCACGCCACCCAGAAGACCACAGCGTAATGGTGTGTCCGGACGTCGTAACCGCACTTTATTAGATATGGTGTGATCTATGATGTCTCTTACTGATTTACCGCTATCATTTTGGGGTTATGCTTTAGAGACGGTTGCATTCATGTTAAATAGGGCACCATCTAAATCCATTGAGACGACACCATATGAACTGTGGTTTGGCAAGAAACCCAAGTTGTCGTTTCTTAAAGTTTGGGGCTGCGATGCTTATGTGAAAAAACTTCAACCTGATAAGCTCGAACCCAAATCGGAGAAATGTGTCTTCATAGGATACCCAAAGGAGATTGTTGGGTACACCTTCTATCACAGCTCCGAAGGCAAGATATTCGTTGCTAAGAATGGATCCTTTCTAGAAAAAGAGTTTCTCTCGAAAGAAGTGAGTAGGAGGAAAGTAGAACTTGATGAGGTAATTGTACCTGCTCCCTTATTGGAAAGTAGTTCAACATAGAAATCAGTTCCAGTGATTCCTACACCAATTAGTGAGGAAGCTAATGATAACGATCATCAAACTTCTGATCAAGTTACTACCGAACCCCGTAGGTCAACTAGAGTAAGATCCGCACCAAAGTGGTACGGTAATCCTATTCTGGAGGTCATGTTACTTGACCATGATGAACCTACGAACTATGAGGAAGCGATGATGAGCCCAGATTTCGTGAAATGGCTTGAGGCCATGAAATATGAGATGGGATCCATGTATGAAAGCAAAGTGTGGACTTTGGTTGATTTGCCCGATGATCGGCAAGCCATAGAGAATAAATGGATCTTGAAGAAGAAGACTGACACTGATAGTAATGTTACTGTCTACAATGCTCGACTTGTTGCAAAAGGTTTTCGACAAGTTCAAGGAGTTTGACTACGATGAGACCTTCTCACCCGTAGCGATGCTTAAGTCCGTCCAAATCATGTTAGCAATTGCCGCATTTTATGATTATGAAATTTGGCAAATGGATGTCAAAACTGCATTCCTTAATGGATATCTTAAAGAAGAGTTGTATATGATGCAACTAGAAGGTTTTGTCGATCCAAAAGGTGCTAACAAAGTGTGCAAGCTCCAGCGATCCATTTATGGACTGGTGCAAGCATCTCAGAGTTGGAATATACGCTTTGATAGTGTGATCAAAGCATATGGTTTCATACAGACTTTTGGAGAAGCCTGTATTTACAAGAAAGTGAGTGGGAGCTCTGTAGCATTTCTGATATTATATGTAGATGACATATTGTTGATCGGAAATGATACTGGATTTCTGAATAGCATAAAAGGATACTTGAATAAGAATTTTTCAATGAAAGACCTCGGTGAAGCTGCTTATATATTAGGCATCAAGATCTATAGAAATAGATCAAGGCGCTTAATTGGACTTTCACAAAGCACATACCTTGATAAAGTTTTGAAGAAGTTCAAAATGGATCAAGCAAAGAAAGGGTTCTTGCATGTGTTACAAGGTGTGAAGTTGAGTAAGACTCAATGCCCGACCACTGCAGAAGATAGAGAGAAAATGAAAGGTGTTCACTATGCTTCAGCCATAGGCTCTATCATGTATGCAATGTTGTGTACCAGACCTGATGTGCGCCTTGCTATCAGTCTAGCAGGGAGGTACCAATGTAATCAAGGAGTGGATCGCTCGACAGCGGTCAAGAACATCCTGAAATACCGGAAAAGGACTAAGGATATGTTTCTCGTACATGGAGGTGACAAAGAGCTCGTTGTAAACGGTTACGTCGATGCAAGCTTTGACACTGATCCGGATGACTCTAAGTCACAAACCGGATACGTGTTTTTTATTAAATGGTGGAGCTGTCAGTTGGTGCAGTTCCAAGCAGAGCATGGTGGCGGGATCTACATGTGAAGCGAAATACATAGCCACTTCGGAAGCAGCAAATGAAGGAGTTCATATCCGATCTAGGTGTCATACCTAGTGCATCGGGTCCAATGAAAATCTTTTGTGACAATACTGGTGCAATTGCCTTGGCAAAGGAATCCAGATTTCACAAGAGAACTAAGCACATTAAGAGACACTTCAATTCCATCCGTGATCAAGTCAAGGAGGGAGACATAGAGATTTTCAATATACATACGGATCAGAATGTTGCAGACCTGTTGACTAAGCCTCTCTCACAAGCAAAACAAGATCAGCACCAAGAATCCATGGGTGTTAGAATCATTACTGTGTAATCTAGATTATTGACTCTAGTGCAGGTGGGAGACTGAAGGAAATATGCCCTAGAGGCAATAATAAAGTTTTTATTTATATTTCCTTATATCATGATAAATGTTTATTATTCATGATAGAATTATATTAACCAGAAACTTAGTACATGTGTGAATACATAGACAAACAGAGTGTCACTAGTATGCCTCTACTTGACTAGCTCGTTGAATCAAAGATGGTTAAGTTTCCTAGCCATAGACATGAGTTTTCATTTGATTAACGGGATCACATCATTAGAGAATGATGTGATTTACTTGACCCATTCTGTTAGCTTAGCACGATGATCATTTAGTTTGTTGCTATTGCTTTCTCCATAAGTTATACATGTTCCTATGACTATGAGATCATGCAACTATATTAGGCATCAAGATCTATAGAGATAGATCAAGACGCTTAATTGGACTTTCACAAAGCACATACCTTGATAAAGTTTTGAAGAAGTTCAAAATGGATCGAGCAAAGAAAGTGTTCTTGCTTGTGTTACAAGGTGTGAAGTTGAATCAGACTCAATGCCCGACCACTACAGAAGATAGAGATAAAATGAAAGTCATTCCCTATGCTTCAGCCATAGGTTCTATCATGTATGCAATGATGTGTACCAGACTTGATGTGTGCCTTCCTATTAGTTTAGCAGGGAGGTACCAAAGTAATCCAGGTCACTGGACAGCGGTCAAGAACATCCTAAAATACCTGAAAAGGACTAAGGATATGTTTCTCGTTTATGGAGGTGAAAAAGAGCTCGTCGTAAATGGTTACGTCGATGCAAGCTTTGACACTGATCCGGATGACTCTAAGTCACAAACCGGATACGTACTTATATTGAATGGAGGAGCTATAAGTTGGTGCAGTTCCAATAAGAGCGTCGTGGCGGGATCTACGTGTGAATCGGAGTACATAGCTACTTCGGAAGCAGCAAATGAAGGAGTTTGGATGAAGGAGTTCATATCCGATCTAGGTGTCTGATACGTCTCCAACGTATCTATAATTTTTTATTGTTCCATGCTATTATATTATCAACCTTGGATGTTTTATATGCATTTATATGCTATTTTATATGATTTTTGGGACTAACCTATTAACCTAGAGCCCAGTGCCAGTTTCTGTTTTTCCTTGTTTTTGAGTTTTACAAAAAGGAATACCAAACGGAGTCCAATTGACGTGCCAATTTTTGATGATTTTTTATGGACCAAAAGAAGCCCCTGGAGTAAAAGAGTTGGGCCAGAAGAGTCCTGGGCCGTCCACGTGGGTGGGGGCGCGCCCTACCCCCCCCCCCCCTTAGCACGCCGTCCTATCTCGTGGACGACTCGAGCACCTCCCTGACTTGTTCTCAATGCCAAAAATTCCTATAAATACAGAAACCTCAAGAAAATAACCTAGATCAGGAGTTCTGCCGCTGCAAGCCTCTGTAGCCACCGAAAACCAATCTAGACCCGTTCCGGGACCCTGTCGAAGGCGGCAATCCCTCTCCGGTGGCCATCTTCATCATCCTGGCGCTTGAAGGTATATCTTTAGATCTTGCAATCGAATCTTTTTGTTTCTTGTTTTATCACTAGTTTAGTTTATAAAAGAAAACTACAAAAAATGGAATTAAGGTTGCCTCATATGCTTCATCTTTTTAATATTTGTCATGAAAATAAGGATTCCGATAATTGTGACAATGTTTGAAGAAGAATGCATTAAAATGTTTGGCACTAAATCTTTGGATGATGAGCATGATTGCAATGTTGTTAGTATGAATTCTTTGAATAACCATGATGCTAATGATATGCAAAGCCGCAAGCTTGGGGAAGCTATGTTTGATGAAGATGATATTTTTTGTCTCCCAAGTTTTGATGAGCAAATTTATTATGATGATAGCATGCCTCTTATTTATGATGATTATATTCATGAAAGTGGGTTTGGAAGAGTGCCAAATTTAGGAAGTGATGACCCCACTATTTTGGAGGATGTTGAATCTTATTGTGATAATTATAAAAGTGGATTTGGAGAGGTCATGACTTTATTTAGTAATGATTCCACTATTTTGGAAGAGGTTCCAATTGATTATGAGAACAAAGTTGCTATCTATGATGAATATTGTGATGACTTGTATGCTATTAAGAATAATGATAACCATGAAACTTGTCATCATGATTTTAGTTTTCAATTGGATAATGCCTCACATGATAGTTATTTTGTTGAGTTTGCTCCCACTACTATTCATGAGAAGAAATTTGCTTATGTGGAGACTAATAAAAATATATGCTTGTAGATCATGAAAATAATGCTTTATGTGATGGTTATATTGTTGAATTCATTCATGATGCTACTAAAAATTATGAGGGAGGAATATATGCTTGTAGGAATTGCAATAATATCAAGTTTCCTCTCTATGTGCTTAAAGTTTTAAAGTTATGCTTGTTTTGCCTTCGTATGCTAGTTGATTATTGTTCCCACAAGTTGTTTGCTCACAAAATCCCTATGCATAGGAAGTGGGTTAGACTTAAATGTGTTAGTAATATGCTTCATGATTCTCTCTTTATGTTTCAGTTCGTATCTTTTATGCGAGCATCATTGAAATCATCATGCCTAGCTAAAAGGCATTAAAGAAAGCGCTTGTTGGGAGACAACCCAATATTTACCCCTACTGTTTTTGTGTGTTCACATGATTAAGATACTGTATTAATCATGTTTTATAGCTTTTGTTTCAATAAAGTGCCAAGTAAAGCCTTTAGGATCTTCTTGGGTGATTGTTGTTTGATCTTGCTGGTAAAAACAGAAAGTATGCGCTCACGAAAATAATTTTAATTTTTTACCAGAGAGTGATATACCAATTCCAACTACAGTTGATCAATATAAAAAATTTCCTGGTATTACTAATTTTTCAGAATTTTTGGAGTTACAGAAGTATTCTAAACCTACAAATTGCTACAGACTGTTCTGTTTTTGACAGATTCTGTTTTCATTGTGTTGTTTGCTTATTTTGATGAATCTATGAGTAGTATCGGAGGGTATGAACCATAGAGAAGTTTGAATACAGTAGATATTACACCAATATAAATAAATAATGAGTTCACAACTGTACCAAAAGTGGTGATTTTATTTTCTTATACTAACGGAGCTTACGAGTTTTCTGTTGAGTTTTGTGTTGTGAAGTTTTCAAATTTTGGGTAAAGATTCGATGGACTATGGAATAAGGAGTGGCAAGAGCCTAAGCTTGGGGATGACCAAGGCATCCCAAGGTAAAATTCAAGGACAACCAAAAGCCTAAGCTTGGGGATGCCCTGGAAGGCATCCCCTCTTTCGTCTTCCTTCATCGGTAACTTTAGTTGGAGCTATATTTTTATTCACCACATGATATGTGTTTTGCTTGGAGCGTCATTTTATTTTATTTTGTTTTTCTTGCTGTTGGAATAAAATACCAAGATCTGAAATTCTTAAATGTTAGAGATTCTTCACATAGTTGCATAATTATTCAACTACTTATTGATCTTCACTTATATCTTTCGGAGTAGTTTGTTGTTTGCTCTAGTGCTTCACTTATATCTTTTTAGAGGACAGCGGTGGTTTTATTTTGAAGAAATAGATGAACTCTCATGCTTCACTTATATTATTTTGAGATGCTTTTAGAACATCATGGTAATTTGCTTTGGTTATGAATTTAGTCCTAATATGATGGGCATCCAATAGGGATATAATAAAAACTTTCATATAAAGTGCATTGAATACTATGAGAAGTTTGATGCTTTATAATTGTTTTGAGATATAAATATGGTGATATTAGAGTCATGCTAGTTGAGTAGTTTTGAATTTGAGAAATACTTGTGTTAAGGTTTGCAAGTCCCGTAGCATGCACGTACGGTAACTGTTGTGTGACAAATTTGAAGCATGAGGTGTTCTTTGATTGCCTTCCTTAAGAGTGGCGGTCGGGGACGAGCGATGGTCTTTTCCTACCAATCTATCCCCCTAGGAGCATGCGCGTACTGCTTGGTTTTGATGACATGTAGATTTTTGCAATAAGTATGTGGGTTCTTTATGACTAATGTTGAGTCCATGGATTATACGCACTCTCACCCTTCCATCATTGCTAGCCTCTTTGGTACCATGCATTGCCCTTTCTCAGCTTGAGAGTCGGTGCAAACTTCGTCGGTGCATCCAAACCCTGTGATATGATACGCTCTATCACACATAAGCCTCCTTATATCTTCCTCAAAACAGCCATCATACCTACCTATTATGGCATTTCCATAGCCATTCCGAGATACATTGCCATGCAACTTCCACCGTTCCATTTACTATGACACACTTCGTCATTGTCATATTGCCTTGCATGATCATGTAGTTGAAATCGTATTTTTGGCAAAGCCACCGATAATAATTTTTATACATGTCACTCTTGAATCATTGCACATCTCGGTACACCGCCGGAGGCATTCATATAGAGTCATATTTTGTTCTAGTATCGAGTTGTAATTTTTGAGTTGTAAACAAATAGAAGTGTGATGATCATCATTATTAGAGCATTGTCCCGTGTGAGGAAAAAAAGAGAAGGCCAAAAAACAAAAAAAATGAGAGAAAAAGAGAGAAGGGGCAATGCTACTATCCTTTTACCACACTTGTGCTTCAAAGTAGCACCATGATCTTCATGATAGAGAGTCTCCTATGTTGTCACTTTCATATAATAGTGGGAACTTTCATTATAGAACTTGGCTTGTATATTCCAACAATGGGCTTCCTCAAAATGCCCTAGGTCTTCATGAGCAAGCAAGTTGGATGCACACCCAGTTAGTTTCTTTATATGTGCTTTCATATATTTATAGCTCTAGTGCATCCGTTGCATGGCAATCCCTACTCCTTGCATTGACATCAATTGATGGGCATCTCCATAGCCCGTTCATTAGCCGCGTCAATGTGAGACTTCCTCCTTTTTGTCTTCTCACACAACCTCCATCATCATATTCTATTCCACCGATAGTGCTATGTCCATGGCTCACGCTCATATATTGCGTGAAAGTTGAAAGAGTTTGAAAAGGCTAAGTATGAAACAGTTGATTGGCTTATCATAGGGGTTGTGCATGATGGGAACATTTTGTGTGACAAAAATGAAGCATGGCCAAACTATATGATTTTGTAGGGATGAGCTTTCTTTGGCTATGTTATTTTGAGAAGACATAATTGCTTGGTTAGTATGCTTGAAGTATTATTGTTTTTATGTCCATATTAGACTTTTGTCTTGAATCTTATGGATCTGAATATTCTTGCCACAATAGAGAAGATTACATTGATGAATATGTTAGGTAGGATTCCACATCAAAATTTCTGTTTTTATCATTTACCTACTCGAGGACGAGCAAGAATTAAGCTTGGGGATACTTGATACGTCTCCAACGTATCTATAATTTTTTGTTGTTCCATGCTATTATATTATCAACCTTGGATGTTTTATATGCATTTATATGCTATTTTATATGATTTTTGGGACTAACCTATTAACCTAGAGCCCAGTGCTAGTTTCTGTTTTTTCCTTATTTTTGAGTTTTACAGAAAAGGAATACCAAACGGAGTCCAATTGACGTGCCAATTTTGGATGATTTTTTATGGACCAAAAGAAGCCCTCGGAGTAAAAGAGTTGGGCCAGAAGAGTCCCGGGCCGTCCACGAGGGTGGGGGCACGCCCTACCCCCCTCGCCGCCCCCCGGGTGCGCCACCCTATCTCGTGGATGGCTCGGGCACCTCCCTGACTTGTTCCCGATGCCAAAAATTCCTATAAATACAGAAACCTCCAGAAAATAACCTAGATCGGGAGTTCCACCACCGCAAGCCTTTGTAGCCACCGAAAACCAATCTAGACCGATGATTTCAAAAAAAATTGACGTGTTGGGGAACGCAGTAATTTCAAAAAAAATCCTACGCACATGCAAGATCATGGTGATGCATAGCAACGAGAGAGGAGAGTGTTGTCTACGTACCCTCGTAGACCATAAGCGGAAGCGTAATGGCAATGCGGTTGATGTAGTCGTACGTCTTCACGATCGACCGATCCTAGTACCGAAAGTACGACACCTCCGTGATCGGCACGCGTTCGGCTCGGTGACATCCCACGAACTCACGATCCAGCAGAGTGTCGAGGGAGAACTTCGTCAGCACGACGGCATGATGACCGTTATGATGATGCTACCGGAGCAGGGCTTCGCCTAAGCACCGCTCAGATATGATCGAGGTGGATTATGGTGGAGGGGGCACCGCACATGGCTAAGAGATCAATGATCAACTTGTGTGTATATGGGGTGCCCCCCTCCACCTTATATAAAGGAGTGGAGGAGGGGGAGGTCCGGCCCTCTATGGCGCACCCTGGAGGAGTCCTACTCCCTCCGGGAGTAGGATTCCCCCCCCTTCCCTAGTTGGACTAGGAGAGAAGGAAGGGGGAGAGAGGTAGGAAGGAAAGGGCCCCCCCTTCCTAGTCCAATTCGGACCAGAGGAGGAGGGGCGCGCGGCCTACCCTGTTTGCCTCTCTCTCCACTAAAGCCCATTAGGGCCCATATACTCCCCAGGGGGTTCCGGTAACCCCCCGGTACTTGATACGTCTCCAACGTATCTATAATTTTTTATTACTCCATGCTATTATATTATATATTTTGGATGTTAATGGGCTTATTTTTACACTTTTATACGGGACTAACCTATTAACCGGAGGCCCGGCCCAAATTGCTGTTTTTTTGCCCATTTTAGAGTTTTGCCGAAATGGAATATCAAATGGAGTCCAAACGGAATGAAACCTTCGGGAGCGTTATTTTTGGAACAAACGTGATCCAGGAGACTTGGAGTGGACGTCAAGAAGCAATCGAGGAGGCCACGAGGCAGGGGGCGCGTCCACCCCCCTGCGCGCCCTCCACCCTCGTGGGCCCCTCGTTGCTCCACCGACGTACTTCTTCCTCCTATCTATATACATATACCCCACAAACATCCAGGAGCACCACGAAACCCTATTTCCACCGCCACAACCTTCTGTACCAAAGAGATCCCATATTGGGGCCTTTTTCGGAGCTCCGCCGGAGGGGGCATTGATCACAGAGGGCCTCTACATCAACTCCATGGCCTCTCCGATGATGTGTGAGTAGTTTACTTCAGACCTTCGGGTCCATAGCTAGTAGCTAGATGGCTTCTTCTCTCACTTTGGATCTCAATACAAAGTTCTCCTTGACTCTCTTGGAGATCTATTCGATGCAATCTTCTTTTGCGGTGTGTTTGTCGAGATCCGATGAACTGTGGGTTTATGATCAAGTTTATCTATGAACAATATTTGAATCTCCTCTGGATTCTTTTATGTATGATTGGTTTATCTTTTCAAGTCTCTTTGAATTATCAGTTTGGTTTGGCCTACTAGATTGATCTTTCTTGCAATGGGAGAAGTGCTTAGCTTTGGGTTCAATCTTGTGGTGCTCGATCCCAGTGACAGAAAGGGAACCGACACGTACTGTATTGTTGCCATCGAGGATAACAAGATGGGGTTTACATCATATTTCATGAGTTTATCCCTCTACATCATGTCATCTTGCTTAAGGCGTTACTCTATTCTTATGAACTTAATACTCTAGATGCATGCTGGACAGCGGTCGATGTGTGGAGTAATAGTAGTAGATGCAGAATCATTTCGGTCTATTTGTCTCGGACGTGATGCCTATATACATGATCATGCCTAGATATTCTCATAATTATTTGCTTTTCTATCAATTGCTCGACAGTAATTTGTTCACCCACCGTAATACTTATGCTATCTTGAGAGAAGCCACTAGTGAAACCTATGGCCCCCGGGTCTATTCTCCATCATATAAGTTTCCATCTACTTTATTTTGCAATCTTTACTTTCAATCTATATCATAAAAATACCAAAAATATTTATCTTATTATTATCATCTCTATCAGATCTCACTCTTGCAAGTGCTCGTGAAGGGATTGACAACCCCTTTATTGCGTTGGTTGTGAGGTTCTTATTTGTGTGTGTAGGTACGAGTGACTCGCGCGTGGTCTCCTACTGGATTGATACCTTGGTTCTCAAAAACAGAGGGAAATACTTACGCTGCTTTACCGCATCACCCTTTCCTCTTCAAGGGAAAACCAACGCAGTGCTCAAGAGGTAGCAAGAAGGATTTCTGGCGCCGTTTCCGGGGAGATCTACGCCAAGTCAAGACATACCAAGTACCCATCACAACTCTTATCCTTCGCATTACATTATTTGCCATTTGCCTCTCGTTTTCCTCTCCCCCACTTCACCCTTGTTGTTTTATTCGCCCTCTTTTTTCTGTTCCCCTTCTATTTTTCTATGTGCCTCTTTTGCCCGTTTCTTGTTTGCTTGTGTGTTGGATTGCTTGCTTGTCACGATGACTAAATTGTGTGACTTTTCCAATACCAGCAATAATGATTTTATTAGCACTCTGATTGCTCCTCTTACCGATGCTGAATCTTGCGAGATTAATACTGCCTTGCTGAATCTTGTCATGAAATATCCGTTTTCTGGCCTTCCTAGTGAAGATGCCGCTACCCATCTAAACAACTTTGTTGATTTTTGTGATAAGCAAAAGAATAAAGATGTGCATAATGATATTGTTAAACATAAGCTATTTCTGTTTTCGCTTAGAGATCGTGCTAAAGCTTGGTTTTCGTCTTTGCCTAAAAATAGTATTGATTCATGGAATAAGTGCAAAGATGCTTTTATCTCTAAGTATTTTCCTCCCACTAAGATCATCTCTCTTAGAAACGATATTATGAATTTTAAGCAACTTGATCATGAACATGTTGCACAAGCTTGGGAGAGGATGAAATTAATGATACGTAATTGCCCTACACATGGTTTGAATCTTTGGATGATTATACAAAAAAATTATGCCGGATTGAACTTTGCTTCTAGAAATCTTTTAGATTCGGCTGTGGGAGGAACTTTTATGGAAATAACTTTAGGAGAAGCTACCAAACTCCTAGATAATATTATGGTTAATTATTCTCAATGGCACACTGAAAGATCTACTAGTAAAAGGTGCATGCAATTGAAGAGATTAATGTTTTGAGTGGAAATATGGATGAACTTATGAAATTGTTTGCTAATAAGAGTGCTCCTACTAATCCCAATGATATTCCTTCGTCTACTTTGATTGAGAATAATAATGAATCTATGGATGTGAACTTTGTTGGTAGGAACAATTTTGGTAACAATGTGTATAGAGGTAATTTTAATCCTAGGCCGTTTCCTAGTAATTCCTCCAATAATTATGGTAATTACTACAACAATTATTATGGAAATTATAATAAGATGCCCTCTGATTTTGAATCTAGTATTAAAGAATTTATTAGTTTGCAAAAGAGTTTCAATGCTTTGATTGAAGAAAAATTGTTTAAGATTGATGAGTTGGCTAGGAACGTGGATAGAATTTCTCTTGATGTTGATTCTTTGAAACTTAGATCTATTCCACCTAATCATGATATCAATGAGTCTCTCAAAGCCATGAGAATTTCCATTGATGAGTGCAAAGAAAGAACCGCTAGGATGCGTGCTAAGAAAGATTGCTTTGTGAAAGCGTGTTCTTCTAGTTTTCATGATAATAAGGATGAAGATCTAAAAGTGATTGATGTGTCCCCTATTAAATCTTTGTTTTGAAATATGAATCTTGATAATGATGGGACTGGAGATGAGTCAACTTTAGTTATAAGGCGTCCCAAAAATTCGGAGTTTTTAGATCTTGATGCAAAAATTGTTAAAAGTGGGATTGAAGAGGTCAAAACTTTAGATAGCAACGAACCCACTATCTTGGATTTCAAGGAATTTAATTATGATAATTGCTCTTTGATAGATTGTATTTCCTTGTTGCAATCCGTGCTAAATTCTCCTCATGCTTATAGTCAAAATAAAGCTTTTACTAAACATATCGTTGATGCTTTGGTGCAATATTATGAAGAAAAACTTGAGTTGGAAGTTTCTATCCCTAGAAAACTTTATGATGAGTGGGAACCTACTATTAAAATAAAAATTAAAGATCATGAATGCTATGCTTTGTGTGATTTGGGTGCTAGTGTTTCCACGATCCCTAAAACTTTGTGTGATTTGCTAGGTTTCCGTGAATTTGATGATTGTTCCTTAAACTTGCACCTTGCGGATTCCACTATTAAGAAAACTATGGGAAAGATTAATGATGTTCTTATTGTTGAAAATAGGAATTATTTGCCCGTAGATTTCATTGTTCTTGATATAGATTGCAATCCTTCATGTCCTATTATTCTTGGTAGACCTTTCCTTAGAACGATTGGTGCAATTATTGATATGAAGGAAGGGAATATTAAATTCCAATTTCCGTTAAGGAAAGGCATGGAACACTTCACTAGAAAGAATATTAAATTACCATATCAATCTATTATGAGAGCCACTTATGGATTGCCTACCAAAGATGGCAATACCTAGATCTATCTTTGCTTTTAAGCCTAGCTAGGGGCGTTAAACGATAGCACTTGTTGGGAGGCAACCCAATTTTATTTTTATTCCTTGATTTTTTGATCCTGTTTAGTAATAAATAATTTATCTATCCTCTGTTTTGGTTGTGTTTTTTTGTATTTAATTAGTGTTTGTGACAAGTAGAACCGTTGGGAAGACTTGGGGAAAGTCTTTTTGATCTTGCTGTAAAAAACAGAAACTTTAGCGCTCACGAGAATTGCTGCCATTTTTTTATTGAAGAGTGCTATTTAGTTAATTATTTTCGAATATGATTAATAGATAAATTAATCACTTACAGAAATTTATTTTAGAATTTTTGGGGTTCCAGAAGTTTGCGTTAGTTACAGATTACTACAGACTGTTCTGTTTTTGACAGATTCTGTTTTTCGTGTGTTGTTTGCTTATTTTGATGAACCTATGGCTAGTAAAAGAGTTTATAAACCATAGAGAAGTTGGAATACAGTAGGTTTAAGACCAATATAAATAAAGAATGAGTTCATTACAGTACCTTAAAGTGGTGTTTTCTTTTCTTTCGCTAACGGAGCTCACGAGATTTTTCTGTTAAGTTTTGTGTTGTGAAGTTTTCAAGTTTTGGGTAAAGATTTGATGGATTATGGAACAAGGAGTGGCAAGAGCCTAAGCTTGGGGATGCCCATGGCACCCCATGGTAAAATACAAGGACACCAAAAAGCCTAAGCTTGGGGATGCCCCAGAAGGTACCTCCCTCTTTTGTCTTCGTTCATCGGTAACTTTACTTGGAGCTATATTTTTATTCGCCACATGATATGTGTTTTGCTTGGAGCGTCTTGTATGATTTGAGTCTTTGCTTTTTAGTTTACCACAATCATCCTTGCTGTACACAGCTCTTGAGAGAGACACACATGAATTGGAATTTATTAGAATACTCTATGTGCTTCACTTATATCTTTTGAGCTATATAGTTTTTGCTCTAGTGCTTCACTTATATCCTTTAGAGCACGGCGGTGGTTCTATTTTATAGAAATAATTTATCTCTCATGCTTCACTTATATTATTTTGAGAGTCCTTTAGAACAACATGGCAATTTTCTTTTAGGCATAATAAAAACTTTCATATAAGTTCATTGAATACTAAGAGAAGTTTGATACTTGATGATTGTTTTGAGATATGGAGATGGTGATACTGGAGTCATGCTAGTTGAATAGTTGTGAATTTGAGAAATAATTGTGTTGAAGTTTGTGATTCCCGTAGCATGCACGTATGGTGAACCGTTATGTGATGAAGTCGGAGCATGATTTATTTATTGATTGCCTTCCTTATGAGTGGCGGTCGGGGACGAGCGATGGTCTTTTCCTACCAATCTATCCCCCTAGGAGCATGCGCGTAGTACTTTGTTTAGATAACTAATAGATTTTTGCAATAAGTATGTGAGTTCTTTATTACTAATGCTGAGTTCATGGATTATACGCACCCTCACCCTTCCACATTTGCTATCCTCTCTAGTACCGCGCAACTTTCGCCTGTACCATAAACCCACCATATACCTTCCTCAAAACAGCCACCATACCTACCTATTATGGCATTTCCATAGCCATTCCGAGATATATTGCCATGCAACTTTCCACCGTTCCGTTATTATGACACGCTTCATCATTGTCATATTGCTTTGCATGATCATTTAGTTGACATCGTATTTGTGGCAAAGCCACCGTTCATAATTTTTTCATACATGTCACTCTTGATTCATTGCATATCCCGGTACACCGCCAGATGCATTCACATAGAGTCATATTTTGTTCTAAGTATTGAGTTATAATTCTTGAGTTGTAAGTAAAAAAGAAGTGTGATGATCATCATTATTAGAGCATTGTCCCAGTGAGGAAAGGATGATGGAGACTATGATTCCCCCACAAGTCGGGATGAGACTCCGGACGAAAAATAAAAAAGAAGAGAAAAGAGGCCAAAAGAAAAAAAGGGAAAGAAGGCCCAAATAAAAAAAATAAAAAAATGAGAGAAAAAGAGAGAAGGGACAATGTTACTATCCTTTTTCCACACTTGTGCTTCAAAGTAGCACCATGATCTTCATGATAGAGAGTCTCCTATGTTGTCACTTTCATAAACTAGTGGGGATTTTACATTATAGAACTTGGCTTGTATATTCCAATGATGGGCTTCCTCAAATTGCCCTAGGTCTTCGTGAGCAAGAAAGTTGGATGCACACCAACTTAGTTTCTTTTGTTGAGCTTTCATACACTTATAGCTCTAGTGCATCCGTTGCATGGAAATCCCTACTCACTCACATTGATATCTATTGATGGGCATCTCCATAGCCCATTGATACGCCTAGTTGATGTGAGACTATCTTCCCCCTTTTTGTCTTCTCCACAACCACCATTCTATTCCACCATAGTGCTATATCCATGGCTCGCGCTCATATATTGCGTGAAGATTGAAAAAGTTTGAGAACATCAAAAGTATGAAACAATTGCTTGGCTTGTCATCGGGGTTGTGCATGATTTAATATTTTGTGTGATGAAGATAGAGCATAGCCAGACTATATGATTTTGTAGGGATAACTTACTTTGTCCATGTTATTTTGAGAAGACATGATTGCTTAGTTAGTATGCTTGAAGTATTATTATTTCTATGTCAATATTAAACTTTTATCTTGAATCTTTTGGATCTGAAAATTCATGCCACAATAAAGAAAAATCACATTGAGAAATATGTTAGGAAGCATTCCACATCAAAAATTCTGTTTTTATCATTTACCTACTCAAGGACGAGCAGGAATTAAGCTTGGGGATGCTTGATACGTATCCAACGTATCTATAATTTTTGATTGCTCCATGCTATTATATTATCTATTTTGGATGTTAATGGGCTTATTTTTACACTTTTATACTATTTTTGGGACTAACCTATTAACCGGAGGCCCAGCCCAAAAATTGCTGTTTTTGCCTATTTTAGAGTTTCACCGAAAAGGAATATCAAACGGAGTCCAAATGGAATGAAACCTTTGGGAGCGTTATTTTTGGAACAAACGTGATCCGGGAGACTTGGAGTGGACGTCAAGAAGCAATCGAGGAGGCCACGAGGCAGGGGGCGGGCCCACCCCCTAGGCGCGCCCTCCACCCTCGTGGGCCCCTCGTTGCTCCACCGACGTACTTCTTCCTCCTATATATATCCATATACCCCGCAAGCATCCAGGAGCACCACGAAACCATATTTCCACCGCCGCAACCTTCTGTACCCAAGAGATCCCATCTTGCGGCCTTTTCCGGAGCTCCGCCGGAGGGGGCATTGATCACGGAGGGCCTCTACATCAACTCCATGGCCCCTCCGATGACGTGTGAGTAGTTTACTTCAGACCTTCGGGTCCATAGCTAGTAGCTAGATGGCTTCTTCTCTCTCTTTGGATCTATATACAAAGTTCTCCTCGATTCTCTTGGAGATCTATTCGATGTAATCTTCTTTTGCGGTGTGTTTGTCGAGATCTGATGAATTGTGGGTTTATGATTAAGTTTATCTATGAACAATATTTGAATCTCCTCTGAATTCTTTTATGTATGATTGGTTTACCTTTTTAAGTCTCTTTGAATTATCAGTTTGGTTTGGCCTACTGGATTGATCTTTCTTGCAATGGGAGAAGTGCTTAGCTTTGGGTTCAATCTTGCAGTGCTCGATCCCAGTGATAGAAAGGGAACCGACGCATATTGTATTGTTTCCATCGAGGATAACAAGATGGGGTTTACATCATATTGCATGAGTTTATCCCTCTACATCATGTCATCTTGCTTAAGGCGTTACTCTGTTCTTATGAACTTAATACTCTAGATGCATGCTGGATAGCGGTCGATGTGTGGAGTAATAGTAGTAGATGCAGAATCGTTTCGGTCTACTTATCTCGTGATGCCTATATACATGATCATGCCTAGATATTCTCATAATTATTCGCTTTTCTATCAATTGCTCAACACTAAGTTGTTCACCCACCGTAATACTTATGTTATCTTGAGAGAAGCCACTAGTGAAACCTATGGCCCCCGGGTCTATTCTCCATCATATAAGTTTCCATCTACTTTATTTTGCAATCTTTACTTTCAGTCTATATCATAAAAATACCAAAAATATTTATCTTATTATTATCATCTCTATCAGATCTCACTCTTGCAAGTGGCCATGAAGGGATTGACAACCCCTTTATCGCGTTGGTTGCGAGGTTCTTATTTGTGTGTGTAGGTATGAGGTGACTCGCGCGTGGTCTCCTAACGGATTGATACCTTGGTTCTCAAAAACCGAGGGAAATATTTACGCTGGTTTACTGCAGCACCCTTTCCTCTTAAAGGGAAAACCAACGCAGTGCTCAAGAGGTAGTAGTACTCCGGTATATGCTCGAACTCACTCGAAACCTTTCCGATGTCCAAACATAGGCTTCCAATATATCGATCTTTATATATCGACCATTTCGAGACTCCTCGTCATGCCCATGATCACATTCGGGACTCCGGAAAACTTCGGTTCATCAAAACACATAAACTCATAATACTGATCATCAGCAAACGTTAAGCGTGCGGACCCTACGGGTTCGAGAACTAAGTAGACATGACCGAGACACGTCTCCGGTCAATAACCAATAGTGGAACCTGGATGTTCATATTGGCTCCCACATATTCTACGAAGATCTTTATCAGTCAAACCGCATAACGATATACGTTGTTCCCTTTGTCGTCGGTATGTTACTTGCCCGAGATTCGATCGTCGGTATCTTAATACCTAGTTCAATCTCATTACCGACAAGTCTCTTTACTCGTTCCGTAATGCATCATCCCGCAACTAACTCATTAGTCACATTGCTTGCAAGGCTTATATTGATGTGCATTACCGAGAGGTCCCAGAGATACCTCTCCGACAATCGGACTGACAAATCCTAATCTCGATCTATGCCAACTCAACAAACACCATCGGAGACACCTGTAGAGCACCTTTATAATCACCCAGTTATGTTGTGACATTTGGTAGCACACAAAGTGTTCCTCCGGTATTCAGGAGTTGCATGATCTCATAGTCATAGGAACATGTATAACTTATGGAGAAAGCAATAGCAACAAACTAAACGATCATCGTGCTAAGCAAACAGAATGGGTCAAGTCAATCACATCATTCTATAATGATGTGATCTCGTTAATCAAATGACAACTCATGTCTATGGCTAGGAAACTTAACCATCTTTGATTCAACGAGCTAGTCAAGTAGAGGCATACTAGTGACACTATGTTTGTCTATGTATTCACACATGTACTAAGTTTCTGGTTAATATAATTCTACCATGAATAATAAACATATATCATGATATAAGGAAATATAAATAACAACTTTATTATTGCCTCTTGGGCATATTTCCTTCAGTCTCCCACTTGCACTAGAGTCAATAATCTAGATTACACAGTAATTATTCTAACACCCATGGAGTCTTGGTGCTGATCTTGTTTTTCTCGTGAGAGAGGCTTAGTCAACAGGTCTGCAACATTCTGATCCGTATGTATCTTGAAAATCTCTATGTATCCCTCCTTGACTTGATCGCGAATGGAATTGAAGTGTCTCTTGATGTGCTTAGTTCTCTTGTGAAATCTGGATTCCTTTGCCAAGGCAATTGCACCAGTATTGTCACAAAAGATTTTCATTGGACCTGATGCACTAGGTATGACACATAGATCGGATATGAACTCCTTCATCCATACTCCTTCATTTGCTGCTTCCAAAGCGGCTATGTATTCCGCTTCACATGTAGATCCCGCCACGATGTTCTGCTTGGAACTGCACCAACTGACAGCTCCACCATTTAATAAAAACACGTATCCGTTTTGTGACTTAGAGTCATCCGGATCAGTGTCAAAGCTTGCATTGACGTAACCGTTTACAATGAGCTCTTTGTCACCTCCATGTACGAGAAACATATCCTTAGTCCTTTTCAGGTATTTCAGGATGTTCTTGACCGCTGTCCAGTGATCCACTCCTTGATTACTTTGGTACCTCTTTGCTAGACTGATAGCAAGGCACACATCAGGTCTGGTACACAGCATTGCATACATGATAGAGCCTATGGCTGAAGCATAGGGAACACCTTTCTTTTTCTCTCTATCTTCTGCAGTGGTCGGGCATTAAGTCTGACTCAAGTTCATACCTTGTAACACAGGCAAGAACCCTTTCTTTGCTTGATCCATTTTGAACTTCTTCAAAACTTTATCAAGGTATGTGCTTTGTGAAAATCCAATTAACCGTCTTGATCTATCTTTATAGATCTTGATGCCTAATATATAAGCAGCTTCACCGAGGTCTTTCATTGAAAAATTCTTATTCAAGTATCCTTTTATGCTATTCAGAAATTCAGTATCATTTCCGATCAACAATATGTCATCTACATATAATATCAGAAATGCTACAGAGCTCCCACTCGCTTTCTTGTAAATGCAGGCTTCTCCAAAAGTCTATATAAAACCATATGCTTTGATCACATTATCAAAGCGTATATTCCAACTCCGAGAGGCTTGCACCAGTCCATAAATGGATCGCTGGAGCTTGCACACTTTGTTAGCACCTTTTGGATTGTCAAAACCTTCTGGTTGCATCATATACAACTCTTCTTTAAGATATCCATTCAGGAGTGCAGTTTTGACATCCATTTGCCAAATTTCATAATCATAAAATGCAGCAATTGCTAACATGATTCGGACAGACTTAATCATCGCTATGGGTGAGAAGGTCTCATCGTAGTCAACTCCTTGAACTTGTCGAAAACCTTTTGCAACAAGTCGAGCATTGTAGACAGTAACATTGCTGTCAGCGTCAGTCTTCTTCTTGAAGATCCATTTATTCTCTAGGGCATGTTGATCATCGGGCAAGTCAACCAAAGTCCACACTTTGTTCTCATACATGGATCCCATCTCAGATTTCATGGCCTCAAGCCATTTTGCGGAATTTGGGCTCATCATCGCTTCCTCATAGTTCGTAGGTTCGTCATGGTCAACAAACATGACTTCCAGAACAGGATTACCGTACCACTCTGGTGCGGATTTTACTCTGGTTGACCTACGAGGTTTGGTAGTAACTTGGTCAGAAGTTTCATGATCATCGCCATTAGCTTCCTCACTTACTGGTGTAGGAATCACTGGAACTGATTTAAGTGATGAACTACTTTCCAATAAGGGAGAAGGTACAATTACCTCGTCAAGTTCTACTTTCCTCCCACTCACTTCTTTCGAGAGAAACTCCTTCTCTAGAAAGGATCCATTCTTAGCAACGAATATCTTGCCTGCGGATTTGTGATAAAAGGCGTACCCAACAGTCTCCTTTCGGTATCCTATGAAGACACATTTCTCCGATTTGGGTTTGAGCTTATCAGGTTGAAGCTTCTTCACATAAGCATCGCAACCCCAAACTTTAAGAGATGACAACTTGGGTTTCTTGCCAAACCAAAGTTCATAAGGTGCCGTCTCAATGGATTTAGATGGTGCCCTATTTAACATGAATGCAACCGTATCTAAAGCATAATCCCAAAACAATAGCGGTAAATCAGTAAGAGACATCATAGATCGCACCATATCTAGTAAAGTACGATTATGACGTTCGGACACACCATTACGTTGTGGTGTTCTGGGCGGCGTGAGTTGCGAAATTATTCTGCATTGTTTCAAATGAAGACCAAACTCGTAACTCAAATATTCTCCTCCATGATCATATCGTAGAAACTTTATTTTCTTGTTACGATGATTTTCCACTTCACTCTGAAATTCTTTGAACTTTTCAAATGTTTCAGACTTATGTTTCATTAAGTAGATATACCCATATCTGCTCAAATCATCTGTGAAGGTGAGAAAATAACGATATCTGCCATGAGCCTCAATGTTCATTGGACCAGATACATCAGTATGTATGATTTCCAATAACTCTGTTGCTCCCTCCATTGTTCCGGAGAACGGAATTTTAGTCATCTTGCCCATGAGGCATGGTTCGCAAGTACCAAGTGATTCATAATCAAGTGATTCCAGAAGTCCATCAGAATGGAGTTTCTTCATGCGATTTATACCAATATGACCTAAACGGCAGTGCCACAAATAAGTTGCACTATCGTTATCAACTCTGCATCTTTTGGCTTCAATACAACGAACATGTTTATCACTACTATCAAGATTTAATAAAAATAGACCACTCATCAAGGGTGCATGACCATAAAAGATATTACTCATATAAATAGAACAACCATTATTCTCTGATTTAAATGAATAACCGTCTCACATCAAAAAAGATCAAGATATAATGTTCATGCTCAACGCTGGAACCAAATAACAATTATTTAGGTCTAAAACTAATCCCGAAGGTAGATGTAGAGGTAGCGTGCCGACGGCGATCACATCAACTTTGGAACCATTTCCCTTGCGCATCGTAACCTTGTCCTTGGACAATCTTCGCTTAATCCGTAGCCCCTGCTTCGAGTTGTAAATGTTAGCAACTGAACCAGTATCAAATACCCAGGCACTACTACGAGCATTAGTAAGGTACACATCAATAATATGTATATCAAATATACCTTTCACTTTGCCATCCTTCTTCTCCGCCAAATACTTGGGGCAGTTCCGCTTCCAGTGACCAGTCCCTTTGTAGTAGAAGCACTTAGTCTCAGGCTTAGGTCCAGACTTAGGTTTCTTCACTTGAGCAGAAACTGGCTTGTTGTTCTTCTTGAAGTTCCCTTTCTTCCCTTTACCGTTTTTTCTTGAAACTGTTGGTCTTGTTGACCATCAACACTTGATGCTCCTTCTTGATTTCTACCTCCGCAGCCTTTAGCATTGCGAAGAGCTCAGGAATCGTCTTATCCATACCTTGCATATTATAGTTCATCAAGAAGCTCTTGTAGCTTGGTGGCAGTGATTGAAGAACTCTGTCAATGACACTATCATCAGGGAGATTAACTCCCAGCTGAGTCAAGTGGTTGTGGTACCCAGATATTCTGAGTATATGTTCACTGACAGAACTATTCTCCATTTTGCAGTTGTAGAACTTATTGGAGACTTCATATCTCTCAATCCGGGCATTTTCTTGAAATATTAATTTCAACTCCTGGAACATCTCATATGCTCCATGACGTTCAAAACATCATTGAAGTCCCGGTTCTAAGCCGTAAAGCACGGCACACTAAACTATCAAGTAGTCATCAGCTTTGCCCTTCCAGGTGTTCACAACATCTGGCGTTGCTCCTGCAGCGGGTTTATCACCTAGAGGTGCTTCCAGAAAGTAATTCTTCTGTGCAGCAATGAGGATAATCCTCAAGTTACAGACCAGTCCGTGTAGTTGCTACCATCATCTTTCAACTTAGCTTTCTCTAGGAACGCTTTAAAATTCAACGGAACAACAGCACGGGTCATCTATCTACAACAACATAGACATGCAAAATACTATCAGGTACTAAGTTCATGATAAATTAAAGTTTAATTAGTCAAATTACTTAAGAACTCCCACTTAGATAGACATCTCTCTAATCATCTAAGTGATCACGTGATCCATATCAACTAAACCATGTCTGATCATCACGTGAGATGGAGTAGTTTTCAATGGTGAACATCACTATGTTGATCATATCTTCTATATGATTCACGCTCGACCTTTCGGTCCCAGTGTTTCGAGGCCATATCTGCATATGCTAGGCTTGTCAAGTTTAACTCGAGTATTATGTGTGTGCAAAACTGGCTTGCACCCGTTGTATGTGAATGTAGATCTTATCACACCCGATCATCATGTGGTGTCTCGGCATGATGAACTGTAGCAACGGTGCATACTCAGGGAGAACACTTATACCTTGAAATTTAGTGAGAGATCATCTTATAATGCTACCACCGAACTAAGAAAAATAAGACGCATAAAGGATAAACATCACATGCAATCAATATAAGTGACATGATATGGCCATCATCATCTTGTGCCTTTGATCTCCATCTCCAAAGCACCGTCATGATCACCATCGTCACCGGCTTGACACCTTGATCTCCATCTAAGTATCGTTTTCGTCTCGCCAACTATTGCTTCTACGACTATCGCTAGCGCTTAGTGATAAAGTAAAGCAATTACATGGCGATTGCATTTCATACAATAAAGCGACAACTAGATGGCTCCTGCCAGTTGCCGATAACTGTGTTAAAAAACATGATCATCTCATACAATAAAATTTAGCATCATGTCTTGACCATATCACATCACAACCTGCCCTGCAAAACAAGTTAGACGTCCTCTACTTTGTTGTTGCAAGTTTTACGTGGCTACTCCGGGCTGAGCAAGAACCTTTCTTGCCTACGCATCAAAAACCACAACGCGGTATAGTGATTGCTTTTTGATCTTCAGAAAGAACCTTGTTCATTGAATCCGATTCAGCTAAAGTTGGAGAAACTGACACCCACCAGCCACCTATGTGCGAAGCACGTCAGTAGAACCAGTCTCGCGTAAGCATACGCGTAATGTCGGGCTAGGCCACTTCATCCAACAATACCGCCGAATCAAGAAACAACTAGTGACGGCAAGCAATATGTATATACCCACGCCCACAACTCCTTTGTGTTATACTCATGCATATAACATCAACGCATAGACCTGGCTCGGATGCCACTGTTGGGGAACACAGTAATTTCAAAAAAAAATCCTACGCACACGCAAGATCATGGTGATGCAAAGCAACGAGAGGGGAGAGTGTTGTCTACGTACCCTCGTAGACCGTAAGCGGAAGCGTTATGACAACGCGGTTGATGTAGTCATACGTCTTCACGATCGACCGATTCTAGTACTGAAAGTACGGCACCTCCGTGATCTGCACACGTTTGGCTCGGTGACGCCCCAGGAACTCACGATCCAGCAGAGTGTCGAGGGTGTGCTTCGTCAGCACGACTGCATGATGACGATGATGATGATTAACTACTATAACAGGGCTTCTCCTAATCACCGCTATGATATGACCGAGGTGGATTATGGTGGAGGGGGCACCGCACACGGCTAACAGATCATTGATCAACTTGTGTGTATATGGGCTGCCCCCCTCCCCCGTATATAAAGGAGTGGAGGAGGGGAGGGTCGGCCCTCTATGGCACGCCCTGGAGGAGTCCTACTCCCTCCGGGAGTAGGATTCCCCCCTTCCCTAGTTGGACTAGGAGAGAAGGAAGGGGGAGAGAGGAAGGAAGGAAAGGGGGGCGCCACCCCCCTTTCCTAGTCCAATTCAGACCAGAGGGGGAGGGGGCGCGCGGCCTGCCCTGGCTGCCTCTCTCTCTCTCCACTAAAGCCCATTAGGGCCCATATACTCCCCTAACCCCCCCGGTACTCCGGTATATGCCCGAACTCACTCGGAACCTTTCCGATGTCCAAACATAGGCTTCCAATATATATCAATATTTATGTCTAGACCATTTCGAGACTCCTCGTCATGCCCATGATCACATTCGGGACTCCGGAAAACTTCGGTTCATCAAAACACATAAACTCATAATACTGATCATCAGCAAACGTTAAGCGTGCGGACCCTACGGGTTTGAGAACTATGTAGACATGACCGAGACACGTCTCCGGTCAATAACCAATAGCGGAACTTGGATGTTCATATTGGCTCCCACATATTCTATGAAGATCTTTATCGTTCAAACCGCATAACAATATACGTTGTTCCCTTTATCATCAGTGTGTTACTTGCCCGAGATTCAATCATTGGTATCTCAATGCCTAGTTCAATCTCGTTACCGGCAAGTCTCTTTACTCGTTCTGTAATGCGTCATCCCGCAACTAACTCATTATTCACATTGCTTGCAAGGCTTATATTGATGTGCATTACCAAGAGGGCCCAGAGATACCTCTCTGACAATCGGAGTGACAAACCCTAATCTCGATCTATGCCAACTCAACAAACACCATCACAGACACCTATAGAGCACCTTTATAATCACCCAGTTACGTTGTGACGTTTCGTAGCACACAAAGTGTTCCTCTGGTATTCGGGAGTTGCATGATCTCATAGTCACAGGAACATGTATAAGTTATGGGGAAAGCAATAGCAACAAACTAAATGATCATCGTGCTAAGCTAACGGAATGGGTCAAGTCAATCACATCATCTCTGATGATGTGATCCCTATAATCAAATGACAATGCATGTCTATGGCTAGGAAACTTAACCATCTTTGATTCAACGAGCTAGTCAAGTAGAGGCCTACTAGTGACACTCTGTTTGTCAATGTATTCACACATGTACTAAGTTTCTGGTTAATACAATTCTAGCATGAATAATAAACATGTATCATGATATAAGGAAATATAAATAACAACTTTATTATTGCCTCTAGGGCATATTCCCTTCATTCCGGCACCCTGCCGGAGGGGGGAATCCCTCTCCGGTGGCCATCTTCATCATCCCGACGCTCTCCATGACAAGGAGGGAGTAGTTCACCCTCGGGGCTGAGGGTATGTAGTAGTAGCTATGTGTTTGATCTCTCTCTCTCTCTCCTGTTCTTGATTCAGCACGATCTTGATGTATCGCGAGCTTTGCTATTATATTTGGATCTTATGATGTTTCTCCCCCTCTACTCTCTTGTAATGGATTGAGTTTTCCCTTTGAAGTTATCTTATCGGATTGAGTCTTTAAGGATTTGAGAACACTTGATGTATGTCTTGCATGTGCTTATCCGTGGTGACAATGGGATATTCACGTGATCCACTTGATGTATGTTTTGGTGATCAACTTGTGAGTTCCGTGACCTCGCGAACTTATGCATAGGGGTTGGGACACGTTTTCGCCTTGACTCTTCGGTAGAAACTTTGCGGCACTCTTTGAAGTCCTTTGTGTTGGTTGAATAGATGAATCTAAGATTGTGTGATGCATATCGTATAATCAAACCCACGGATACTTGAGGTGACATTGGAGTATCTAGGTGACATTAGGGTTTTGGTTGATTTGTGTCTTAAGGTGTTATTCTAGTACGAACTCTAGGATAGATTGAATGGAAAGAATAGCTTTGTGTTATTTTACTACAGACTCTTGAATAGATCGATCAAAAAGGATAGCTTTGAGGTGGTTTCGTACCCTACAATAATCTCTTCGTTTGTTCTCCGCTATTAGTGACTTTGGAGTGACTCTTTGTTGCATGTTGAGGGATATTTATATGATCCAATTATGTTATTATTGTTGAGAGAACTTGCACTAGTGAAAGTATGAACCCTAGGCCTTGTTTCAACTCATTGCAATACCGTTTGTGCTCACTTTTATAATTAGTTACCTTGCTGTTTTTATATTTTCAGATTACAAAAACCTATATCTACCATCCATATTGCACTTGTATCACCATCTCTTCGATGAACTAGTGCACCTATACAATTTACCATTGTATTGGGTGTGTTGGGGACTGAAACGTCCATTTTGCATCATGCTTTTATATCGATATTTATTGCATTATGGGCTGTTATTTCACATTATGTCACAATAATTATGGCTATTCTCTCTTATTTTACAAGGTTTACATAAGGAGGGAGAATGCCGGCAGCTGGAATTCTGGGCTGGAAAAGGAGCAAATATTAGAGACCTATTCTGCACAACTCCAAAAGTCCTGAAACTCCACGAAATACCTTATAATAAATAATGAAAAATCCTCGCCAAAGATGAAGACCAGGGGGCCCACACCATTCTCACGAGGGTGGGCCCCCCCTAGGGCGCGCCCCCCTACCTCGTGGGCCCCCTGGTGGCTCCCCGGTGACCATCTTCTCCTATATGAAGTCTTTCGTCGATAAAAAAATAGAAAGCAACCTTTTGGGACGAAACTCCGCCGCCACAAGGCGGAACCTTGGTGGATCCAATCTAGAGCTCCGGCAGAGCCGTTCTGCTGGGGAAACTTCCCTCCCGGAGGGGGAAATCATCGCCATCGTCATCACCAACGCTCCTCTCATTGGGAGAGGGCAATCTCCATCAACATATTCATCAGCACCATCTCATCTCAAAACCCTAGTTCATCTCTTGTATCCAATTCTTGTCTCCAAGTCCAGGATTGGTGCTAACAGGTTGCTAGCAGTGTTAATTACTCCTTTTAGTTGATGCTAGTTGGTTTAATTGGTGGAAGATCATATGTTCAGATCCTTTATGCATATTACCCCTCTGATTATGAACATGGATATGCTTTGTGAGTAGTTACGTTTGTTCCTAAGGACAAGGGAGAAGTCTTGCTATTAGTAGTCATGTGAATTTGGTATTCGTTTGATATTTTGATGAGATGTATGTTGTCTAGCCTCTAGTGGTGTTATGTGAACATCGACTACATAACACTTCACCATTATTTGGGCCTATAGGAAGGCATTGGGAAGTAATAAGTAGATGATGGGTTGCTAGAGTGACAGAAGCTTAAACCCTAGTTTATGCATTGCTTCGTAAGGGGCTGATTTGGATCCATATGTTTCATGCTATGGTTAGGTTTACCTTAATACTTTTGTTGTAGTTGCGGATGCTTGCAATAGAGGTTAATCATAAGTGGGATGCTTGTTCAAGTAAGAACAGCACCCAAGCACCGGTCCACCCACATTTCAAATTATCAAAGTACCAAACACGAATCATATGAACGTGATGAAAACTATCTTCACGATATTCCCATGTGTCCTCGGGAGTGCTTTTCCTTATATAAGAGTTTGTCCAGGCTTGTCCTTTGCTACAAAAAGGATTGGGCCACCTTGCCGCACTTTATTTACTTTTGTTACTTGTTGCTCGTTACAAATTATCTCACCACAAAACTATCTTTTACCACTTATTTCAGTACTTGCAGAGAATACCTTGCTGAAAACCGTTTATCATTTCCTTCTGCTCCTCGTTGGGTTCGACACTCTTACTTATCGAAAGGACAACGATAGATCCCCTATACTTGTGGGTCTTCAATACTCTTTTCTGGCGCCGTTGCTGGGGAGTGAAGCGTCTTTGGTAGGTGGAATTTGGTAAGGAAAAATTTATATAGTGTGCTGAAATTTACTATCACTTGTTACTATGGAAAGTAATCCTCTGAGGGGCTTGTTCGGGGTATCTTCACCCCGACCAGTAGAGCAAAGAGTTGCGCGTCAACCTACTGAACCTATTGAAAATGAAATTCCTTATGAGTATCCTTCGAGTATGATAGAAAAACTGCTAGCTAATCCTTTTACAGGAGATGGAACAAAGCATCCCGATGAACACCTAATATATGTGGATGAAGTTTGTGGATTATTTAAGCTTGCAGGTATACCCGATGATGTTGCTAAGAAGAAGGGCTTCCCTTTATCTTTGAAGGGAGACGCATTGACATGGTATAGGCTATGTGATGATATGGGATCATGGAACTATAGAAGATTGAAATTGGAATTTCATCAAAGGTATTAATCTATGCATCTTGTTCATCGTGATCGCAATTATATATATAATTGTTGGCCTCGCGAAGGAGAAAGCATCGCTCAATCTTGGGGGAGGCTTAAATCAATGCTATATTCAAGCCCCAATCATGAGCTCCCAAGAGAAACAATTCTTCAAAAATTTATGCTTGGCTTTCTGAAAATAATCGCACCATGCTCGATACTTCTTGTGCTGAATCTTCTATGATGAAGACTATTGGATTTAGATGGGATTTATTGGATAGAATTGAACACAACTCTGAAGATTGGGACCTCGACAAAGGTAAGGAGTCAGGTATGACACCTAAGTTTGATTGTGTTAAATCTTTTATGGATACCGATATTTTCCGTAAGTTTAGCACTAAATATGGACTCAATTCTGAGATAGTAGCTTCTTTCTGTGAATCTTTTGCTACTTATGTTGATCTCCCTAAGGAGAAGTGGTTTAAATATCATCCTCCCATAGAAGTAAAAGTAGTTGCACCTATTAAAGTTGAAGAAAATACTGTCACTTATAATGATCCTATTGTTCCTACTTGTTATGTTGAGAAACCACCTTTCCCTGTTAGGATAAAGGGTCATGCTAAAGCTTCAACTGTGGTTCGTAAAAGCAATATTAAAACATATACACCTCCTGAGCAAGTTAAAGTTGAACCTAATATTGCTATTGTTAAAGATCTCTTGTCTGATAATATAGATGGGCATGTTATTTATTTCTGTGATGAAACTGCTAGAATTGCTAAACCCCGTGATACAGATAAACCTAGACATGTGATTTCCGCAAATTAAATAAGGCTACTAAGAAAGATCATTACCCCTTACCTTTTATCGATCAAATGCTAGAAAGATTATGCAAACATACACACTACTGCTTTCTAGATGGTTATTCTGGTTTCTCTCAAATACCTGTGTCGGCTAAAGATCAATCAAAGACTACTTTTACATGCCCTTTTGGTACTTTTTCTTATAGACGTATGCCTTTTGGTTTATGTAATGCACCTGCTACCTTTCAAAGATGCATGATGGCTATATTCTCTGACTTTTGTGAAAAGATTTGTGAGGTTTCCATGGATGACTTTTCCGTCTATGGATCTTCTTTTGATGATTGCTTGAGAAATCTTGATCGAGTTTTGCAGATATGTGAAGAAACTAATCTTGTCTTGAATTGGGAAAAGTGCCACTTTATGGTTAATGAGGGTATTGTCTTGGGGCATAAAGTTTCTGAAAGAGGTATTGAAAGTTGATAAAGCCAAGGTTGACGCTATTGAAAAGATGCCATGTCCCAAGGACATTAAAGGTATAAGAGTTTCCTTGGTCACGCCGGATTTTATAGGAGGTTCATTAAGGACTTCTCGAAAATTTCTCGGCCTCTGACTAATTTATTACAAAAAGATATACCATTTGTCTTTGATGATGATTGTGTAGAAGCATTTGAAATACTTAAGAAAGCATTAGTCTCTGCACCTATTGTTCAGCCACCTGATTGGAATTTACCCTTTGAAATTATGTGTGATGCTAGCGATTATGTTGTAGGTGCTGTTCTAGGGCAAAGAGTTGATAAGAAATTAAATGTTATCCATTATGCTAGTAAGACTCTAGACAATGCTCAAAGAAATTATGCTACTACTGAAAAAGAACTTTTAGCAGTTGTATTTGCTTGTGATAAGTTCAGACCTTATATTGTTGATTCTAAAGTAACTATCCACACTGATCATGCTGCTATTAAATATCTTATGGAGAAGAAAGATGCTAAACCTAGACTTATTAGATGGGTTCTCTTGCTACAAGAATTTGATTTGCATATTATTGATAGAAAAGGAGCTGAGAACCCCGTTGCAGACAACTTATCTAGGTTAGAGAATGTTCTTGATGACCCACTACCTATTGATGATAGCTTTCCTGATGAACAATTAAATGTCATAAGTACTTCTTGTAGTACCCCTTGGTATGCTATTATGCTAATTACATAGTTGCTAAATTTATACCACCTAGCTTCACATACCAACAAAAGAAAAAGTTCTTCTATGATTTGAGACATTACTTTTGGGATGACCCACATCTTTATAAAGAAGGAGTAGATGGTGTTATTAGACGTTGTGTACCTGAGCATGAACAGGAACAGATCCTACGCAAGTGCCACTCCGAAACTTATGGAGGACACCACGCGGGAGATAGAACTGCACATAAGGTATTGCAATCCGGTTTTTATTGGCCTACTCTCTTCAAGGATGCCCGTAAGTTTGTCCTTCTTGTGATGAATGTCAAAGAATTGGTAATATTAGTAGACGTCAAGAAATGCCTATGAATTATTCACTTGTTATTGAACCGTTTGATGTTTGGGGCTTTGATTATATGGGACCTTTTCCTGCCTCTAATGATATACACATATTTTAGTTGTGTTGATTACGTTACTAAGTGGGTAGAAGCTATTCCAACTAGTAGTGCTGATCATAACACTTCTATTAAAATGCTTAAAGAAGTTATTTTTCCGAGGTTTGGAGTCCCTAGATATTTAATGACTGATGGTGGTTCACATTTTATTCATGGTGCTTTCCGTAAAATGCTTGCTAAATATGACGTCAATCATAGAATTGCATCTCCATATCACCCACAGTCTAGTGGTCAAGTAGAATTGAGTAATAGAGAACTCAAATTAATTTTGCAAAAGACTATCAATAGTCTAGAAAGAATTGGTCCAAGAAACTTGATGATGCATTATGGGCCTATAGAACTGCATATAAAAATCCTATGGGTATGTCTCCGTATAAAATGGTATATGGAAAAGCATGTCACTTACCTCTTGAACTAGAACATAAGGCATATTGGGCTATTAAAGAGCTCAATTATGATTTTAACTTGCCGGTTGAAGAGGTTATTTGATATTAGCTCACTTGATGAATGGAGAACCCAAGCTTATGAAAATGCCAAGTTGTTTAAAGAAAAGGTTAAAAGATGGCATGACAAAAGGATACAAAAGCGTGAGTTTAATGTAGGTGATTATGTATTGCTATACAACTCTCGTTTAAGATTTTTTGCAGGGAAACTTCTCTCTAAATGGGAAGGCCCCTATGTTATCGAGGAGGTCTATCGTTCCGGTGCCATAAAAATCAACAACTTCGAAGGCACAATCCGAAGGTGGTAAACGGTCAAAGAATCAAACATTATATCTCAAGTAATCCCATAAATTTTGAAACCAATATTATTGAAACTGTAACCCCGGAGGCATACATAAGGGACACTTTCCTGAACGTTTCAAACTCCAAAAAGGAATAGGTATGTGGTACAGTAAGTAAACCGACTCCAAAACAATTTTTAAGGCAATATTTCCCCGTTTTGGAATATTTAGAAAAATGGAAAATTAAGTAGTAGTCCGGGAAGGACACGAGGGCCCCACGAGGGTGGAGGGCGCGCCCCCTACCTCGTGAGCATCTCGTGTGCCTTCCAGACTCCGTTTTCTTGCACGATACGTATTTTGGTTGGTAAAAATTCATTATATAATCTCCCGGGGGTTTTGACTCCCGTATCACGCAAAAATTTCCTGTTTTTGTTTCGAGCTGTTTTTCTGATAGATCTAGATTATCATGACGTCCCCAAGTGCTTCCATGGACAAGTTCTTCGAGAAGGTCATCAACCCTTACCTCGCAGAGGTGCTGCGACACCCTCAAACCATTGAGATGCGTGATGGATTGCTGCACATCCGTGATGCTGAGGGACCAAAGGGAACCGGAAGCATGGAGGCGAGGCTCGAAGCAATGGAGCAACAAGTTTTCAAGTGCCAGGGGATGGTCGAGCGTGGAATCAACGCTAGCCACATGATGCTCGCGGAGTTCACTAACAACTACAAGCCGGATGCCAAGAACACCGATGAGGCCATCTTCAAGCTACATGAGAAGATCGAGCACCTCCAAGCCCAAATCTATGACCTGCAAAACCAAAACTGTGAGTATGAATATAGATTCAAAAGAATGAGTTTGGCTGCAGATTCGAGGATTCCGGAGACTCGATCATCCTTCTATGATGGTGAACCTATGCCTTGGAAGATGGATGACAAGCCCGCATCATCAACAACACCTCCACTGTCTCCTCCAACAAAGAAGAATTGAGTATCTGGGTATGGGCACTCCACTTCGCAACTGCCAAGTTTGGGGGAGTGCCCCGGTATCGTATCACCATCACTTTTATCTTTACCGTTTTCCGTAGTTCGATCCTATTAGTAGTATTTTGATCTAGTAGAATCAAAGTTCAAAGTATGATCTAGTTGTGAGTTTTTCTTTATTGTCCTTCTATGTAATCGAGTCCGCAAGCTATATAATAAAGATTAGTGTTGAGTCAAGGGCTTGATTATTTTTGCCATGATCCCAAGTAAATAAAGGAAAAGAGAAAGAAATAAAAAGAAACAAAGAGATCACGTGAGTCTTATGGAGAGTAATGAGCTCACATAGAAAGAGTATGATGAATAAAAGTTATTGAGGATTGACAAACATAGTTTTGGTCATCGTTGCAACTAATAGGAAGTAATAAAGAAAGAGAGGTCTTCACATATAAATACACTATCTTGGACATCTTTTATGATTGTGAGCACTCATTAAAATATGACATGTTAAAGAGTTGACATTGGACAAGGAAGACAACATAATGGGTTATGTTTGCTTACATCTGAGATAAATTATATCGTCTTGGATCCTCCAACATGTTGAGCTTGCCTTTCCCCCTCATGCTAGCCAAATTCTCAGCACCAAGTAGAGATACTACTTGTGCTTCCAAATACCCTTAAACCAGTTTTGCCATGAGAGTCCACCATATCTACCTATGGATTGAATAAGCTGCTTCAAGTAAGTTGACATCGGTGCAAAGAAATAAAAATTGCTCTAAATATGTACGATTGGTGTGGGAGAAATAAATTTTATACGATCTTGTGATGTGGAAGTAATAAAAGCGACGGACTTCATAATAAAGGTTCATATCACAAGGGGCGATATAAAGTGACGTTCTTTCGCATTAATATTTTGTGCATCCAACCATAAAAATGCATGGCAACCTCTGCTTCCCTCTGCGAAGGGCCTATCTTTTATCATTATCTTCTACCTTATGGAAGAGTCATGATGATTTTCACCCTTCCTTTTTACACTTTATCCTTTGGCAAGCACAATATGTTGGAAAGATCCTGGTTTATATGGCTAATTGGATGTGAGTTTACATGAACTATTACTGTTGACATTACCCTCGAGTTAAAACGTTGGGAGGCAAGACTATAAGCCCCTATCTTTCTCTATGTCTGATTAAAACTCCATACCCATAAGTATTGCGTGAGTGTCAGCAATTGTGAAAGATTATATGATAGTTGAGTATGTGGACTTGCTGAAAAGCTCTTATACATTGACTCTTTCCTATGTTATGATAAATTGCAATTGCTTCAATGACCGAGATTGTAGTTTGTTAGTTCTCAATGAAGTTTACGATTCATACTCGATACTGTGATTGGATTATTACTCTAGCATTAGAGATCATATGACAAGAATTATATAAGTTGTTGTTCTAAGAATGATCATGATGCCCTCATGTCCGTATTTTATTTTTATCGACGCCTTTACCTCTAAACATGGGGACATATTTATTTTTATCGGCTTTCGCATGAGGACAAGTAAGGTCTAAGCTTGGGGGAGTTGATACGTCCATTTTGCATCATGCTTTTATATCGATATTTATTGCATTATGGGTTGTTATTTCACATTATGTCACAATACTTATGGCTATTCTCTCTTATTTTACAAGGTTTACATAAGGAGGGAGAATGCCGGCAGCTAGAATTCTGGGCTGGAAAAGGAGCAAATATTAGAGACCTATTTTGCACAACTCCAAAAGTCCTGAAACTCCACGGAACACCTTATAATAAATAATGAAAAATCCTCGCCAAAGATGAAGACCAAGGGGCCCACATCCTGCTCACGAGGGTGGGCCCCCCCCTAGGGCGCGCCCCCTACCTCGTGGGCCCCCTGGTGGCTCTCCGATGACCATCTTCTCCTATATGAAGTCTTTCATCGAGAAAAAAAATAAGAAGCAACCTTTCGGGACGAAACTCCGCCTCCACGAGGCGGAACCTTGGCCGATCCAATCTAGAGCTCCGGCAGAGCTGTTCCGTCGGGGAAACTTCCCTCCCGGAGGGGGAAATCATCCCCATCGTCATAACCAACGCTCCTCTCATCGGGAGAGGGCAATCTCCATCAACATCTTCATCAGCACCATCTCATCTCAAAACCCTAGTTCATCTCTTGTATCCAATTCTTGTCTCCAAGTCCGGGATTGGTGCTAGTAGGTTGCTAGTAGTGTTAATTACTCCTTGTAGTTGATGCTAGTTGGTTTAATTGGTGGAAGATCATATGTTCAGATCCTTTATGCATATTATTACCCCTCTGATTATGAACATGAATATGCTTTGTGAGTAGTTACGGTTGTTCCTGAGGACAAGGGAGAAGTCTTGCTATTAGTAGTCATGTGAATTTGGTATTTGTTCAATATTTTGATGAGATGTATGTTGTCTAGCCTCTAGTGGTGTTATGTGAACGTCGACTACATAACACTTCACCATTATTTGGGCCTAGAGGAAGGCATTGGGAAGTAATAAGTAGATGATGGGTTGCTAGAGTGACAGAAGCTTAAACCCTAGTTTATGCATTTCTTCGTAAGGGGCTGATTTGGATCCATATGTTTCATGCTATGGTTAGGTTTACCTTAATACTTTTGTTGTAGTTGCGGATGCTTGCAATAGAGGTTAATCATAAGTGGGATGCTTGTTCAAGTAAGAACAGCACCCAAGCACCGGTCCACCCACATATCAAATTATCAAAGTACCAAACGCGAATCATATGAACGTGATGAAAACTAGCTTGACGATATTCCCATGTGTCCTCGGGAGCGCTTTTCCTTATATAAGAGTTTGTCCAGGCTTGTCCTTTGCTACAAAAAGGATTGGGCCACCTTGCCGCACTTTATTTACTTTTGTTACTTGTTGCTCGTTACAAATTATCTCACCACAAAACTATCTGTTACCACTTATTTCAGTACTTGCAGAGAATAACTTGCTGAAAACCGTTTATCATTTCCTTCTGCTCCTCGTTGGGTTCGACACTCTTACTTATCGAAAGGACTACGATAGATCCCCTATACTTGTGGGTAAGCACTGCTCACGCCCGCGTCACACCTGACCCTCAAGTAAAAACAAACAGGCAAGTGTTCATTGCCCTGCCCGCTTGCATCTCCTCTCCCCTTTCCCTCTATCTCGATCCCCTACCTGCAGCGCTAGGGTTCCTCCAACGAGCCGTAACCACTGGTCCCATCTGTCCTGGCCCTCGACGATGCTCTGTCCAGCTAGGCTACATGGCCGGCTGGTAGGGAAAAATATCCCCTGCTGCTCCTCCCTCTGGCACCGCCCCTCATTCTCATGGTCTCCAGCAGCTGCTCCACTGTGGTCCGTCCAACGCACTACTCCGATGGGCGCCGACAACTACGTCGATGCCACACTACGGCAGAAGGCACCTCATTCGCCCTCCCCTCCTCCCAGGTCATGGCCTTGAGGTGCTGTTGAAGGATCAGCTCATCCAACAAGGTGAGGATCTCCTCTCATTTTTTGCCAAATTTTCATTCTGATCCGCTATACGATGAATTGCTATGAGATGTTTTTTCTGCTGCTATACGATGCATTGCTATGAGCTGCTCCTGCTGCTGCTATATGATGAATTACTATGAGCTACTCATGCTGCTTCTATATGATGAAATGCTATGAGCTGTTGCTGCTATATGATGAATTGCTATGAGCTGCTACTGCTGCTACTATATGATGAGTTGATATAAGCTGCTCTTGCTGCTTCTATATGATGAATTGCTATGAGTTGCTCCTGCTGCTGTTGTATGATGAATTGCTATGAGCTGCTCCTGCTGCTACTATATGATGAATTGCTATGAGCTGCTCCTGGTATATCATGAATTGCACACGGCTGTTGTTGTATGCTGAGTTGCTATGAGCTACTGCTGCTATATGATGCTTTCAGGTAGTGCTGCTATATGATAATAACCAGCCACTTGGATCATCGAATTTCGATAAATAATTGTTCTTCATTTAAATTTGGGTCATGCATTCTTCGTTTAAATTAGGCAATGGGATCTCTATGGAAGACATTGACCAAAGTAGATTGTGCCAAGTAGATGGTATCTTTGTATTTGCATTTTGAACAAATATTGATGGTCTGTTTTCCAATCGTATTAATTAATGCACTAGGTTCAATTTTCAGTTCTACGAATTTAGTATTTATTCCAGGGAACTGCAGTTTTACAGAAAAACCCTCCATGTTCATTCATTTAATATCTCACAAACCGTGCATCGGATTAAAATAAGTTATTGAAAGTGCGTTATATCGACTAGAGGGGGGTGAATAGGCGATTTTTTATGAAAGTCTTCAAAACATGAGAGTTATGAAGACAAACAGTGAACATTATGCCTATTACTATGCAGCGGAAGTTAGATTACACTAGGCCAGCCATGGTCATGTATTCAATAGAGTGAAAGCACAATGACAAACAGCTTCAGTGTAATAAGGATCAGGTAGGAAGAAGTTATGAAGCCAAAAAGTTCATACATTCACTTGTGAAGACAAAAGATAAAGCAAGCAAGCAATGGCTTCACAATGTGTAATAGTAAGAAAAAGAAGTGAAGATGAAACCAGTGACTCGTTGAAGACAATGATATGTTGGACCAGTTCCAGTTGCTGTGACAACTGTACGTATGGTTGGAGCGGCTAGGTATTTAAACCTTAGGACACACAGTCCCGGACACCCAGTCCTGAACACACAGTTCAGGACACCAAGTCCTCACCGTATTCTCCTTGAGCTAAGGTCACTTAGTCCTCGCCCAATCACTCTGGTAAGTCTTCAAGGTAGACTCCCAAACCTTCACAAACTTCGTTCACTGGCAATCCACAATGTCTCTTGGATGCTCTGAACGTGACGCCTAACCGTCTGGAGGATTCACAGTCCTCAAGTGTAATAAGTCTTCAGATCACACAGACAAGAAGACTTAGGTGATGCCCAATTTGCTCTGGCTCTGGGTGGTCAGGGCTTTTCTCCTCACTAGAAATTCTCTCAAAGGCTTCGAGGTGGGTTGCTCTCAAATGACAAAAGCCGTGCACTGAAATCTGAGCAGCCAACCGTTTATGGTTGTGGGGGTGGGCTATTTATACCCACTTGGCAACCCGACCTGATTTGTCCGAAATGACCCTGGGTCACTAAGGAACTAACACGTGTCTCAACGGTCAGATTTCAAACTCTCATGGCAACTTTGCTTGGGCTACAAGCAAAGTTGACTTGTCCGGCTCTGGACAAGATTCGCTCTCATTGTCTTCGCTCGAAGACATAGGTTTTTGATTTAGGCATCACTTCAGTCATTCTGACTGGTTCTCCTGGACCCCACTTAACAGTACGGTGGTTCCTATGACTCAACACAAAAGAAGAAGAACTACGAAAGATCTAGGTCTTCGAGCTCCATAGGCTTCATAACGTGTCTTCTTCTGTCATAGTCTTCAATGTGAATATCTTCATAAACCACCTTTGTCTTCAATGTCTTCATACATTTTTAGGGGTCATCTCTGGTAGTAAAACCGAATCAATGAGGGACTTCTACCTGTGTTTTCCTGCAATTCTCACAAACACATTAGTCCCTCAACTAGGTTTGTCGTCAATACTCCAAAACCAACTAGGAGTGGCACTAGATGCACTTACAATCTCCCCCTTTTTGGTGATTGATGACAAACTAGTTGAAGTTTTCAACGGGGAATATAATGTGTGAAGTTTGTAAAGGATAGGGAATTGTCTTCATAAGTTGCAAAGGCTCCCCCTGAAGATGTGCATATAAGTTAATTTGCTTTTGGGATGCAAATGCACATGGTAGGTTGTACTTGGGGAGATCCTCTTCAGCTTATGATGACAATCCACTATGCACGTGAAAGTATATGAAGATAATGACATGCATAATGGAAAATTGACGTCTGCAGAATGAGATAAGTGCGGAATTTATCGTCGCACATGCGGAATTTATCTTCGCAAATAGAGTGGCAAACAAGTAGCAGACGACCATCGAGTTTTAGTGTTTACAACTCAAAGAACCAAATGAAGCAAAGACAAGAGTTGTAAACATGAAGCAAATTATGACAAAACTTAAGGCACCCGCCCACCCATATTGACCCGCTTGAAGACTATAAACATCATACGCTTCTCCCCCTTTTGTCAGTAATGACCAAAAAGGTTTGAAGACATAGAGTTTCCTATGCGTTCCCAGGCACAGCAGGGTCGGTGGAGTTGTTTGGCGGTGCAGAGCTGGGATGTGCTGAAGCAGGTGGTGGTGATGTAGCATCGTCGTCTTCATCAATGATCCTTGCAGTAACTGTGGCAGCAGATGAAGAGAACTCAGAGTCTTCTAGTGATGGTGTGTTGCGCATCACAGCCCTTCTAGGAGGTGTGGTGTCAAACTTGAAATGCTCTGTGAAGCCATCCTCTTCAAGTTCAGCTTCAGTACATATCATTGAGAGCCCTTTCCATGTACGACAGCAGGTTTCGTGTGTAACGAAGGCATTCTTGGTGGCAAGGTTTCGAAGACGATTGACATCCACCAAGAGGCTCTTCATCTGACGTTTTAGCCAGTCATGATGCCTATCTTGCTTTTGGTGAAGGGCCACAAGAAGCTCTCGGTCAGTGAGGACACGAGCACGCTTCTTGGGTCTTGGAGCATTTGTGCTGTCTGTGGCTTCAGTAGATGCTGGTGCACGTGTAGTGCCAGCCAACGGATATACCCTGGATATGGCTTCAACACCTTCAACATTCTGCGTGAAGCTCTGGTGTTCTGCATTTTGAAGACTTATCGGTTGCTTGGCAGGCTCTGGATATATAGCTTCAGCAGAGGTATCCACATCTGGCAAGAAGATCCGATGGTTTCGGGCAGAGGGCTGATACGAGATCGCAAAGTGCAGTTTGATTAGCCTCATCACCCAAGGAGCATAGAACTTCAAACCAAATAATTCTGAGCCTGACGCTGCAAGTTGGCGTATGAAGAGATCCTGTGCGTTGAAGCATTTGCCATGCAGGATATAGAATATGAGAGTCTTCATTGCACCCTGAATCTTGGCATGTGGTGAGTGTCCCTTAATGGGCCAGAGAGTCCGCCGGATGATGTGATATATGGTCCTAGGCAGGTACTCTAGGTCTTCAACGAAGAACTCAGTTGGATAGGGTGCATCCTGAGGCAATGGCTTCATCATTGAGAGCATCTGACTCATATTTGGTTCAGGTCTCTGGAATATGCTCTCAATAGCTTCAGAATGTAATTGACAACCTTCCTCGAAGAATTCACCAGAAGTGGGCAGGCCGGTGAGCTCAATGATATCAAACGCATTGGCTTCATGATGGACATTGCCGGTCATCCACTCCAGGATCCAAGTCTTCGGATCTCTGTTGTATCCTTTGATATGGAGAGTGGCATAGAACTGAAGCAGAAGCTCTTCATTCTAGTGCTCTTCATCAATCACAAACGGCAACAGACCTACTTGCTTGAAGCAATCCAAAGCTTCCTCTAAGCAGGGCAGACCAGCAATGGCTTCAACCTCAAGGCGCTTGTGTGGAAAGATGCGGCCTTGGTTGTATAAGATGCATGAATAATAGCTGCGCTGAGAATAGCTCCAGAACCTGTCTGATACAATCCTTTCCCTTGAATAGGGGTTCTTGGAGCTATTGAAAAATGTATTGTCTGCCTTGAAGCTGTTAATATCAAAGGAGCGAGGTGCTGATGCAGGACCTGGAAACCTTGGAAGCCTTGGGACTGGCTTCTGGACATGAGGCCTGTGCTCAATATGATAATCAAACTGTGGACCTGCAGCAGACTCAGGGACTGCAGTGTCTGGCTCAGTAGCTTCGCTGTCCGCTGAAGCATTTGGTGGGGTGAGCTCCACATTGGCTTCAGTGTTTGTGGTGGCAGTCGCAACATTTTCTTCCTCCGCTTGTGTAGTTGGAGGGACAACCTCAGGCACGTTCTCATGGAGAACTGCATCTTGATGGAGCGGGGGAGTGGGTTCTGGTGGAGCTTCTTCATTGTCTTCGGCTGATGCAGCCGGAATTTCTGCAGTATGGACTTGAGGCCGTGGACCTTTGCGAAGCCTATGGAACGCAGACGACGCTTGTGGGGTCGGAGTGGGCTGAACCTCAAAGTCTTCTTCCTCCTGAGGGTGATCCGCCCATGACTCATCTTGTGCCATTGGCGTCAGAGGACGACCAATACTGATGAGTTCGCTTGTTTCAAGCTAAGGAAGGGCTGCATCATCTTGCACATTGTCCTGATGACCAATGTCTTCAGCAGCTATTGGGTCAGCTGCTGGAATATCTTCAGCGTCAGGAGCCTCTGTGGGAGCAGGCTCATGAACTGTCAGTCGTCTTTCTGCATTGGGGTGAATGACAGAAAGGGGTTCAACCATCAAGGGCTCTGTGGGAGCAGCCCTAGATTTCTTGGTCTTGCGCTTCTTTTTGCTGGGGGCAGTAGGAGAGGCTTCAAAGCTCTTCCTTTTTCTGGCTTCAGCTTCTGCAGTTCTTGTCTTCTTTAGATCTGAAGTTGTTGACCGGCTCTTTGGCTTTGAGCCAGTCGTTGCAGTGGGGAAGACAGTTTGAACCGCTTCTAGCTGAGGTGCCTCTGGTTCATTCACAGCAGGCTCCTTCTTCTTCTTTGCGGCCATCTTGGGGTCGATGCCAGGACGCCCAAGTGCCTTGCGCTTTTCAGCCTCGTTGTAGGCTTGAACACATTTTTCTGCCAAAGACTTCATCCTTTCACGCGAGCCCTAAGCTTCAGCACGCTTCTTCAGAAAGTTTTCTTTGAGCTCATGCAGCATGATTTTGAAGCTCCTCACTTCCTGCACGCTGAGGTTGGCCATGTGCTTCTTGAACTGAGCCTTTTCGTGATCAATTTTCTGCTTCAGCTCAACAATGCGCTGAGCAATGGCCAGTTCTGAAGCAATTGCGCCTTGGAAGGCGACGCTGAGTCTAACAGGCAGCTGCAGATCATTGAAGCTTATGTCTGGTGAGTCAAACCATTCATCGATGAAGCTGTGGATGATGGCGACATCAAAGAGAGGCAGATTGTTGAAGATTTCAGCTTCTTCTTTGCTTTTGATAAGCTGCTCTAGAGCGTCATCTCCCAGATCTTCATTGCTTGATAGATCAATGGCTTCGTTGCGCAGAATGGCAGCAGCAGTGAGCTCTTTGCCGGTTTGTTGCTGGGGCTCCTTTCATTTCCAGGGCTTGGAGACGCGGGATACGTCTTCAGACTGCACACTGACTTCAGGAGGTGCAGTTTTCAATGGCTTCGCCCTTGAGATTTTTGAGGCAGGTGCCGGCTTTGAAGCTTTTGGTTTCTTCGTCTGCTTTGGCTTCGGCACAGCAGGAGCTTCATCAGACTCAGAGTCAGCTGGAGGGTCATTTACGGCAGTCCCTTGGACTAAGATGTGAGTGATCAGGCCCTCAAGATTGGCAAACGGACCGATGATATTGGGTTCGGCGTCGCGTGTGCCATCTGCCCTTGGTGAGGAGGGACCAGGGTTGAAGTCAAACCCAAATTTCTTCTTGTTTAGCTTCGCTGACTGTTGGGCAAACTAAAAGTTGCGCTTGAAGAGATTGTCGTCACGACACCAGAGAAGTGACGACGGATGTGCATCATCAGGCTGTGGTCCTCGGACCATGCATGGGTAGAAGCCTTGAGCAATGGCTTCATCTCTGGTCCTGGGTACAAGGTTCTTGTATAAGATATCCCCCCATGTGCTCTTGATAGCATTCTTTTCAGCATACTCCTGGGTGACGAAGCGGTATTTGAACCACTGTTCTGCCCAATAGCATCGAATCCATTGGATTCGGGTCTTGCGCTGCCCATAGCTCTCTTCTGGATCTGTTTTGTACATTTCTGCCAAGTCTTCAGGCAGATCCTTGGAAGTTCCTGTTGGGGAACGTAGTAATTTCAAAAAAATTCCTACGCACACGCAAGATCATGGTGATGCATAGAAATTATGGGAGAGTATGATCTACGTACCCTTGTAGATCGCAACGGAAGCGTTGACACAACGTAGAGGAAGTAGTCGTACGTCTTCTTCCCGATCCGACCGATCCAAGCACCGTTACTCCGGCACCTCCGAGTTCTTAGCACACATATAGCTCGATGACGATCCCCGGGCTCCGATCCAGCAAAGCGTCGGGGAAGAGTTCCGTCAGCACGATGGCGTGGTGACGATCTTGATGTTCTACCGACGCAGGGCTTCGCCTAAGCACTACAACGATATGATCGAGGTGGAATATGGTGGCAGGGGGCACCGCACACGGCTAAGGAACGATCTCAATGATCAACTTGTGTGTCTAGAGGTGCCCCCTGCCTCCGTATATAAAGGAGCCAAGGGGGAGAGGTGCGCCGGCCAGGAGGAGGGCGCAGGAGGAGTCCTACTCCTACCGGGAGTAGGACTCCCCCCCCCAATCCTATTCCAACTAGGATTCCCAAGGGGGAAAGAGGGAGAGGGGTGGCCGGCCACCTCTCCTAGTCCTAATAGGACTAGGGGAGGGGGGAGGTGCGCAGCCCTTATGGGCAGCCCTTTCACCTTTCCACTAAGGCCCACTAAGGCCCATATGATTCCCGGGGGGTTCCGGTAACCTCCCGGTACTCCGGTAAAATCCCGATTTCACCCGGAACACTTCCGATGTCCAAACATAGGCTTCCAATATATCAATCTTTATGTCTCGACCATTTCGAGACTCCTCGTCATGTCCGTGATCACATCCGGGACTCCGAACAACCTTCGGTACATCAAAATGCATAAACTCATAATAACTGTCATCGTAACGTTAAGCGTGCGGACCCTACGGTTCGAGAACAATGTAGACATGACCGAGACACGTCTCCGGTCAATAACCAATAGCGGGACCTGGATGCCCATATTGGCTCCTACATATTCTACGAAGATCTTTATCGGTCAGACCTCATAACAACATACGTTGTTCCCTTTGTCATCGGTATGTTACTTGCCCGAGATTCGATCGTCGGTATCCAATACCTAGTTCAATCTCGTTACCGACAAGTCTCTTTACTCGTTCCGTAATACATCATCTCACAACTACCATATTAGTTGTAATGCTTGCAAGGCTTATGTGATGTGCATTACCGAGAGGGCCCAGAGATACCTCTCCGACAATCGGAGTGACAAAACCTAATCTCGAAATACGCCAACCCAACATGTACCATTGGAGACACCTGTAGTACTCCTTTATAATCACCCAGTTACGTTGTGACGTTTGGTAGTACCCAAAGTGTTCCTCTGGTAAATGTGAGTTGCATAATCTCATAGTTATAGGAACATGTATAAGTCATGAAGAAAGCAATAGCAACATACTAAACGATCGGGTGCTAAGCTAATGGAATGGGTCATGTCAATCAAATCATTCAACTAATGATGTGACCTCGTTAATCAAATAACAACTCATTGGTCATGGTTAGGAAACATAACCATCTTTGATTAACGAGCTAGTCAAGCAGAGGCATACTAGTGACACTTTGTTTGTCTATGTACTCACACATGTATTATGTTTCCAGTTAATACAATTCTAGCATGAATAATAAACATTTATCATGATTATAAGGAAATAAATAATAACTTTATTATTGCCTCTAGGGCATATTTCCTTCAGTTCCCTCATGTCTCCGTCTGCCCCCCTTTCTTGCTGCTGCTTCTGAAGCCATAAACTTTAACTTGAAAGGCTTCAAAACTTTCAAAGGCTTCAAAGGCTGTCTTTTTCTGGACCAACAGGAACTGGCTTCAGGAGAGTTTATGTGATGCTGTAGTAATTCTGCAAATGAATGCAGACTATGAGAACCGAAGGATTCTCCCACGGACATGTACCTGTGACAGCATTAAGGTGCGAGGGAAGGGGAAGAGGTCATATGCATTCTCAGAAGGTTTTGAAGATTAATCAGTTTAGAAGACATTGACCTCATCGTGCGAAGACATTCACTCATAGATAAGAAGTTGGTTCCAGATTTGTACGAACCCACAGATTAGTACAAGTGAGGAATCTAACTACTTTATGAAGCACAAGTGAATATACTAGGCATGTTATGAGATGTAGCGAGAGATCTAACTATTGTGAAGAGAAACTTCTTATGGTAGGAAGTGACAGAACCATGAGATCAAAAGAGGCTATAAAAAGAAGTTTTATTTACCACACTGGAACTGCTAGACGGAAGGGAGTTGATGCCGAGCAGTTCAGTCCTCCATGCCCTAACTTGGCGACGGAAAACACCTATGGCGACGGCGGAGAGGACGATGTCCGCGGTCGGCGTGAGGACGGCGTTGGAGAGGTTGCGGCAGCGAAGCGCTTCGTCTCCGGCGTCGTCGAGTGCTAGCGGTGGCGCTAGGGTTCTTGCGAGGGTGGAAGAAGGAGATAATGACTGTGGTAAGTGTGAATTTATAGGCTCAGGGGCGGCACTGTGCTATTACACAGGTGCCCCTGGCGGTTCGCATTTGAGGAACGCGTGGCCAGTTAGCAAATGTTTGGGGTTTGTTCCACGTCCCACGCACGCCTAAATTGTCGGGCGGTCGTTCTTGCTTCTCGGGATTTCATGTGGAGGAATGAGCATTAAAAACAGACTTTATGGTTGTCTCTATATCTTCAGCTGACAAGGACGCAGTGAAGACATTCGACAGTTTCAACAGAATGCATATGACTTAGAGAGATAGAGTTTGAGATAGAAAGCATAGAGAAGTTTGGGGTCCGATCACATTCACTTAGTTCAAAAGATTCAACACGAAGCCATAGTTATAAGTGAATGCTGTAGAGGACAGAGCACTAGTATATATATATACAAGCAACATAGTGAAGATAATCATGAAGACATGTTCGAAGCCAAACCAAATGTGAAGACAATCAAATGTGAAGATATTGCAAGGTGACGCCATGAGTGAAACACTTCAAAATAGAATGTTTGGTGGTGGCGTTACCCACCGTATAGGAAGTATTAGACCCAGACACGGCGCACAATTATCGTGGCACTCTGAAGTCAAATTCCACATTAATGTATTCACACTTAGAATGTATGTCTTCATTGAATGAAGATATACTTTACTTTGTGTGATGCACATCTAAGTCATCAATATGCATGAGTGTTAGGATGTGTGCCTGATCACAGGACATTTGAGGATTCCAAGATATTTAGCTCACACCGTAACTTGCAAAATCTCTTCTCATCCAAGGGCTTGGTGAAGATATCCGCCAATTGCTCTTCAGTGTTGACGTGTATGATATCAATGTCTTCCTTCACAACATGATCTCTGAGAAAGTGATGACGAATTTCAATGTGCTTTGTCTTCGAGTGCTGAACTGGGTTGTTGGCAATCTTGATGGCGCTTTCGTTGTCGCAGTGAAGTGGCACTTGCTTCAGATGAATGCCATAGTCCTTGAGTGTTTGCTTCATCCATAGAAGCTGAGCGCAGCAAGATCCAGCAGCAATGTATTCAGATTCAAGCAGTGGAGAGAGATACACAGTTCTGCTTCTTTGAAGACCAACATACAAGTGATCGTCCCAGAAAGTGACATGTGCCTGATGTAGACTTGCGATCAACTTTGTCACCAGCATAATCAGCATCCGAAAATCCAACCAAATCAAACTCTGAGCCCTTTGGATACCATAATCCTAGAGTTGGGGTGTGAGCCAAATATCGAAGAATTCGCTTCACAGCTAAGTGATGCGACTCCTTTGGTGCCGCTTGAAATCGAGCACACATGCAAACACTAAGCATGATATCTGGCCTAGATGCACATAAATAAAGCAAAGAACCAATCATGGAGCGGTATACCTTTTGATCGAACTCTTTACCATTGTCGTCAGGACCTAGATGATGTTTGGCTGGCATTGGTGTTGTGAAGCCTTTGCAGTCTTGCATACCGAACTTCTTCAGGCAATCTTTGAGATACTTTTCTTGAGATATGAAGATGCCATTGCGTTGTTGTCGTATTTGAAGACCAAGGAAGAACTTCAGCTCCCCCATCATGGACATCTGATATTGCTCTTGCATCATATATCCAAACTCTTCACTGTACTTCTGATTGGTGCAGCCGAAGATAATGTCATCCACATATATTTGGCACACAAACAGTTCACCATCATATGTCTTCGTGAAAAGAGTGGGATCCAGGGAACCAGGTATGAAGCCTTTGCTCTTCAGGAAGTATTTGAGTGTGTCATACCAGGCCCTAGGGGCTTGTTTGAGGCCATACAGTGCCTTGTTGAGCTTGTATACCATGTCAGGATGTTTTGGATTTTCAAAGCCAGGCGGTTGTGCAACATACACTTCTTCTTCAATCTTGCCATTGAGAAAGGCACTTTCTCACATCCATTTGATATAGAAGTATGTTATGATGATTTGCATAGGCCAGCAGTATGCGTATGGCTTCAAGCCTAGCCACAGGAGCAAATGTTTCATCGAAGTCAATGCCCTCCACTTGAGTATATCCTTGAGCAACGAGACGAGCTTTGTTTCTGACAACTTGACCATGCTCATCTTGCTTGTTGCGGTATATCCATTTGGTGCCTATTATGTTGTGCTTCCATGGATCAGGACGCTTAACCAGTTCCCATACATTATTCAGCTCAAACTGTTGAAGCTCTTCTTGCATAGCTTGAATCCATTCAGGTTCCATGAAGGCTTCTTCAACTTTCTTGGGTTCTGATATTGAGACGAATGCGAAGTGCCCACAGAAGTTTGCTAGCTGAGTTGCCCTTGAACGAGTGAGTGAACCAGGTGCATTGATGCTGTCAATTATTCTGTCAATCTGCACTTCATTTGCAACACGAGGATGTGCAGGGCGAAGACTTTGCTCTTGCTGATCTGCGTTGTTGTTGGGAGGAATGTCTTCAGGCTGAGCATTGTCTTCATGTTGATCAGGTGCTGAGATGATAAGTTCTTCTTCAGGATGAGCTTCAGAAGGTATAATCTCTCCAGTTCCCATAAGCTTGATTGATTCACTAGCTGGAACTTCATCTAGCACATTTGGCAGTTGCTCTCTTTGTGAACCATTTGTCTCATCAAACCGCACATCCACTGTTTCAACCAATTTGTAATGGAAGAGATTGAAGACTCTGTAGGAGTGTGAATCCTTTCCATATCCTAGCATAAAGCCCTCATGTGCTTTTGGTGCAAACTTTGAGGTGTGGTGTGGGTCCTTGATCCAGCACTTTGCGCCAAATACTCTGAAGTAACTAACATTTGGCTTCTTGCCAGTTGGGTGTTCATAAGATGTCTTGTTCAGAAGCTTGTGAAGATAAACACGATTGATTGTATGGCATGCAGTGTCAATGGCTTCAGTCCAGAATTTTCTTGGAGTCTTGTATTCATCTAGCATTGTTCTGGCCATCTCAATGAGTGTTCTGTTCTTGCGTTCGACGACGCCATTCTGCTGTGGCGTGTACGGAGCTGAGAATTCATGTGTGATGCCCAAGGTATCAAGATATGTGTCAAGACCAGTGTTCTTGAATTCAGTGCCATTGTCACTTCTTATGTGCTTTATCTTGGCGCCAAAATGGTTCATAGCTCGATTGGTGAAGCGTCTGAAGACATCCTGCACTTCAGTCTTGTAAAGGATTATGTGCACCCAAGTATATCTAGAGTAATCATCAACAATCACGAAGCCATAGAGGCAAGCAGTAGTAGAAAAGGTTGAGTAGTGAGTGGGACCGAAAAGATCCATGTGGAGCAGTTCGAAGGGTTGAGTAGTAGTCATGATTGTCTTCGAAGGATGTTTTGCCCTTGTCATCTTCCCTGCTTCACAGGCACCGCATAAGTGATCTTTCTTGAACTTGACGCCCTCGATGCCTATGACATGCTTCTTCTTCGCAAGGGTGTGGAGGTTCCTCATGCCAGCATGCCCAAGCCTCCGATGCCAAAGCCAGCATTCTGAAGCTTTTGCAAGAAGACATACTGCAAGTTGTGGTCCTGCTCAGAAATCTACCACGTACAAATCACCTTTCCGATACCCTTCAAACACTAGAGACTTGTCAGATTCCATTAGTACCAGGCAACGATATTTTCCAAACATTATGATCATATTCAAATCGCAAAGCATTGAGACAGACATTAAGTTGAAGCCAAGGGATTCAACAAGCATGACTTTATCCATGTGTTGATCCTTTGAGATTGCAACTCTACCTAGACCCAATACCTTACTTTTACCAGTGTCAGCAAATGTGATGTGGCTCTTGTCGGATGGACGTAATGTTGAGTCCATAAGAAGGCTTCTTTTGCCAGTCATGTGATTTGTACACCCACTGTCAATAATCCATTCTGAAGACTTTGAAGTCGCTGGTGTCGTACCCTACAGTGCAGTTAGGGGGATAGGCTTCACGAAGAGAATTGTGAAGCATAAACATTTGATGAACCAGTGGGTTATGAAATCTTAGATCCAGATTAGAACTAATAGGGAAAGTAGCATGCGATTCAGGAACGAGGTACATAACGATGCCATTTTGGCATTTTATCTTGCGCCCCACAAGATTTTTAAGGTCCCCAGCAATAGCGTCAGAAGATTTTGTTTTTCTGCTGGAGACCTTTCCCTGCAAAAGAGAGTTAAGCTTTCTTAACCACCCACATCTTCAAGGGTGGCTTAGAAGCAATAAGTCTAAGTGCAGCATCTGAGAATTTTGGCTTTGAAGCCTTAGCAAACAGTCTAGCAGGTGGACAATAATACTCATAGGAATAAGCAGAATAATTTTTGGTCATATGAACATGACGATTCGAAGAACCGTTCTCATATTCATATGCCTGAGTATGATTTCCTTGCAAAACATTTGCGTTAGTGTGACTCAGGTGAGTCCTCTGTTTGTATGAAGCCTTTGGACCATATGAAGCCTTTGGTCTGAGGTTTGTCTTCTTTAAGTGAGGTGTCATGAAGACATTCACAGGAAGATTTTCCAGACACTTTTTCGGAACCCAGATCTTCTTCATAGGCGGTCCATTCCTGCAGTTAGTACCAATGTACCTGGCAAACACTTCACCATTCTGATTCTTAAACAGTTTATAGTTTGCATCAAAGGATTCATCAATGTTAATGGGGTTAGCTCAGGTTTCCAGTAAGAGCCATCTGCATTTATTTTCCACACGAACCCAACACCCTCTTTCCTAGGGTTTCGGTTCAGAATCTGCTTCTTGAGGACATCACATAATGTCTGATGTCCTTTAAGACTTTTGTACATCCCTGTTTCAAGCAATGTCTTCAACCTAGCATTCTCATCAACAATAGCAGTGGTATCCTCAGCAGAGGGGTTAGTTACTACATCAATAGTTGAAGATATTGCAACAGCAGTAGCAGTGGAACATTCAGCAACAGAAGTAGCATTATCACGCTCAATGCATTTAAGACATGGTGGTTCAAATCCTTCCTGAGCGGGACTGATCTGTTCGGCGCGAAGTGACTCGTTTTCCTTTTGAAGATCTTCATGAGCCGCTCTCAATTTCTCAAGTTCTTGCTTCCTTTGAAGATAATCATAGGAAAGCTTTTCATGAGTTGTTGAGAGAGTATCAAGACGATCTTCAAGTTCCTGATACTTAACGTGAAGATTTTTTATGTCTTCAATTAAGGATTCAGATCGAGTCATTTCAGCACCCAACAGATCATCGCTTCTGTCTAACAGTTTTTGAATATGTTCCATAGCTTTCTGTTGTTCAGTTGCAATTTTAGCAAGTGTTTTGTAGCTGGGTTTTGAATCACAGTCAGAGTCATCGTCACTAGATGTTTGATAGCGAGTAGTGCGTGTGTTTACCTTGGCACCACGTGCCATGAAGCAGTAGGTAGGAGTGGAGTCGTTATTGTCATTTGTGTCGGTGTTGGTGATGCAGTCATTGTCTTCAGTGTTGAAGATGGACTTGGCGACGTATGCTGTACCCAGACTCGCAATGCCAGAATCAGACTCCTCCTCAGACTCCACCTCTGCGTCCTTAGATGCGGACGCCTCCTCTGAATCCATCTCCTTGCCAACAAACGCACGTGCCTTGCCAGATGAGCTCTTCTTGTGTGATGAAGACTTTGAGGAAGACTTGGAAGAAGACTTTGAGTATTTCTTCTTCTTCTTGTCGTCAGAATCATATTCCTTGCTCTTCTTCTTCCTTCTGTTCTCATTGTCCCACTGTGGACACTCAGAGATGAAGTGTCCAGTTTTCTTGCACTTGTGACATGTTTTCTTCTTGTAGTCATGAGCAGAAGCTTCATCATTCCTTGAGCTTGATCGTGAAGATTTTCTGAAGCCTTTCTTCTTGGTGAATTTTTGGAACTTCTTCACTAGCATTGCAAGTTCTCTTCCAATGTCTTCAGGATCATCAGAACTGCAGTCGGATTCTTCTTCAGATGAGGAAACAGCTTTTGCCTTCAAGGCACGAGTTCGCCCATAGTTTGGACCGTAGATATCTCTTTTCTCAGAAAGCTGAAACTCATGTGTGTTGAGCCTCTCAAGTATGTCAGACTGATCGAGTGTCTTGAAATCAGGACGTTCTTGAATCATCAGGGCCAGGATGTCAAACGAGCTATCAAGTGATCTCAGCAGCGTCTTGACGATTTCATGTTTGGTGATCTCAGTGGTGCCGAGGGCTTGAAGCTCATTTGTGATGTCAGTGAGCCGGTCAAATGTGTGCTGGACATTCTCATTGTCATTTCTCTTGAAGCGGTTGAAGAGGTTGCGAAGGACACTGATTCTTTGATCTCTCTGGGTTGAGACGCCTTCATTGACCTTGGAGAGCCAGTCCCAGACCAGCTTGGATGTCTTCAAGGCACTCACATGGCCATACTGTCCTTTTGTCAGATGGCCACAGATGATATTTTTGGCGGTAGAGTCCAGTTGAGTGAACTTCTTGACATCAGCAGTAGTGACACCTTCTCCAGCCTTGGGAACGCCGTTCTCGACGACATACCATAGATCGACGTCAATGGCTTCAAGATGCATGCGCATCTTATTCTTCCAGTAGGGATATTCAGTTCCATCGAAGACGGGGCACGCAGCGGAGACTTTGATTATCCCTGCAGTCGACATAGCTAAAACTCCAGGTGGTTAAACCAAATCACACAGAACAAGGGAGCACCTTGCTCTGATACCAATTGAAAGTGCGTTATATCGACTAGAGGGGGGTGAATAGGCGATTTTTATGGAAGTCTTCAAAACATGAGAGTTATGAAGACAAACAGTGAAGATTATGCCTATTACTATGCAGCGGAAGTTAGATTACACTAGGCCAGCCATGGTCATGTATTCAATAGAGTGAAAGCACAATGACAAACAGCTTCAGTGTAATAAGGATCAGGTAGGAAGAAGTTATGAAGCCAAAAAGTTCATACATTCACGTTGTGAAGACAAAAGATAAAGCAAGCAAGCAATGGCTTCACAATGTGTAACGGTAAGAAAAAGAAGTGAAGATGAAACCAGTGACTCATTGAAGACAATGATATGTTGGACCAGTTCCAGTTGCTGTGACAACTGTACGTCTGGTTGGAGCAGCTAGGTATTTAAACCTTAGGACACACAGTCCCGGACACCCAGTCCTGAACACACAGTTCAGGACACCAAGTCCTCACCGTATTCTCCTTGAGCTAAGGTCACTTAGTCCTCGCCCAATCACTCTGGTAAGTCTTCAAGGTAGACTCCCAAACCTTCACAAACTTCGTTCACTGGCAATCCACAATGTCTCTTGGATGCTCTGAACGTGACGCCTAACCGTCTGGAGGATTCACAGTCCTCAAGTGTAATAAGTCTTCAGATCACACAGACAAGAAGACTTAGGTGATGCCCAATTTGCTCTGGCTCTAGGTGGTTAGGGCTTTTCTCCTCACTAGAAATTCTCTCAAAGGCTTCGAGGTGGGTTGCTCTCAAACGACAAAAGCCGTGCACTGAAATCTGAGCAGCCAACCGTTTATGGTTGTGGGGGTGGGCTATTTATACCCACTTGGCAACCCGACCTGATTTGTCCGAAATGACCCTGGGTCACTAAGGAACTGACACGTGTCTCAATGGACAGATTTCAAACTCTCATGGCAACTTTGCTTGGGCTACAAGCAAAGTTGACTTGTCCGGCTCTGGACAAGATTCGCTCGAAGACATAGGTTTTTGATTTAGGCATCACTTCATTCATTCTGACTGGTTGTCCTGGACCCCACTTAACAGTACGGTGGTTCCTATGACTCAACACAAAAGAAGAAGAACTACGAAAGATCTAGGTCTTCGAGCTCCATAGGCTTCATAACGTGTCTTCTTCTGTCATAGTCTTCAATGTGAATATCTTCATAAACCACCTTTGTCTTCAATGTCTTCATACATTTTTAGGGGTCATCTCTGGTAGTAAAACCGAATCAATGAGGGACTTCTACCTGTGTTTTCCTGCAATTCTCACAAACACATTAGTCCCTCAACTAGGTTTGTCGTTAATACTCCAAAACCAACTAGGGGTGGCACTAGATGCACTTACAGTTATATATGAAAAATGCTTGGAATCTTGTCTAGTTTCATAATACCCAACTTTCAACCATGGTTGAAATGTTTAACTTGCTGTTTGCATCAATTTTCTCATAGGCCATGTTAAAATGATTTAATTCATAACTAAATAACCGTAACTTGGATTTTAATAAACTTTATATGTAAATGGGGTAGAATTTTTCCTAGTTTAACATGGTGGCTTTACTTTGCATGTTTAATAACTCTAAAATTGTGTTTAGGGCAGAACAGTACCATAACCAAAATATGCACATGAGGAGTTTCCATACTTGTTGTTTGTTGTTTCTGGCCTCATTTAAACTTGACTAGATAGGTAGTTTTCTTTGCTTCACCCTCTTGCCATGTTTAACAACATTTAATATTGTTGGGTACATAAACAAGATTGAACTTAATAAGTCACGTGGTGTTTCGTCAATATGCAACGGAGTTACATATTGAGCTCCACTTAATTTGTAGGATTGCTTGTGCACTTTGCCATGCCATGTATCTTTAAATCGGACATGCATCATATTTGGTTGTGCATCATGTCATGCTTATGCGGTGGTTGTTTACTATGGTGTTTGCTTCTTTCCGGTATTGCTTCTTTGGGTTGGTTCCGATAACGTCGCGTTCGTGAGGATCCGTTCGACTATGTCCGGTTGTCTTCTTCATGGACTCGTTCTTCTTCCTTGTGGGATTTCAGGCAAGATGATCATACCCTCGAAATCACTTCTATCTTTGCTTGCTAGATGATCGCTCTTTTGCTATGCCTATGCTGCGATACCTACCACTTGCTTATCATGCCTCCTATATTGTTGAACCAAGCCTCTAACCCACCTTGTCCTAGCAAACCGTTGTTTGGCTATGTTACCTCTTTGCTCAGCCCCTCTTATAGCGTTGTTAGTTGCAGGTGAAGATTGAAGTTTGTTCCTTGTTGGAACATGGAGATGTTGTTCCTTGTTGGAACATGGTTACTTGTTGGGATATCACGATATATCTTATTTAATTAATGCATCTATATACTTGGTAAAGGGTGGAAGGCTCGGCCTTATGCCTGGTGTTTTGTTCCACTCTTGCCGCCCTAGTTTCCGTCATATCGGTATTATGTTCCCGGATTTTGCGTTCCTTACGCGGTTGGGCTATTATGGGAACCCCTTGACAGTTCGCGTTGGATAAAACTCCTCCAGCAATGCCCAACATTGGTTTTACCATTCGCCACCTAGCCTCTTTTTCCCTTGGGTTTTGCGGACTCAAGGGTCATATTTATTTTAACCCCCCCGGGCCAGTGCTCCTCTGAGTGTTGGTCCAAACTAGAGCCCTGTGCAGCGCCCCCTCAGGGAAACTCGAGGTTTGGTTTTAGTTGTATGGAGCGCTCATCTGAGTGTGCCCTGAGAATGAGATATGTGTAGCTCCTATCGGGATTTGTCGGCACATTCGGGCGGTGTTGCTGGACTTGTTTTATCATTGTCGAAGTTGTCTTGTAGAACCGAGATAACGAGTCTGGTCGGAGTGTCTCGGGAGAAGGTATATCCTTCGTTGACCATGAGAGCTTGTGATGGGCTAAGTTGGGACACCCCTGCAGGGATTTGAACTTTTGAAAGCCGTGTCCGCGGTTATGGGCAGATGGGAATTTGTTAATGTCCGGTTGTAGAAAACCTGAAGTTGACCTTAATTAAAATACATCAACCGCGTGTGTAACTGTGATGGTCTCTTTCCGGCGGAGTCCGGGAAGTGAACACGGTGTTGGAGTTATGTTTGACGTAGGTTGTTCTAGGATCACTTCTTGATCATAGTTTCTCGATCGTGCTTTGCCTTCTCTTCTCGCTCTCATTTGCGTATGTTAGCCACCATATATGCTAGTCGCTTGCTGCAGCTCCACCTCATCCTTTTACCTTACCCATAAGCTTAAATAGTCTTGATCACGAGGGTGCGATATTGCTGAGTCCCCGTGGCTCACAGATACTTCCAAAACCAGCTTGCAGGTGCCGATGAGTCCGTGCAGATGACGCAACCAAGCTCAGGAGGAGCTCGACGAAGATCTTGTCCTTTATGTTGTTTCATTCTAGTTGATCAGTAGGGGAGCCCAGTTGGGGTCGACCGGGATATGTGTAGCTTTTGAGGTAGTCTTCTTCCATTTTGGTTCCGTAGCCGGACCTTGATTGTATTTGAATGATGTAATGCTTTAGTCATGTATTGTGTGAAGTGGCGATTGTAAGCCAACTATGTAACTCTGTCCCTTATGTATTACATGGGTTGTGTGAAGATTACCTCACTTGCGACATTGCTTTCAATGCGGTTATGCCTCTAAGTCGTGCTTCGACACGTGGGAGATATAGCCGCATCGAGGGCGTTACATAAGAGCCACTTCAACAATTTAATTATGGTCTTCTCCTACTGACCCCCAAAGAAAAGAAAATAAATAAAACTATTTACACGGGAAAGCTCCCAACAAGCGAAAGAAGAACGGGAAATATTTTGGGGTTTTCTTTTTAATTATTACTACTACAGCAGAAAAATAAACTACTACTAATTTTTTTTCGTTTTTCTTAAGGTTTAACAAACACACAAGAAGAAAGCAGGAAAAAGAAAATAAACTAGCATGGATATTACAATGAAAAAGTATGAGCACCGACATCTAGCAATGAGTGTGTGTGAACATAAATGTAATGTCGGTGAGAAATACGTACTCCCCCAAGCTTAGGCTTTTGGCCTAAGTTGGTCTATAGCCACGGCTGGCCTGGCTGATATCCATAATAATAGTTGTTGGGGTCGTACTGCGACGAAGAATAGTTGGGATCATACTGATGTGCAGCGGTTATCGCCTGCTGAGCTGCAGCGTGGAGTCGAGCTGCCTCCGCTCTCCTCTCATACTCTTCTGCCTCCTCTCTGGTAATAACATATCTTCTTTTTGTCTGTGAATCAAAGAAGTCAGGAGCAGGGAGAGTAATACGGAAAACACGCCGTTTATCAAAAATTAAACGATATAAGAGAGGTGATTCAGGCCTCTCGACAAACTGGCGCGAAGCCATAGAGTCATAATCTAAATATGCAGGAGGCAACTCCGTATCACCCTCACGAATGTCTATCTCAAGAAAATGAGCTAAGCGGGTTGCATAAATTCCTCCAAAGAAATCTCCATTATGTCTATTACGATGCAACCTACGAACCTTTTCAAGGCTCTTTGGTTTCACTCGTTTGTCAAAGGAGCAACTTAGTTTTACATCTTCTCTTTCTCTTCTGTTTTTCCCTCCGGTGCCATTCTAGATCTCAGGACGAGATCCTCTCATAGTGGTGGAGTGATGTAACGCCCCGAGACCATTGTGCCAGGTGTCTTTCAGTTATTCGTTGTTGTTGCCTTGTCATTGCTTGTGTGTCATGCATTGAATATCATGTCATCATGTGCATTTCATTTGCATACATGTTCGTCTCATGCATCCGAGCATTTTCCCCGTTGTCCGTTTTGCATTCCGGCGCTCCTATGTCACCCGGTGTCCCTTTCTACCTCTTTTCGTGTGCGGGTACTAAACGTTTTCGGATTGGACCGATACTTGTCATGCGGCCTTGGTTTACTACCGGTAGACCGCCTGTCAAGTTTCGTGCCATTTGGACTTCGTTTGATACTCCAATGGTTAACCGAGGGACCGGAAAGGCCTCGTGTGTGTTGCACCCCAACACCTCTCCAAAGTGGCCCAAAACCCACCTAAACCCCCTCCATCATCTCAGTCATTCGATCACGATCGCGTGGCCGAAAACCGCACCTCATTTGGACTCCCCTAGCTCCCTCTACCTATATATATGTGGCTTCCCCCGAAATTTTCGCGGATGAAACCCTAGCTCCTCCTACCTCGCGCCACCGGACAAAATCTCCCTGCGCCGGACATGTCCATGCCGCCGCCTCCAGCCAACCGGAGCTCACCACCTCACCACTGCCGCCCTCTCTCTCCTCCCACCGCGCCAGGCCCGTCGGGCCCGGATCGGGCCCGCGGAGCCCATCCCGCCGCAGCCGCCTCCCTGGCCGCGCCCGCGCCGGCCCAGCCTCCCTCGCCGCCGCCATGCGCCGTCCTCGCCGCCGCCATGCGCGACCTCGCCGCCGAGCCGCATCACCGGAGCAACTCCGGCGAGCTCGCCTCCGCGTCGGAGCCCGCGCCCTGCCGCGACCACCGCGCCATCGGCGGCTGCGCCTCGCCCCCGCACAGATCAGGCCGGGATCTCTCCTCCAGCGCCTCCCCGTCCTCTCCGGCCGCCATCCTCTCCTCCTCCGGCGAAGTTCTGGCCAGATCCGCTGCCATCCTCGATCCCCGCGTCACGTTGACTTTTTCCGCGGGGTGAGAATTCCACAAGTCCCAATATTATTTTGCATTTTCAATGCATCATAACTTCATCACCATTGCTCTGATTCGTGTGTGTAGCATATCAAAATGTTCGTCTCAACGAGTACATCATTTCATCTCATTGCATCATTTTCATTTGAGCTCATCTTGATGCCCGAAATGTTGTTGGAAGAGGGCTATGTGATGATTATGTCAGATCTGTTTCAGCTAATGGCCTTTTGTCATTTTGCCATGATTAATGTGTGCATGCTATGATCCTGAGCTCTACATGTGTTTTTTTGTATGCCATGCCATCTTTATAGGGGTGTATGCCATGTGTTTTTGTGATCTTTGTGGTGACTAGCACAAGCATGCAAAGTAGCTTACTCGATGATGCTGATTTCAGGGACTTAGAATTTCACTAAGTCCTTGTCCTGATTTTGTTGTTATGCCATATGTTGATGTTGTTTCCTAGTGATCTGTGCCTCTTTTGAGGATGATCAGTAAGGATGTTTTGTTAATATTGTGGTTCTCTATCCATCCATGTATTTGTTTGCATTTATGGAGCAACTTAGCTTGAGTCAATCGAGCTCTACGTTTGCTATAAAATGATACTGACAGATTGTTGACATGTTTAGCGATTTGGCCAAGCTTATTGCTATTGATCCGTGCATGCTATGTTGTTGTTCTTGCCATGTCTAGCTTCTATGCCATGTATTCTTGATGGGTTTATGCTTAGATTGTCATGCCATGCTTTGTACGGAGTGCATCGAGCTCGTAAACATGCCTACTTGTTAATTTGTTTTGCCATGCTCCAATTTTTCACTAAGTCTGAATCTGTTTATGTTTTTGCTATGTTCACATGCTTGCAATTGTATTTTCTGATCCCTTTTGGCTCATGGTCACTAAGGGACTTTTGTTATATGCTTAGAGTAGCTTCATGCCATGCCTTGCTTTGCCATGATATGTTCCTGTAGCATATAGTTATCATGCTCTAAACATTGTTTCCTGATGATAAATTCCTGACATGCTGTTAATTTCACTAAATCTGTAACCTGTTATCGTTTGCACTTTTGCCATGCTTGTTTGAACCTGTTATTGAGTGAATTAGCCATAGATCAGTGTTAATATTTTGTCAAGCATCATGAGTGGATCCCTACCATGCATTTTGTTGCCATGTTTGAGTGCAATAGCTTATTTATCTTGATGCATTTAGTAGGCCACTTGTTGTTTATCGCGGACCGGTGCCATATTTGTTTTGCTTGCCATTTCCAAACCGTGCATCCGATTTCGGTGATCTTTATATCGATTTCAACCGAAATCACCTCACCTTTCCAATGGCACTATTGGATTTCCAAGTTGAGGCCAGGTTCAATCATTCCTTTCCAAATCATGCATATGCACCGCATACCGCATCCCGCATATCATGCCATGTTCATGTGTTGGTTGTTTACTATGTTGTGTGCTTCTTTCCGGTGTTGCTTCTTCGGGTTGGTTCCGATAACGTTGCGTTTGTGAGGACCCGTTCGACTACGTCCGTTTGTCTTCTTCATGGACTCGTTCTTCTTCCTTGCGGGATCTCAGGCAAGATGACCATACCCTTGAAATCACTTCTATCTTTGCTTGCTAGATGCTCGCTCTTTTGCTATGCCTATGTTGTGATACCTAGAACTTGCTTATCATGCCTCCCATATTGTTGAGCCAAGCCTTTAACCCACCTTGTCCTAGCAAACCGTTGTTTGGCTATGTTACCGCTTTGCTCAGCCCCTCTTATAGCGTTGTTAGTTGCAGGTGAAGATTGGAGTTTGTTCCTTGTTGGAACATGGATATTTTGTTGGGATATCACAATATATCTTATTTAATTAATGCATCTATATACTTGGTAAAGGGTGGAAGGCTTGGCCTTATGCCTGGTGTTTTGTTCCACTCTTGCCGCCCTAATTTCCGTCATATTGGTGTTATGTTCCCGGATTTTGCGTTCCTTACACGGTTGGGTTATAATGGGAACCCCTTGACAGTTCTCCTTGAATAAAACTCCTCCAGCAATGCCCAACATTGGTTTTACCATTCGCCACCTAGCCTTTTCTTCCCTTGGGTTCTGCAGACTCAAGGGTCATGTTTATTTAAACCCCCCCCGGGCCAGTGCTCCTCTGAGTGTTGGTCCAAACTAGAGCCCTGTGCAGCGCCCCCTCGGGGAAACTCGAGGTTTGGTTTTAGTTGTATGAAGCGCTCATCTGAGTGTGCCCTAAGAACGAGATATGTGCAACTCCTATCAGGATTTGTCGGCACATTCGGGCGGTGTTGTGGACTTGTTTTACCATTGTCGAGGATGTCTTGTAACCGGGATGCCGATCCTGATCGGATTGTCTTGGGAGAAGGAATATCCTTCGTTGACCATGAGAGCTTGTGATGGGCTAAGTTGGGACACCCCTGCAGGGATTGAACTTTCGAAAGCCATGCCCGCGATTATGGGCAGATGGGAATTTGTTAATGTCCGGTTGTAGAAAACCTGAAGTTTATCTTAATTAAAATACATCAACCGCGTGTGTAACCGTGATGGTCTCTTTCCGGTGGAGTCTGGGAAGTGAACACGGTGTTGGAGTTATGCTTGACGTAGGTTGTTCTAGGATCACTTCTTGATCATAGTTCATCGATCGTGCTTTGCCTTCTCTTCTCGCTCTCATTTGCGTATGTTAGCCACCAAATATGCTAGTCGCTTGCTGCAGCTCCACCTCATACCTTTTACCCTTCCTATAAGCTTAAATAGTCTTGATCGCGAGGGTGTGAGATTGCTAAGTCGCCGTGACTCATAGATACTTCCAAAACCAGTTTGCAGGTGCCGATGTTACCGAGCAGGTGACACTATCAAGCTCAAGGAGGATCTCGATGAAGATCTTGTCCTTTGTGTTGTTCCGTGTCCAGTTAATCAGTAGTTGAGCCCAGTTGGGACGATCGGGGATCTGTGTAGCATTTGGGGTAGTCTTCTTTTGATTTGGTTCCTTAGTCAGACCTTGATTGTATCTGGTTGATGTAATGCTTTATTCATGTATTGTGTGAAGTGGCGATTGTAAGCCAACTATGTATCTCTTTCCCTTATGTATTACATGGGTTGTGTGAAGATTACCTCACTTGCGACAATGCTTTCAATGCGGTTATGCCTCTAAGTCGTGCTTCGACACGTGGGAGATATAGCCGCATTGAGGGCGTTACAATTAGTCCTTGTAGTTGATGCTAGTTGGTTTAATTGGTGGAAGATCATATGTTCAGATCCTTTATGCATACTATTACCCCTCTGATTATGAACATGAATATGCTTTTTGAGTAGTTACTTTTGTTCCTGAGGACAAGGGAGAAGTCTTGCTATTAGTTGAACATAAGTAATCATAAGGTTTTTGATTCATACTTTTGCATTGTGAATAGATCGTCACTTGAACATAAGTAATCATATGACAATATCTATGTATGTTGCTGTTATGAGAATAATCATGATGCCCTCATGTCCGTACTTTATTTTTATCGATGCCTCTACCTCTAAACATGGGGACATATTTATTGTTATCGGCTTTTGCTTGAGGACAAGTGAGGTCTAAGCTTGGGGGAGTTGATACGTCCATTTTGCATCATGCTTTTATATTGATATTTATTGCATTATGGGCTGTTATTTCACATTATGTCACAATACTTATGGCTATTCTCTCTAATTTTACAAGGTTTACATAAGGAGGGAGAATGCCAGCAGCTGGAATTCTGGGCTGGAAAAGGAGCAATTATTAGAGACCTATTCTGTACAACTCCAAAAGTCCTGAAACTCCATGGAATACCTTATAATAAATAATGAAAAATCCTCGCCAAAGATGAAGACCAGGGGGCCCACACCCTTCTCACGAGGGTGGGGGCGCCCCCCCTAGGGCGCGCCCCCTACCTCGTGGGCCCCCTCGTGGCTCTCCAATGACCATCTTCTCCTATATGAAGTCTTTCGTCAAGAAAAAAATAGGAAGCAACCTTTCGGGACGAAACTCCGCCGCCACGAGGTGGAATCTTGGCGGGTCCAATCTAAAGCTCCGGCAGAGCCGTTCTGCCGGGGAAACTTCCCTCCCGGAGGGGGAAATCATCGCCATCGTCATCACCAATGCTCCTCTCATCAGGAGAGGGCAATCTCCATCAGCATCTCCATCAGCACCATCTCATCTCAAAACCCTAGTTCATCTCTTGTATCCAATTCTTGTCTCCAAGTCCAGGATTGGTGCTAGTAGGTTGCTAGTACTGTTAATTACTCATTGTAGTTGATGCTAGTTGGTTTAATTGGTGGAAGATCATATGTTCAGATCATTTATGCATATTATTACCCCTCTGATTATGAACATGAATATGCTTTGTGAGTAGTTACGTTTGTTCCTGAGGACAAGGGAGAAGTCTTGCTATTAGTAGTCATGCGAATTTGGTATTCGTTCGATATTTTGATGAGATGTATGTTGTCTAGCCTCTAGTGGTGTTATGTGAACGTTGACTACATAACACTTCACCATTATTTGGGCCTAGAGGAAGGCACTGGGAAGTAATAAGTAGATGATGGGTTGCTAGAGTGACAGAAGCTTAAACCCTAGTTTATGTGTTGCTTCGTAAGGGGCTGATTTGGATCCATATGTTTCATGCTATGGTTAGGTTTACCTTAATAATTTTGTTGTAGTTGCGGATGCTTGCAATAGAGGTTAATCATAAGTGGGATGCTTGTTCAAGTAAGAACACCACCCAAGCATCGGTCCACCCACATGTCAAATTATCAAAGTACCGAACGCGAATCATATGAACGTGATGAAAACTAGCTTGACAATATTCCCATGTGTCCTCGGGAGCGCTTTTCCTTATATAAGAGTTTGTACAGGCTTGTCCTTTGCTACAAAAAGGATTGGGCCACCTTGCTGCACTTTATTTACTTTTGTTACTTGTTGCTCGTTACGAATTATCTTATCACAAAACTATCTGTTACCACTTATTTCGGTACTTGCAGAGAATACCTTGTTGAAAACCGCTTATCATTTCCTTCTGCTCCTCGTTGGGTTCGACACTCCTACTTATCGAAAGGAATACGATAGATCCCCTATACTTGTGGGTCATCAAGACTCTTTTCTGGCGCCGTTGCCGGGGAGTGAAGCGCCTTTGGTAGGTGGAATTTGGTAAGGAAAAATTTATATAGTGTGCTGAAATTTACTGTCACTTGTTACTATGGAAAGTAATCCTGTGAGGGGCTTGTACGGGGTATCTTCACCCCGACCAGTAGAGAAAAGAGTTGCTCCTCAACCTACTGAACCTATTGAAAATGAATATGAAAATGAAATTCCTTATGAGTATCCTTCGGGTATGATAGAAAAACTGCTAGCTAATCCTTTTACAGGAGATGGAACAAAGCATCCTGATGAACACCTAATATATGTGGATGAAGTTTGTGGATTATTTAAGCTTGCAGGTATACCCGATGATGTTGCTAAGAAGAAGGTCTTCCCTTTATCTTTGAAGGGAGACACATTGGTATGGTATAGGCTATGTGATGATACGAGATCATGGAACTATAGAAGATTGAAATTGGAATTTCATCAAAAGTATTACCCTATGCATCTTGTTCATCGTGATCGCAATTATATATATAATTTTCGGCCTCGCGAAGGAGAAAGCATCGCTCAAGCTTGGGGGAGGCTTAAATCAATGTTATATTCATGCCCCAATCATGAGCTTTCAAGAGAAACAATTCTTCAAAAAAATTATGCTCGGGTTTCTGAAAATAATCGCACCATGCTTGATACTTATTGTGATGGCTCTTTTATGATGAAGACTATTGGATTTAGATGGGATTTATTGGATAGAATTAAATGCAACTCTGAAGATTGGGACCTCGACAATGGTAAGGAGTCAGGTATGACACCTAAGTTTGGTTGTGTTAAATCTTTTATGGATACCGATATTTTCCGTAAGTTTAGCACTAAATATGGACTTGATTCTGAGATAGTAGCTTCTTTCTGTGAATGTTTTGCTACTTATGTTGATCTCCCTAAGGAAAAGTGGTTTAAATATCATCCTCCCATAGAAGTAAAAGTAGCTGCACCTATTAAAGTTGAAGAAGAGACTGTCACTTATAATGATCCTATTGTTCCTACTTGTTATGTTGAGAAACCACCTTTTTCCCTGTTAGGATAAAGGATCATGCTAAAGCTTCAACTATGGTTCGTAAAAGCAATATTAAAACATATACACCTCCTGAGAAAGTTAAAGTTGAACCTAATATTGCTATTGTTAAAGATCTCTTGTTTGATAATATAGATGGGCATGTTATTTATTTCTATGATGAAACTGCTAGAATTGCTAAACCCCGTGATACAGATAAACCTAGACATGTGGTAGGTATGACTGTTATTTCTGTTAAAATAGGAGATCATTGTAATCATGGCTTATGTGATATGGGTGCTAGTGCTAGTGCAATACCTATTGACTTATACAACGAAATTATGCATGACATTGCACCCGCTGAGTTAGAAGATATTGATGTCACAATTAAACTTGCCAATAGAGATACTATTTCACCAATGGGAATTGTTAGAGATGTTGAAGTCTTGTGTGGGAAAACTAAATATCCTGCTGATTTTCTTGTTCTTGGTTCCCCACAAAATAGCTTTTGTCCCGTTATATTTGGCAGGCCCTTCTTAAATACTGTTAATGCTACCATATATTGCACTAGGGATGTTGTTACTGTTGGCTTGCATGATATGACTCATGAGTTTAATTTCTCTAAATTTAGTAAACAACACCATGAAGAAGAATTGCCTAGTACGGATGAAATTATTGGTCTTGCTTCTATTGCCGTACCTCCTAATGATACTTTAGAACAATATTTGCTGGACCATGAGAATGATATGTTTATGAATGAAAGAAGGGAAATAGATGAAGTATTCTTTAAACAGGAACCTATGTTGAAACACAATTTGCCTGTTGAAATCCTAGGGGATCCCCCTCCACCTAAGGGCGATCCCGTGTTTGAGCTTAAACCATTGCCTGATAATCTTAAATATGCTTATCTTGATGAAAACAAGATATATCCTGTTATTATTAGTGCTAACCTTTCAGAGCATGAAGAAGAAAGATTGTTGAAAACTCTGAAGAAGCACCATGCGGCTATTGGATATACTCTTGATGATCTTAAGGGCATTAGTCCCACTCTATGTCAACATAAAATAAATTTGGAGGCGGACGCCAAACCAGTTCGTGATCCTCAATGACGTCTGAATCCTAAAATGAAAGAAGTGGTAAGAAAAGAAATACTCAAGCTTCTGGAGGCAGGTATAATCTATCCCATTGCTGATAGTCAGCGGGTAAGTCCTGTTCATTGTGTCCCTAAGAAGGGAGGTATTACTGTTGTTCCTAATGATAAAGATGAATTGATTCCACAAAGAATTATTACGGGTTATAGGATGGTAATTGATTTCCGCAAATTAAATAAGGCTACTAAGAAAGATCATTACCCCTTACCTTTTATCGATCAAATGCTAGAAAGATTATGCAAACATACACATTACTGCTTTCTAGATGGTTATTCTGGTTTCTCTCAAATACCTGTGTCGGCTAAAGATCAATCAAAGACTACTTTTACATGCCCTTTTGGTACTTTTTCTTATAGACGTATGCCTTTTGGTTTATGTAATGCACCTGCTACCTTTCAAAGATGCATGATGACTATATTCTCTGACTTTTGTGAAAAGATTTGTGAGGTTTTCATGGATGACTTTTCCGTCTATGGATCTTCTTTTGATGATTGCTTGAGCAATCTTGATCGAGTTTTGCAGAGATGTGAAGAAACTAATCTTGTCTTGAATTGGGAAAAGTGCCACTTTATGGTTAATAAAGGTACTGTCTTGGGGCATAAAGTTTCTGAAAGAGGTATTGAAGTTGATAAAGCCAAGGTTGATGCTATTGAAAAGATGCCATGTCCCAAGGACATCAAAGGTATAAGAAGTTTCCTTGGTCATGCCGGTTTTTATAGGAGGTTCATTAAGGACTTCTCAAAAATTTCTTGGCCTCTGACTAATTTATTACAAAAAGATATGCCATTTGTCTTTGATGATGATTGTGTAGAAGCATTTGAAATACTTAAGAAAGCATTAGTCTCTGCACCTATTGTTCAGCCACCTGATTGTAATTTACCCTTTGAAATTATGTGTGATGCTAGTGATTATGTTGTAGGTGATGTGCTAGGGCAAAGAGTTGATAAGAAATTAAATGTTATCCATTATGCTAGTAAGACTCTAGACAATGCTCAAAGAAATTATGCTACTACTGAAAAAGAACTTTTAGCAGTTGTATTTGCTTGTGATAAGTTCAGACCTTATATTGTTGATTCTAAAGTGACTATCCACACCGATCATGCTGCTATTAAATATCTTATGGATAAGAAAGATGCTGAACCTAGACTTATTAGATGGGTTCTCTTGCTACAAGAATTTGATTTGCATATTGTTGATAGAAAAGGAGCCGAGAACCCCGTTGCAGACAACTTATCTAGGTTAGAGAATGTTCTTGATGACCCACTACCTATTGATGATAGCTTTCCTGATGAACAACTAAATGTCATAAGTACTTCTCGTAGTACTCCTTGGTATGCTGATTATGCTAATTACATAGTTGCTAAATTTATACCACCTAGCTTCATATACCAACAAAAGAAAAAGTTCTTCTATGATTTGAGACATTACTTTTGGGATGACCCACATCTTTATAAAGAAGGAGTAGATGGTGTTATTAGACGTTGTGTACCTGAGCATGAATAGGAACAGATCCTACGCAAGTGCCACTCCGAAACTTATGGAGGACACCATGCGGTAGATAGAACTGCACATAAGGTATTGCAATCCGGTTTTTATTGGCCTACTCTCTTCAAGGATGCCCGTAAGTTTGTCCTATCTTGTGATGAATGTCAAAGAATTAGTAATATTAGTAGACGTCAAGAAATTCCTATGAATTATTCACTTGTTATTGAACCATTTGATGTTTGGGGCTTTGATTATATGGGACCTTTTCCTGCCTCTAATGGATATACACATATTTTAGTTGTTGTTGATTATGTTACTAAGTGCGTAGAAGCTATTATAACTAGTAGTGCTGATCATAACACTTCTATTAAAATGCTTAAAGAAGTTATTTTTCCTAGGTTTGGAGTCCCTAGATATTTAATCGCTGATGGTGGTTCACATTTTATTCATGGTGCTTTCCGTAAAATGCTTGCTAAATATGACGTCAATCATAGAATTGCATCTCCGTATCACCCACAGTCTAGTGGTCAAGTAGAATTGAGTAATAGAGAACTCAAATTAGTTTTGCAAAAGACTGTCAATAGGTCTAGAAAGAATTGGTCCAAGAAACTTGATGATGCATTATGGGCCTATAGAACTGCATATAAAAATCCTATGGGTATGTCTCCGTATAAAATGGTCTATGGAAAAGCATGTCACTTACCTCTCGAACTAGAACACAAGGCTTATTGGGCTATTAAAGAACTAAATTATGATTTTAAACTTGCCGGTGAGAAGAGGTTATTTGATATTAACTCACTTGATGAGTGGAGAACCCAAGCTTATGAAAATGCCAAGTTGTTTAAAGAAAAGGTTAAAAGATGGCATGACAAAAGGATACAAAAGCATGAGTTTAATGTAGGTGATTATGTATTGCTATACAACTCTCATTTAAGATTTTTTGCAGGTAAACTTCTCTCTAAATGGGAAGGGCCCTATGTTATCGAGGAGGTCTATCGCTCTGGTGCCATAAAAATCAACAACTTCGAAGGCACAAATCCGAAGCTGGTAAACGGTCAAAGAATCAAACATTACATCTCAGGTAATCCCATAAATGTTGAAACCAATATTATTGAAACGGTAACCCAGGAGGAATACATAAGGGACACTTTCCAGAACGTTTCAGACTCCGAAAGGAATAGGTATGTGGTACGGTAAGTAAACCGACTCCAAAACAATTTTTAAGGCAATATTTCTCCGTTTTGGAATATTTAGAAAAATAGAAAATTAAGTAGCAGTCCGGGAAGGACATGAGGGCCCCACGAGGGTGGAGGGCGCGCCCTACCCCCTGGGCGCACCCCCCTACCTCGTGAGCACCTCGTGTGCCTTCCGGACTCCGTTTTCTTGCACGATACGTATTTTGGTCGGTAAAAATTCATTATATAATCTCCCGGGGGTTTTGACTCCCGTATCACGCAAATATCTTCTGTTTTTGTTTTGAGTTGTTGCTGCTGCATATTAGAGCAAGATGTCTTCTCAAGAGTCAGTCGGGGAGAGCCGGGTATCTAATCCGGCACCGGAACCAAGGGCAAACAGCGACCCTGACCACTTTGGGCCAGCAACGGAGGAAGATATGGAGGCTGACCTAATGAGGGTAGATGCCATGGAGGATCAAGAAGTCACCTCTCGCTTCCGGGCTGGGCTCACGATGGGGGAACTATAGAGCTCAGCTATTCGAAACACGGTTATCCCTTCCAATGTTAGATTTCTTTATTATGAAAGTATGAAGAGGAGTGTCGGTGTCAAAACCGGCGGATCTCGGGTAGGGGGTCCCAAACTGTGCGTCTAAGGCGGATGGTAACAGGAGGCAGGGGACACGATGTTTTACCCAAGTTCGGCCCTCTTGATGGAGGTAAAACCCTACGTCCTGCTTGATTATTCTTGATAATATGAGTAGTACAAGAGTTTATCTACCACGAGATCAGAGAGGCTAAACCCTAGAAGCTAGCCTATGGTATGATTGTATGTTGTCCTACGGACTAAAACCCTCTGGTTTATATAGACACCGGAGGGGGCTAGGGTTACATAGAGTCGGTTACAAGGAAGGAGATCTACATATCCGTATTGCCAAGCTTGCCTTCCACGCCAAGGAGAGTCCCATCCAGACATGAGACGAAGTCTTCAATCTTGTATTTTCATAGTCCAACAGTCCGGCCAAAGGATATAATCCAGCTGTCCGGATACCCCCTAATCCAGGACTCCCTCAAGGAGTGTCACTTGTTCTCCCGCAGCTATGAAACACCCTTGGGTGCAAGGAGCTTTAGCCGTCATAGGAAAGCTTCGTAAGGAAACAATGGACCTCAAGCAGCAAGTCAACAAGCTCGAGGAGGAGAATCGTATCCTGAGAGGAATCATCGCCAAGAATATTTCAACAACAATAAAGAAGGAGACATAATCACCTGGTATGGGCACTCCCCTTGGCAACTGCCAAGCTTGGGGGAGGTGCCCCGGTATCGTATCACAATCACAACTTTTATCTTTACCATTTTTCTTAGTTCGATCCTTTTGGTAATATTTTGATCTAGTAGAATAAAAGTTCTTAGTATGATCTAGTTTTGAGTTTTGCTTTATTATCCTTCTATGTAATCGAGTTCATGAGCTATATAATAAAGATTAGTGTTGAGTCAAGGGCTTGATTTTCTTGCTATGATCTTGGGTGAATAAAAGAATAGAAAAAAATAAGAAGAAACAAAAGTTCATATTGATCTTATTGATAGTAATGACTTCACATAGAAAGAGTGCAATGATTAAAAGTTGTTGGGAGTTGGCAGACATAGCTTTGGTCATCGTTGCAATTAATAGGAAGTAATAAGGAAAGAGAGGTTTCACATATAAATATACTATTGTTGACATCTTTTATGATTGGGAGCACTCATCAAAATACGACATGCTAAAGAGTTGATGTTGGACAAGGAAGACAACGTAATGGGTTATGTTTTCTTATATCTAAGATAAAGTATGTTGTCATGGATCATCCAACATGTTGAGCTTGCCTTTCCCCCTCTTGCTAGCCAAATTCTCAGCACCAAGTAGAGATACTACTTGTGCTTCCAAATATCCTTAAACTAGTATTGCCATGAGAGTCCACCATATCTACCTATGGATTGAATAAGATCCTTCAAGTAAGTTGTCATCGGTGCAAGCAATAAAAATTGCTCTAAATATGTATGATTAGTGTGGGAGAACTAAGCTTTATACGATCTTGTGATGTGGAAGTAATAAAAGCGACGGACTACATAATAAAGGTTCATATCACAATGGGCAATATAAAGTGACGTTCTTTCTGTTGGAAATATGCCCTAGAGGCAATAATAAATTGGTTATTATTATATTTCCTTGTTCGTGATAATTGTCTTTATTCATGCTATAATTGTATTATCCGGAAATCATAATACACGTGTGAATACATAGACCATAATATGTCCCTAGTAAGCCTCTAGTTGACTAGCTCGTTGATCAATAGATGGTTACGGTTTCCTGACCATGGACATTGGATGTCGTTGATAACGGGATCACATCATTAGGAGAATCATGTGATGGACAAGACCCAATCCTAAGCATAGCACTAGATCGTGTAGTTCATATGCTATAGCTTTTCTAATGTCAAGTATCATTTCCTTAGACCATGAGATTGTGCAACTCCCGGATACCGTAGGAATGCTTTGGGTGTATCAAACGTCACAACGTAACTGGGTGACTATAAAGGTGCATTACAGGTATCTCCGAAAGTGTCTGTTGGGTTGGCACGAATCGAGACTGGGATTTGTCACTCCGTGAAAGCGGAGAGGTATCTCTGGGCCCACTCGGTAGGACATCATCATATGCGCAATGTGACCAAGGAGTTGATCACGGGATGATGTGTTACGGAACGAGTAAAGAGACTTGCCGGTAACGAGATTGAACAAGGTATAGGGATACCGACGATCGAATCTCGGGCAAGTAACATACCGCTAGACAAAGGGAATTGTATACGGGATTGATTAAGTCCTTGACATCGTGGTTCATCCGATGAGATCATCATGGAACATGTGGGAGCCATCATGGGTATCCAGATCCCGCTGTTGGTTATTAACCGGAGAACGTCTCGGTCATGTCTGCATGTCTCCCGAACCCGTAGGGTCTACACACTTAAGGTTCGGTGACGCTAGGGTTGTAGAGATATTAGTATGCGGTAACCCGAATGTTGTTCGGAGTCCCGGATGAGATCCCGGACATCACGAGGAGTTCCGGAATGGTCCGGAGGTAAAGAATTATATATAGGAAGTGCTATTTCGGCCATCGGGACAAGTTTCGGGGTCACCGGTATTGTACCGGGACCACCGGAAGGGTCCCGGGGGTCCACCGGGTGGGTCCACCTGCCCCGGGGGGGCACATGGGCTGTAGGGGTTGTGCCTTGGCCTATATGGGCCAAGGGCACCAGCCCCAAGAGGCCCATGCGCCAAGAGATGGGAAAAAGGGGAGAGTCCTAAAAGGGGAAGGCACCTCCGAGGTGCCTTGGGGAGGATGGACTCCTCCCACCCTTGGCCGCACCCTTCCTTGGAGGAAGGGGCAAGGGCTGCGCCTCCCCCTCTCCCTTAGCCCTATATATAGTGGGGAAAAGGAGGAGCAAACCAACCTAAGGCCTGGCGCCTCCCTCTCCCTCCTGTGACACATCTTCCTCCTCCCGCAGCGCTTAGCGAAGCCCTTTTGGAATCCCGCTACTTCCACCACGCCGTCGTGCTGCTGGATCTCCATCAACCTCTCCCTCCTCCTTGCTGGATCAAGGCATGGGAGACGTCTCCCTTCCGTACGTGTGTTGAACGCGGAGGTGTTGTCCGTTCGGCACTAGGATCATCGGTGATTTGAATCACGACGAGTACGACTCCATCAACCCCGTTCACTTGAACGCTTCCGCTTAGCGATCTACAAGGGTATGTAGATGCACTCTCCTTCCCCTTGTTGCTAGTCTCTCCATAGATAGATCTTGGTGACACGTAGGAAAATTTTGAATTTCTGCTACGTTCCCCAACACTTTCACATTAAGGTTTTGTGCATCCAACCATAAAAGTGCATGGCAATCTCTGCTTCCCTCTACGAAGGGCCTATCTTTTATTATCCTCTACCTTATGCAAGTGTCTTGGTGATCTTCACCTCTCCCTTTTTCATTTTATCCTTTGGCAAGCCCAGTGTGTTGGAAAGATCCTGATAGATATATCTAATTGGATGTAGGGGCATGAGCTATTATTGTTGACATTACCCTTGAGGTAAAAGGTTGTGGGGCGAAACTATAAGCCCCTAGCTTTCTATGTGTCCGATTAAAACTCCGTAACCACAAGTATTGCGTGAGTGTTAGCAATTATGAAGGACTAGATGATAGTTGAATATGTGGACTTGCTTTTTAGCTCTGACATAGACTCTTTCTGATGTTATGATAAATTGCAATTGCTTCAATGACTGAGGTTATAGTTTGTTGGCTCTCAATAAGGTTTTTGATTCATACTTTTGCATTTTGAATAGATCATCACTTGAACATAAGTAATCATATGACAATATCTATGTATGTTGTTGTTATGAGAATAATCATGATGCCCTCATGTCTGTATTTTATTATTATCGACGCCTCTACCTCTAAACATGGGGACATATTTATTGTTATCGGCTTTCGCTTGAGGACAAGCGAGGTCTAAGCTTGGGGGAGTTGATACGTCCATTTTGCATCATGCTTTTATATCGATATTTATTGCATTGTGGGATGTTATTTCACATTATGTCACAATACTTATGGCTATTCTCTCTTATTTTACAAGGTTTACATCAGGAGGGAGAATGCCGGCAGCTGGAATTCTGGGCTGGAAAAGGAGCAAATATTAGAGACCTATTCCGCACAACTCCAAAAGTCCTAAAACTCCACGGAATACCTTATAATAAATAATGAAAAATCCTCGCCAAAGATGAAGACCAAGGGGCCCACACCCTTCTCATGAGGGTGGGCCCCCCCAGGGCGTGCCCCCCTACCTCGTGGGCCCCCTGGTGGCTCTCCGATGACCATCTTCTCCTGTATGAAGTCTTTCGTCGAGAAAAAAATAGAAAGCAACCTTTCGGGACGAAACTCCACCGCCACGAGGCGGAACCTTGGCGGATCCAATCTAGAGCTCCGGCAGAGCCGTTCTGCCGGGGAAACTTCCCTCTCGTAGGGGGAAATTATCGCCATCGTCATCACCAACGCTCCTCTCATCGGGAGAGGGCAATCTCCATCAACATCTTCATCAGCACCATCTCATCTCAAAACCCTAGTTCATCTCTTGTATCCAATTTGGCGGCGTTCTGGGAACGGGGGTCCCCAGACTTGTCTGCTAGTGGCCTGCGGCGTGGCTCAAGTGGGGGCCCAGCGCGGCCCATCTTCATCAGCTCAAGCTCAAGACCCTCACGAGGGGCCAAGCCTCGCGGGGCGGACGACAGGAAGCTTCCTCAGAGGCAGCCACATCAGGCAGGCTCGCGAGGAGGCGGAGAGATCAAGGCAGGGGTACCTCATGAGGAGCCCGTGATGCAAGCCATGACGATCGGGACCAGGCGGGCGCCAGCCTGCGCAGTGTCCTTGTTTCCCCTTTGGTGCAAAGGGTCAAGAACAGGCCAAGGAATCGGGCAAAGGTTGCCATTCCGGTGCAACGAGACCAAGACCAACAGAGCGGCAGGATGGAGGTCACCGTGGAGCCCAATACGGCGTCACCACCAGTGCTTTTGGCAGCCGAAGACCACCTTTGGTCAGGATAACTTGTACTAGATGTTCCCCTTCAAAATGGCCAATTGTTGGCGCCCTTCCCGCTCATTATTTTGGGAGAGGCCCAGGGCCTCTACAAATAGAGCTAGCCACCACAGGATATAGAGAGATCGGGCAGAAGGGAGAGAGAGACATCTAGAGAGAGAGATTGACACACCTAGACATCGAGAGATCTGATAGAGCCCTAGCAGAGAGAGAGAGAGGCGACTGAACTTACCCAAGCAGTTCATCGCACCAGCTCAAGAACACCTCTCGCGAGGCTGTTCTTCCCTTGTACTGTTCATCATCAGCCCCTAAGGCAATCCACCACACCACACACCGGAGTAGGGTATTACACCACAACGGTGGCCCGAACCAGTAGAAACCTCGTGTCCCTTGTGTTGTTCATTGTTTCCAGCTTAGATCACGCGAGGAGATTGGACGTAGATCGGTAGGGGAGAGATCTCCGCATGCACCCCAGTGTTCGAACCTCAAGGGTCTGCTGGAACCCGAAATCCGACATTTGGCGCGCCAAGTAGGGGTGCGCCGGAATCTTTCTTCCGCTGTTCGCGTGCGATCTTCTGCCGAGTCCATGGCTGACGCTCGTCGGGCTCGCACCGAGCGCCGGGCTACTCTCGCCACCTGCGTCGCCCAGACGGCGCCCATCGGCGGACGCCCTCGTCATTCCCCGTCGCTTGCCGCCAACGCCGCCACCGGCCCGGCGGGGAACGAGCAGCAGGCCTCATCCCAGCATCCTTCGGTACAGCGGGAGGGCCGCGCCGCCACACCGTCGCTGACTCCAGCCACTTCGTCGTCCCACGCCCGTCGCGCCCCCACGGACACTCACGCCGTGCTGCTCCTGGCAAGAGAGCTCCTGCACTACCGCCCTGCCGACGACCTTTACGAGGACTGGCTCGCCCGCATCACCGAGCTCGTTAGTGCCGCAGGGGGCTCCCCCTTGCTGTCCCTCTTGCTGCCTCGCCCACCATTCCACGCAGGAGGCGAGGATCAGGAGGTGCCTCCGCCACCTCCTCCCCAAGAAGGCGCCCTGGCCCAAGGCGCGCAGCCCCAGGGCGAGACCCTCCGCATCCGGCGCCTCCGCAGCAAAAAAGGAGCTGCCAAGAGATCCTTCGTCCCCAAGAAGGTGCTCGCGTGCTCCCAACGCCGGTGCGCCAAGATCGCGTCCCTGCACCTCCACGCCAAGACCCCGCACTGCTCCAAGCGGCGGCGCGCGGTAATCCCCAGGAACAAGCCCAACACCAACAAAAGGCACTGGTGGCCACAGCAGGTTGCCGTGCCCTCACCCCCGAGCTATGCGGCGTCGCATGGCCAGGCAAGTTCAAGCCTGACCTGCCCCCTCGCTACGATGGCATGGCGGACCCCGTGGAGTTCCTACAGCTCTACGAGCTATGCATTGAAGCTGCCAATGAAGACGAAAGGGTCATGGCGAACTGGTTTCCCATGGCGCTCAAGGACGGGGCCCGCACCTGGCTCCTGGCACAATCTTCTCCTGGGACGAGATGCGCACTCGCTTCATCGCCAACTTCCAGGGCACTCGTGACCGGCCCCCGGCCATGAGCGATCTGCGCCACATCAAGCAGCAGCAAGGGGAAACCCTGCAGAAATACATTCAGCGCTTCAACAACGCTCGCCACAAGATCCCCAAGGTGATTGAAGAAGCCATCATCTCGGCCTTCTCCGATGGCGTACGCGACATTAAGATGAAGGAGGAGCTAGCAATCCATGAAGACATGTGCACATCCCTGGAGCAGTTCAACTTGGCAACCAAGTGTGCCAGGGCTGAGGAAGGGCGCCTTTCCCTCCTCGAACTCCCGGCTGCCGACCCAGAAGAGAAGAAGCCCAAGGCCAAGGACGTAAAGCGCAAGGGGGCTGCCGTACTTGCAGCGGAACCGGAAACCAAGCGAGGCAGGGATCAGCCTGAATCATCCAAGGGCAGCCGGTACTGCGTGTACCACGACCTCCACACCCACAACACCAACGAATGTCAAGAGCTCAGGGCCGTGAGAGATGGACGTGTCGGCCGACACCCCGAGCGCAACTACAGGGGCTATGGCCGAGGAGGAGGAAGAGGTGGCGGACGATGGGAAGACCATGGCCCTCGCCAAGGGTGGCGTGACCGACCTCGCGAGGATCGCTGGCAGGACCAGCCTCACGAGGGAGGCTGGAGAGATCAGCCTCGTGAGGATCGCCCGCACGGCAACGCAAGCCTTCCTCCTCTGCCACCGCCGCCAAGGAGGAACGAAGGCCAGCATCAAGACGAGGAGGCTGGGGGCTTCCAGGAGCCGCGCGCAATCGCTTGCATCTTGGGTGGAGCGCAGGCCCCCAGCCTCACAGCACATCTTCAAGTAGTTTGCTCGCGAGGTGAATGCAGTCCTCCCCAAGCTCGAGGCCACGCGCCCTCTCAGGTGGTCTGCGTGCGCTATCATGTTCAGCTCAGCGGATCAGCTCAAGTGTGCAGCAACGGCCGGAGTCCTCCCGATGCTTTGCTCCCCAGTCATCAGCAACGTGCAGGTCACCAGGACCCTCATTGGCGGTGGAGCAGGACTAAACGTCCTGTCCGTCGAGACGTTCGACAATCTCCAAGTGTCGTACGATCAGCTTTAGCCGACCAAGCCCTTCTCAGGAGTCACTGATGGTTCCACTGTTCCAATAGGGCAGGTTCGCCTTCCAGTCACCTTCGCGCATCACAACAACTACCACACCGAGCTCATCGACTTCGACGTCGCCCACATCCGTCTACCATACAACGCCATCCTCGGTTACCCAGCCCTGGCCAAGTTCATGGCAGTGACTCACCATGGATACAATGTCCTCAAGATGCCAGGAAACGGTGGAGTCATCACTGTACCCTGTGAAGAAAGGGACACAGTGTGTTCACTTGAGCGCGCATTCCAAGCCGCAGCAATCGAAGACCCGGACCACAAAAACCGAAGACTTCTCGAGGCGACCCTTAAGAAGAAGAAGCTTTCGCCTGGCCCAAGCCATAAGGAGGCAGGCGCCTCTGGAGGTGTTGCGTCAGGATCTGCGCCCAATCAGGGAGCGCCACCCTCCCTCGCATAGGAAGGCGCGCCCGGTGCCCTCCTCAGGCAGGGCTCGGGGGCTCTTTCTTGGAGAGCCACTGACTTTGCCAAGGTCGCGAGGGAGGCGCTCGGGCACCACTTGGAGGGGTGCTTCCAGGCAAGTTTCCCTCAGGAAGGTACGAGGCAAGGAAGACCAAACCCTCAGGAGTTCATCGCAAGAAACACCCAGGAGCTACAGGAGTCGAGAGTCATGCACGGTAGCCGCCGCTTGCCCACCATGGCCCCACATCCAGGCGAGGATGGTGGGTTGCGTGTCTGCATCGACGTGCCATGGCTCAACCGAGCCACGTCTCAGGAGTGCCTCTGGCCTTCGCGCGTGGGGCGTTGCGAGGGTCCACCTCACAGCTACGTTCGCATGCCTTTCGGCCTGCTGAACGCGGTCGCCGCTCATCAGCGCCTGCTGAGGAGCATTCTGGAGGCCCAGGAGGTCAGGCATCGTGCAGTCCTGGCGGAGATGGAGATGGCCCTCGGAGACCCACCTGCGCCCCCGGAGCCTCCCGAGGCTCCTGTGCCTGGGGGCTCATGAGGGTCGACGTCATCATCGCGCATCGCCCACTTCTTCAGCTTCACTCCATCTTCAACGGCACCAGGTGACATCTTTCTAAGTTCCGTTTTTAGCTGGGAGCGCCCGCAGGGCCGCATCATTCCCAGGTCGCGTGGGTCCGTCCCTGCTGCATGTATCCATTTTGCTTATGCTCTTTACTTACCTTGTTGGGGGCGCCCCTCGGGCTGCATCATCCCCGAGCTGCTCGGGCCTGGCCCAACGGCGTTTGCTTTTCCCGCGTCTACTTAAAATTAATTTCCTCCTGCGTGCTTAACATACCTGACCTAATCGCCTGCTCGATTGACGCCTACCTATGGAGCCGCTCGCTCTGGCACGGCATTTGCGCACGGGTCCGTCCCTGCAACGCCAATAAATCTGAGTGGCCGAGCTCTGGCCGCGGCAGCCCCGCAAGGCGCCACCTCACCAGGCCCTCAGTGCCCCAATCACTTCTCCGGAGCGACCAAGGGTTGGCTAGCAACCGTAACGACAGGTCTTGTTTCTCTTCATGATTGGTGTGCAGGACCTACTCCAGGAGCAGCGCTGGGGACGTCGCGGGCTGTCTCTCCCTCTCTCCGGCACGGACCTCTTGCGCGTTAAAAGGGGGGCGCCTGAGCATCGCGACTCATGGGCTCCTACTGGCTCTCCAGCCCTCACCCCCTGGCCTTGACCCACGGCATCGCGACCTGTCATACCAGCGGCGGCTAAGCTCGCTCGAGGGCCGGGACCTGAGGACGTAGAGCATTAAGGGAAGTGCGGGGGAGTGGGAAGAAGCTCGCGAGGACCTAACCCAGCAGCGCCTCAGCTGCCACCGCTTGGGCCGGCCGCTTCGTCGAGGAACTACACCAGACTCAAGAGATAAGTCATGCCCTTACAGGAGTTGGACCAACGCAGCGCCAAACCCTCGCCCTGTGCGGCTCTGTCATGGCGACGTTGCCTTCCTTTCTCGCCCAGCGAGGGCTGCTTGAGCGCTAAAGGGGACCTCCCGAGCATCGCGACTCGGGGGCTCTTACCGGACCTCGGGCCGCTCACCTCCTGGCCCTGACCACGACATCGCGACCTGGCATACCAGCGATGGCTGAAGCCTGCCTGGGGACTGGGACCTGTCAGCGTAGAGCGCCAAGTCTTCGTGAGGATAGAAAGGGGGAGCCGAGCCGAGACAGTACAAGCACCTCGCATTGATTCATATTAAGACATAATGTTTGCAAAAGACATGGCAGGCGCCTTACATACCCCCACGGGGTGTTGCTTCGATTCCTTGCAGGGAACAAAAGTACTAATCCTAAGGAACGCTAATCGCCCGCACCTCCGCAAGGGACGCCATCATCAACAGTGGGCTGCCCAACGCCGGTGCCAACCCCATCCAGATCAGTGGCGTCGGCGGCTGGACGCAGCTGCCCCGCTCCGAGCACGGCGCGAGCTCGGGGGCTCGTAGCTGTTGTCGCTCATCTCTGGAGTCGCGAGGAGCTCGGGGGAGCCGCTGGATTCCCCAGTTCCTCCGCTGCTGCCTGAGGAGCTGCTGGAGGACCGATGGGCGGGCCAAGTCCTCGCCAGTTTGTTTCCCCTGCCTCTCTCCCTGGGGCAGCACTCCAGCCGATGCCCTTTAGCATCGAAGACCTTGAAGAACATCAGGGAGGCGCCGTCATATTCAAGATGAATTACGAGGGCACCTACCGTCCGACAGACCTGGGCGATTTCGCCCCAGCCCCGGGTCATGAAGACCTTGCCCGGAGCGACGACCGCGACCTCCGCTCCGGTCGCAAGGGTACTACAGTCAGCGTGCTGCAGCCAGAGCTCCAGAGCCCCGCTTGGCGGCATCTCGAAGGCGAAGGAAGGAGGAAGGCAAATCCAAGAGCTTGGAGGCATGGCGGCGTGGAGCACGAGCTCGTGAGAGAAGCGCTCGGCGTGGACTCCAGGAGGAACGACGCGCACCACCGTGACTCGCCGGCGTCGACGGCGGCACCGTCGGTGTCGCTCGACGCCTTCTCCCCCAGGACCCACGACGCGGGCGTACAAGGGTAGCGGAAACCCAGGCGGTGGCCGCTCATACCAGGGCCTCGGTGCCTCCTGCTGAGCACCCTCATCTCGGTGGCGGAGGACCAGCCGCTTCTTCGGCGGAAGTGGGTCAGGACCCTCTCGGGGGGCCTTTCCCTTCTCTTCTGCAGAGAACCGGCGGATTGGTGCCATTGGCATAAGGAGAAGCAAGAGCGGGGAAGGAGAAGGAAAGGAGCAGTAGAAAGGGATGGACTGAAGGGGCTCACGCAGCCCCGTACTTATAGCCGGAGGAGGCCAACTGCCGAGCACCACGATCGTAGGTAATCATGACCGGTTTCTCTGAATGCAGGGACTTGTCGAGTCGTGCGGTCGCCGAGGCGTCATGGGGAAGCGCAGGCGCCCACGTCCAATCAATCGCCACACGGCGCCCGAGGCCGCAGGCTATTGGGGCCCATGGCGCTTCGCGCTCGCCCCTCCGCTTCCCTGCTAGGCCAAGCCCGGGCGGGCCTTGGGCCCGGGGGCTACTGTCGGTGTTCTGGGAACAGGGGTCCCTAGACTTGCCTGCCTGCGGCCTGCGGCGTGGCTCAAGTGGGGGCCCAGCGTGACCCATCTTCATCAGCTCAAGCTCAAGACCCTCGCGAGGGGCCAAGCCTCGCGGGGCGGATGGCAGGAAGCTTCCTCAGAGGCAGCCACATCAGGCAGGCTCGCGAGGAGGCAGAGAGATCAAGGCAGGGGTACCTCGCGAGGAGCCCGTGACGCAAGCCATGACGATCGAGACCAGGCGGGCACCAGGCAGGCGCCGGCCTGCGCAGTGTCCTTGTTTCCCCTTTGGTGCAAAGGGTCAAGCACAGGCCAAGGCATCGGGCAAAGGTTGCCATTCCGGTGCAACGATACCAAGACCAATAGAGCGGCAGGACGGAGGTCACCATGGAGCCCAAGATGGCGTCACCACCAGTGCTTTTGGCAGCCGAAGACCACCTTTGGTCAGGATAACTTGTACTAGATGTTCCCCTTCAAAATGGCCAATTGTTGGTGCCCTTCCCGCTCATTATTTGGGGAGAGGCCCAGGGCCTCTATAAATAGAGCTAGCCACCACAGGATATAGAGAGATCGGGCAGAAGGGAGAGAGAGACATCTAGAGAGAGAGAGAGAGATCGACACACCTAGACATTGAGAGATCTGATAGAGCCCTAGCAGAGAGAGAGAGAGAGAGGCGACTGAACTTACCCAAGCAGTTCATCGCACCAGCTCAAGAACACCTCTCGCGAGGCTGTTCTTCCCTTGTACTGTTCATCATCAGCCCCTGAGGCAATCTACCACACCACACACTGGAATAGGGTATTACACCACAACGGTGGCCCAAACCAGTATAAACCTGGTGTCCCTTGTGTTGTTCGTCGTTTCTAGCTTAGATCACGCGAGGAGATTGGACGTAGATCGGTAGGGGAGAGATCTCCATGCGCACCCTAGTGTTCGAACCTCAAGTGTCTGCCGGAACCCGAAATCTGACACAATTCTTGTCTCCAAGTCCGGGATTGGTGCTAGTAGGTTGCTAGTAGTGTTAATTACTCCTTGTAGTTGATGCTAGTTGGTTTAATTGGTGGAAGATCATATGTTCAAATCCTTTATGCATATTATTACCCCTCTGATTATGAACATGAATATGCTTTGTGAGTAGTTACGCTTGTTCCTGAGGACAAGGGAGAAGTCTTTCTATTAGTAGTCATGTGAATTTGGTATTCATTCAATATTTTGATGAGATGTATGTTGTCTAGCCTCTAGTGGTGTTATGTGAACGCCGAGTACATAACACTTAACCATTATTTGGGCCTACAGGAAGGCATTGGGAAGTAATAAGTAGATGATGGGTTGCTAGAGTGACAGAAGCTTAAACCCTAGTTTATGCGTTGCTTCATAAGGGGCTGATTTGGATCCATATGTTTCATGCTATGGTTAGGTTTACCTTAATACTTTTGTTGTAGTTGCGGATGCTTGCGATAGAGGTTAATCATAAGTGGGATGCTTGTTCAAGTAAGAACAGCACCCAAGCACCGGTCCACCCACATGTCAAATTATCAAAGTACCGAACGGGAATCATATGAACGTGATGAAAACTAGCTTGACGATATTCCATGTGTCCTCGGGAGCGCTTTTACTTATATAAGAGTTTGTCCAGGCTTGTCCTTTGCTACAAAAAGGATTGGCCACCTAGCTGCACTTTATTTACTTTTGTTACTTGTTGCTCGTTACGAATTATCTTATCACAAAACTGTCTGTTACCACTTATTTCAATACTTGCAGAGAATACCTTGCTGAAAACCGCTTATCATTTCCTTCTGCTCCTCGTTGGGTTCAACACTCTTACTTATCGAAAGGACTAGGATAGATCCCCTATACTTGTGGGTCATCAAGGACACAAGAGACTCTTTGTTATTTGGTTGCAGGGTTGTTTGAGAGAGACCATCTTCATCCTAAGCCTCCCACGGATTGATAAACCTTAGGTCATCCACTTGAGGGAAATTTTCTATTGTCCTACAAACCTCTGCACTTGGAGGCCCAACAACGTCTACAAGAAGAAGCTTGTGTAGTAGACATCAGTGTCATACCTAGTCCATCGGGTCTAATGAAAATCGTTTGTGACAATATTGGTGCAATTGCCTTGGCAAAGGAATCCAGATTTCATAAGAGAACCAAGCACATCAAGAGACGCTTCAATTCCATCCGCGATCAAGTCAGGGAGGGATACATAGAGATTTGCAAGATACATACGGATCTGAATGTTGCAGACCCATTGACTAAGCCTTTCTCACGAGCAAAACATGATCAACACCAAGACTCCATGGGTGTTAGAATCATTACTATGTAATCTAGATTAGTGACTCTAGTGCAAGTGGGAGACTGAAAGAAATATTCCCTAGACGCAATAATAAAGTTGTTATTTATATTTCCTTTCATCATGACAAATTTTTATTATTCATGCTAGAATTGTATTAACCGGAAACTTAGTACATGTGTGAATACATAGACAAACAGAGTGTCCCTAGTATGCCTCTACTAGACTAGCTCGTTAATAAAAGATGGTTAAGTTTCCTAGACATAGACACATGTTGTCATTTCATGAACGGGGTCACGTCATTAGAGAATGATGTGATGGACAAGACCCATCCGCTAGCTTAGCACTATGATCGTTTAGTTTATTGCTATTGCTTTCTTCATGACTTATACATGTTCCTATGACTATGAGATTATGCAACTCCAGAATACCGGAGCTACACTTAGTGTGCTATCAAATGTTACAACGTAACTGGGTGATTATAAAGATGCTCTACAGGTGTCTCCGATGGTATTTGTTGAGTTCGCATAGATCGAGATTAGGATTTGTCACTCCGATTGTCGGAGAGGTATCTTTGGGCCCTCTCGGTAATGCGCATCACTATAAGCCTTGCAAGCAATATGACTAATGAGTTAGTTGCGGGATGATGCATTACGAAACGAGTAAATAGACTTGCCGGTAACGAGATTGAACTAGGTATGATGATACCGACGATCGAATCTCGGGCAAGTAACCTACCGATGACAAAGGGAACAACATATGTTGTTGTGCGGTTTGACCGATAAAAATCTTCTTAGAATATGTAGGAACCAATATGAGCATCCAGGTTCCGCTATTGGATATTGACCGGAGATGTGTCTCGGTCATGTCTACATAGTTCTCTAAGACGCCCCCGATTCAATCATACACTAATCATACATGCAAACTGATGACCCACAAGTATAGGGGATCAATCGTAGTCCTTTTGATAAGTAAGAGTTTCGAACCCAACGAGGAGCAGAAGGAAATGATAAGCGGTTTTGAGCAAGGTATTCTCTGCAAGTACTGAAATAAGTGGTAACAGATAGTTTTGTGATGAGATAATTTGTAACAAGCAACAAGTAACAAAAGTAAATAATGAGCAGCAAGGTGGCCCAATCCTTTTTGTAGCAAAGGACAAGCCTGGACAAACTCTTATATAAGGAAAAGCGCTCTCAAGGACACATGGGAATATCGACAAGCTAGTTTTCATCACGTTCATATGATTCGCGTTTGGTACTTTGATAATTTGACATGTGGGTGGACCGGTGCTTGGGTGCTGTTCTTACTTGAACAAGCATCCCACTTATGATTAACCCCTATTGCAAGCATCCGCAACTACAACAAAAGTATTAAGGTAAACCTAACCATAGCATGAAACATATGGATCCAAATCAGCCCCTTACGAAGCAACGCATAAACTAGGGTTTAAGCTTCTGTCACTCTAGCAACCCATCATCTACTTATTACTTCCCAATGCCTTCCTCTAGGCTCAAATAATGGTGAAGTGTTATGTAGTCGACGTTCACATAACACCACTAGAGGCTAGACAACATACATCTCATCAAAATATCGAACGAATACCAAATTCACATGACTACTAATAGCAAGGACTCTCCCTTGTCCTCAGGAACAAACGTAACTACTCACAAAGCATATTCATGTTCATAATCAGAGGGGTAATAATATGCATAAAGGATCGGAACATCTGATCTTCCACCAATTAAACCAACTAGCATCAACCACAAGGAGTAATTAACACTACTAGCACCAATCCCGGACTTGGAGACAAGAATTGGATACAAGAGATGAACTAGGGTTTTGAGATGAGATGGTGCTGATGAAGATGTTGATGGATATTGCCCTCTCCCGATGAGAGGAGCGTTGGTGATGATGATGGCGATGATTTCCCCCTCCGGGAGGGAAGTTTCCCCGGCAGAACAGCTCTGCCGGAGCTCTAGATTGGATCCGCCAAGGTTCCGCCTCGTGGCGGCGGAGCTTCGTCCTGAAGGGTTGCTTCCTATTTTTTTTCTCGATGAAAGACTTCATATAGGAGAAGATGGTCATCGGAGAGCCACCAGGGGGCCCACGAGGTAGGGAGCGCGCCCCCCACCCTCGTGGGAAGGGTGTGGGCCCCCTGTTCTTCATCTTTGGCGAGGATTTTTCATTATTTATTATAAGGTATTCCGTGGAGTTTCAGGACTTTTGGAGTTGTGCAGAATAGGTCTCTAATATTTTCTCCTTTTCTAGCCCAGAATTCCAGCTGTCGGCATTCTCCCTCCTTATGTAAACCTTGTAAAATAAGAGAGAATAGCCATAAGTATTGTGACATAATGTGAACTAACAGCCCATAATGCAATAAATATCTATATAAAAGCATGATGCAAAATGGACGTATCAACTCCCCCAAGCTTAGACCTCGCTTGTCCTCAAGCGAAAGTCGATAACAATAAATATGTCCCCATGTTTAGAGGTAGAGGCATCGATAAAAATAAAATACGGACATGACGGCATCATGATTATTCTCATAACAGCAACATGCATAGATATTGTCATATGATTACTTATGTTCAAGTGATGATCTATTCACAATGCAAAAGTATGAATCATAAACCTTATTGAGAACCAACAAACTATAACCTCAGTCATTGAAGCAATTGCAATTTATCATAGCATCAGAAAGAGTCTATGTCAGAGCTAAAAAGCAAGTCCACATACTCAACTATCATCTAGTCCTTCATAATTGCTAACACTCGCGCAATACTTGTGGTTACGGAGTTTTAATAAGACACAGAGAAAGATAGGGGCTTATAGTTTCGCCCCACAACCTTTTACCTCAAGGGTAATGTCAACAATAATAACTCATGCCCCCCTACATCCAATTAGATATATATATATATCAGGTTCTTTCCAACATGCTGGGCTTGCCAAAGGATAAAATGAAAAGGGGAGAGGTGAAGATCACCATGACACTTGCATAAGGTAGAAGATAATAATAAAATATAGGCCCTTCGCAGAGGGAAGCAGAGGTTGCCATGCGCTTTTATGGTTGGATGCACAAAATCTTAATGCGAAAGAACGTCACTTTATATTGCCCCTTGTGATATGAACCTTTATTATGCAGTCGGTCGCTTTTATTACTTCCACTTCACAAGATCGTATAAAGCTTATTTCTTCCACAGTAATCATACATATTTAGAGCAATTTTTATTGCTTTTCACCGATGACAACTTACTTGAAAGATCTTACTCAATCCATAGGTAGATATGGTGGACTCTCATGGCAAAACTGGTTTAAGGGTATTTGGAAGCACAAGTAGTATCTCTACTTGGTGCTGAGAATTTGGCTAGCATGAGGGGGAAAGGCAAGCTCAACATGTTGGATGGTCCATGACAACATACTTTATCTCAGATATAAGAAAACATAACCCATTACGTTTTCTTCCTTGTCCAACATCAACTCTTTAGCATGTCATATTTTGATGAGTGCTCCCAATCATAAAAGATGTCAATAATAGTATATTTATATGTGAAACTTCTCTTTCCTTATTACTTCCTATTAATTGCAACGATGACCAAAGCTATGTCTGCCAACTCCCAATAACTTTTAATCATCACACTCTTTCTATGTGAAGTCATTACTATCAATAAGATCAATATGAACTTTTGTTTCTTCTTATTCGTTTTCTCTTTTCTTTTATTCACCCAAGATCATAGCAAGAAAATCAAGCCCTTGACTCAACACTAATCTTTATTATCTAGCTCACGGGCTCGATTACATAGAGAGATCATAAAGCAATACTTAAAACTAGATCATGCCATAAACTTTATTCTACTAGATCAAAATACTACTAATAGGATCGAACTAAGGAAAACGGTAAAGATAGGTGTTGTGATTGTGATACGATACCGGGGCACCTCCCCCAAGATTGGAAGTTGCCAAGGGGAGTGCCCATACCCATGTGATTATATCTCTTTGGTTGGTGAAGAAGGTGGAGGTGTTGTTGATGATGCGGTCTTGTCATCCATCTTCCAAGGCATAGGTTCACCATCATAGAAGGATGATCGAGTCTCCGGAATCCTTGAATCTGCAGCCAAACTCATTCTTTTGAATCTATATTCATACTCACAGTTTTGGTTTTGCAGGTCATAGATTTGGGCCTGGAGGTGCTCGATCTTCTCATGTAGCTTGAAGATGGCCTCCTCGGTGTTCTTGGCATCCGACTTGTAGTTGTTAGTGAACTCTGCGAGCATCGTGTGGCTAGCGTTGATTCCACGCTCCACCATCCCCTGGCACTTGAAAACTTGTTGCTCCATTGCGTCGAGCCTCGTCTCCACGCTTCCGGTTCCCTTTGGTCCCTCAGCATCGCGGATGTGCAGCAACCCATCATGCATCTCAATGGTTTGAGGGTGTCGCAGCACCTCCGTGAGGTAAGGGTTGATGACCTTCTCGAAGAACTTGTCCTTGGAAGCACTTGGGGACGTCATGATAATCTAGATCTGTCAGAAAAACAGCTCGAAACAAAAACAGGAGATCTTTGCGTGATACGGGAGTCAAAACCCCCGGGAGATTATATAGTGAATTTTTACCGACCAAAATACGTATCATGCAAGAAAACGGAGTCTGGAAGGCACACAAGGAGCTCACGAGGTAGGGGGCGCGCCCAGGGGGTAGGGCGTGCCCTCCACCCTCGTGGGGCCCTCGTGTCCTTCCCGGACTGCTACTTAATTTTCTATTTTTCTAATGTTCCAAAACAGAGAAATATTGCCTTAAAAATTGTTTTGGAGTCGGTTTACTTACCGTACCACATACCTATTCCTTTTCGGAGTCTGAAACGTTCTGGAAAGTGTCCCTTATGTATTCCTCCGGGGTTATATTTTCAATAATATTGGTTTCAACATTTATGGGATCACCTGAGATATAATGTTTGATTCTTTGACCGTTTACCACCTTCGGATTTGTGCCTTCGAAGTTGTTGATTTTTAAGGCACCGGAACGATAGACCTCCTCGATAACATAGGGGCCTTCCCATTTAGAGAGAAGTTTACCTGCAAAAAATCTTAAACGAGAGTTGTATAGCAATACATAATCACCTACATTAAACTCACGCTTTTGTATCTTTTTGTCATGCCATCTTTTAACCTTTTCTTTAAACAACTTGGCATTTTCATAAGCTTGGGTTCTCCATTCATCAAGTGAGCTAATATCAAATAACCTCTTTTCACCGGCAAGTTTGAAATCATAGTTGAGCTCTTTAATAGCCCAATATGCCTTATGTTCTAGTTCGAGAGGTAAGTGACATGCTTTTCCATATACCATTTTATACGGAGACATACCCATAGGATTTTTATATGCAGTTCTATAGGCCCATAATGCATCATCAAGTTTCTTGGACCAATTCTTTCTAGACCTATTGACAGTCTTTTGCAAAATTAATTTTAGTTCTCTATTACTCAATTCTACTTGACCACTAGACTGTGGGTGATACGGAGATGCAATTCTATGATTGGCGTCATATTTAGCAAGCATTTTACGGAAATCACCATGAATAAAATGTGAACCACCATCAGTCATTAAATATCTAGGGACTCCAAACCTCGGAAAAATAACTTCTTTAAGCATTTTAATAGAAGTGTTATGATCAGCACTACTAGTTGGAATAGCTTCTACCCACTTAGTAACGTAATCAACAGCAACTAAAATATGTGTATATCCATTAGAGGCAGGAAAAGGTCCCATATAATCAAAGCCCCAAACATCAAACGGTTCAATAACAAGTGAATAATTCATAGGCATTTCTTGACGTCTACTAATATTACCAATTCTTTGACATTCATCACAAGATAGGAAAAACTTACGGGCATCCTTGAAGAGAGTAGGCCAATAAAAACCGGATTGCAATACCTTATGTGCAGTTCTATCTCCCACATGGTGTCCTCCATAAGTTTCGGAGTGGCACTTCCGTAGGATCTGTTCTTGTTCATGCTCAGGTACACAACGTCTAATAACACCATCTACTCCTTCTTTATAAAGATGTGAGTCATCCGAAAAGTAATGTCTCAAATCATAGAAGAACTTTTTATTTTGTTGGTATGTGAAGCTAGGTGGTATAAATTTAGCAACTATGTAATTAGCATAATCAGCATACCAAGGGGTACTTTCATCAGGAAATCTATCATCAATAGGTAGTGGGTCATCAAGAAAATTCTCTAACCTAGATAAGTTGTCTGCAACGGGGTTCTCAGCTTCTTTTCTATCAACAATATGCAAATCAAATTCTTGTAGCAAGAGAACCCATCTAATAAGTCTAGGTTTAGCATCTTTCTTCTCCATAAGATATTTAATAGCAGCATGATCATTGTGGATAGTTACTTTAGAATCAACAATATAAGGTCTAAACTTATCACAAGCAAATACAACTGCTAAAAGTTCTTTTTCAGTAGTAGCATAATTTCTTTGAGCATTGTCTAGAGTCTTACTAGCATAATGGATAACATTTAATTTCTTATCAACTCTTTGCCCTAGAACAGCACCTACAGCATAATCGCTAGCATCACACATAATTTCAAAGGGTGAATTCCAATCAGGTGGCTGAACAATAGGTGCAGAGACTAATGCTTTCTTAAGTATTTCAAATGCTTCTACACAATCATCATCAAAGACAAATGGTATATCTTTTTGTAATAAATTAGTCAGAGGCCGAGAAATTTTTGAGAAGTCCTTAATGAACCTCCTATAAAATCCGGTGTGACCAAGGAAACTTCGTATACCTTTGATGTCCTTGGGACATGGCATCTTTTCAATAGCATCAACCTTGGCTTTATCAACTTCAATACCTCTTTCAGAAACTTTATGCCCCAAGACAATACCCTCATTAACCATAAAGTGGCACTTTTCCCAATTCAAGACAAGATTAGTTTCTTCACATCTCTGCAAAACTCGATCAAGATTGCTCGAGCAATCATCAAAAGAAGATCCATAGACGGAAAAGTCGTCCATGAAAACCTCACAAATCTTTTCACAAAAGTTAGAGAATATAGCCATCATGCATCTTTGAAAGGTAGCGGGTGCATTACATAAACCAAAAGGCATACGTCTATAAGCAAAAGTACCAAAAGGGGATGTAAAAGTAGTCTTTGATTGATCTTTAGCCGACACATGTATTTGAGAGAAACCAGAATAACCATCTAAAAAGCGGTAATGTGTATGTTTGCATAATCTTTCTAGCATTTGATCTATAAAAGGTAAGGGGTAATGATCTTTCTTAGTAGCCTTATTTAATTTACGGAAATCAATTACCATCCTATAACCTGTAATAATTCTTTGTGGAATCAATTCATCTTTATCATTAGGGACAACAGTAATACCTCCCTTCTTAGGAACACAATGAACAGGACTTACCCACTAACTATCGGCAACGGGATAAATTATACCTGCCTCCAGAAGCTTTAGTATTTCTTTTCTTACCACTTCTTTCATTTTAGGATTCAGACGTCGTTGAGGATCACGAACTGGTTTGGCGTCTGCTTCCAAATTTGTTTTATGTTGACATAGAGTGGGACTAATGCCCTTAAGATCATCAAGAGTATATCCAATAGCAGCACGGTGCTTCTTCAGAGTTTTCAATAATCTTTCTTCTTCATGCTCTGAAAGGTTAGCACTAATAATAATAGGATATATCTTCTTTTCATCAAGATAAGCATATTTAAGATTATCAGGCAACAGTTTAAGCTCAAACACGGGATCACCCTTAGGTGGAGGGGGATCCCCTAGGATTTCAATAGGCAAATTGTGTTTCAGCATAGGTTCCTGTTTAAAGAATACTTCATCTATTTCCCTTCTTTCATTCATAAACATATCATTCTCATGGTCTAGCAAATATTGTTCTAAAGGATCATTAGGAGGTACGGCAATAGAAGCAAGACCAATAATTTCATCCTTACTAGGCAATTCTTCTTCATGGTGTTGTTTACTAAATTTAGAGAAATTAAATTCATGAGCCATATCATCTAAGCCGACAATAACAACATCCCTAGTGCAATCTATGGTAGCATTAACAGTATTTAAGAAGGGTCTACCCAATATAATGGGACAAAAACTATCTTGTGGGGAACCAAGAACAAGAAAATCAGCAGGATATTTAGTTTTCCCACACAAGACTTCAACATCTCTAACAATTCCCATTGGTGAAATAGTATCTCTATTAGCAAGTTTAATAGTAACATCAATTTCTTCTAACTCAACAGGTGCAATGTCATGCATAATTTCTTTGTATAAGTCAATAGGTATTGCACTAGCACTAGCACCCATATCACATAAGACATGATAACAATGTTATCCTATTTTAACAGAAATAACAGGCACGCCTACCACAGGTCTATGTTTATGTTTAGCACAAGGTTTAGCAATTCTAGCAGTTTCACCGCAGAACTGAATAACATGCCCATCAATATTATCAGACAAGAGCTCTTTAAACAATAGCAATATTAGGTTCTACTTTAACTTGCTCAGGAGGTGTATATGTTTTAATATTGCTTTTACGAACCACAGTTGAAGCTTTAGCATGATACTTTATCCTAACAGGGAAAGGTGGTTTCTCAACATAACAAGTAGGAACAATAGGATCATTATAAGTGATAGTCTTCTCTTCAACTTTAATAGGTGCAGCTACTTTTACTTTTTTGAGAGGATGATATTTAAACCACTTCTCCTTAGGGAGATCAACATAAGTAGCAAAAGATTCACAGAAAGAAGCTACTATCTCAGAATCAAGTCCATATTTAGTGCTAAACTTACGGAAAATGTCGGTATCCATAAAAGATTTAACACAATCAAACTTAGATGTCATACCTGACTCATTACCATTGTCGAGGTCCCAATCTTCAGAGTTGCGTTTAATTCTATCCAATAAATCCCATCTAAATCCAATAGTCTTCATCATAAAAGAGCCAGCACAAGAAGTATCGAGCATGGTGCGATTATTTTCAGAAAGCCGAGCATAAATTTTTTGAAGAATTGTTTCTCTTGAAAGCTCATGATTGGGGCATGAATATAACATTGATTTAAGCCTGCCCCAAGCTTGAGCGATGCTTTCTCCTTCGCAAGGCCAAAAATTATATATATATAATTGCGATCACGATGAACAAGATGCATAGGGTAATACTTTTGATGAAATTCCAATTTCAATCTTCTATAGTTCCATGATCTCGTATCATCACATAGCCTATACCGTACCAATGCATCTCCCTTCAAAGATAAAGGGAAGACCTTCTTCTTAGCCACACCATCGGGTATACCTGCAAGCTTAAATAATCCACAAACTTCATCCACATATATTAGGTGTTCATCAGGATGCTTTGTTCCATCTCCTGTAAAAGGATTAGCTAGCAGTTTTTCTATCATACCCAAAGGATACTCATAAGGAATTTCATTTTCATATTCATTTTCAATAGGTTCAGTAGGTTGACGAGCAACTCTTTGCTCTACTGGTCGGGGTGAACATACCCCGAACAAGCCCCTCACAGGATTACTTTCTAGTAACAAGTGACAATAAATTTCAGCACACTATATAAATTTTTCCTTACCAAATTCCACCTACCAAAGGCGCTTCACTCCCCGGAAGTGGCGCCAGAAAAGAGTCTTGATGACCCACAAGTATAGGGGATCTATCGTAGTCCTTTTGATAAGTAAGAGTGTCGAACCCAACGAGGAGCAGAAGGAAATGATAAGCGGTTTTCAGCAAGGTATTCTCTGCAAGTACTGAAATAAGTGGTAACAGATAGTTTTGTGATGAGATAATTTGTAACGAGCAACAAGTAACAAAAGTAAATAAAGTGCAGCAAGGTGTCCCAATCCTTTTTGTAGCAAAGGACAAGCCTGGGCAAACTCTTATATAAGGAAAAGCGCTCCCGAGGACACATGGGAATATCGTCAAGCTAGTTTTCATCACGTTCATATGATTCGCGTTCGGTACTTTGATAATTTGACATGTGGGTGGACCGGTGCTTGGGTGCTGTTCTTACTTGAACAAGCATCCCACTTATGATTAACCTCTATTGCAAGCATCCGCAACTACAACAGAAGTATTAAGGTAAACCTAACCATAGCATGAAACATGTGGATCCAAATCAGCCCCTTACGAAGCAACGCATAAACTAGGGTTTAAGCTTCTGTCACTCTAGCAACCCATCATCTACTTATTACTTCCCAATGCCTTCCTCTAGGCCCAAATAATGGTGAAGTGTTATGTAGTCAACGTTCACATAACACCACTAGAGGCTAGACAACATACATCTCATCAAAATATCGAACGAATACCAAATTCACATGACTACTAATAGCAAGACTTCTCCCTTGTCCTCAGGAACAAACGTAACTACTCACAAAGCATATTCATGTTCATAATCAGAGGGGTAATAATATGCATAAAGGATCGGAACATATGATGTTCCACCAATTAAACCAACTAGCATCAACTACAAGGAGTAATTAACACTACTAGCAACCTACTAGCACCAATCCCGGACTTGGAGACAAGAATTGGATGTGAAATGGACGTATCACAAACGTATACGATCAAGATCAGGGACTCACGGGAAGATATCACAACACAACTCTAAAAATAAAATAAGTCATACAAGCATCATATTACAAGCCAGGGGCCTTGAGGGCTCAAATACAAGAGCTCGATCATAGACGAGTTAGCGGAAGCAACAATATCTGAGTACAGACATAAGTTAAACAAGTTGCAATAAGATGGCTAGCACAAACTGGGATACAGATCGAAAGAGGCGCATGCCTTCTGCCTGGGATCCTCCTAAACTACTCCTGGTCGTCGGCAGCGGCCTGCACGTAGTAGTAGGCACCTCCAGTGTAGTAGTTGTCTTCGTCGACGGTGGCGTATGGCTCCTGGACTCCAACATGTGGTCGCAACAACCATGTATAGAAAGGGGGGAAAGGGGGGAGCAAAGCAACCGTGAGTTCTCATCCAAAGTACTCACAAGCAAGGAACTACACTACATATGCATTGGTATCAATGAAAGGGGTAGTATATGTGGACTGAACTGCAGAATGCCAGAATAAGAGGGGGATAGCTAGTCCTATCGAAGACTACGCTTCTGGCAGCCAACATCTTGAAGCAATAGAAGAGAGTAGATGGTAAGTTCACCAAGTATCATCGTATAGCATAATCGTACCCGGCGATCCTCCCCTCGTTGCCCTGTGAGAGTGCGATCGCCGGGTTGTATCTGGCACTTGAAAGGGTGTGTTTTATTAAGTATTCGGTTCTAGTTGTCATAAGGTCAAGGTACAACTCCGAGTCGTCCTTTTGCCGAGGGACACGGCTATTCGAATAGATAAACTTCCCTGCAGGGGTGCACCACATTACCCAACATGCTCGATCCCTCTGGCCAGACACACTTTCATGGGTCATGCCCGGCCTTGGAAGATCAACACGTCGCAGCCCCACCTAGGCACAATAGAGAGGTCAGCACGCCAGTCTAAATCCTATGCACACAGGGGTCTGGGCCCATCGCCCATTGCACACCTACACGTTGCGTGGGCGGACGAAAGAAGACCTGGCCTCCCTAATACAAGAGCAGGCATTCCAGTCCAATCCGGCGCGCGCCGCTCAGTCGCTGGCATCAAGAAGGCTTCGGCTAATACCACGACGTCGAGTGCCCATAACTGTTCCCGCTTAGTTGGTTAGTGCGTATAGGCCAGTGGTCGGACTCATATCAAATACCAACACCTTTTTAAGCGTGTTAATTGATGTAACCGCGGACGCCGATCAGGGCCAGGCCCACCTCTCTCCTAGGTGGTCTCAACCTGTCCTGTCGCTCCGCCGCAAAGGTCCACTCAGAGGGTCGTCGGGACAAACGTACTTTCGGTCCCAATCCGTGAATCACTCTCGGATACTCTACGAGCCGACCCGACTTTAGTCACCACATGTATCATGTATAAGATATATATTATAAACCCGTGATCACCTCCCTAGTGATCACGGCCCGATAGTATAGCATGGCAGACGGATAAGAATGTAGGGCCACTGATGATAAACTAGCATCCTATACTAAGCATTTGGGATTGCAGGTAAAGGTAACAACAGTAGTAGCAAGGACAGGCTATGCATCAGAATAGGATAAATGGAAAGCAGTAACATGCTACACTGCTCTAATGCAAGCAGTAGAGAGAGTAATAGGCGGTATCTGGTGATCAAGGGGGGGGCTTGCCTGGTTGCTCTGGCAAGGAGGGGTCGTCAACAATGTAGTCGATCGGGGCACCAGCAGTGGCGTCAGTCTCGTAGTCTACCGGAGAGAAGAGGGGGAAGAAACAATGAATACAATGCAAACAAATGCATATCGATGCATGACATGACAAGTAACGGTGCCAGGTGTGCCCTAACGCGGTAGGAGGTGATACCGGCGAAGGGGGGAAACATCCGGGAAACTATCCCCGGTGTTTCGCGTATTCGGACAGATGAACCGGAGGGGGAAAAGTTGCGTGTTCACTATGCTAGGGATGTGTGGCGAACGAACGGGTTGTGTATTCAGATTCGTCTTGTCGCTTTGAGCAACTTTCATGTACAAAGTTTTCCATCCGAGCTATGGTTTATTTTATATTAATTTTAAAATATTTAATCAATTTTTTGGATTTAATAAATTAATTCAATTCAAAAATTAATTAATGCATCAGCACGACGTCAGCAGTCAACAGAGGCGTTGACTGGGTCACTGACGTGTGGGTCCCGTATGTCATTGACTGTTCAGTTAATTAACAGTAGTTAATTAGGTTAATTAAACATAATTAATTTAGTTAATTAATTAATATTTTTATTTACTTATTATTATTATTATTTAATTCTTTCTTTAAAACGTTCTGGGCGCGGGGCCCCCTGTCATTGCCCCACAGGGGCATAGCGGGCAAACGGGCGCGCGTCTCGGGCGCGGTTGCGGGCGCGCGATGGGGCGGCGAGCCCTGGCGCGGGCGACGACTGCTGGGGCGCGACGAGGCGTCAGAGTTGACCGCGGGCGCAGCGATGCCTGTCGGGCCGAAGGCGGAGATGGGACAAGGGGCGACGGCGCGGCATCGTGCTCGACAAGGGGCAGCAGCGGGGTGTGCGTGCGCCGGGCCGGTGGCGGGCTCGCAGTGGCCGACGAGCAGGGGCCGTGGGCGGGGTCGACAAGGACAGCCGGAGTGGAGAGGGCTGTGGAAGGCCGGTTTGAGGCCCGTGGCACAAGCAGGGATGCAGCAAGGTGGCGAGCAGCGGGGTCGCGGCGCAGGAGGCGAGCGGGGCGCAGGGTGGCCGTGCGGGTGCACAGCGTCGGGCACAGGCATGCGCTGGTGATGGGGCGGCAGGGCACACGCGTCGTGTGCCCGCACTAGGTGCGGCGACGAGCGACGGCTAGGGGCAGTGAGCGCGGCCAGACGCGGCGTCGAGCGGTGCAGTGCGCAGCACGGGGGTCGAGCGCGTGCGTGTGGGAGGAAGAGAGGGCGAGGTGCGGTGCTCACGGCGTGGTCATAGGGTTCGGGTAGTGGAGCACGGGAAGGTCGACGGGGACGATGGCGACGTTGGGGAGGAAGTCCGGCGAGGTAGTGGCGGGACGAGGTGGCAATGGTGTGCGGCGGCGGCGGCGGGTCGCGGGAGGAACGAGCGGCACGGTCGGCGTGTCAAGGTCGGGCCCCTCCCCGATCCAGATGGGATCGAGAGGAGAGGGAGGAGAGGGAGAGGCGAGCAAGTGGGGGGAGTGGGGGTGCAGTTAGGGTTGGACCGGGGGTGGTTATGGGGGAGTGGGGGGTGGCCGGCTGGGCCTTTGCCCAGTAGGGCTGGCCAGCCTGTGAGCTGGGCCGGTTGGCTGATACGTCTCCGTCGTATCTACTTTTCCAAACACTTTTGCCCTTGTTTTGGACTCTAACTTGCATGATTTGAATGGAACTAACCCGGACTAACGCTGTTTTCAGCAAAATTGCCATGGTGTTATTTTTGTACAGAAATAAAAGTTCTCGGAATGACCTGAAAATCAACGGAGAATTATTTTGGAATATATAAAAAATAATGGAAGGAAGATCCATGTCAGGGGGGCCTCCACCTGTCCACGAGGGGGGCGACGCGCCCTACCCCCCCTGGGCGCACCCCCTGCCTCGTGGGCCCCCTGACGCTCCACCGACCTCAACCCTGACTCCATATATTCACATGCGGGGAGAAAAAAAAATAGGGAGAAGGATTCATCGCGTTTTACGATATGGAGCCGCCGCCAAGCCCTAAACTCTCTCGGGAGGGCTAACCTGGAGTCTGTTCGGGGCTCCGGAGAGGGGAATCCGTCGCCATCGTCATCATCAACCATCCTCCATCACAAATTTCATGATGCTCACCGCCGTGTGTGAGTAATTCTATCATAGGCTTGCTGGACGATGATGGGTTGGATGAGATTTATCATGTAATCGAGTTAGTTTTGTTAGGGTTTGATCCCTAGTATCCACTATGTTCTAAGATTGATGTTGCTATGACTTTGCTATGCTTAATGCTTGTCACTAGGGCCCGAGTGCCATGATTTCAGATCTGAACCTATTATGTTTTCATCAGTATATGAGAGTTCTTGATCCTATCTTGGAAGTCTATAGTCACCTACTATGTGTTATGATCCGGTAACCCCGAAGTGACAATAATCGGGACCACTCCCGATGATGACCGTAGTTTGAGGAGTTCATGTATTCACTATGTGTTAATGCTTTGTTCCGGTACTCTATTAAAAGGAGGCCTTAATATCCCTTAGTTTCCAATAGGACCCCGCTGCCACGGGAGGGTAGGACAAAAGATGTCATGCAAGTTCTTTTCCATAAGCACGTATGACTATATTCGGAATACATGCCTACATTGCATTGATGATTTGGAGCTAGTTCTGTGTCACCCTAGGTTACGACTGTTACAGGATGAACCGCATCTGGCATAATTCTCCATCACTGATCCATTGCCTATGAGCTTTCCATATATTGTTCTTCGCTTATTTACTTTTCCGTTGCTATTGTTATAATCACTACAAAACACCAAAAATATTACTTTTGCTACCGTTACCTTTTTCCACCATTACCACTACTATCATATTACTTTGCTGCTAAACACTTTGCTGCAGATATTAAGTTTCCAGGTGTGGTTGAATTGACAACTCAGCTGCTAATACTTGAGAATATTCTTTGGCTCCCCTTGTGTGGAATCAATAAATTTGGGTTGAATACTCTACCCTCAAAAATTGTTGCGATCCCCTATACCTGTGGGTTATCAAGACTATTTTCTGGCGTCGTTGCCTGGGAGCATAGCTCTATTCTTTCAGTCACTTGGGATTTATATCTGCTTATCATTATGAAGAACTTGAAAGACGCGAAAACAAAAATTTATCCCTCAACTACGAGGGGAGGTAAGGAACTACCATATAGCTCTGCACTTGATTCACCTTCTGTTTTGAGTAAGCTTGCGACACCTACACCTACTATTCATTCTGATATGTCGCATGTTATTGATGATGCCACTTCTGCTATGCATGATGCTTATGATGAAACTACTTCTAAGCTTGATACTACTGTGCCACTTGGTGAATTTATTGAAGAACAACTTGCTAGGGCTAGAGAGAATGAAATTATTGAAACTGATGATATTGATGAAAGTGATGATGAAGACTCTCCCCCTAGATATGAATTACCTGTTGTTCCTGAGGGTTATGTTATGGATGAAGAAACTGCTAGAGATTTTCTTGCTTGTAATGATAGGAGTGATCTTAAGAAATTATTAGCTAAGCTGAAACAAAAAAAACTTTGAATGCTAGAATGAAATATGATCCTGCTTATGCTACTTCACCTATCTTTGTTACTGATAAGGATTATGATTTCTTTGTTGATCCTGAGATAATTACTTTAGTTGAATCTGATCATTTCTATGGCTATGAATCTGAAACTGTTGTGGCACATCTTACTAAATTAAATGATATAGCTACCCTGTTCACTAATTATGAGAAAACTCGCTACTATTATATCCTTAAGATATTTCCGTTCTCATTAAAGGGTGATGCTAAGATATGGTTTAATTATCTTGATCCTAGTTGTGTGCGTAGTCCCCAGGATATGATTTATTACTTCTGCTAAATATTTCCCCGCTCATAAGAAACAAGCTGCTTTAAGGGAAATATATAATTTTGTGCAAATTGAAGAAGAGAGTCTCCCACAAGCTTGGGGGATGCTTCTCCAACTACTTAATGCTTTGCCTGATCATCCTCTTAAGAAAAATGAAATACTTGATATCTTTTATAATGGACTAACCGATGCTTCCAGAGACCACCTGGATAGTTGTGCTAGTTGTGTTTTTAGGGAAAGAACACCAGATGAAGTTGAAATTCTATTGAATAATATGTTGACTAATGAAAATAATTGGACACTTCCTGATCCAATTCCTGAACCAACTCCTAAGCCAACTCCGAAGAATAGGGGCATTCTATTTCTCAGTCCTGGAGATATGCAAGAGGCAAATAAATCTATGAAGGAAAAAGGTATAAAAGCTGAAGATGTTAAGAATTTACCTCCTATTGAAGAAATACATGGTATTAATTTACCGCCTATTGAAGAAATACATGGTCTTAATTCATTACCTATTGAAGAAACACATGGTCTTGATAACCTGACACAGGTAGTAAAGGTAAATTCTCTCTATAGATATGATAAAGATGAAATCCCATTTACTAAGTTTGCTAGCCCATGCTTGGATGAGTTTGATGACTTTATGGTTAAACAAGAAAACTTCAATGCTTATTTTGGTAGAGAATTAAAATGCAATGTTGATATGCTTGAACACTTGGGTGATTATATGGCTAATGTTAAAGGTGAACTTAAACTTATTAGTAAACATGCTTCTATGGTTACCACTCAAGTAGAACAAGTACTTAAAGCTCAGAATGATTTGCTCAATGAATTAAATAGTAAGAAAAATGATAATGTTGTTAGAGTTATGACTAGAGGTGGTAAAATGACTCAGGAACCTCTGTATCGTGAGGGCCATCCTAAGAGAATTGATCAAGATTCTCAGAGAAATAATATTGATGCACCTAGTCCTTCTAAGAGGAAGAAAAAGAAAAATGATAGGACTTTGCATGCTTCTAGTGAACCTGTTATTGACACACCTGAGAATCCTAATGATATTTCTATTTCTGATGCTGAAACACAATCTGGTAATGAACATGAACCTAGTAATAATGTTAATGATGATGTTCATGTTGATGCTCAACCTAGCAATGATAATGATGTAGAGATTGAACCTGCTGTTGATCTTGATAACCCACAATCAAAGAATCAACATTATGATAAGAGAGACTTTGTTACTAGGAAGCACGGTAAAGAAAGAGAACCATGGGTTCAGAAACCCATGCCCTTTCCTCCTAAACCATCTAAGAAAAAGGATGATGAGGATTTTGAGCGCTTTGCTGAAATGATTAGACCTATCTTCTTGCATATGCGCTTGACTAATATGCTCAAAATGAATCCTTATGCTAGTACATGAAAGAAATTGTTACAAATAAAAGAAAGATACAGGAAGCTGAAATTTCCACCATGCTTGCTAATTATACTTTTAAGGGTGGAATACCAAAGAAACTAGGAGATCCCGGAGTACCAACTGTACCATGCTCCATTAAAAGAAACTATGTTAAAACTGCTTTATGTGATCTTGGAGCCGGTGTTAGTGTTATGCCACTCTCTTTATATCGTAGACTTGATTTGAATAAGTTGACACCTACTGAAATATCTTTGCAAATGGCTGATAAATCAACTGTTATACCTGTCGGTATTTGTGAGGATGTGCCTGTTGTGGTTGCAAACGTTACTATTTTAACGGACTTTGTTATTCTTGATATTCCCGAGGACGATAGTATGTCTATTATTCTTGGAAGACCCTTTTTGAATACTGCAGGGGCTGTTATTGATTGCACCAAAGGCAATGTAACTTTTCATGTTAATGGCAATGAGCATACGGTACACTTTCCGAGGAAACAACCTCAAGTTCATAGTATAAACTCTATTGGAAAAATTCCATCGATTATTATTGGAGGTTTTGAATTTCCTCTTCCTACTGTCAAGAAGAAATATGATATTCTTATTGTTGGGGATGTGCATATCCCCGTTGAGGTAACCTAGTGTTATTCGAAAATTCTCCAGTTCCATGTTATTCGGAATGGGTTTGTTAACAAGACCTGATCAACCTTGTTAGTGGATTCCTTTTGATGAGCATGAGATGGATGAATTTAGAAAACACAACTCTCTGTACCCTCTTTTTACTTTCTGTTATTTATATTAAATAAAACAAAAATAGTATTTTTCTGTCTGTTTTCTGAATTATCCATGCAATAAAAAATACCCCAAAAATAAAAGTTCTCCAAATGCCTTAAAAATTAAATATGATTTTTTTCTAGAATATTTGAGAATATCTGGCACTGAGAACACAGCAGGGGAGCAAGCACCTGGCCACGAGGGTGGAGGGCGCGCCCCCTGCCTCGTAGGCCCATGGTGGCTCCCCTCCACTTATTCCAGCTACCACACACTCCTTCTTCCTCCCACAAACATCACTAACCAGCTCAAACCCGAGTCCAAGCTCATTTTGCTGCCATTTTCGATCTCCTTGCTCAAAGCACCTCTCACAAAACTGCTTTGGGGGATTGTTCCTTGGTATGTGACTCCTCCAATGGTCCAATTAGTTTTTGTTCTAGTGCTTTATTCATTGCATATTTTTGCTGCTTAGGTGACCCTGTTCTTGAGCTTGCATGTCAAATTTATCTGGTCAAAAGTAGTTTTGATGCATGATATTGCCTCTAGGCACTTGTAGGAGTAGTTGCTATCAATATTGCTGAGTTTGGTTCACTTTTATTTTGAAGTTACTAAAATTTCAGAAATTTTTCAGAGGAAGAAATATGTTTAGGAAAATTTACCAAGGTGGTCCTTCAAGGAAGCAAGGACCCAGGCTCGCAATACGCGATGCCGATGAAGAACCACCGAGGGAAGCTCAAGTGCGGGCTTGTGAATGGCCTTTAGAGGACTTTATGGATCGAGCAAGAATCAAGGAAGAATTTAACTCATATGTGCGTAAGACTGATCTTGAGAGCTTCGAGGCGGATAAGTGCCACCAGTACCACCATCTCACTGATTCCTTTGTGAAGAGGTTCGAATTTTCATCATCACGCAATTCTCAAACTGTCTTGTTTGATCTCTATGAAAATTCTTATACTATGGACTTAGAGGATTTTAACACTGTTGCAAACCTCCACAATGGGGTAGTCCTAATGAACCTCGCAAATCTGATTTTGAGATTTTCTTGCTAGTATAACTGTGGGGGAATCTAGAGACATAACACAAGCTACCATAGGGAGCATTCATTTTCCTGCTATACATTATTTTGCTCTCTTCATAGGTAGGTGCATAAATGGTAAGGATGAAGCATGTCACATGTGTGTCCCTGACCTCAGTGTTCTCAGGAGTGCTGTATTAGGAGATAGACATTATAATTTAGGAGCCATTGTTGCATGTAGGTTGCATAATAATAGATTTAGTGGAGATTTCTTCAGTGGAATTTATGCAACCCGTCTAGCTAATTTTCTTGATATACCCATACGTGGATACGATATTGAGTTGCCTCCTGTTTATTTAGATTATGAGGTCATGGTTCGTCATCAGTTTGTTGAGAGGAACGATCAGTCCCTCCAGTACCGACTAATCTTTGACAGACGACGCACCTATCACGTCACTCTCCCTGGTCCTGCTTTCTTTGACTCTCAGGCAAAAGGGAGATACGTGAAAGTGCGTTATATCGACTAGAGGGGGGGTGAATAGGCGATTTTTATGGAAGTCTTCAAAACGTGGAAGTTATGAAGACAAACAGTAGAGATATGCCTATCACTATGCAGCGGAAGTTAGATTACACTAGGCAAGCCATGGTCAAGTATTCAATAGAGAGAAAGCACAATGACAAGTAGCTGCAGTGTAATAAGGATCAGGTAGGAAGAAGTTATGAAGCCAAACAAATCATACAGTTACGTTGTGAAGACAAAAGATAGAGCAAGCATGCAATGGCTTCACAATGAGTAACAGTAAGTAAAAGGAAGTGAAGATGAAACCAGTGACTCGTTGAAGACAATGATGTGTTGGACCAGTTCCAGTTGCTGTGACAACTGTACGTCTGGTTGGAGCGGCTAGGTATTTAAACCTTAGGACACACAGTCTCGGACACCCAGTCCTGAACACGCAGCTCAGGACACCAAGTCCTCACCGTATTCTCCTTGAGCTAAGGTCACATAGTCCTCGCCCAATCACTCTGGTAAGTCTTCAAGGTAGACTCCCAAACCTTCACAGACTTCGTTCACTGGCAATCCACAATGTCTCTTGGATTCTCTGAACGCGACGCCTAACCATCTGGGGATGCACAGTCCTCAAGTGTAATAAGTCTTCAGATCACACAGACAAGAAGACTTAAGTGACGCCCAATTTACTCTGGCTCTGGGTGGTTAGGGCTTTCTCCTCGCTAGGAATTTTCTCTCAAAGGCTTCGAGGTGGGTTGCTCTCAAACGACAAAAGCCGTGCACTGAAATCTGAGCAGCCAACCGTTTATGGTTGTAGGGGGTGGGCTATTTATAGCCACTTGGCAACCCGGCCTGATTTGTCCGAAATGACCCTGGGTCACTAAGGAACTGACACCTGTCTCAACGGTCAGATTTCAAACTCTCATGGCAACTTTACTTGGGCTACAAGCAAAGCTGACTTGTCCGGCTCTGGACAAGATTCGCTCTCATTGTCTTCACTCGAAGACATAGGTTTTTGATTTAGGCATCACTTCAGTCATTCTGACTGGTTCTCCTAGACCCCACTTAACAGTACGGTGGTTCCTATGACTCAACACAAAAGAAAAAGAACTATGAAAGATCTAAGTCTTCGAGCTCCATAGGCTTCATAACGTGTCTTCTTTTGTCATAGTCTTCAATGTGAATATCTTCATATACCACCTTTGACTTCAATGTCTTCATACATTTTTAGGGGTCATCTCTGGTAGTAAAGCCGAATCAATGAGGGACTTCTACCTGTGTTATCCTGCAATTCTCACAAACACATTAGTCCCTCAACTAGGTTTGTCGTCAATACTCCAAAACCAACTAGGGGTGGCACTAGATGCACTTACAATCTCCCCCTTTTTTGTGATTGATGACAAACTAGTTGAAGTTTTCAACGGGGAATATAGTCTGTGAAATTGTAAAGGATAAGGAATTGTCTTCATAAGTTGCAAGGGCTCCCCCTGAAGATGTGCATATAAGTTAATTTGCTTTTGGAATGCAAATGCACATGGGAGGTTGTACTTGTGGAGATCCACTTCAGCTTATGATGAAAATCCACTATGCATGTGAAAGTATATGAAGATAATGACATGCATAATGGAAAATGGACGTCTGCAGAATGAGATACGTGCGGAATTTATCGTCGCACATGCGGAATTTATCTTCGCAAAATAGGGTGGCAAACAAGTAGCAGACAACCATCTGGTTTAAGTGTTACAACTCATAAGAATCAAATGTAGCAAAAAAAGAGAGTTGTAAGCACGAAGCAAAATATAAGGCACCCGCCCATATGAACCTGCTTGAAGACTATCAATCTCATATGCTTCTCCCCCTTTTGTCAGTAATGACCAAAAAGGTTTGAAGACATAGAGCCTCTACTCGTTCCCATGAGGAGTAGATGAAGTAGCAGGGTTGTTGGTGTTGTTTGGCGGTGCAGAAGAGCTTGGAGGTGCTGAAGCAGGTGGCGGTGAGGTAGCATCGTCTTCTTCATCAATGATTCTGGCAGTGACTGTGGCAGCAGATGAAGAAAACTCAGAGTCTTCAAGAGATGGAGTCCCCAGCAGCACAGCTCTTCGAGGTGGTGTGGAGTCAAATTTGAATCTCTCAGTGAAGCCATCCTCTTGAAGATCAGCTTCAGAAAGCATCATCGTTAGCCCTTTCCATGTGCAGCGACATGTTTCATGGGCAACGAAAGCGTTCTTGGTGGCAAGATTTCTGATGCGATTTACATCCACCAAGAGGCTCTTCATCTGTCTCTTCAACCAGTCATGATGCCTATCCTGCTTTTGATGAAGGGCCATAAGAAGCTCTCGGTCGTTGAGAACACGAGTGCGCTTCTTGGGTCTTGAAGCAGTTGCACTGTCAGTGGCTTCAGTTGAAGCAGGGTGTGGCGCACGTGTAGTGCCAGCCAAAGGATACACCCTAGAGATGGCTTCAACACCTTCAACGTTCTGAGTGAAGCTCTGGTGTTCTGCATTCCGAAGACTCAAAGGTTGTTTGGCAGGCTCAGGATATATAGCTTCAGCAGAGGTATCCACATCTGGCAAGAAGATCCGATGGTTGCGGGCTGAGGGCTGATATAAGATCGCAGAGTGAAGCTTGATCAGTCTCATTACCCAAGGAGCATAGAACTTCAAACCAAGTAAATCTGAGCCTGATGCAGCAAGTTGGCGTATGAAGAAGTCCTGTGCGTTGAAGCATTTGCCATGAAGGATACAAAATATCAGAGTCTTCATTGCACCCTCGATCTTGGCATTTGGAGAGTGCCCTTTGATAGGCCAGAGAGTCCGCCGGATAATGTGATAGATGGTTCTGGGCAGGTACTCAAAGTCTTCAACGAAGAACTCTATTGGATAAGGAGCATCGTGGGGCAATGGCTTCATCATGGAGAGCATCTGACTCATATTCGGTTCAGGCCTCTGGAATATGCTCTCAAGAGCTTCAGTGTGTAGTGGACAGCCTTCCTCGAAGAGTTCGCCAGGAGTGGGCAGGCCAGTGAGCTCAATGATATCAAATGCATTGGCTTCGTGATGGACATTGCCGGTCATCCACTCCAGGGTCCAAGTCTTCGAATCTCTGTTGTATCCTTTGATGTGGAGGGTGGCATAGAATTGCAGCAGAAGCTCTTCACTCCAGTGCTCTTCATCAGTTACAAACTGCAGCAGACCTACTTGCTTGAAGCAATCCAGCGCTTCCTCTAGACAGGGCAGACCAGCAATAGCTTCAACATCAAGGCGCTTGTGCGGGAAAATGCGACCTTGGTTGTATAGTATGCAAGAGTAGTAGCTGCGCTGAGGATAGCTCCAGAACCTATCTGATGAAATCCTTTCCCTTGTATAGGGGTTCTTGGAGCTATTGAAGAAAGTATTATCTGCCCTGAAGCCATTGATGTTGAAGGAGCCAGGTGCTGATGCAGGACCTGGGAACCTTGGCAGTCTGGGGATTGGCTTCTGGACCTGAGGCCTGTGCTCAACATGGTAATCAAATTGAGGACCTGCAGCAGACTCAGGAACAGAAGTGTCTGGATCAGTAGCTTCGCTGTCTTCTGAAGCTTTTGGTGGGGAGGGCTCCACATTGGCTTCAGTGTTGGTTGTGGCAGCCTCAATATTTTCAGCCTCCGCTTGACTAGCTGGAGGGTCGGTCACAAGCACGTTCTCCTGGAGAACTGCTTCTTGGTGGAGCATAGGAGTGGGCTCTTGTGGTGCTTCTTCTATGGCTGATGCAGCCGGAATGTCTTCAGCATAGACTTGAGGCCTTGGACCTTTGCGAAGCCTGCGGAATGCAGACGACGCCTGTGGTGTTGGAGTGGGCTGGGCCTCATTGTCTTCTTCCTCTTGAGGGCGATCCGCCCATGACGCATCTTGAGCAATTGGCGTCAGAGGACGACCAATGCTGATGAGTTTGCTGTGTTCATACTGAGGAAGGGATGCATCATCTTGTACATTGTCCTGATGACCAATGTCTTCAGCAGTGATGGGGTCGGCTGCTGGTATGTCTTCAGCTTCAGGAGCCTCTGTGGAAGCAGGCTCATGAACTGTCAGTTGTCGTTCTGCGTTAGGGTGAACCATAGAAATAGGTTCAACTATCAAGGGCTCTATGGGAGCAGCCCGAGATTTCTTGGTCTTTCTCTTTTTCTTGCTGGGGGCAGTAGGAGAGGCTTCAGAGCTTTTCCTCTTCCTAGCTTCAGCCTCAGCAGTTCTTGTCTTCTTGAGCTCTGAAGCTGTTGACCGGCTCTTTGGCTTCGAGCCAGTCGTTGCAGTTGGGAAGACAATTGGAAATGCTTCTTCCCTTAGTGCCTCTGGTTCAGCCATAGCAGGCTTCTTCTTCTTCGCAGCCATCTTGGGGTTGATGCCAGGACGCCCAAGTGCCTTGCGCTTCTCAGCCTCATTGTAGGCTTGCACACATCTTTCAGCCAGAGATTTCATCCGCTCACATGAACCTTGAGCTTCTGCACGTTCAGAAAGTTTTCCTTAAGTTCGTGCAACATGATCTTGAAGCTCTTCACTTCTTGCACGCTGAGCTTGGCCATATTCTTCTTGAACTGAGCCTTTTCATGATCAATTTTCTGCTTCAGTTCAACAATGCGCTGGGCAATTGCAAGTTCTGAAGCAATAGCGCCTTGGAAGGCGACGCTGAGGCCAACGGGCAGCTGCAGATCTTCGAAGTTGATGTTAGGTGTGGCAAACCATTCGTCGATGAAGTTGTGGATGATGGCGACATCAAAGAGAGGCAAATTGTTGAAGATTTCAGCTTCTTCTTTGCTCTTGATGAGCTGCTCGAGAGCGTCATCTCCAAGATCTTCATCACTTGATAGATCAATGGCTTCGCTGCGCAGAATGGCAGCAGTTGTGAGCTCTTTGCCGGTGTGTGGCTGAGGCATCTTGGCCTTCTGGGGCTTGGAGACGTGGGATACGTCTTCAGACTGCACACTGTCTTCAGGAGGTGCAGTTGCCAATGGCTTCGCCCTTGAGATTTTTGGTGAGGGGGCCGGCTTTGAAGCTTTTGGCTTCTTCGACTGCTTTGGCTTCGGTACAGCAGGAGCTTCATCAGACTCAGAGTCAGCTGGAGGGTCATTCACGGCAGTCCCTTGGACTAAGATGCGGGTGATGAGGCCCTCAAGGTTGGCATACGGACCGATGATATTGGGTTCTGCGTCACGTGTGCCATCTGCCCTTGGTGCGGAGGGACTAGGGTTGAAGTCTAACCCCAACTTCTTCTTGTTCTGCTTCGCTGATTGTTGGGCAAACTGGAAGTTGCGCTTGAACAGATTGTCGTCACGACACCAGAGTAGTGACGACAGATGTGCTTCAGCAGGCTGTGGTCCTCGGACCATGCATGGGTAGAAGCCTTGAGCAATGGCTTCATCTCTGGTCCTGGGTATGAGCTTCTTGTAAAGGATGTCCCCCCACGGTCTCTTGATGGCACTTTTCTCAGCATACTCTTGGGTTGTGAAGCGGTATTTGAACCATTGTTCTGCCCAATAGCGTCGAATCCATTGGATTCGGGTCTTGCGCTGACCATAATTCTCTCAGGATCTGTTTTATACATTTCTGCCAGTTCATCAGGCAGATCTTTGGATGTTCCTCCACGTCGCTGTCTGCCCCCCTTCCTTGCTGCTGCTTCTGAAGCCATAAACTTTAACTTGAAAGGCTTCAAAACTTTCAAAGGCTTCAAAGGCTTTCTTTTGCTGGACCAACAGGAACTGGCTTCAGGAGAATTTATGTGATGCTGTAGGAATTCTGCAAATGAATGCAGACTATGAGAACCAAAGGATTCTCCCACGGACATGTACCTGTGACAGCATTAAGGTGCGAGGGAAGGGGAAGAGGTCATATGCATTCTCAGAAGATTTTGAAGATAAATCAGTTTAGAAGACATTGACCTCATCATGCGAAGACATTCACTCATAGATAAGAAGTTGGTTCCAGATTTGTACGAATCCACAGATCAGTACAAGTGAGGAATCTAACTACTTTTTGAAGCACAAGTGAATATTCTAGGCATGTTATGAGATGCAGTTTGAGAGATCTAACTTGTGTGAAGAGAAACTTCTTATGGTAGAAAGTGACAGAACCATGAGATCAAAAGGGGCTGTAAAAAGAAGTTTTATTTACCACACTTGGAACTGCTAGACGAAGTGGGAGATGATGTCGAGCAGTTCAATCCTCCGTGCCCTAACTTGGCGACGGAGGAGACCTACGGCGACGGCGGAGAGGACGATGTCCGCGGTCAGCGTGAAGATGGCGTCGGAGAGGTTGCGGCAGCGAAGCGCTTCGTCGCCGGCGTCGTCGAGAGCTAGCGGTGGCGCTAGGGTTCGTGCGAAGGTGGAAGAAGGAGATAATGACCGCGGTAAGTGTGAATTTATAGGCACAGGGGCGGCACTGTGCTATTACACAGGTGCCCCTGGCGATTCGCATCTGAGGAACGCGTGGCTAGTTTGCGGAAGTTTGGGGTTTGTTCCATGTCCCACGCACGCCTGGATTGTCGGGCGGTCGTTCCTACTTCTCCGGATTTCTTGTGGATGAATGAGCATTGAAAACGGTTTTAAAGGTTGTCTCTGTGTCTTCTGCTGACAAGGACGCAGAGAAGACATTCGACAGTTTCAATAGAATGTATATGACTTGGAGAGATAGAGTTTGAGATAGAAAGCATAGAGAAATTAGGGTCCGATCACATTCACTTAGTTCAAAAGATTCAACCAAGAAGACATAGCTATAAGTGAATGCTGTAGAGGACAGAACACTAATATATATATATATATATATAATCAATGTAGTGAAGATAATCATGAAGACATGTTAAGATTGAAGCCAAACCAAATATGAAGACATTGTAAGGTAACGCCAAGAGTGAAACACTTCAAAATAGAACGTTTGGTGGTGGCGTTACCCACCGTATAGGAAGTATTAGACCCAGACACGGCGCACAATTATCGTGGCGCTCTGAAGTCAATTTCCACATTAATGTATTCACACTTAGAATGTATGTCTTCATTGATTGAAGATATACTTTACTTTGTGTGTTGCACATCTAAGTCATCATATGCATAAGTGTTAGGATGTGTGCCTGATCACAGGACATTTGAGGATTCCAGGATATTTAGCTCACACCGTAACTTGCAAAACCTGTTCTCATCCAAGGGCTTGGTGAAGATATCTGCCAATTGCTCTTCAGTGTTGACGTGTATGATATCAATGTCTTCCTTCACAACATGATCTCTGAGAAAGTGATGACGAATTTCAATGTGCTTTGTCTTCGAGTGCTGAACTGGGTTGTTGGCAATCTTGATGGCGCTTTCGTTGTCACAGTGAAGTGGCACTTGCTTCAGATGAATGCCATAGTCCTTGAGTGTTTGCTTCATCCATAGAAGCTGAGCGCAGCAAGATCCAGCAGCAATGTATTCAGATTCAGCAGTGGAGAGAGATACACAGTTCTGCTTCTTTGAAGACCAACATACAAGTGATCGTCCCAGAAAATGACACGTGCCTGATGTAGACTTTCGATCAACTTTGTCACCAGCATAATCAGCATCCGAAAATCCAACCAAATCAAACTCTGAGCCCTTTGGATACCATAATCCTAGAGTTGGGGTGTGAGCCAAATATCGAAGAATTCGCTTCACAGCTAAGTGATGCGACTCCTTTGGTGCCGCTTGAAATCGAGCACACATGCAAACACTAAGCATGATATCTGGCCTAGATGCACATAAATAAAGCAAAGAACCAATCATGGAGCGGTATACCTTTTGATCGAACTCTTTACCATTGTCGTCAGGACCTAGATGATGTTTGGCTGGCATTGGTGTTGTGAAGCCTTTGCAGTCTTGCATACCGAACTTCTTCAGGCAATCTTTGAGATACTACTCTTGAGATATGAAGATGCCATTGCGTTGTTGTCGTATTTGAAGACCAAGGAAGAACTTCAGTTCTCCCATCATGGACATCTGATATTGCTCTTGCATCATATATCCAAACTCTTCACTGTACTTCTGATTGGTGCAGCCGAAGATAATGTCATCCACATATATTTGGCACACAAACAGTTCACCATCATATGTCTTCGTGAAAAGAGTGGGATTCAGGGAACCAGGTATGAAGCCTTTGCTCTTCAGGAAGTATTTGAGTGTGTCATACCAGGCCCTAGGGGCTTGTTTGAGGCCATACAGTGCCTTGTTGAGCTTGTATACCATGTCAGGATGTTTTGGATTTTCAAAGCCAGGCGGTTGTGCAACATACACTTCTTCTTCAATCTTGCCATTGAGAAAGGCACTCTTCACATCCATTTGATATAGAAGAATGTTATGATGATTTGCATAGGCCAGCAGTATGCGTATGGCTTCAAGCCTAGCCACAGGAGCAAATGTTTCATCGAAGTCAATGCCTTCCACTTGAGTATATCCTTGAGCAACGAGACGAGCTTTGTTTCTGACAACTTGACCATGCTCATCTTTCTTGTTGCGGTATATCCATTTGGTGCCTATTATATTGTGCTTCCGTGGATCAGGACGCTTAACTAGTTCCCATACATTATTCAGCTCAAACTGTTGAAGCTCTTCTTGCATAGCTTGAATCCATTCAGGTTCCATGAAGGCTTCTTCAACTTTCTTGGGTTCTGCTATTGAGACGAATGCGAAGTGCCCACAGAAATTTGCTAGCTGAGTTGCCCTTGAACGAGTGAGTGGACCAGGTGCATTAATGCTGTCAATTATTCTGTCAATCTGCACTTCATTGGCAACACGAGGATGTACAGGGCGAAGACTTTGCTCTTGCTGATCTGTGTTATTGTTGGGAGGAATGTCTTCAGGCTGAGCATTGTCTTCATGTTGATCAAGTGCTGAAATGATAAGTTCTTCTTCAGGATGAGCTTCAGAAGGTATAATCTCTCCAGTTCCCATTAGCTTGATTGATTCACTGGATGGAACTTCATCTAGCACACTTGGCAGCTGCTCTCTTTGTGATCCGTTGGTCTCATCGAACCGCAAATCCACTGTTTCAACCACTTTGTAATGAAAGAGATTGAAGACTCTCTAGGAATGCGAATCCTTTCCATATCCAAGCATAAAACCCTCATGTGCTTTTGGTGCAAATTTTGAGGTGTGATGTGGGTCCTTGATCCAGCATCTTGCGCCAAAAACTCTGAAGTAACTGACATTTGGCTTTTTGCCAGTAAGGAGCTCATAAGATGTCTTGTTCAGAAGCTTGTGAAGATAAACACGATTGATTGTATGGCATGCAGTGTCAATGGCTTCAGTCCAGAATTTTCTTGGAGTCTTGTATTCATCTAGCATCGTTCTGGCCATCTCAATGAGTGTTCTGTTCTTGCGTTCGACGACGCCATTCTGCTGTGGCGTGTACGGAGCTGAGAATTCATGTGTGATGCCCAAGGTATCAAGATATGTATCAAGGCCAGTGTTCTTGAATTCAGTGCCATTGTCACTTCTGATGTGCTTTATCTTGGCGCCAAAATTGTTCATAGATCGATTGGCGAAGCGTCTGAAGACATCCTGCACTTCAGTCTTGTAAAGGATTATGTGCACCCAAGTATATCTAGAGTAATCATCAACAATGACGAAGCCATAGAGGCAAGAAGTAGTAGTAAAAGTTGAGTAGTGAGTGGGACCAAAAAGATCCATGTGAAGTAGTTCGAAGGGTCGAGTAGTGGTCATGATTGTCTTCGAGGGATGTTTTGCCCTCGTCATCTTCCCTGCTTCACAGGCACCGCATAAGTGATCTTTCTTGAACTTGACACCCTCGATGCCTATGACATGCTTCTTCTTCGCAAGGGTGTGGAGGTTCCTCATGCCAGCATGCCCAAGCCTCCAATGCCAAAGCCAGCATTCTGAAGCTTTTGCAAGAAGACATACTGCAAGTTGTGGCCCTGCTGAGAAATCTACCACGTACAGATCATCTTTTTGATACCCTTCAAACACTAGAGACTTGTCAGATTCCATTAGTACAAGGCAACGATATTTTCCAAACATTACGATCATGTTCAAATCACAAAGCATTGAGACAGACATTAAGTTCAAGCCAAGAGATTCAACAAGCATGACTTTATCCATGTGTTGATCCTTTGAGATTGCAACTCTACCTAGACCCAATACCTTACTTTTACCAGTGTCAGCAAATGTGATGTGGCTCTTGTCGGATGGACGTAAGGTTGAGTCCATAAGAAGGCTTCTTTTGCCAGTCATGTGATTTGTACACCCACTGTCAATAATCCATTCTGAAGACTTTGAAGACGCTGGTGTCGTACCCTTGGCACCGCGTGCCATGAAGCAGTAGGTAGGAGTGGAGTCATCCTTGTCATTTGCATCGGTGTCGGTGATGAAGTCATTGTCTTCAGTGTTGAAGATGGACTTGGCGACATATGCTGTAGCCAGACTTGCAATGCCAGAATCAGACTCCTCCTCAGACTCCACCTCTGCCTCCTCAGAAGCGGACTCCTCCTCAGAATCCATTTCCTTGCCAACAAACGCACGTGCCTTGCCAGATGAGCTCTTCTTGTGTGATGAAGACTTTGAGGAAGACTTGGAGGAAGACTTTGAGTATTTCTTCTTCTTCTTGTCGTCAGAGTCATATTCCTTGCTCTTCTTCTTCCTTCTGTTCTCATTGTCCCACTGTGGACACTCAGAGATGAAGTGTCCAGTTTTCTTGCACTTGTGGCATGTTTTCTTCTTGTAGTCATGAGCAGAAGCTTAATCATTCCTTGAGCTTGATCGTGAAGACTTTCTGAAGCCTTTCTTCTTGGTGAACTTTTGGAACTTCTTCACAAGCATTGCAAGTTCCCTTCCAATGTCTTCAGGATCATCAGAACTGCTGTCAGATTCTTCTTCAGATGAGGAAACAGCTTTTGCCTTCAAGGCACGAGTTCGCCCATAGTTTGGACCGTAGATATCTCTTTTCTTAGAAAGCTGAAACTCATGTGTGTTGAGCCTCTCAAGTATGTCAGATGGATCGAGTGTCTTGAAATCAGGACGTTCTTGAATCATCAGGGCTAGGATGTCAAACGAACTATCAAGTGATCTCAGCAGCGTTTTGATGACTTCGTGTTTGGTAATCTCAGTGGCGCCGAGGGCTTGAAGCTCATTTGTGATGTAGTGAGTCTGTCAAATGTGTGCTGGACATTCTCATTGTCATTTCGCTTGAAGCGGTTGAAGAGATTGCGAAGGACACTGATTCTTTGATCTCTCTGTGTTGAGATGCCTTCATTGACCTTGGAGAGCCAGTCCCAGACCAGCTTGGATGTCTTCAAAGCACTCACACGGCCATACTGTCATTTGGTCAGATGACCACAGATGATGTTCTTGGCAGTAGAGTCCAGTTGAACGAATTTCTTGACATCAGCAGCAGTGACACCTTCTCCAGCCTTGGGAACGCCGTTCTCGACGACATACCATAGGTCGACGTCAATGGCTTCAAGATGCATACGCATCTTATTCTTCCAGTAGGGATATTCAGTTCCATCAAAGACGGGGCACGCAGCGGAGACTTTGATTATCCCTGCAGTCGACATAGCTAAAACTCCAGGTGGTTAAACCGAATCACACAGAACAAGGGAGCACCAAGATCTGATACCAATTGAAAGTGCGTTATATCGACTAGAGGGGGGTGAATAGGCGATTTTTATGAAAGTCTTCAAAACGTGGAAGTTATGAAGACAAACAATAGAGATATGCCTATCACTATGCAGCGGAAGTTAGATTACACTAGGCAAGCCATGGTCAAGTATTCAATAGAGAAAAAGCACAATGACAAGTAGCTGCAGTGTAATAAGGATCAGGTAGGAAGAAGTTATGAAGCCAAACAAATCATACAGTTACGTTGTGAAGACAAAAGATAGAGCAAGCATGCAATGGCTTCACAATGAGTAACAGTAAGTAAAAGGAAGTGAAGATGAAACCAGTGACTCGTTGAAGACAATGATGTGTTGGACCAGTTCCAGTTGCTGTGACAACTGTACGTCTGGTTGGAGCGGCTAGGTATTTAAACCTTAGGACACACAGTCTCGGACACCCAGTCCTGAACACGCAGCTCAGGACACCAAGTCCTCACCGTATTCTCCTTGAGCTAAGGTCACATAGTCCTCGCCCAATCACTCTGGTAAGTCTTCAAGGTAGACTCCCAAACCTTCACAGACTTTGTTCACTGGCAATCCACAATGTCTCTTGGATGCTCTGAACGCGACGCCTAACCGTCTGGGGATGCACAGTCCTCAAGTGTAATAAGTCTTCATATCACACAGACAAGAAGACTTAAGTGAGGCCCAATTTACTCTGGCTCTGGGTGGTCAGGGCTTTCTCCTCGCTAGGAATTTTCTCTCAAAGGCTTCGAGGTGGGTTGCTCTCAAACGACAAAAGCCGTGCACTGAAATCTGAGCATCCAACCGTTTATGGTTGTAGGGGGTGGGCTATTTATAGCCACTTGGCAACCCGGCCTGATTTGTCCGAAATGACCCTAGGTCACTAAGGAACTGACACCTGTCTCAACGGTCAGATTTCAAACTCTCATGGCAACTTTACTTGGGCTACAAGTAAAGCTGACTTGTCCGGCTCTGGACAAGATTCGCTCTCATTGTCTTCACTCGAAGACATAGGTTTTTGATTTAGGCATCACTTCAGTCATTCTGACTGGTTCTCCTGGACCCCACTTAACAGTACGGTGGTTCCTATGACTCAACACAAAATAAAAAGAACTACGAAAGATCTAAGTCTTTGAGCTCCATAGGCTTCATAACGTGTCTTCTTTTGTCATAGTCTTCAATGTGAATATCTTCATATACCACCTTTGACTTCAATGTCTTCATACATTTTTAGGGGTCATCTCTGGTAGTAAAGCCGAATCAATGAGGGACTTCTACCTGTGTTATCCTGCAATTCTCACAAACACATTAGTCCCTCAACTAGGTTTGTCGTCAATACTCCAAAACCAACTAGGGGTGGCACTAGATGCACTTACAATACGTTATAACCAGGGAGGAGGCGGACGAGTATAAGAGGAGACGGAGATGACCCGTCTCCAAGCGGAAGCTCATGACAATAGCTGCTGCATCTCAGTACGACAGGTAGATACTCATATGGAATAACTTTGGGGTTTATGGAATTGGATGCACAAGCAATATTCCCGCTTAGTACAGGTGAAGGCTATATACGGTATCTACCTGCCATTCCAAGTAAATTTGTATGTGCCAAACTCTAAACCTTAAAATAAATATCATGTTTGGTATGCTCGAATAGCTCATGTATCAACTAGGGTTGTCAGTATCTTCCATGTTAGGCGGGTTATTCTCAAGAGGAGTGGACTCCGCTCCTCACTCACGAGAAAATGGCTGGTCACCGGGATGCCCAGTCCCATGCTTTATGCAAATCAAATTAAAATAACTACAAACAAAACTCCCCCGGGACTCTTGTTAGTTGGAGGCACTCGTTGTTTCAAGCAAAGCCATGGATTGATGCTTGTTGGTGGAGGAGGAGTATAAACTTTACCATTCTATTTGGGAACCGCCTATAATATGTGTAGCATGGAAGAAATCGCCATCTCTTGGTTGTTATGTTGACAATGAAAGTATACCGCTCAAAATATTATTCATGTCTATTTCAAAACCGAGATCTAGCACCTCTACAAATCCCTGCTTCCCTCTGCGAAGGGCCTATCTATTTACTTTTATGCTGAGTCATCATTCTCTTATTAAAAAGCACCAGTTGGAGAGCACCGCTGTCATTTGCATCCATTACTGTTAGTTTACATTGAGTATGACTTGACTGGATCTCTTTTACCATGAATTGCAATGTCTAGTCAGTCCTTGATCTTTAAAGGTGCTCTGCATTTATGTTTTGCGGTCTCAGAAAGGGCTAGCGAGATACCATCTTGTTATATCATATCATGATTGTTTTGAGAAAGTGTTGTCATCCGGGATTTATTATTATTGCTCGCTAGTTGATTATGCCATTGATATGAGTAAACATGAGACCTAAATGTTATTGTGAATATGGTTAGTTCATAATTTTTGCTGAAAAGTTGAATGCCGGCTTTACATATTTACAACAACAAGAGCAAACAGAGTTTGTAAAAGTTTTTTTTCTTTATCACTTTTAGTTTATCAACTGAATTGCTTGAGGACAAGCAAAGGTTTAAGCTTGGGGGAGTTGATACGTCTCCGTTGTATCTACTTTTCCAAACACTTTTGCCCCTGTTTTGGACTCTAACTTGCATGATTTGAATGGAACTAACCCGGACTGACGCTATTTTCAGCAGAATTGCCATGGTGTTATTTTTGTGCAGAAATAGAAGTTCTCGGAATGACCTGAAAATCAACGAAGAATTATTTTGGAATATATAAAAAATACTGGAAGGAAGATCCACGTCAGGGGGGCTCCACCTGTCCACGAGGGTGGGGGCGCGCCCTACCCCCCCCCCTGGGCGCGCCCCCCTGCCTCGTGGGCCCCCTGACGCTCCACCGACCTCAACCCTGACTCCATATATTCACTTTCGCGAGAAAAAAACCATGGAGAAGGATTCATCTCGTTTTACGATATGAAGCCGCCGCCAAGCCCTAAACTCTCTCGGGAGGGCTGATCTGGAGTCCGTTCGGGGCTCCGACGAGGGGAATCTGTCGCCATCATTATCATCAACCATCCTCCATCACCAATTTCATGATGCTCACTGTCGTGTGTGAGTAATTCCATCGTAGGCTTGCTGGACGGTGATGGGTTGGATGAGATTTATCATGTAACCGAGTTAGTTTTGTTAGGGTTTGATCCCTAGTATCCACTATGTTCTGAGATTGATGCTGCTATGACTTTGCTATGCTTAATGCTTGTTCACTAGGGCCCGAGTGCCATGATTTCAGATCTAAACCTATTATGTTTTCATCAATATATGAGAGTTCTTGATCCTATCTTGCAAGTCTATAGTCACCTACTATGTGTTATGATCCGGCAACCCCGAAGTGACAATAATCGGGACCACTCCCGGTGATGACCGTAGTTTGAGTTCATGTATTCACTATGTGTTAATGCTTTGTTCCGGTACTCTATTAAAAGGAGGCCTTAATATCCCTTAGTTTCCAATAGGACCCCGCTGCCACGGGAGGGTAGGACAAAAGATGTCATGCAAGTTCTTTTCCATAAGCACATATGACTATATTCGGAATACATGCCTACATTACATTTATGAAATTGAGCTAGTTCCGTGTCACCCTAGGTTATGATTGTTACATGATGAACCGCATCCGGCATAATTCTCCATCACCAATCCATTACCTATGAGCTTTCCATATATTGTTCTTCGCTTATTTACTTTTCCGTTGCTATTGTTATAATCACTACAAAACACCAAAAATATTACTTTTGCTACCGTTACCTTTTTCCACCATTACCACTACTATCATATTACTTTGCTGCTAAACACTTTGCTGCAGATATTAAGTTTCCAGGTGTGGTTGAATTGACAACTCAGCTGCTAATACTTGAGAATATTCTTTGGCTCCCCTTGTGTGGAATCAATAAATTTGGGTTGAATACTCTACCCTCAAAAACTGTTGCGATCCCCTATACTTGTGGGTTATCATTGGCCCAGGGGGGTTCTTCCTTTTTTTTGTTAGTTTTGTTTTCTATTTTTATTCTTTTTCTTTTATTTATTTTCCCTTTACAGTTTTTTTATTATAGAGCGTTTTAGAATTTTCTAAAACAAATGTTTGCTTCACAATAATTACCTATGTAACATTTGGCATTAACCGAATATTTTTGTTTTAATGTTTGCAAACTTTGGTTGTTTGACAAAAAATCAAATTTGAATTTGAATCATTTTGAACTATCATCAGATTAGCGACAATAACAGAGGTGACGTGGCATCTTTAGCAGAGGTTTACTGTAGCTTAATTATCCGGACGTAACATTCTCGTACCCGTAGGGTCCACACGCTTAACGTTCGATGGCGATTCGTATTATGAGTTTATGTGATTTGATGTACCAAAGGTTGTTCGGAGTCCCAGATGAGATCACGGGCATGACGAGGAGTCTCTAAATGGTTGAGACATAAAGATTCATATATTGGAAGGCTACATTCGGACACCGGAATGGTTCGTGTCGTTTCAGATAAGTTTCGGAGTGCCGGGGGTTACCGGAACCCCCCCCCCTCCCCGGGAAGTTATTGGGCCTCATGGGCCTAACAGTGGAAGAGAGGAGGCAGGTCAAGGTGTGGCGCGCGCCCCCCTAGCCCAAACCGAATTGCTAGCCCCCCCCCTTCCTTCTCTTCTTCCTCTCCTTCCTTCTTCTCCTACTAGGACTAGGAAAGGGGGAACCTACTCCTACTAGGAGTAGGATTCCCCCCCTTGGGCACGCCCATTGTGGCCGGCCCTCCTCCTCCTCCCCTCCTTTATATACGGGGAAGGAGGCACCCCATGGACACACAAATTGATCTTTAGCCGTGTGCGGTGTCCCCCTCCACAGTTTTCCACCTCGGTCACATTGTCGTAGTGCTTAGGCGAAGCCCTGCATTGGTAACTTCATCATCACCGTCATCACGCCATCGTGCTGATGGAACTCTCCCTCGGCATCAACTGGATCAAGGGTTCGAGGGATGTCACCGAGCTGAACGTGTGCAGATCGTGGAGGTGTCGTGCATTCGGTACTTGATCGGTTGGATCACGAAGACGTTTGACTACATCAACCGCGTTACTAAACGCTTCTGCTTTCGGTCTACGAGGGTACATAGAGACACACTCTCCCCCGCTCGTTGCTATGCTTCTCCTGGATAGATCTTGCGTGATCGTAGGAAATTTTTGAAATACTACGTTCCCCAAAAGTCGGGCCACGCGCCCGCCCCCTTTGCCCGCCGCCCCGCAGCGCCTGTCGGACGGGCTGGCGCCCGTCGCCTGGCTCCGCCCAATGCCCGTACACGCACACCCGTTAAGGCCAATGGGCCACTAACTGCCGGGGCCCGCCCTAGAAAACAAACACACACACACAAATGAATTAAAAATACATAATAAAAAGAAAATAATTAAGTAACTTAATTAACTATGTTTAACTAACCTAATCACATAATTAAACTAATTAATCATGTTTAGTTAAACTGTGACAATGACGAATGGCCCCACCTGTCAGTTTGACTGGTCAACGGTCAGAGTTGACTGCTGACGCCATGATGACGCAATAATTATTTCTCAAATTAAATTAATCTGCTAATTCCTAAAAATGATTTGAAACTTTGAAAATTAATATAAAATAATCTGTAACTCGGACGAAAATACTTTGTACATGAAAGTTGCTTAAAAAATGTGATGAATCCGAATACGCAGTCCGTTCATCTACCACACACCCCTAGCTTAGCGAACATGGAACCATCCCCCTCCCGTTCGTCTGTCCAAAAATACCAAACTTCGGGAAAACATTCCCGGATGTTTTCCCCCTTCGCCAGTAGCACATAGTACCATGTTTGGTCATACCTAGCACCGTGTATTGTCATGTAATGCATCGTCATGCATCTGTTTGCATTGTATTCATTGTTTCTTCCCCCTCTTCTCTCTAGTAGACTTCGAAACTGACGCCACTGTTGCCCCGATAGACTACGGTATTGACGCCCCTCCTTATCAGCAGAGCTTCTAGGCAAGCAAACCCCCCTTGATCATCCTGATATCGCCTACTCTTTCCCTCGACTGCTTGCATTAGAGTAATGTTACTGTTTCATCGGATTGATCCTATACTGCTGCATAGCTTGTCCTTGCTACTGTTGTTGATACCTTACCTGCTATCCTAAATGCTTAGTATAGGATGCTAGATATCCATCAGTGGCCCACATACTTGTCTGTATGCCATGCTATACTACTGGGCCGTGATCACTTCGGGAGATGATCACGGGTATATACTTTATACCATTACATACTTATGTTACTATTCGGATATGGGGGCTGAAGGGACAGGTGGTTCCACCCAAGTAGTGGTGGGCCTTAGTTCCCGATGGCCCCCGAGTGTTACTTTGTGGCGGAGCGACATGGCAGGTTGAGACCACCCAGAGGAGAGGTGGGCCTGGTCCCTGGTCGGCCTTCGCGGTTACATCAAATAACCCATTTAACGAGTTTGAATATTTGATCTGAGTTGGTCGTTGGCCTTATACGCACTAACCACCACGTGGGACAAGTTATGGGCAACTAACGCCGTAGTACCAGCCGAAGCTCTTTGGACGTCAGCAACGGAGCGGCGCACGTCGAGTTGGACCGCGTAAAGCAACCACCTTTGTAATGGAGGTTGCCATGCCTCTCACCGGCCGCCCTCATAATGTGTAGGAGTGCAAAGGACGATGGGCCCAAAATCCCTGCACGCTTAGGATTTAGACCGACGGGTTCGCCTCTCTGTTGAGCCTAGGTAGGGTTGTGACGTGTTGATCTTCCGAGGCCGGGCATGACCCAGGACAGTGTGTCCGGCCAGAGTGATCGAGCGTGTCGGGTAATGTGGTGCACCCCTGCAGGGAAGATTGATATATTCGAATAGTCGTGTCCATGGTAATAGGACGCTTGGAGTTGTATTCGGACCTCATGACAACTAAAACCGGATACTTAATAAAATACACTCTTTCAAGTGCCAGATACAACCCGGTGATCGCTCTCTTGCAGGGTGTCGAGGAGAGGATCGTCGGGTAGGTTTATGCTATGTGATGTTACTTGGTTAACTTACCAGCTACTCGCTCCTATATATGCTTCAAGATGGAGACTACGAGAAGCGTAGTCTTCGATGGGATAGCTTCTCCCCCTCTTATTCTAGCATTATGCAGTTCGGTCCACAAATACTACCCATTTCATTGATACTGATGCATAGGTAGTGTACATCCTTGCTTGCAAGTAGTTTGGATGAGTACTCACGGTTGCTTTGCTCCCTCTTTTCCCCCTTTTCCTTTCTTCTCGGATGTCGCAACCAGATGCTGGAGTCCTAGAGCCAGACGCCACCTTTGACGACTCCTACTACACCAGGGATGCCTACTACTACGTTCATGCCGCCGATGACCAGGAGTAGTTTAGGAGGATCCCAGGCTAGAGGCCTGCGCTTCTTTGATCCATATCCCTGTTTGTGCTAGCCATCTTATGGCACCTTGTTAATTTATATCTGTACTCAGATAGTGTTGCTTCTGCTGACTCATTTATGTTCGAGCACTTGTATTCGAGCCCTCGAGGCCCCTGGCTTGTAATATGATGCTTGTATGACTTTTATTTGTGTTTAGAGTTGTATTGTGATATCTTTCGGTGAATCCCTGGTCTTGATCGTACATGTTTGCGTGTATGATTAGTGTATGATTGAATCGGGGACGTTACAGTAGGCCCCTTAGTTTTCACGGATATGGAGGAATCCTAGTATGTTTAGGTGTTGAATGACATATTGCATCCTCTTTGTATGTGTATGTTAATAATCTTCTCGATGTAGAGTGAAGTCGGACTCTCAAATTTGCCTTCATGCCTTCATGGACTCAAAGGCATGATGGTGGGTTTGCGGAGGTAATCCAGTGACAGAAGCTATCTCCCTCCTTCCCTGACCATTTGGTACGGGATTACCGAAGACCGCCTTTAGCTACATCCACGGGGCGACCTTTAATCATTGGTGCCAAAACCTGAATGTGGGGAGGAATGATGATGGTGTAATACTATGTGGTTGCTGCATGTATATGTGCTTGGGTCTCCCCACCCATTTGTAGCTTAGAACTAGTGAGAATCCAGACTCCCTAGGAAGGAACGCCTTTGCCATATTGATCCCAACCGCAAGAGAAGCGAGCCTTCTGGTCGTGTGTTGGTCGGTGGCATGCCGCAGGAGCCTCTCCGAGTGGCTCCGAGCCGTCCGATCTTTCAGGACGGCTTGGCTCGGACCCGGCTGGAAGGTCCAGGTCTCTTGTCTTTTATTTCTGCACATGTTAGGGAGCCAAAGCCCAAGAATTGTTCTTGAATAAATCGAACGACCATGGTAGCAAATAGCGCTAAGAACATCATTAGGGCATGTACAATGATGACATATGGATACATATGCCCCATGACAAAAAGTAATTTAAGGCATTTATATTTATTTATTTTTCCCAATGCAAGCTATCACTAGTGGACCTCATTAAGAAATAGAAAATAAAGACTTTAGTACACATGCATCTTTACTTTTCATTCCAACCTTTTCAGCTTTTGTCACCGAACCACACTTTTTCTCTTCAAGCACCCGTCTCCTGCAAAGGATCACGCTTCCCTATCCGAACCTACTATACATCATATCCGATCCTACATAGCATGCGAGACATCACCTTGAGGCTATGCATTGTGCATGCCCTTAATGTCTCTTTGAAACAAGAGAATAAACCATCGGTTTAATTTCGGCTAGTGCCCCTCAGAACTCTGGCGATCCAAACGGGGCTTCCACGTAATGCTGAGTTAAATGCTTATTCTCAAGTTCAATGCTTTTATTCAACAGGCAGTCCACGTTCTGCAAAAGCAATAGCACCTACAAGATGATACCTGGCAGGCATATGGAGTCTTTACAGTAGGAACAGTATCTCTACGATCAGATGCATCAAGCACCAAAATACATGATTTACCAAAAACGTGCAAAAGAAAAAAGAATAGATAAGAAACAGTTGAACACATGTTGACATTCCAAAGGGCTTCACCCAAAATAATTTACAGAGATTCCCAGATGGATGGAATTAGACTTTCGTTGGCCATGTTGCTTGAGCTGACATAATTATGCCCACGATCACTCCAAAGAGACCCAAAGCACTGCCGAAGATCTCAATCACCAGGATCTTTACAAAGAGTGTTGAATTCTGGGCATCAGAGAGTGCACAGCTGCTTCCAATTATTCCCACGCATACCCTGAAGATTTGAAATTTGATCATCTTGAGCCATGGATCATGATATATATGAAAATAAAATGTGAATTCTACCACTTACCCGCAAACAAGATTAGCAAAGCCGACAATAAGACCTGAGGCAAAGATTGCATAACCAGCTCGCATAGACTCTGGATCATGCATTCGGGATGTTGGCACACTTTCAAGCTTTGTTTGGAGGATGATCGCCACGATTACACCATAAATTGCAACGGCCTCACAGAAGATGACACTGTAAAGCAAATGGGATGCATATGAATCAGAAGTTAAAAGGAATATCCATGATATGCCAATCAGAAGAGAATTAATGTTACATAAATTTCCAATATAAAGCTAGATGGAGGCATTAGCCAACCATTTTTGCTAAAATTCCCATGTGGTTTTGGTTGCTTGCCTCGAAAGAAGCATAAATAAGCAGATGCAAGCATAAACCCATCAGATGTTTTCGCAAGATCCAAATGCTGTCAGAAGCATTCTTGACAGCAGACATGGAACTTATTTGAGGAGCCACTCATGTTAATTATAGAGGTCTAGCCAATTTGTCTGTGCTTGTTTATTAACAAATCCCAAAAGCTAGTAATCCATGTGTACATTGGCTCAAGCCCAAATAACCATGGTGAGTTGAAATGAGCAAACTGACTAAAAGGTTATAGCTAAAAACAAATGTTTTCACAAGATCCAAATGCTGTGAATGCTGCAGAAGGATGGGTATATTGATGAAGATGTGAGCCATCAAATCAAAGTTGGATGGATGAAGTGACGCCAAGCTTCTGGCGTTCTTTGTGACAAGAGTGTGCCACAAAAGCTAAAAGGCAGGTTCTATAGGACGGCAATTCGACCTGCGCTGTTGTATGGCGCAGAATGTTGGCCAACAAAAAGGCGACATGTCCAACAGTTGTGTAGCAGAGATGCACATGTTAAGATGGATATGTGGCCACACAAGAAAGGATCAGGTCCGGAATGATGATATGCGGTTGGGGTAGCACCGACTGAAGAGAAGCTTGTCCAGCATGCCTGAGATGGTTTGGGCATATAGCACGCAGGCTTCCAGAAGCGCCAGTGCATAGAAGGCTGTTAAAGCATGCTGATAATGTCAAGAGAGGTCATGGTAGACCAAACTTGACATGGGAGTCCCAAAGGAGAGATCTTAAAAACTGGAATATCACCAAAGAACTAACCATGGACAGGGGTGCGTGGAAGTTAGCTATCCACATGCCAATACCATGACTTGGTTTCGAGATCTTATGGGTTTCAACTCTAGCCTACCCCAACTTGTTTGGGACTGAAAGGCTTTGTTATTGGCCAACAAAATGGCAGTCTAGCTCCCAGGTTTCTATCAGACTAATATTTCTCCAATACATCATATGCACTAACATGCTTCTTCCTCTAGCGACATAGAGGATGTTTTGCTACATTCAATTGTAGATGTAAAGCCAAAACAGTGACACACTCTATTTTTCATCTGTTATGCTGCTACAATTCTAACGAACATGCCCTCCAACAAAACAAGAGAACCATAAAAGCCACAAACACAGGTTCAATGACAAATCAAATAATAAAGACCAACTAAAGAACTAGACCAGATCCCACACGACCACTGTAAGAACTTGATGGCCCTAACATAACAGAGGAACCGCAAAGCAAACAAAAGAAAATGAGCCTCCTGCTTTGATTTTCTATCTATCATGATTCCAGTGGAAGTTGATAGAAAGTATCTGGCTTTCTTGTGTTGCCAGCATGTGTGCATGTGGAGCTTGTCACGACTTACTTAACAGTTAAGTTAGTTTATTAAAACGAGACTAATCAAGTGGGAAACATGGCGATTCAGGATCGGTGACTGACACAACAATGGACATAAGGATCTATATCCAAATTAGGCATGTCTGACATAACCACGAAAGTGAAAGTTTGTTCACATGCTAAGTGTCAAGGAGCAATGCCCATTTATACCATAACAAAGGCAAAATGAGGGGGGGGGGCAACAAATAAGGGACAATTGCACATCCTTGTCGTTGGCATTTGTTAGGATATCATCGGTGTATTTACACTTGGATAGTTTGCAAATAAGGGCACAGTCTCCCTAAAACAGGGGGGCAACAAATAAGGGACAATTGCACATCCTTGTCGTTGGCATTTGTTAGGATATCATCGGTGTATTTACACTTGGATAGTTTGCAAATAAGGGCACAGTCTCCCTAAAACATGTAAATTAGGCAATAACAATTGCACGTCCTTGTCGTTGGCATTTGTTAGGATATCATCAGTGTATTTACACTTGGATAGTTTGCAATGGGATAATGTCCGATTCTTCCTACCAAGAGATGTAAGTCAACTAATCGTATTAACACCGAAAGCAATCCACCACGGAAGGAATATTGGCCCCTTCAAGCTAATTGAATAAGTTACCAACAGAAGCAAGGTAGTTTGCTCTGCTCAAACATCCGCCGCTTAGTTTCATGTAACACAACGCTAACTAAACAGAAGAACCCCCTCATCATCAAGTTCAAGGTAGAACAAAATCAGGAGCTTACAGCGGACCAAGCAAGGCCAAATCTAGCTACTGCAGCGCAGAGGAGACGGCGTCGAGCCAAATCAGGCCCACCAGGTTAGCAAGGCTCTAGAGATTCCTCACCTGATGAGGTTCTTGGAGGTGATCCTGGGCGCCTTGATGGCGGCCCCGATGAGGCTGCTCCCCGTGATGAAGATCCCCCTGCCAACAGCAAAACCGCAGCGGGGCAGTATGAGCAGATGCGCGCAGCAGATCCAGCGAGGCTATGCTGGGAAGGGGGGAGATTAGGTCTCACCATGCTGCGCCGAGGACAGAGACGCCGATGGAGACGGCGATGCCGATGGCGGAGAAGGTGTAGGGCGAGATATGCACGAGCGCGCGCGCCCACGACGACGAGTAGTCCGACGACATCCTCCCACCACGATCTCCACCGGTGCGCGCTCGGTGCTGGATCGGGGGATTTTTTTTTCTCTCTTTGCGATGGTTTGGATCGGTGACTGGGGAAGGAGAGAGAGAGAGTAGAGGCGCGATGGAGGAGAAGATGTGTGCGTGGTCTGCACGGGGACCAACCAGCCTTGGTAGGACCCGATGGTATGCGCTCCGTCCGATCTGGTTATGGACGGCGCAGAGGAGATCGTATTTTTTTTTTGCGGGAGAGGAGATCGTGTCTGTCGTCGTCACGTGCCACGGTGCCAGTCTTGAGACGTCGTAGCGGGAGCAACAGAAAAGGCCCAGACCTCCCAACCGGCCCAAGCTTAGAAAATTGTTGGGCCCGTGGAGCTCGGTCGAGTCAGCGTAGCAATGAACCAATCTTCTTGCCTCATCAAAAAAAAAAAAACGAACCAATCTTCCCTTAAAAAAAGCAATAAACCAAGGGCGCAATGCTACCCGTCCGTCGTATGATAACTCAACTATGTCGGCCACCTCGGCAACCGTCAGATGTTGTCCGAAACAGTCACCCTATCTTCCGACCCGGCCACTTGAGGACCTTTGCAACAACTACGTTGTCGCGCTTAGGGGATTTGCAACAAAGACCTTGTTTCAAAGGTCCGCTGAGACAACAGGTGGACAAGAAAGGCCACAGCCTAGGCTAGAGCGTAGCCACCGCCCCGCCATGGCCCGAGCATCTTGGACATGGAACGCCACCGCTCGCCGGAGTTGCTACTCATCCTCAACCTCAGGCTCGCAAGCAGCCGCTAGCTCCACTTCAGCACAACTGTGACGACCTCCCACATCGGGCGCTCCTTCAGTGTTCCCTGTAACTGGAACTATGTTTCTGAAACATGCCTCATGTTACAATGTCCGACCTCTCACTCTCTAACATCGGGGGCTAGACGTAGGGTATTATCTCTTCGGAGAGTCCGAACCTGGGTAAAATCTTATGTCCCTATTACCATCGTTCCAAAACGCTTAGCTTAGAACCCCTACCTCGAGATCTATCGGGTTTAGCTCTATCATGGATTTGCGGGAGCTGGAAGGGAGGAGGTACTTAGGTTTCAATTCTTGGTTTTTGGGGGGTTCTTCTTTCCATCAATTCTGCGTGTGGGGAAATAAAAATAATTGATTAGTTGGTGGGAGAGGGGAGACGTATGTGGGTACGTAGGAGGGGATGTAACAAAATGTTGACGCAGTACGTACGTACTCTCATTAACAATAGAGATATTTCCTTTGATCAGAGTTCTATGTATGCTTCTACTTTCACTTAAAAGTTTACATTTACAATGATGATGTCCTTTGTAGCATCAAGTTGGAAGAATATAACGTGATAAAGCCCAATCAAAGCGAGGTGCGGTCTAGATCCCCATGTCAGGGGTGGTCTTATCATACCTGTTGCACATTTCCAAGGGCCTCGCCTTGCTTATGGGGCTATAGCTTCACCATATGAACATAATGGACCTCATGAAGAAATCACGGGAAAATGTAGTCGAGCTAGAAAGCACGTGTATCATCTTCGGATTCCAGCCTTTCTGATGGTGTTGTTGTACTTGAAATTAGCGTTAAAGCACAAGTACTTAATTTGATCTTGTTTGAGAAGGTATTATATATTTGTATGGTCTCATCTGAATCTTTTCGTAGCTTTTACAGGGCACGTGAAAACAAATAATAACTAAAGTCAATGCTTAAAGTCGCACTTTGTGATAAGTCAAATCTTTGTAATTCTGAAAATCCATGAAGGACAAGTGTGACGCCCCCGATTTGACCGTACACTAATCATGCACGCAAATGTGTACGATCAAGATCAAGGACTCACGGGTAGATATCACAACACAACTCTACAAATAAAATAAGTCATACAAGCATCATATTACAAGCCAGGGGCCTCGAGGGCTCGAATACAAGAGCTCGATCATAGACGAGTCAGCGGAAGCAACAATATCTGAGTACAGACATAAGTTAAACAAGTTTGCCTTAAGAAGGCTAGCACAAACTGGGATACAGATCGAAAGAGGCGCAGGCCTCCTGCCTAGGATCCTCCTAACTTCTCCTGGTCGTCGTCAGCGGGCATCGCGTAGTAGTAGGCACCTCCGGTGTAGTAGGAGTCATCGACGACGGTGGCGTCTGGCTCCTGGACTCCAGCATCTGGTTGCGACAACCAGAAAGAAGGGAAAGGGGGAAAAGGGGGAGAAAGCAACCGTGAGTACTCATCCAAAGTACTCGCAAGCAAGGAGCTACACTACATATGCATGGGTATCAAATGGAGTAAGGGTATCATATGTGGACTGAACTGCAGAATGCCAGAATAAGAGGGGGATAACTAATCCTTTCGAAGACTACGCTTCTGGCAGCCTCCGTCTTGCAGCATGTAGAAGAGAGTAAACTGAAGTCCTCCAAGTAGCATCGCATAGCATAATCCTAACCGATGATCCTCCCCTCGTCGCCCTGTGAGAGAGCAATCACCGGTTGTATCTGGCACTTGGAAGGGTGTGTTTTATTAAGTATCCAGTTCTAGTTGTCATAAGGTCAAGGTACAACTCCAAGTCGTCCTGTTACCGAAGATCACGGCTATTCGAATAGATTAACTTGCCTGCAGGGGTGCACCACATAACCCAACACGCTCGATCCCATTTGGCCGGACACACTTTCCTGGGTCATGCCCGGCCTCGGAAGATCAACACGTCGCAGCCCCACCTAGACCAACAGAGAGGTCAGCACGCCGGTCTAAACCTAAGCGCCCAGGGGTCTGGGCCCATCGCCCTTAGCACACCTGCACGTTGCGTGGGCGGCCGGAAGCAGACCTAGCCTAGTGGCGTTCCAGTCCAATCCAGCGCGCGCCGCTCCGTCGCTGACGTCACGAAGGCTTCGGCTGATACCACGACGCCGGGATACCCATAACTACTCCCGCGTAGATGGTTAGTGCGTATAGACCAAATAGCCAAACTCAGATCAAATACCCAGATCTCGTTAAGCGTGTTAAGTATCCGCGAACGCCGACCAGGGCCAGGCCCACCTCTCTCCTAGGTGGTCGGAACCTGCCCTGTCGCTCCGCCACAAAGTAACAGTCGGGGGCCGTCGGGAACCCAGGCCCACCTCTACCGGGATGGAGCCACCTGCCCCTTCAGCCCCCATCTCCGAACAGTATCACAGGTAATGTAACTGTGTAAAGTATAATGTGTATGCCCGTGATCGCCTCCCGAAGTGATCACGGCCCAGTAGTATAGCATGGCAGACGGACAAGAGTGTAGGGCCACTGATGGAACACTAGCATCCTATACTAAGCAGTAGGATAGCAGGTAATGGTAACAACAGTAGTAGCAAAGACAGGCTATGCATCAGGATAGGAATAATGGAAAGCAGTAACATGCTACACTACTCTAATGCAAGCAGCATAGAGAAAAGAGTAGGCGATATCTGGTGATCAAAGGGGGGGGCTTGCCTGGTTGCTCTGGCAAGAGAGAGTGGCCGTCAACACCGTAGTCGTACTGGGTAGCAACGGCGTCGGTCTCGGTGTCTAGCGAGAGAAGAGGGGGAAGAAACAATAAACATAATGCAAACAAATGCATGACGATGCATGACATGACAAAGCGTGATGCTAGGTGTGCCCTAACGCGGTATAAGGTGGTACCGGTGAAGGGGGGAAACATCCGGGAAATTATCCCCGGTGTTTCGCGTTTTCGGACAGATGAACCGGAGGTGAAATGTTGCATGTTTGCTATGCTAGGGATGCATGGCGGATAAACGGGCTGCGTATCCGAGTTCGTCTCGTCGTTCTGAGCAACTTTCACGTTCAAAGTTTTTCGATCCGAGCTACGGTTTATTTTATATTATTTTCTGAAGTTTTAAGCATTTAGAATTAATTTTAATAAACTGGTCAATGGTCAACAGTCAACAGAGTTGACTGGACAACAGGGTCAACAGACCCGCATGTCATTGTCTCAATCACTAACTAATAGAATATCTAACTAATTAGATTAGCTAATATTAGTTAGACTAATTAACAAATAATTAACTTAATTAAAATACCTAATTAACTAATTAATTAATTAATTAATTAACATTATTATTTTTATTATCTTTTTTTTACTGACAGTAGCACTGGGCCACTGGACAATGTCCAGCCGGACACGTCCAGGGCAGCACCACACATGGCCGGACAATGTCCAGGCCACACCCTTTGGCGCGCCGGACATGTCCGGACTGGGCGGGGCACGCACGCGGCCAGCGGCCATGGCCGAGCCGGCCGGTGCGGTAGCCGCTAGGGTGCCGAAGGGGGTGAAGGGGGCTGCTGGGCGGAGGCAGGCGAGGTGGCGGGGGGGGGGTCGGCCGGAGCAGCGAGCGGCCGGGTGGCATGGCCGGCGACGCGTGGCCGTGCGGCGGTGGGCGAGGCCAGCAGGGGGGGTGCAGCGAGGCGAAGCAGAGGCCGCGGAGCACGGCGGGGTGGCCGCGGGCACCAGGCCACGGGGAAGGCTACGTGGCAAGGGTCGGGCGGAGCTGCGGGAGCACGCGGGCGAGCGAGTCCCGTCGAGGACGATTCCGGCGCGGGGTCAGAGAGGGAGATGGGGGTGGCGCTCACAAGGGGGTTGCAGGGGACTGGGCAGCGGGGCGCGAGGAGGAAGACAGGGACGCCGGCGACATAGGAAGGCAGTCCGGCGAGGTGGTCTCCGGCGACGGCGTCGAGCGCGTGGAGGTCGTTCGGGGAGGATTGGTGGAGCGAGGCGGCGGCGATGGCGTTCCGACGACGGAGTGGTGGGGCGGGGCAGCCCGGCGATGATGGGGCGGCGTCGGGCCCCGGCGTCGGGCTCGGGGGGCAAGGGAATCGGGGCGAGGTGCGTTGGGGCGCCCCCGATCCAGCTCGCGCGGGGGGGAGGAGAGTGGGGATTGTGGGGGAGGGGGTTAGGGTTTCGGTGCCCCCCGGGAGGGGTTAATGGCCTGGGTCTGGGCCGGCCTAGTCGGCCTGGTGGCCAGCTGGGCCGTTTGGCCCATCGGGTGGAAGAGGGGGGTTGTTCTCTTTTTTTTATTTTGTTTTCTGTTTTTTTCTTTTCTTTTATTTATTTTCTTGTACTGTTTTATTTCTAGTTTCTTTTATTTTTAGAATTATAAAAATTATAACTAGTACCTAAATTTGTATTTATAAACAATCTACTGTTAGATTAAATATTGACCCATAATAAAATAGTTTTAATATTTTTATAAAATTCAATAAGCATTTGTTTAATTGTTTTCACTACTGTTTTAATTATTTTAGAGCTCTTAAACATTTTATCAAGGTTTGGTTTCTCCACCAAAATTATCTATGCAATTATTGGTTCACCCCGAACATTTTTGTTTCGATGTTTGAAAACTTTTATTGTATGCCATATTTGGAATTTGAATTTTGAACCGGTTTTTGAACTAACGAGGGATTAGCAGCAGTAACTGAGGTGACGTGGCATCATTAGCGGAGGTTCACTGTAGCTTAATTATCCGGGCGTCACAACAAGGTATGTCTTGTATCTTTGGTCATCTATGCACAAATCTTGTTCTTCTGGTGTATGCTGCAGTTGTAAGTTTATGTTCAACAATGCTATGGCATATTGTCATGACATTTTTCAAAACACTGGCCACTATATGTCACTAATGTTAAGATTCTTTTACTTATAGATAAGTGTTGGGAAACACAGTATTTCAAAAAATTTACCTGCGATCACGCAAGATCTATCTAGGAGATGCATAGCAACGAGAGGGGAGAGTGTGTCTACGTACCCTAGTAGACCGAAAGCGGAAGCGTTTAGTAACGTAGTTGATGTAGTCGAACGTCTTCGCGATCCAACCGATCAAGTACCGAACGCACGGCACCTCCGCGATCTGCACACGTTCAGCTCGGTGACGTCCCTCGAACTCTTGATCCAGTTGAGGCCAAGGGAGAGTTCCTTCAGCGCAACGCGTGGTGACGGTGATGATGAAGTTACCGGCGCAGGGCTTCGCCTAAGCACTACGACGATATGACCGAGGTGTGAAACTGTGGAGGGGGCCACCGCACAGGGCTAAAAGATCAACTTGTGTGTCTATGGGGTGCCCCCTCTCACGTATATAAAGGGGGAAGGGAGGAGGAGGCCGTCCAAGGGTGGCGCGCCCAAGGGGGGGAGTCCTACTCCAAGTAGGATCCCCCCTTTCCTACTTCCACAAGGAGAAGGGGGAAGGAGTAGGAGAACAGAAGGAAAGGGGGGGGCGGCCCCCCTAGCCCTAGTACAATTCGGTTTGGGCTAGGGGGGTGCGCGCCAATCCTTGGCCTGCCTCCTCTCTGCCACCATTAGGCCCATGAGGCCCAATAACTTCCGGGGGGTTCCGGTAACCCCGGTACTCCGAAACTCATCCGAAACGACCCGAACCATTCTGGTGTCCGAATGTAACCTTCCAATATATGAATCTTTATGTCTCGACCATTTCGAGACTCCTCATTACGTCCGTGATCTCATCCGGGACTCCTAACAAACTTTGGTCATCAAATCACATAAACTCATAATACAAATCGTCATCGAACGTTAAGCGTGCGGACCCTACGGGTTCAAGAACTATGTAGACATGACCGAGACACATCTCCGATCAATAACCAATAACGGAACCTGGATGCTCATATTAGTTCCTACATATTCTACAAAGATCTTTATCGGTCAAACCGCATAACAACATATGTTGTTCCCTTTGTCATCGGTATGTTACTTGCCCCAGATTCGATCGTCGGTATCATCATACCTAGTTCAATCTCGTTACCGGCAAGTCTCTTTACTCATTCTGTAATGCATCATCCTGCAACTAACTCATTAGTCACTTTGCTTGCAAGGCTTATAGTGATGAGCATTACCGAGAGGGCCCAAAGATACCTCTCCGATATACAGAGTGACAAATCCTAATCTCGATCTATGCCAACTCAACAAACACCATCAGAGACACCTGTAGAGCATCTTTATAATCACCCGGTTATGTTGTGACGTTTGATAGCACATTAAGTGTTCCTCCGGTATTCGGGAGTTACATAATCTCATAGTCATAGGAACATGTATAAGTTATGAAGAAAGCAATAGCAACAAACTAAACGATCATAGTGCTAAGCTAACGGATGGGTCTTGTCCATCACATCATTCTCTAATGATGTGATCCCGTTCATCAAATGACAACACATGTCTATGGCTAGGAAACTTAACCATATTTGATTAACGAGCTAGTCAAGTAGAGGCATACTAGGTACACTCTATTTGTCTATGTATTCACACATGTACTAAGTTTTCGGTTAATACAATTCTAGCATGAATAATAAACATTTATCATGATATAAGGAAATATAATAACAACTTTATTATTGCCTCTAGGGCATATTTCCTTCAGTCTCCCACTTGCACTAGAGTCAATAATCTAGATTACATAGTAATGATTCTAACACCCATGGAGTCTTGGTGCTGATCATGTTTTGCTCGTGAGAGAGGCTTAGTCAACGGGTCTGCAACATTCAGATCTATATGTATCTTGCAAATCTCCATGTCTCCCTCCTTGACTTGATCGCGGATGAAATTGAAGCATCTCTTGATGTGCTTGGTTCTTTTATGAAATTTGGATTCCTTTGCCAAGGCAATTGCACCAGTATTGTCACAAAAGATTTTCATTGGACCCGATGCACTAGGTATTACACCTAGATCGGATATGAACTCCTTCGTCCAGACTCCTTCATTTGTTACTTCCGAAGCAGCTATGTATTTCGCTTCACACGTAGATCCCGCCACGACGCTCTGCTTAGAACTACACCAACTGACAGCTCCACCATTCAATAAAAATATGTATCCGGTTTGTGACTTAGACTGACAGCTCCACCATTCAATAAAAATACGTACCCGGTTTGTGACTTAGAGTCATCCGGATCAGTGTCAAAGCTTGCATCGACGTAACCATTTACAATGAGCTCTTTGTCACCTTCATAAACGAGAAACATATCCTTAGTCCTTTTCTGGTATTTCAGGATGTTCTTGTTCGATGTCCAATGATCCACTCCTGGATTATTTTGGTACCTCCCCGCTAAACTAATAGCAAGGCACACATCAGGTCTGGTACACAACATTGCATACATGATAGAACCTATGGCTAAGGCATAGGGAATGACTTTCATTTTCTCTCTATCTTCTGTAGTGGTCGGGCGTTGAGTCTGACTAAACTTCACACCTTGTAACACAGGCAAGAACCCTTTCTTTGATTGATCCATTTTGAACTTCTTCAAAACTTTATCAAGGTATGTGCTTTGTGAAAGTTCAATTAAGTGTCTTGATATATCTCTATAGATCTTGATGCCCAATCAATAAGCAGCTTCACCGAGGTCTTTCATTGAAAAATTCTTATTCAAGTATCCTTTTATGCTATTCAGAAATTTAGTATCATTTTCGATCAACAATATGGCATCCACATATAATATCAGAAATGCTACAGAGCTCCCACTCACTTTCTTGTAAATATAGGCTTCTCCAAAAGTCAGTATAAAACCATATGCTTTGATCACACTGATGGTGTCCTGGACTAGGGGGTACTCACCACATCGTCTGATACGTCCATTTTGCATCATGCTTTTATATCGATATTTATTGCATTATGGACTGTTATTTCACTTTATGTCACGATACTTATGGCTATTCTCTCTTATTTTACAAGGTTTATATAAGGAGGGAGAATGCCGGCAGCTGGAACTCTGGGCTGGAAAAGGAGCAAATATTAGAGACCTATTCTGCGCAACTCCAAAAGTCCTGAAACTCCACGGAACATCTTAAAATAAATAAAGAAAAATCCTCGCCAAAGGTGAAGGCCAGGGGGCCCACACCCTGCTCACGAGGGTGCCCCCCCTAGGGCCTGGCCCCCTACCTCGTGGGCCCCCTGGTGGCTCTTCGACGTCCATCTTCTCCTATATGAAGTCTTTCGATGAGAAAAAAATCAGAAGGAACTTTTCGGGACGAGACTCCGACGCCATGAGGCGGAACCTTGGCGGAACCAATCTAGAGCTCCGGCAGAGCTGTTCTGCCGGGGATACTTCCCTCCGGGAGGGGGAAATCATCACCATCGCCATCACCAATGCTCCTTTCATCGGGAGAGGGCAATCTCCATCAACATGTTCACCAGCACCATCTCATCTCCAAACCCTAGTTCATCTCTTGTATCCAATTCTTGTCCCAAAGTCCGGGATTGGTGTTAGTAGGTTGCTAGTAGTGTTGATTACTCCTTGTAGTTGATGCTAGTTGGTTTATTACCCCTCTGATTATGAACATGAATATGCTTTGTGAGTAATTATGTTTGTTCCTGAGGACAAGGGAGAAGTATTCCTATTAGTAGTCATGTGAATTTGGTATTCGTTTGATATTTTGATAAGATGTATGTTGTCTAGCCTCTAGTGGTGTTATGTGAACGTCGACTACATAACACTTCACCCTTATTTGGGCCTAGAGGAAGGCATTGGGAAGTAATAAGTAGATGATGGGTTGCTAGAGTGTCAGAAGCTTAAACCCTAGTTTATGTGTTGCTTCGTAAGGGGCTGATTTGGATCCACATGTTTCATGCTATGGTTAGATTTACCTTAATACTTTTGTTGTAGTTGCGGATGCTTGCAATAGAGGTTAGTCATAAGTGGGATGCTTATTCAAGTAAGAATAGCACCTAAGCACCGGTCCACCCACATATCAAATTATCAAAGTATCGAATGCGAATCATATGAACGTGATGAAAACTAGCTTGACGATATTCCCATGTGTCCTCGGGAGTGCTTTTCCTTATATAAGAGTTTGTTCCGGCTTGTCCTTTGCTACAAAAAGTATTGGGCCACCTTGCTGCACTTTATTTACTTTTGTTACTTGTAGCTCGTTACAATTTATCTTATCACCAAACTATCTGTTACCACTTATTTCGGTACTTGTAGAGAATACCTTGCTGAAAACCGCTTATCATTTCCTTCTGCTCCTCGTTGGGTTCGACACTCGTACTTATCGAAAGGACTATGATAGATCCCCTATACTTGTGGGTCATCAAGACTCTTTTCTGGCGCCATTGCCGTGGAATGTAGCGCCTTTGGTAGGTGGAATTTGGTAAGGAAAAATTTATATAGTGTGCTGAAATTTACTGTCACTTGCTACTATGGAAAGTAATTCTCTGAGGGGCTTGTTCGGGGTATCTTCACCCCGCCCAGTAGAGCAAAGATTTGCTCCTCAACCTACTGAACCTATTGAAAATGAAACTCCTTTTGAATTCCCTTCGGGTATGATGGAAAAACTGCTAGCTAAACCTTTTACAGGAGATGGAACAAAGCATCCTGATGAGCACTTAATATATGTGGATGAAGTTTGTGGATTATTTAAGCTTGCAGGTATACCCGATGATGTTGCTAAGAAGAAGGTCTTCCCTTTATCTTTGAAGGGAGACACATTGATATGGTATAGGCTATGTGATGATATGAGATCATGGAACTATAAAAGATTGAAGTTGGAATTTCATCAAAAGTATTACCCTATGCATCTTGTTCATCGTGATCGCAATTATATATATAATTTCTGGCCTCGCGAAGGAGAAAGCATCGCTCAAGCTTGGGGGAGGCTTAAATCAATGTTATATTCATGCCCCAATCATGAGCTCTTGAGAGAAATAATTATGCAAAGTTTTTATGCTCGGCTTTCTGAAAACAATCGCACCATGCTCGATACTTCTTGTGCTGGCTCTTTTATGATGAAGACTATTGAATTCAGATGGAATTTATTGGATAGAATTAAACGCAGCTCTGAAGATTGGGACCTCGATGAAGGTAAGGAGTCAGGTATGACACCTAAGTTTGATTGTGTTAAATCTTTTATGGATACCGATATTTTCCGTAAGTTTAGCACTAAATATGGACTTGACTCTGAGATAGTAGCTTCTTTCTGTGAATCTTTTGCTACTTATGTTGATCTCCCTACGGAGAAGTGGTTTAAATATCATCCTCCCATAGAAGTAAAAGTAGCTGCACCTATTAAAGTTGAAGAAACGACTGTCACTTATAATGATCCTATTGTTCCTACTCTTATGTTGAGAAACCACCTTTCCCTGTTAGAATAAAGGATAATGCTAAAGCTTCAACTGTTGTTCGTAAAAGCAATATTAGAACTTATACACCTCCTGAGCAAGTTAAAGTAGAACCTAATATTACTATTGTTAAAGATCTCTTGTCTAATAATATTGATGGGCATGTTATTCAGTTCGAAGGTGAAACTGCTAGAATTGCTAAACCTTGTGATAAAGATAAACATAGACATGTGGTAGGCGTGCCTGTTATTTCTGTTAAAATAGGAGATCATTGTTATCATGGCTTATGTGATATGGGTGCTAGTGCTAGTGTTATACCTTATGGCTTTTTTAAAAAAAAAAAACATGAAAATGCACTCACTGAGTTAGAAGATTTTGATGTCAGAATTAAACTTGCCAATAGAGATACTATTTCAGCGATGGGAATTGTTAGAGATGTTGAAGTCTTGTGTGGGAAAACTAAATATCCTGCTGATTTTCTTGTTCTTACTTCTCCGCAAGATAGCTTTTGTCCCATTATATTTGGTAGACCCTTCTTGAACACTGTTAATGCTAGGATAGATTGCAAAAAGAATGTTGTTACTATTGGCTTGGATGATATAGTTCATGAGTTTAATTTCTCTAAATTTAGTAAACAATATCGTGAGGAAGAATTACCTAGTAAGGATGAGATTATTGGTCTTGCTTCTATTGCCGTACCTCCTAGTGATCCTTTAGAACACTATTGGCTAGACCATGAAAATGATATGTTCATGAATGAAAGAAGGGAAATAGATGAAGTATTCTTTAAACAGGAACCTATTCTGCAACACAACTTGCCTGTTGAAATTTTAGGGGATCCTCTTCCACCCAAGGGTGATCCCGTGTTTGGGCTTAAACCATTGCCTAATAATCTTAAATATGCTTATCTTGATGAAAAGAAGATATATCATGTTATTATTAGTGCTAACCTTTCAGAGCATGAAGAAGAAAGATTGTTGAAAACTCTCAAGAAGCACCGTGCTGCTATTGGATATACTCTTGATGATCTTAAGGGCATTAGTCCCACTCTATGTCAACATAAAATAAATTTGGAGGCGGACGCCAAACCAGTTCGTGATCCTCAACGACGTCTGAATCCTAAAATGAAAGAAGTGGTAAGAAAAGAAATACTCAAGCTTCTGGAGGCAGGTATAATCTATCCCATTGCTGATAGTCAGTGGGTAAGTCCTGTCCATTGTGTCCCTAAGAAGGGAGGTATTACTGTTGTTCCTAATGATAAAGATGAATTGATTCCACAAAGAGTTATTACAGGTTATAGGATGGTAATTGATTTTCGTAAATTAAATAAAGCTACTAAGAAAGATCATTACCCCTTACCTTTTATTGATCAAATGCTAGAAAGATTATGCAAACATACACACTATTGCTTTCTAGATGGTTATTCTGGTTTCTCCCAAATACCTGTGTCGGCTAGAGATCAATCAAAGACTACTTTTACATGCCCTTTTGGTACTTTTGCTTATAGACGTATGCCTTTTGGTTTATGTAATGCACCTGCTACCTTTCAAAGATGCATGATGGCTATATTCTCTGACTTTTGTGAAAAGATTTGTGAGGTTTTCATGGACGACTTTTCCGTCTATGGTTCCTCTTTTGACGATTGCTTGAGCAATCTTGATCGAGTTTTGCAGAGATGTGAAGAAACTAATCTTGTATTGAATTGGAAAAAGTGCCACTTCATGGTTAATGAAGGTATTGTCTTGGGGCACAAAGTTTCTGAAAAAGGTATTGAAGTTGATAAAGCCAAGGTTGATGCTATTGAAAAGATGCCATGTCCCAAGGACATCAAAGGTATAAGAAGTTTCCTTGGTCACGCTGGATTTTATAGGAGGTTCATTAAGGTCTTCTCAAAAATTTCTCGGCCTCTGACTAATTTATTGCAAAAAGATATACCATTTGTCTTTGATGATGATTGTGTAGAAGCATTTGAAATACTTAAGAAAGCATTAGTCTCTGCACATGTTGTTCAGCCACCTGATTGGAATTTACCCTTTGAAATTATGTGTGATGCTAGTGATTATGTTGTAGGTGCTGTTCTAGGGCAAAGAGTTGATAAGAAATTAAATGTTATTTATTATGCTAGTAAGACTCTAGACAATGCTCAAAGAAATTATGCTACTACTGAAAAAGAGCTTTTAGCAGTTGTATTTGCTTGTGATAAGTTCAGACCTTATATTGTTGATTCTAAAGTAACTATTCACACTGATCATGCTGCTATTAAATACCTTATGGAAAATAAAGATGCTAAACCTAGACTTATTAGATGGGTTCTCTTTATACAAGAATTTGATTTGCATATTGTTGATAGAAAAGGAGCTGAGAACCCCGTTGCAGACAACTTATCTAGGTTAGAGAATGTTCTTGATGACCCACTACCTATTAATGATAGCTTTCCTGATGAACAATTAAATGTCATAAGTACTTCTCGTAGTACTCCTTGGTATGCTGATTATGCTAATTACATAGTTGCTAAATTTATACCACCTAGCTTCATATACCAACAAAAGAAAAAGTTCTTCTATGATTTGAGACATTACTTTTGGGATGACCCACATCTTTATAAAGAAGGAGTAGATGGTGTTATTAGACGTTGTGTACCTGAGCATGAACAGGAACAGATCCTACGCAAGTGCCACTCCGAAACTTATGGAGGACACCATGCGGTAGATAGAACTGCACATAAGGTATTGCAATCCGGTTTTTATTGGCCTACTCTCTTCAAGGATGCCCGTAAGTTTGTCCTATCTTGTGATGAATGTCAAAGAATTAGTAATATTAGTAGACGTCAAGAAATTCCTATGAATTATTCACTTGTTATTGAACCATTTGATGTTTGGGGCTTTGATTATATGGGACCTTTTCCTGCCTCTAATGGATATACACATATTTTAGTTGTTGTTGATTATGTTACTAAGTGGGTAGAAGCTATTCCAACTAGTAGTGCTGATCATAACACTTCTATTAAAATGCTTAAGGAAGTTATTTTCCCGAGGTTTGGAGTCCCTAGATATTTAATGACTGATGGTGGTTCACACTTTATTCATGATGCTTTCCGTAAAATGCTTGCTAAGTATGATGTTAATCATAGAATTGCATCTCCTTATCACCCACAGTCTAGTGGTCAAGTAGAGTTGAGCAATAGAGAGCTCAAATTAATTTTGCAAAAGACTGTTAATAGATCTAGAAAGAATTGGTCCAAGAAACTTGATGATGCATTATGGGCTTATAGAACTACATACAAAAATCCTATGGGTATGTCTCCGTATAAAATGGTTTATGGAAAAGCATGTCACTTACCTCTCGAACTAGAACATAAGGCATATTGGGCTATTAAAGAGCTCAACTATGATTTTAAACTTGCCAGTGAGAAGAGGTTATTTGATATTAGCTCACTTGATGAATGGAGAACCCAAGCTTATGAAAATGCCAAGTTGTTTAAAGAAAAAGTTAAAAGATGGCATGGCAAAAGGATACAAAAGCGTGAGTTTAATGTAGGTGATTATGTATTGCTATATAGCTCTCGTTTAAGATTTTTTGCAGGAAAACTTCTCTCTAAATGGGAAGGCCCCTATGTTATCGAAGAGGTCTATCGTTCTGGTGCCATAAAGATCAACAACTTTGAAGGCACAAATCCGAAGGTGGTAAACTGTCAAAGAATTAAACATTATATCTCAGGTAATCCCATAAATGTTGAAACCAATATTATTGAAACCGTAACCCCCGAGGAATACATAAGGGACACTTTCCCGAACGTTTCAGACTCCGAAAAGGAATAGGTATGTGGTACGGTATGTAAACCGACTCCAAAACAATTTTTGAGGCAATATTTCTCCGTTTTGGAATATTTAGAAAAATAGAAAAATAAGTAGCAGTCCGGGAAGGACACGAGGGCCCCACGAGGGTGGTGGGCGCGCCCCCTACCTCGTGAGCGCCTCGTGTGCCTTCCAGACTCCGTTTTCTTGCACGATACGTATTTTGGTCGGTAAAAATTCATTATATAACCCCCCGAAGGTTTTGACTCCCGTATCACGCAAATATCCTCTGTTTTCATTTCGAGCTGTCCTGTTGCAGATTAAATCAACATGTCTTCCCAGGATTCGGAAGGAGAAAGCTATGTGGATGATTACTTAGCAAATCCCAAGGTCTATGGAGATGTGGAACACGATGGATGGACCATGGAGGAAGAAGAGGACTATGAACCCAAGGGGAAGGAGGAGACGAGCTCAGATGAAGATGAAGCACCATTACCTCAACCTGGGGACATGCACGTGGAGTTCAAAAAGCCAAGTCTCCCTGATAGGGTAAAGAAACCCAAGTTCGAATTTATCCCTTTTCGTCTCTTGCAGGAAAATAAGCAAGACCTATGCAAAAAGATATTAACCCTAGAGTGGGAGATTGATGATCTGAGGGATCAAAATGCCGTCCTCAAGCGCAAGTTGGGTAACGCCAGGGTTTTCCCAGTCACGACGTTGTAAAACGACGGCCAGTGAATTGTAATACGACTCACTATAGGGCGAATTCGAGCTCGGTACCCGGGGATCCTCTAGAGTCGACCTGCAGGCATGCAAGCTTGGGGGAGGTGCCCCGGTATCGTATCACAATCACAACTCCTATCTTTATCGTTTTTCTTAGTTCGATCCTATTAGTAGTATCTTGATCTAGTAGAATAAAGTTTATGGCATGATCTAGTTTTGAGTTTTGCTTTTTGATCTCTCTATGTAATCGAGCCCGTGAGCTATATATAATAAAGATTAGTGTTGAGTCAAGGGCTTGATTATTTTGCCATGATCTTGGGTGAATAAAAGAAAGAAGAAAAGAACAAAAAGAAACAAAAAGTTCATATTGATCTTATTGAGAGTAATGACTTCACATAGAAAGAGTATGATGATTAAAAGTTGTTGGGAGTTGGCAGACATAGCTTTGGTCATTGTTGCAATTAATAGGAAGTAATAAGGAAAGAGAGGTTTCACATATAGATATATTATCATTGACATCTTTTATGATTGGGAGCACTCATTAAAATATGACATGCTAAAGAGTTGATGTTGGACAAGGAAGACAACGTAATGAGTTATGTCTTTCTTATATCCGAGATAAAGTATGTTGTCATGGATCCTCTAACTTGTTGAGCTTGCCTTTCCCCCTCATGCTAGCCAAATTCTTAGCACCAAGTAGAAATACTACTCGTGCTTCCAAATACCCTTAAACCAGTTTTGCCATGAGAGTCCACCATATCTACCTATGGATTGAGTAAGATCCTTCAAGTAAGTTGTCATCGGTGCAAAGCAATAAAAAATGCTCTAAATATGTATGATTGATTGGTGTGGGAGAAATAAGCTTTATACGATCTTGTGATGTGGAAGTAATAAAAGTGACGGACTGCATAATAAAGGTTCATATCACAAGGGGCAATATAAAGTGATGTTCTTTCACATTGAGATTTTATGCATCCAATCATAAAAGCGCATGGCAACCTCTGCTTCCCTCTGCGAAGGGCCTATCCTTTATTATTATCTTCTACCTTATGCAAGAGTCATGGTGATCTTCACCTTTCCCTTTTCATTTTATCCTTTGGCAAGCTCAGCATGTTGGAAAGAACATGATATATATATATATCTAATTGGATGTAGGGGAGCATGAACCATTATTGTTGACATTACCCTTGAGGTAAAAGGTTGTGGGGCAAAACTATAAGCCCCTATCTTTCTCTGTGTCCGATTAAAACTTCATAACCACAAGTATTGCGTGAGTGTTAGCAATTATGAAGGACTAAATGATAGTTGAGTATGTGGACTTGCTTTTTAGCTCTGACATAGACTCTTTTCGATGTTATAATAAATTGCAATTGCTTCAATGACTGAGATTATAGTTTGTCGGAGCCCAGTAAGGTTTATGATTTATACTTTTGCATTGTGAATAGATCATCACTTGAACATAAGTAATCATATGACAAAATCTATATATGTTGCTGTTATGAGAATAATCATGATGCCTTCATGTACGTATTTGATTTTTATCGACGCCTCTACCTCTAAACATGAGGACATATTTATTGTTATCGACTTTTTGCTTGAGGACAAGTGAGGTCTAAGCTTGGGGGAGTTGATACGTCCATTTTGCATCATGCTTTTATATCGATATTTATTGCATTATGGACTGTTATTTCACTTTATGTCACGATACTTATGGCTATTCTCTCTAAATTTACAAGGTTTACATAAGGAGGGAGAATGCCGGCAGCTGGAATTCTGGGCTGGAAAAGGAGCAAATATTAGAGACCTATTATGCGCAACTCGAAAAGTCCTGAAACTCCATGAAACATCTTAAAATAAATAAAGAAAAATCCTCGCCAAAGATGAAGGCCAGGGGGCCCACACACTGCTCACGAGGGTGGGGGGCGCCCCACGCCCCCCTACCTCGTGGCCCCCCCGGTGGCTCTCTGACGTCCATCTTCTCCTATATGAAGTCTTTCGATGAGAAAAAAATCAGAAGGAACTTTTCAGGACGAGACTCCGCCGCCACGAGGCGGAACCTTGGCAAAACCAATCTAGAGCTCCGGCAGAGCTGTTCTGCCGGGGATACTTCCCTCCGGGGGTGGGAAATCATCACCATCGTCATCACCAACGCTCCTCTCATCGGGAGAGGGCAATCTCCATCAACATCTTCACCAGCACCATCTCATCTCCAAACCCTAGTTCATCTCTTGTATCCAATTCTTGTCCCAAAGTCCGGGATTGGTGCTAGTAGGTTGCTAGTAGTGTTGATTACTTCTTGTAGTTGATGCTAGTTGGTTTATTTGGTGGAAGATCATATGTTCAGATCCTATATGCATATTATTACCCGTCTGATTATGAACATGAATATGCTTTATGAGTAATTACGTTTGTTCCTGAGGACAAAGAAGAAGTCTTGCTGTTAGTAGTCATGTGAATTTGTTATTCGTTTGATATTTTGATGATGTATGTTGTCTAGCCTCTAGTGGTGTTATGTGAACATCGACTACATAACACTTCACCATTATTTGGGCCTAGAGGAAGGCATTGGGAAGTAATAAGTAGATGATGGGTTGCTAGAGTGACAGAAGCTTAAACCCTAGTTTATGCGTTGCTTCGTAAGGGGCTGATTTGGATCCACATGTTTCATGCTATGGTTAGGTTTACCTTAATACTTTTGTTGTAGTTGCGGATGCTTGCAATAGAGGTTAATCATAAGTGGGATGCTTGTTTAAATAAGAATAGCACCCAAGCACCGGTCCACCAACATATCAAATTATCAAAGTATCGAATGTGAATCATCGTCTCCCGATCAGTTGGATTGGGACGAGGACCCCCATGGACGTTTACTCATGGGCCAGTTCCGACAGCCGATGTATACACGAGGAAGATTCCACAAGACTTGGTTATCAAGACAAAGACTCCTCTCCACCGGCGTATTCGACTAGGACTCTTGTTATCCTAGGCCTCCGGTACATTATATAAGCCGAGCCCAGGCTAGTCGATAGATTATGACATTATTCATCATACCCTCAGGTTTTAGACCACAAAATATGATCTCGAGGTAGATCAACTCTATACTTGATACTCGATCAATATAAACAAAAGCAGGACGTAGGGTTTTACCTCCATTAAAGAGGGCCCGAACCTGGGTAAAACATCGTTTCCCTGTCTCTTGTTACCATTGATCTGAGAATCCACAGCTCGGGACTCCCTACCCCGAGATCTGCCGGTTTTGACACCGACAATGGTGCTTTCATTGAGAGTTCCGCTGTGAGATCGACAAAGGATCAATGGCTCGCCTGCAGATCAACTGCGACATCGGCATCCTCGTTGCCGGCTCGACTGGTCACCTTGGCTTGACCGAGGACTGTGCCCTGCCTCCGATCGTCATGTTCGGACAAGGCCTTCATCAAACATCAACTCCGATCTCTATCATGATCATGGAGCTCAATGTCAACATTGCCCTCGGACGACCGTGTTGTTCTTCTGGATGGCAAACTTGTATCCGCTGCCACCACCTCCTCAAGCATCTCTTTGACGATTCTTTCAGTGGAATTATGAGGAATTGATTCTACAACAACCCTGTAAGATTTCGTCGCGTTCCGATGGAGCAATCTCTGCCGATCTCCGATATACTGGAGCCCTGCCGAGTCTGGACGGGAATCAGGACGAGTTTAGGGAGTGGTCTCCAGAGCCCAGCTCGGAGGTTATTTGGAAGATCCAACCGTTCATCTGCTGCGGAAGTTCCATATCTACCACCTCTCGAAATTTCAGCTCAATCCAACCATTCAAACTCCGGGAACCTTCCGATTAGTGCATCACTTTTCAGATCTGTTTTCTGCGCGAATACGAATCCGACCTGAGTTCATCTCTTTTCATGAACGACATATTGGACAACCTTTTTGGAAGAATCTCTTTCTAGGGTATTGTGTTTTTTTTCCGAACACATGCTAACAAATGTTGCTCCTTTTCAGAGGTAATCTTCACCGTCACGCTGGTGTCAAACCAGCCCGACAACGTTGCTCCACGTATCCCGACCTGCGCTAGACACGTCGTCGCTTTGTTGAGCCGAGCTCAACTTTTTCGGATCATCATCTTGGCAAGCCGAACAAGATTTTGGAATCACGAAGGATAAATCATCACTAACCTCACCGCCCCACGGATTACACGGAGCAGGCACATCAGCATCGCCGCACGGTCACTTCATCAAGCCAGCATTGACCACGTCACGAGTTATGGCCTACATCGGCATGGCAGTACCATTGTTTCTTCGAGCCAATGTCCATCATGACGAACTACTTCAACACCTCGGCTGCCCTGGCAGCTGCAACATCTCCTTACCGGCCTGCTCCGTCACCTCGTCTGGACCGGGGGCTTCGCCATCCCTTCATCAACCTACTCCGGAGACTTCGGCGTCGTCATCCGACCAGCTTCGTCACGTTAGCTGGACCGGGGGCTTTGCCTCGGCGAGCCAACCTTTGCCAGCATCGACATGCCGTCGCTTCACTGCCCATCAGGCAATGGGTCTGTGGATCGAGTCCCAATTTTGGGAGTCACTTTTTTCGGACTACTACAACAAATAAACCAGGTGCTATTAATTCTAGCAATTTTTGCTTGTTTGGGTTTCTTCTTCTCAAGGAATTATTACTCTGGTTTGTTCCATCATCTATACACAGGTCTGTCAAATGGCGGCCGCAGGTGGTTCGATCAGTTTTCTTACATAGTTTGGCGAATGCCGCATCCGGAACTCGGACCGACCCGTGAATTCAGGCTTTGCGATGCCTTTACCGCATCACGCCGATGCCCTGCATCGTCATTGATTTCGGCGCCAGGCTACATATTTTTAAATAAATTATCTTGCGCAAATTAATTACGCGAGGATTTTCATATATTTATATTATTATTGTTGGCCTGCACTATTTTACATGTGCAGGTAATGGACTTCGATTGCGTCATGTGGTCTCTTTGGCAAGCTGACGCCATCATCCCAATCGGTGTAAATTGTCTCGCATGATTACCTTGTTGATCGTGTTGCCATACCGACGTGGTCGATTGCCTCGGGGACTTCAGCATCACCGAGAGAGCTCTCCCTCATCGAGCGTTCGGCGCACAAGCCATATTTCTTTTATTACTCACTTTGCATAAATTATTTATTATGCAACAATTTTTTTAATTATTATTACTATTATCTCCGGTTTGCACTATTTCATGTGCACAGGTAAATGATCCGGGTCGGGCAGTGTTGTCACCTTGGCGTACAGACATACCACGTCACCTCGGCTGGACTGGGGCCTTCGTCCTCACTTCATTAAACTACGTCGGGGACTTCGGCGTCACTCTGCCGGCCTACATTGGTCATGCTATGTCACCACTCCGGAGTGCCGAGCTCTTCGCTCCGCCATCTCGGGACCGGCTTGGAGGATGGAACCTTGTCCCGCATGAAGCTCGGACCGCTTCATCAATGCCGAACACATTAACCAGCTAAGTCGCTTTCATGCTCAAAGTTATAAATTTTTAACTTGTGTTCGGTTCGACCATGCTCACATACGTTGTTCGTTAAAAGAAACTCCCCTTACCCATGTTAACTAGGGCTCTTAAAATTTACACGAGCCGTTCTATAATAATGTGTTTTCTTCTTGGTCGTTGTAAAGTCTTTTTCTACCGCTCCTTTTTCGACTCGAGTGTATGGTCAATAGCCGGATAGCCTAGCTTCTCTCTAAAGTCGCTCGAGTTTAGTTCGCTAAACTGGCCTCGGAGAAGCACTCCGCCTTCGGGATAAGGAGCTTGAAGCCGTAGGTTGCCCCACTTAAAGTTTTGAGATCGGATATGTCATGTTAAAGCACGACAGAAACACAATTTTTTTCAAAAAGACCAATTTCCGGATTGGCACCAAAATCTCGGTTTATTCTGGACGTCAAGCTTTTACATAAGTTTTTGGCTTTTCAAACCTATGGCACTTTTAAACTATTTGTGTGTTTCCAGCATAAGTCTCGCAGTACAACGCCGAACACCTTTAGAGATTCGGCAAAAACATTCTCGGATATTGCTATATATGCATCAGTTTCGAATTGTGTCTTCAGTCAATAGTTGGGTTGCCCGGCTCCTGTGCTTGCCTCCTACGTTCCGCTTTGTTCAGCTAGGTGTGCAAAGGGAGAACCACTGCAATTGTGCTTCCAGCTCGCATGGTTAAGCGCCTCAATGGAGAAAACCGAAAACTGACTGTCACAATAAGCGTAAACTGGTCAGCGATCCGATGACTGTATTAACCTATAAGATCGATAGAGGTCACCCTGTGTTAAATGATGGGCCAATCATAATATTGGCCGAAGTGTTTACGGCTTGACCTCGGCTATCACCGAACACTAACCGGGGGCTCGTAACTAGCCTCCCCAATTTAAAGCTCCTATCACTACGTGAAAGTTATAAAGCCCGCATATCTGATTGCCTCGTTTCCGCTAACACAACCACCTTCGGGCACCGAGACGTCGTATAAGGGTTGTTTTGTTATTGTGAAAACACCCTGCGTAGAATCTACAAGGGGGTGGAAGCCGACGATGGGCCACTTTCAATTGATAGACGGCCGCAACGGAGTCAAAATAAACATATCAACGGTGTTTTTATTTCATATACGAGGGTTGCCTTCCGCAATCATCGTTATAAATCCATAAATATGCATCAATTTGACTTAAGATTTTGGCCAAGCTGGGTTGCCTGGCTCCTGTGCTTACCCCTATGTTCCCGATTGTTCGGCTACGTGGTAAAGGGAGCACCTCTATGATTGTTACTACCGGGTCATCCGAGTTAGTACCTCAGACTGGGTGAAGCCTAAAGCTAGCGATCTTAAAGGATATAATTGGTCGGCAACGAGGAAGTGAAAATTTTGGTTCGTTAATACTATAGAGTTCGGGAACTTTCCCCGAATTAAATCCTCAATATTTTCCTCCCACATTGATCGCAGGTGAGGTTTTATGATCATGATCAGCATGACAACCCAAAGAAAGGAACTGATAGCGGGACTATTTTCTTCGGAAGATGTTTCTTACGTTAAAACGTAATATAACATATCTCTCCGTGTACCTTTGTTTATAAAACCGTATGACCGGATTGCCTTGTTTGTCGTAAACCTTTGCCCTTATAAAGGCTTTATAAAGTGGGACAAACACTCCCTGGCTACTGGCCAAGGAGGTTGAAGCCGATGGTCGGTCAACAAAGTTTTGTACAATGCGGATCCAAGCATTAATGATGTAAAGTACTTGGGTACATAGAATCATTACACATAAATTATGAGCAAAAATCAATTTTTTCGCAGCCAATCTTTTAAAGAGTCAATGGCACAGTCTCTTTGAGACAATCGAGCAGCTGACATAACACTCTCATAGTTCCTTATTGGCATTGATTTCCTATCTACTAAGTCCCTTGAGGCTGATCTTGGCGAGCTCAGCTTTCGTTAGCTCTAACTCCTTTATGAGATCTTTTATGTCTTTTTGAGAAGTTTGTGTTAAACACAACAAATTTTTTCTGTCAAACGGATATTGATCCTTAATTCGGCCACACGTGCCCACATTAAGGCTCGGGGACTACTGGGCTTTGCGCTCATTATTTATAAATATTAAAAGGGCACATCGATCCCCTGATCTGGTGTTGCCACCCAACCAGTGGCTCGGGGGCTACTGCATTGCCTATTCAATGCAGAAAATTCAAAGTGCTTAGTGTTCGGCATAACCGAACTATGGACAAGCGTGTCTTCGGTACCAGCTGGGACTTATCCGGCATCAAGCTAATATATCACGGCGACTTCTCATAACCCTATCTCAGGGGCCTGTCCGCCGATCATTATTTCTAATATATATTACACCGTGTTTCTATTCCTACGTATGCTGCCTAGCTAGGAGTTGATCCTCAGGCCGATTTTCCAAGTCAACCTGAGTCTCAGGTGTTGAGGAACGTAGTAATTTGAAAAATTTCCTACGCACATGCAAGATCATGGTGATGCATAGCAACGAGAGGAGAGAGTGTTGTCCACGTACCCTCGTAGACCGAAAGCGGAAACGTTAGCACAACGCGGTTGATGTAGTCGTACGTCTTCACGATCCGACCGATCAAGTACCGAACGCACGGCACCTCCGAGTTCTGCACACGTTCAACTCGATGACGTCCCTCGAACTCCGATCCAGCCGAGCTTTGAGGGAGAGTTCCGTCAGCACGACGGCGTGGTGACAATGATGATGTTCTACCGATGCAGGGCTTCGCCTAAGCACCACTACGATATGACCGAGGTGGATTATGGTGGAGGGGGGCACCACACACGGCTAAGAGATCCAAGGGATCAATTGTTGTGTCTTTGGGGTGCCCCCTGCCCCCGTATATAAATGAGTGGAGGAGGGGGAGGGCCGGCCCTCTCTATGACGCGCCCTAGGGGAGTCCTACTCCCATTGGGAGTAGGATTCCCCCTTTCCTAATAGAACTAGGAGCCCTTCCAAGTATTAGGAGTAGGAGGGAAGGAAAGGGAAGGGAAAAGGAGAAGGAAGGAAGGGGACGCCCCCCTCCCTAGTCCAATTCGGACCAGCCCATGGGGAGGGGTGCGACCACCCTTTGAGGCCTTTCTCTCCTTTCCCGTATGGCCCATTAAGGCCCAATACGAATTCCCGTAACTCCCCGGTACTCCCGAAAATACCCGAATCACTCGGAACCTTTCCAATGTCCGAATATAGTCGTCCAATATATCGATATTTACGTCTCGACCATTTCGAGACTCCTCGTCATGTCCCCGATCTCATCCAGGACTCCGAACTCCTTCGGTACATCAAAACACATAAACTCATAATATAACCGTCATCGAACTTTAAGCATGCAGACCCTACGGGTTCGAGAACTATGTAGACATGACCAAGACACATCTCCGGTAAATAACCAATAGCGGAAACTGGATGCTCATATTAGCTCCTACATATTCTACGAAGATCTTTATCGGTCAAACCGCATAAAAACATACGTTGTTCCCTTTGTCATCGGTATGTTACTTGCCCGAGATTCGATCGTCGGTATCTCAATACCTAGTTCAATCTCGTTACCGGCAAGTCTCTTTACTCGTTCCGTAATACATCATCCCGCAACTAACTCATTAGTTGCAATGCTTGCAAGGCTTAAGTGATGTGCATTACCGAGAGGGCCCAGAGATACCTCTCCGACAATCGGAGTGACAAATCCTAATCTCGAAATGTGCCAACCCAACAAGTACCTTCGGAGACACCTGTAGAGCACCTTTATAATCACCCAGTTACGTTGTGACGTTTGGTAGCACACAAAGTGTTCCTCCGGTAAATGGGAGTTGCATAATCTCATAGTCATAGGAACATGTATAAGTCATGAAGAAAGCAATAACAACAAACTAAACGATCAAGTGCTATGCTAACGGAATGGGTCAAGTCAATCACATCATTCTCCTAATGATGTGATCCCATTAATCAAATGACAACTCATGTCTATGGTTAGGAAACATAACCATCTTGATCAACGAGCTAGTCAAGTAGAGGCATACTAGTGACACTCTATTTGTCTATGTATTCACACATGTATTATGTTTCCGGTTAATACAATTCTAGCATGAATAATAAACATTTATCATGATATAAGGAAATAAATAATAACTTTATTATTGCCTCTAGGGTATATTTCCTTCAGTCTCCCACTTGCACTAGAGTCAATAATCTAGTTCACATCGCCATGTGATTTGATACCAATAGTTCACATCACCATGTGATTAACACCCATAGTTCACATCGACATGTGACCAAACACCCAAAGGATTTACTAGAATCAATAATCTAGTTCACATCGCTATGTGATTAACACCCAAAGAGTACTAAGGTGTGATCATGTTTTGCTTGTGAGAAAAGTTTAGTCAACGGGTCTGCCACATTCAGATCCGTAAGTATTTTGCAAATTTCTATGTCAACAATGCTCTGCACGGAGCTACTCTAGCTAATTGCTACCACTTTCAATATGTATCCAGATTGAGATTTAGAGTCATCTGGATCAGTGTCAAAATTTGCATCGACGTAACCCTTTACGACAAACCTTTTTGTCACCTCCATAATCGAGAAACATATCCTTATTCCATTAAGGATAATTTTGACCGCTGTCCAGTGATCTACTCCTAGATCACTATTGTACTCCCTTGCCAAAAATAGTGTAGGGTATACAATAGATCTGGCACACAGCATGGCATATTTTATAGAACCTATGGCCAAGGCATAGGGAATGACTTTCATTCTCTTTCTATCTTCTGCCGTGGTCGGACTTTGAGTCTTACTCAGTTTCATACCTTGTAACACAGGCAAGAACTCTTTCTTTGACTATTCCATTTTGAACTACTTCAAAATCTTGTCAAGGTATGTACTCATTGAAAAACTTATCAAGCATCTTGATCTATCTCTATAGATCTTGATGCTCAATATGTAAGCAGCTTCACCGAGGTCTTTCTTTGAAAAACTTCTTTCAAACACTCCTTTATGCTTTGCAGAATAATTCTACATTATCTCCGATCAACAATATGTCATTCACATATACTTATCAGAAATGCTGTAGTGCTCCCACTCACTTTCTTGTAAATACAGGCTTCACTGCAAGTCTGTATAAAACTATATGCTTTGATCAACTTATCAAAGCGTATATTCCAACTCCGAGATGCTTGCACCAGTCCATAGATGGATCGCTGGAGCTTGCATATTTTGTTAGCACCTTTAGGATTGACAAAACTTTCTTGTTGCATCATATACAACTCTTCTTTAATAAATCCATTAAGGAATGCAGTTTTGTTTATCCACTTGCCAAATTTCATAAAATGCGGCAATTGCTAACATGATTCGGACAGACTTAAGCATAGATACGAGTGAGAAACTCTCATCGTAGTCAACACCTTGAACTTGTTGAAAACCTTTTTGCGACAATTCTAGCTTTTGTAGATAGTGACACTACTATCAGCGTCCATCTTCCTCTTGAAGATCCATTTAATCTCAATGGCTCGCCGATCAATGGGCAAGTCAATCAAAGTCCATACTTTGTTCTCATACATGGATCTCATCTCAGATTTCATGGCCTCAAGCCATTTCGCGGAACCTGGGCTCATCATCGCTTCTTCATAGTTCGTAGGCTCGTCATGGTCAAGTAACATGACCTCCAGAACAGGATTACCGTACCACTCTGGTGCGGATGTCACTCTGGTTTACCTACGAGGTTCGGTAGTAACTTGATCTGAAGTTACATGATCATCATCATTAGCTTCCTCACTAATTGGTGTAGTAGTCACAGGAACAAATTTCTGTGATGAACTACTTTCCAATAAGGGAGCAGGTACAGTTACCTCATCAAGTTCTACTTTCCTCCCACCCACTTCTTTCGAGAGAAACTCCTTCTCTAGAAAGGATCCATTCTCAGCAATGAATATCTTGCCTTCGGATCTGTGATAGAAGGTGTACCCAACATTTTCTTTTGGGTATCCTATGAAGATGTACTTCTCCGATTTGGGTTTGAGCTTATCAGGTTGAAACTTTTTCACATAAGCATTGCAACCTCAAACTTTTAGAAACGATAGTTTAGGTTTCTTGCCAAACCAAAGTTCATACGGTGTCGTCTCAACAGATTTAGATGGTGCCCTATTTAATGTGAATGTAGCTGTCTCTAATGCATAACCCCAAAACGATAGTGGTAAATCAGTAAGAGACATCATAGATCGCACCATATCTAATAAAGTACGGTTACGACATTCGGACACACCATTACACTGTGGTGTTCTAGGTGGTGTGAGTAGTGAAACTATTTCACATTGTTTTAACTGAAGGCCAAACTCGTAACTCAAATATTTTACTTCTGCGATCATATTGTAGAAACTTTTATTTTTGTTACGATGATTCTCCACTTCACTCTGAAATTCCTTGAACTTTTCAAATGTTTCATACTTGTGTTTCATCAAGTAGATATACTCATATCTTCTTAAATCATCTATGAAGATCAGAAAATAATGATACCTGCCATGAGCTTCAATATTCATCGGACCACATACATCAGTATGCATGATTTCCAACAAATCTGTTGCTTGCTGCATTGTTCCGGAGAAAGGAGTCTTAGTCATCTTGCCCATGAGGCATGGTTCGCAAGCATCAAGTGATTCATAATCAAGTGATTCCAAAAGTCCATCAACATGGAGTTTCTTCATGCGCTTTACACCAATATGACCTAAACGGTATTGCCACAAATAAGTTGCACCATCATTATTAACTTTGCATCTTTTGGTTTCAATATTATGAATATGTGTATCACTACGGTCGAGATCCAACGAACCATTTTCATTGGGTGTGTAACCATATAAGGTTTTATTCATGTAAACAGAACAACAATTTATTCTCTTACTTAAATGAATAACCGTATTGCAATAAACATGATCAAATCATATTCATGCTCAATGCAAACACCAAATAACACATATTTAGGTTCAACACTAATCCCGAAAGTATAGGGAGTGTGCGATGATGATCATATCAATCTTGGAACCACTTCCAACACACATCGTCACTTCATCCTTAACTAGTCTCTGTTCATTCTGCAACTCCCGTTTCAAGTTACTACTCTTAGCAACTGAACCAGTATTAAATACCGGGGGATGCTACGAACACTAGTAAAATACACATCAATAATCCGTATATCAAATATACCTTTGTTCACTTTGCCATCCTTCTTATCCGCCAAATACTTGGGGCAGTTCCGCTTCCAGTGACCAGTCCCTTTACAGTAGAAGCACTTAGTCTCAGGTTTAGGACCAGACTTGGGCTTCTTCACTTGAGAAGCAACTTGCTTGCCGTTCTTCTTGAAGTTCCCCTTCTTCCCTTTGCCCTTTTCTTGAAACTAGTGGTCTTGTCTACCATCAACACTTGATATTTTTCTTGATTTCTACCTTCGTTGATTCAGCATTACGAAGAGCTTGGGAATCGTTTCCGTTATCCCTTGCATATCATAGTTCATCACGAAGTTCTACTAACTTGGTGATGGTGACTAGAGAATTCTGTCAATAACTATATTATCTGGAAGATTAACTCCCACTTGATTCAAGCGATTGTAGTACCCAGACAATCTGAGCACATGCTCACTGCTTGAGCTATTCTCCTCCATCTTTTAGCTATAGAACTTGTTAGAGACTTCATATCTCTCAACTCGGGTATTTGCTTGAAATATTTACTTCAACTCCTGGAATATCTCATATGGTCCATGACGTTCAAAACGTCTTTGAAGTCCCGATTCTAAGCCATTTAAGCATGGTGCACTAAACTATCAAGTAGTCATCACATTGAGCTAGCCAAACGTTCATAACGTCTGCATCTGCTCCTGCAATAGGTCTGTCACCTAGCGGTGCATTAAGGACATAATTCTTCTGTGCAGCAATGAGGATAATCCTCAGATCACGGATCCAATCCGCATCATTGCTACTAACATTTTTCAACATAATTTTTCTCTAGGAACACAATAAACTGGGAGCAACATCGCGAGCTATTGATCTACAGCATAGATATGCTAATACTACCAGGACTAGGTTCATGATAAATTAAAGTTCAATTAATCATATTACTTAAGAACTCCCACTTAGACAGACATCCCTCTAATCTTCTAAGTGATCACGTGATCCATATCAACTAAACCATGTCCGATCATCACGTGAGATGGAGTAGTTTCAATGGTGAACATCACTATGTTGATCATATCTATTATATGATTCACACTCGACCTTTCGATCTCAGTGTTCCGAGGCCATATCTGTTATATGCTAGGCTCGTCAAGTTTAACCTGAGTATTTCGCGTGTGCAACTGTTTTGCACCCGTTGTATTTGAACGTAGAGCCTATCACACCCGATCATCACGTGGTGTCTCAGCACGAAGAACTTTCGCAACGGTGCATACTCAGGGAGAACACTTATACCTTGATAATTAGTGAGAGATCATCTTATAAAGCTACCGCCGAACTAAGCAAAATAAGATGTATAAAAGATAAACATCACATGCAATCATAATATGTGACATGATATGGCCATCATCATCTTGTGCCTTTGATCTCCATCTCCAAAGCATCGTCATGATCTCCATCGTCACCGGCATGACACCATGATCTCCATCATCTTTATCTATATCAATGTGTCGTCAAATGGTTGTCTCGCCAACAATTGCTCTTGCAACTATTGCTATCGCATAGCGATAAAGTAAAGCAATTATTTGGCGCTTGCATCTTATGCAATAGAGAGATAACCATAAGGATTTTGCCAGCTGCTGATAACTTCAACAAAACATGATCATCTCATACAACAACTTATATCTCATCACGTCTTGACCATATCACATCACAACATGCCCTGCAAAAACAAGTTAAACGTCCTCTACTTTGTTGTTGCAAGTTTTACGTGGCTGCTACGGGCTGAGCAAGAACCATTCTTACCTACGCATCAAAACCACAACGATAGTTTGTCAAGTTGGTGCTGTTTTAACCTTCGCAAGGACCGGGCGTAGCCACACTTGGTTCAACTAAAGTTGGAGAAACTGACACCCGCCAGCCACCTGTGTGCAAAGCACGTCGGTAGAACTAGTCTCGCGTAAGCGTACGCGTAATGTCGGTCTGGGCCGCTTCATCCAACAATACCGCCGAACCAAAGTATGACATGCTGGTAAGCAGTATGACTTATATTGCCTACAACTGACTTGTGTTCTACTCGTGCACAACATCAACGCATAAAACCTAGGCTCGGATGCCACTGTTGGGGAACGTAGTAATTTGAAAAATTTCCTACGCACATGCAAGATCATGGTGATGCATAGCAACGAGAGGAGAGAGTGTTGTACACGTACCCTCGTAGACCAAAAGCGGAAGCGTTAGCACAACGCGGTTGATGTAGTCGTACATCTTCACGATCCGACCGATCAAGTACCGAACGCATGGCACCTCCGAGTTCTGCACACGTTCAACTCGATGACGTCCCTCGAACTCCGATCCAGCCGAGCTTTGAGGTAGAGTTCCGTCAGCACGACGGTGTGGTGACGATGATGATGTTCTACCGACGCAGGGCTTCGCCTAAGCACCGCTACGATATGACCGAGGTGGATTATGGTGGAGGGGGGCACCGCACACGGCTAAGAGATCCAAGGGATCAATTGCTGTGTCTTTGGGGTGCCCCCTGCCCCCGTATATAAATGAGTGGAGGAGGGGGAGGGCCGGCCCTCTCTATGACGCGCCCTAGGGGAGTCCTACTCCCATCGGGAGTAGGATTCCCCCTTTCCTAATAGAACTAGGAGCCCTTCCAAGTATTAGGAGTAGGAGGGAAGGAAAGGGAAGGGAAAAGGAGAAGGAAGGAAGGGGGCGCCCCCCTCCCTAGTCCAATTCGGACCAGCCCATGAGGAGGGGTGCGACCACCCTTTGAGGCCTTTCTCTCCTTTCCCGTATGGCCCATTAAGGCCCAATACGAATTCCTGTAACTCCCCGGTACTCCCGAAAATACCCGAATTACTCGGAACCTTTCCGATGTCCGAATATAGTCGTCCAATATATCGATCTTTACGTCTCGACCATTTGGAGACTCCTCGTCATGTCCCCGATCTCATCCAGGACTCCGAACTCCTTCGGTACATCAAAACACATAAACTCATAATATAACCGTCATCGAACTTTAAGCATGCGGACCCTACTGGTTCGAGAACTATGTAGACATGACCGAGACATGTCACCGGTCAATAACCAATAGCGGAACCTGGATGCTCATATTGGCTCGTACATATTCTACGAAGATCTTTATCGGTCAAATCGCATAACAACATACGTTGTTCCCTTTGTCATTGGTATGTTACTTGCCCGAGATTCGATCGTCGGTATCTCAATACCTAGTTCAATCTCGTTACCGGCAAGTCTCTTTACTCGTTTCATAATACATCATCCCGCAACTAATTCATTAGTTGCAATGCTTGCAAGGCTTAAGTGATGTGCATTACCGAGAGGGCCCAGAGATACCTCTCCGACAATCGAAGTGAAAAATCCTAATCTCGAAATATGCCAACCCAACAAGTACCTTCGGAGACACCTATAGAGCACCTTTATAATCACCCAGTTATGTTGTGACGTTTGGTAGCACACAAAGTGTTCCTCCGGTAAACGGGAGTTGCATAATCTCATAGTCATAGGAACATGTATAAGTCATGAAGAAAGCAATAGCAACAAACTAAACGATCAAGTGCTATGCTAACGGAATGGGTCAAGTCAATCACATCATTCTCCTAATGATGTGACCCTGTTAATCAAATGACAACTCATGTCTATGGTTAGGAAACATAACCGTCTTTGATCAACGAGCTAGTCAAGTAGAGGCATACTAGTGACACTCTGTTTGTCTATGTATTCACACATGTATTATGTTTCCGGTTAATACAATTCTAGCATGAATAATAAACATTTATCATGATATAAGGAAATAAATAATAACTTTACTATTGCCTCTAGGGCATATTTCCTTCATCAGGGGCTACTAGGATTAGCAGTTTTATGTTTTCCTTCAGGTGCATCTCGGGTTTTAGACCGACACACACCTTGAGGGCTATTGGCTATATATCTTGGTAGAGAATAAATTGCACCAATCAAAAATATTCACAAAAAATCAGCCCGCGATCGGGGTGGTGCACCACCTCGGAAGCAGCCCGGCATAAAAGCTCGGGCGCCAGTGGCTGGCTCCATAGAGGGCATTTCCGGCATTAAGGTCGGCTGAATTCGTTCAATCTTTTAAAAGACCGAGGTAGTTTACGACACCTCGGACGCTGACCATCGTTGGAGCTCGGAAGTGGTCCGACATAAAGCTTGGATTCGAATGGCTCATTCCATAGAGAACTTTTTAGTGTTAATTCGGATAACCTCCTTCAAACCCGAGGTGTGGCGTAAAAAATAATAACAAGGCATTGATAAAGGCCGAGAACTTAAAGGGGATCCTCGGATACCCGACGTGTAAACTCTTTGGATTCACTTTGGCGATCCTCAAGATCGAAGATGAGATGATTTGTTGAACCACATTTCAGGACCGACGACCGAAGATGAAGAACAGTTCAGAAGAATAAAGGAGCGTCCCCAACTTGAAGACCAGTTCAGGGGGCTAGTGACGATGTCCTGGACTAGGGCGTACTCACCACGTCGTCTCCCGATCAGTTGGGTTGGGCCGAGGACCCCCATGGCCGTTTACTCATGGACCAGTTCAGATAGCCGATGTATACACGAGGAAGATTCCACAAGACCTGGTGATCAAGACAAGGACTCCTCTCCACCGGCGTATTCGACTAGGACTCTTGTTATCCTAGGCCTCTGGTATATTATATAAGCCGAGGCTAGGCTAGTCAATAGATTATGACATTATTCATCATACCCTCAGGTCTAGACCATAAAATATGATCTTGAGGTATATCAACTCTGTACTTGATACTCCATCAATATAAACAAAAGCAGGACGTAGGGTTTTACCTCCATTAAAGAGGGCCCGAACCTGGGTAAAACATCGTGTCTCTGTCTCCTGTTACCATTGATCCGAGAATCCACAGCTCAGGACCCCCTACCCCGAGATCTGCCGGTTTTGACACCGACACACACTATCAAAACGTACATTCCAACTCCGAGAGGCTTGCACCAGTCCATAAATGGATTGCTGGAGCTTGCACACTTTCTTAGCATCTTTTGGATCGACAAAACCTTCTGGTTGCATCATATACAACTCTTCTTTAAGATATCCATTAAGGAATGCAGTTTTGACATCCATTTGCCAAATTTCACAATCATAAAATGCGGCAATTTCTAACATGATTCAGACAGACTTAAGCATCACTACGGGTGAGAAGGTCTCATCGTAGTCAACTCCTTGAACTTGTCGAAAACCTTTCGCAATGAGTCGAGCTATGTAGACAGTAACATTGCTGTTAGCGTTAGCGTCAGCTTTTTATTGAAGAATCATTTATTCTCTATTGCTTGCCGATCATCGGGCAAGTCAACCAAAGTCCATACTTTGTTCTCATACATGGATCCTGTCGGTGTCAAAACCGGCGGATCTCGGGTAGGGGGTCCCGAACTGTGCATCTAGGCCGGATGGTAACAGGAGGTAGGGGACACAATGTTTTACCCAGGTTCGGGCCCTCTTGATGGAGGTAAAACCCTATGTCCTGCCTAATTAATATTGATGATATGGGTAGTACAAGAGTAGATCTACCCCAAGATCAGAGAGGCTAAACCCTAGAAGCTAGCCTATGGTATGATTGTATGTTGTCGTTGTTCTGTCCTACGGACTAAAACCCTCTGGTTTATATAGACACCGGAGAGGGCTAGGGTTACACAGAGTCGGTTACAATGGGAGGAGATCTACATATCCGTATTGCCAAGCTTGCCTTCCACGCCAAGGAAAGTCCCATCCGGACACGGGACGAAGTCTTCAATCTTGTATCTTCATAGTCCGAGAGTCCGTCCAAAGGTTATAGTCCGGCTATCCGGACACCCCCTAATCCAGGGCTCCCTCAGTAGCCCCTGAACCAGGCTTCAATGACGACGAGTCCGGCGCGCAGATTGTCTTAGACATTGCAAGGCGGGTTCCTCCTCTGAATACTTCATAGAAGATTTTGAACACAAGGATAGTGTCCGGCTCTGCAAAATAAGTTCCACATACTGCCATAGAGAGAATAATATTTACACAAATCTAATCTGCTGATGTATTCCATAGCGTGTCATCACGCCACAGCCAAGCCTTTATTTGAACCGTTTTTACTGTCCCACCTCAGCGCGTTTTGCAAGGCGGTTTCCTTGGCACGTCTTGTTGAAGCAGAGATCGTGTCCCCTTATTACGGGATTCTCATCAATACGGGCGTGGGTAACCCAACCGCGCCATCGATTATGGCGCTTGGGGGATAAGCGAGTCTTACTAGGCTAGTGGGGGGCACATAGTTTCGTCCGCCCATATAAAGGGATAAGGATTCACCTTTTCATCCACGCCTTCCTCTGCTCATCCATTTTCGCACACTCGAGCTCTAGCGCCCAAGTCCGCACTTCCCACCTCAACCTTCCCCACCATGTCCGGAGCGGGAGGCAGGTGGATGGTCTCCTCCGTCACGGAGGGAGACATCAAGAAGCTGAGGAGAGCCGGATACCTGCCCGACGACATCGCGCACCGGCTCCCAGATGAGGGGCAGCTCATCCCCACCCCGGGCCCCATGAGAGGGTAGTGTTCCTTACCCATTTCCTCCACGGACTGGGATTCCCTCTCCACCCATTCGTCCGGGGGCTCATGTTCTATTATGGCCTGGATTTCCATGATCTGGCCCCGAATTTCATCCTCAATATCTCGACATTAATCATTGTGTGCGAGGCCTTCCTTCGCATCAAGACCCACTTCAGTTTATGGCTGAAGACCTTCAATGTCAAGCCAAAGGTTGTGGGCGGCCGCCAGGCGGAGTGCGGAGGCGCCATGGTGGGCAAGATGCCCAACGTTACATGGCTCGAGGGCTCCTTTGTGGAAACCATAAAGGGGTGGCAATCGGGGTGGTTCTACATCACCGAGCCACGTGACCCTGCGTGGGCAGCGGCCCCCCGAGTTCCGATCTGGCATCCCCACGCGGCTCACCTCCTGGAAAGAGAAGGGCCTGTCCTGGGGTAGTTCGGGAGAGCTGACCAGACTCCAAACATGTATTCAAAACATGGTGAACAAGAAGCTCAAACTCGTCAATGTGGTCCAGGTCATGCTCCACCGCCGGATCCTCCCGTGCCAACAACGGGCTTCAACTTGTGGGAGTTTGACCCAGCGCAGCACCGAACTCTTAACAGGCTCTTCGACACAACTCATGAAGATGCGTGGAGGATGCTGTTCAAAAGCGCCGAGGTCCCCCCTCCCATTACTGAGGATCGCGGATTCAGCGCGAAGCGCCAAGCCAGTGCGGTAAGCTGTTTTACCTTTCACAGGATACTTATCTTTTATAGATTGACTCCATGCGGGATCTAAACTCCCGTACCTTTGACAGGACTGGCAGGAGACGGCCGGACAGATCGACTATCCGGCTCCTTTGCCCGAAGGCCCAGCGGACGCTCTTCTGGCGAAGATGCTGACTCCGGCTCCTTATACGGTGCCTGAGAAGACCAAGAAGGCCAAGGGAACCCGAAAGAGTTCCCGACACCAGGCGTCGTCGGACTCACCGTCCGATGACTCTGCGGCGCACTCCTCCCCCGAAGACAAGGAAGAAGAAGATGCTCCCTGTCGGTGTCAAAACCGGCGGATCTCGGGTAGGGGGTCCCGAACTGTGCGTCTAGGCCGGATGGTAACAGGAGGCAGGGGACACGAAGTTTTACCCAGGTTCGGGCCCTCTTGATGGAGGTAAAACCCTACGTCCTGCTTGATTAATATTGATGATATGGGTATTACAAGAGTTGATCTACCACGAGATCAGAGAGGCTAAACCCTAGAAGCTAGCCTATGGTATGATTTTTGATGTGTATGTTGTCCTACGGACTAAAACCCTCCGGTTTATATAGACACCGGATAGGGTTAGGGTTACATAGAGTCAGTTACAATGGTAGGAGATCTGAACATCCGTATCGCCAAGCTTGCCTTCCACGCCAAGGAAAGTCCCATCCGGACACAGGACGGAGTCCTCAATCTTGTATCTTCATAGTCCAGGAGTCCGGCCAAAGGTATAGTTCGGCTATCCGAACACCCCCTAATCCAGGACTCCCTCAGTAGCCCCCGAACCAGGCTTCAATGACGATGAGTCCGGCGCGCAGATTGCCTTCGGCATTGCAAGGCGGGTTCTCCTCCAAATTCTGTGTACCTGTTTGAATAAAGTACGGTTTCTTGTAATGTTGCGCTCCTTGGCTTCTACGCCTAATAATGGCCGTTTTCCACGTGTCAAACGAATATGAAAAGTCTGAGTGTTTTTACATTCACACCCCTAGCCGTGTAAATGAGTTGCCCTTTTTAAGGGGACGAGGATTTAGATCCAATCCACACCTTCTCCCCTCCACGAGTGTTCATCAGAGCGCATCCGACCAAGGTCCATTCCACCATGGCCAGCCGCCGCAACTCCTCCGCTCGCCCTTCTAGCCCTAAGCCTGGATATTGGGAGAGATGTTCTACTCCGCACAGGGAGCTAGTGACGCTTCAGACCAAGGGATTTCTCCCCCCGACCTATGTGGTCCCGGACCGAGCCGGTCTTGCCGTCTACAACGGCGGAGAGCAAGCAAAGAATGCCCCTAATCCATCCAAAGGAGAGCGGGTGTGCCTTGTCCCTTACTTAATAAGGGAGCTCGGATTTCCCATCCACCCGTTTCTCCGGGGGCTGCTAGAGTTCTACGGCCTCCAGCTACATCATCTCACGCCTGCCTCAGTATTGCATATCGCGGGCTTTGTAGCCCTCTGCGAGCTGTTCTTGGGTATTGAAGCTCATTTCGGACTATGGAAGGAGCTATTTTGCCTTGTGCCCCGTTCCAAGAAAGGGTCAATGTATCAAGTGGGCGGAGCCGAAGTATGGCGCATCGCCGGGACCGGATATCTGTCCGGAACCCCAAAGAAGGCGTCCGAAGACTGGCCCTTGGAATGGTTCTATATAGAAGACGTCCCGCTGCCGGATCCTGTCCGGATCGGCCTCCCAGAGTTCGATAGTGCTCCTTTAAAGAAGCGCCTAAGATGGCGTCCACGGAGCCCTCAAAGGGAAGGTGACAGGGACATCGTTTACCTCATGGGCCGAATAAGATTGTTGGCCCATTCCGGACTAACCATGATCAGAGTTATGGCTGAATGCATCATGCGGGGGGTGCAGCCGCTTCAGTACAGAAGCCACCCCATGTGGGATTTCAACAGGGAGGACGACGCCACCCGCTACGGCCGTAAAGGACCAGATTCAGTTGCCGCTCTATTAAAGATCTTGTCCACTTTGTACAAGGGAGAAGAGGAGGAATTTCTCCGCGTCAACCCACAGGGTGGATTCTCTATGCACAATCCCCCAAGCTGGGTAAGTGGTCGTATTTACTTGCTCATCCGTTTAGTGTTCCCATTGTTAAATACTTAGTCTGATGACTTCAACGTAGGAACTGCGCCAGGCTGTTAAGGACATAAGCAGCCCGCCTCCACAACCCGAGGACCCAGGACGGTCTCTCGACCCAGCCTCTCAAGAGGATCCGGACATATCTGTGGAGCTGATTGATGGAGTGTTCCATCAATTGAGCGAGGACAACGCCTAGGTGGCCATTACGGCCGATTACCCAGGGCTAATCCGAACACCCCAGGTACCTGAGACCGAAGTCCCTGTACCCCGGACAGGGGTCCATCCACGCGTGTTTAATTTCTTGATTGCAACCGAACTTTGCAGGGGAGGTTTTTGAGGCAGAAGGCCGAACCTGCGGTGACAAACCAACTAGGGGCCGCAGGGCCCCATGGGCAGAAAAGAGGTGCAGTCCGTACTGAGGCATCAACGCGAAGGTATGGCGCGCCCCTTTATCCCAGTTGTTATACCTTCGAGGCACATTTGACACTCGTGCCCTTTTCAGGACAAAGAGACCTCGCCGGACTATATCCGGAGAGGCTGCTAATCGCGCCTCCACCAGCCAGGCTCCAAAGCCTGGTCCGGGGGTGGAAGCGAACGCACGGCGTGTACCAGACGTTCCTCCGACGGAGGATGCGGACGGGTTATCTGCCACCAACTAAGAGGTGGAAAGTGCCATGAACCACAGGCGTCGCCGAACCATTCTTTGCGACGCTTGCTTCTCCCAAGAGGCATTAGATGCCTTCAATTCGGGAGATGCGCACCTCCGTGCCGCTCAAAATGGTCTAGCCAGAGCCACGGAGCAATATGTAAAAGACATATGGGTAAGAAAATTTTGGTAAATATATATGTAGCAGTAGCCCCCGAGACTGAAAACAGTTAGAATAACTGGTTTAAGGATCATTTGAAATGCAGGTTCTTACAGAAAAGAATTCCCTACTGACCCAGGAGCTGGAAGAGTGCAAAGCCCAACTGGAGGCTGCACTAGCCGCGGCAGGGGAGCCTAAGGAGACCCCCTCTGGTAATATACATTTCGAAAGATAAGTATGTGGCGAAGCACGACTTTTGTGCGAATCTGACAAATAAAATGCAGATGGCGCCGGATTGAATCCGGAAAGGCAACACCTCGAATGCCAACTAAAGGCTGGTGAGAGGGTGCTGTTAAAGGTGATGGGGGAGAAAACGTTCTCCAAGATGCCAACACCCGGCTAGGCGTCGAGCTAAAAGATGTTTGTGCCCAGCTGTCAGACTCCGTGAAGGAGAATCAGCGGCTTCAGCGCGACATATTTAGTAAGTGCTTGAACGAACCTTTTAAAAGAAAGTTCGGCGGTGCCGTTGATTAACAGAGCAATATCCGTAGGTATGTTAACAGGTCGTCCTACAGAGGAGATGCCCGGTTCTACGGGTGACCTTCTTCCTGAGCTCTTGCAATTGCTCGATCGAGTTCGGCAGGCGATGCGAGGCGTCGCCCAGGTCCTGTGGCCATCCGTCTCCACACCCGAAGGTCTTGGAGAGCTTGCGGAGAAGCTGAGGGGAGCACGGCGGCACTTCCAGTTGTGGAAGATATCAGCCTGCCGTCAAGGCGCTAGGGAGGCCTGGGCCATGGTGAAGACGCGGTATTCACAGGCCGACCCCAACCATATGGCCGAGGTTGGTCCTGTAGGGCCCGATGGGAAGGAGATCCCTGTGAGCTTAGTATACGGCCAAGTAGAGTTGGCGGCAAAGTATTCCCAGCAGGACTGTAAATTAGACAGCCTGTTAGATGGTATTGAAGAGGAGTACAATCAGTCAAAACGACTATGTAATTTAATTGACATTTATAATGCCTTCTAGCCGGATTGTAGATCATTTGTCATGGCCGACCTTTTCGCTTCATCCTCGGGACCTGACGGTCCGGAGTGTGTCCAAATTCCCATGCGGTTATATAGGAACCGGGGAATGCGTGGAGACCAGGCGTAGGGGTCATTATGGCGTGAATAGACAAGTGCCCGACTAGTTATGTTATATTACATGGTTAGTAAGAAACATCTTCCAGGGAGAATAGTTCCGTTAGGGGTTCCTTTCCCTGGGAGGCATGCCCTAAAGTGCATGTCCATGCTGCGAAGAGAAACGCAGGAAAAACATCTAGGGGCACGTGGAAAAATAAAAAAGATCGTCTTTAGTTCACCGACCGAATATTCCCTTAAGAACGCTAGCTTTCGGCTTCACCCAGTCTGAGGTACAGGTCCGGCTGACCCGGCAGTAACAATCGCAGAGGTGCTCCCTTTATCGCCTAGCCAAACAATCGGGAACGTAGGGGTAAGCACAGGAGCCAGGCAACCCAGCTTGGCCAAAACTTAAGTCATATCGATGCATATAGTGGTGAATAAAAGGTACACGCGGAAGTTTGACACATGTGTTGGGCGTGAAGCTCGTAGAAATAAGCTTCTGTTGAAAGAAGCCCCCAGGTTTGCTGAGCGCGGATAGCGCGTCACTTTGTGAGCCTCTAAAGGCTATAAGAGGGAAAGAGAGAGAGAAGGAGAGAAATGTAAGACAGAAGGTATATATAAAAAATGGACAGAGTAAGGAGACGAACACAGGATCTGGCGCTAGGCATAGAATCTTCGGAGGCGGGCTGCGTTCCATGGGTTCGGCTCGAGTCGGTTATCCGATGCACTTCGCAGGCGGTACGCACCACCAGTCAGGACTTGGTCGATGATGAAGGGACCTTACCACTTGGGCTTGAGTTTGTCTTTTTTCTTGTCCGGCAGCGTAGAACTAATTCGCCAACGTTGTAAATTTTGGCCCGTACTTCTCTGCTTTGGTATCTTCGAGCCTGCTGTTGATAAAATGCGGAACGGGCTTTTGCCACGTCACGCTCCTCCTCTAATGCGTCCAAACTGTCCTGCCGATCGAGCTCGGCCTCTCTTTCTTCGTACATGCGCACTCGAGGTGAGTCATGAATTATGTCGCAAGGCAAAACTGCCTCAACGCCATACACCATGAAGAATGGTGTATATCCGGTGGTGCGATTCGGTGTGGTCCGCAGCCCCCAGAGTATGGAGTCGAGCTCCTCTACCCAGTGTGTGTTAGATTCCTTGAGGGATCGTACTAATCTGGGTTTAATGCTGCTCATGATAAGACTGTTTGCACGTTCGACCTGGACGTTAGTCTGTGGGTGATAGACAGAAGCGTAATCGAGCTTGATGCCCAAGTTTTTGCACCAGAGTTTTACCTCGTCGGCCGTAAAGTTCGTGCCATTATCAGTGATGATGCTGTGGGGGACGCCGTAACGGTGTACAACCCCGGATATGAAGTTTATCACAGGCCTGGATTCAGCCGTCTTAATAGGCTTGGCTTCTATCCATTTGGTGAACTTATCCACCATGACGAGTAGGTATTTGTGCTTGTGGGTTCCTCCTTTAAGGGGTCCAACCATATCAAGCCCCCAGATCGCAAAGGGCCAAGTGATGGGGATAGTTTGGAGGGCGGTGGGTGGCATATGGCTTTGGTTTGCAAAGAGCTGGCAACCGGTGCATCGCTGGACTAAGTCTTGAGCGTCTGCCCGGGCCGTCAGCCAATAAAAACCTGTACGGAAGGCCTTGCTTACCAGAGATCGGGCTGCAGCGTGATGACCGTCGAGTCTGGCATGGATTTCAGCCAGGAGATTCCGCCCCTCCTCTTCGGAGATGCACCTTTGAATGACTCCGGTAGTGCTTTTCTTATAAAGCTCCCCCTCGTGGACTCTGTAGGCTTTGGATCGCCGCACTATGCAGCGTGCCTCATTCTGGTCCTCGGGGAGTACCTGCCTAATAAGGTAGGCGAGGAATGGTTCCGTCCATGGGGCAATGACGGCCATTATTACGTGGGCTGAAGGTGTTACTTCAATGGCAGAGGCACCGATTGTGTCAGAATGTTCGGGGTTGGGTGGTGCGGTTGGGTCCGGGCTGTTATTGTTCGGCTCCCCTTCCCATGCCACGGATGGCTTGAAAAGCCTTTCCAAGAAGATGTTGGGGGACTACATCGCGTTTTGCACCGATGCGTGCCAGGACATCTGCCGCCTGATTATTTTCCTGGGCTATATGGTGAAATTCAAGCCCCTCGAACCGAGCTGACATTTTTAGGACGGCGTTGTGGTAAGCTACCATTTTCGGATCCTTGGCATCGAAGTCTCCGTTTATTTGGGATATTGCGAGGTTCGAGTCCCCGCGCACCTCTAGGCGCTGGATGCCCATGGATACTGCCATCCGGAGACCATGTAGAAGGGCCTCATATTCGGCTGCGTTGTTGGAGTCCGTGTACAGAATCTGTAGTACGTATTGAACTATGTCTCCTATGGGGGACGTCAGAACGACACCAGCCCCCTAGTCCGGCCAACATTTTGGAGCCGTCGAAATGCATGATCCGATTTGAATATGTGCCGTACTCTTTAGGGAGTTCGGCCTCCGTCCATTCTGCGACGAAATCGGCCAAAACTTGTGACTTGATGGCTCGTCGTGGCTTATAAGTTATGTCGAACAGGAGGAGCTTGATGGCCCATTTCACAATCCGGCCCATTGCGTCACGGTTGTTGATAATATCGTTAAGTGGTACTTCCGAGGCTACTGTTATCGAACACTCTTGAAAGTAGTGTCGTAGCTTCCGGGATGCCATGAATACCGCATACGCAATCTTTTGATAATGCGGGTACCGTGATTTGCAGGGAGTGAGGACAGTGGACACATAATAGACAGGCCTTGAAGGGGGAATTTGTGTCCATCCGCTTCTCGTTCGACGACGAGCACTGCGCTTACAACCTGATGTGTTGCTGCGATGTACAATAGCATTGGTTCGCCGGTGTTTGGCTCGGCCAGGACTGGGTTTGTTGCCAGTATGGCTTTTATTTCGTCGAGTCCGGCCGTGGCTGCGTCCGTCCATTTGAAGTGTTCGGTGCACCGAAGGAGGCGGTAAAGGGGAAGGGCCTTTTCTCCCAGGCGGGAGATAAAGCGGCTTAGAGCCGCCACACATCCGGTTAGCTTTTGTATTTGTTTGAGGTCCTTTGGGATATCCAATTGCGACAGAGCTCGGATCTTGGCTGGATTTGCTTCAATTCCTCTATTGGATACAATGAAGCCCAAGAGCTTTCCGGCTGGAACGCCGAAAACGCATTTTTTCGGGTTGAGCTTGATGTCGTATGTTCGGAGATTATCAAATGTGAGCCTCAAGTCGTCTACTAGAGATTCAACATGTCTTGTTTTGACGACCACATCATCTACGTATGCCTCCACTGTTTTACCGATCTAGCTTGCCAGACATGTCTGAATCATGCGCTGATATGTTGCGCCAGCGTTTTTGAGCCCGAAGGGCATCGTGTTGAAGTAGAATGGCCTGTATGGTGTGATAAATGCCGTTGCGGCTTGGTCTGATTCTGCCATCTTGATTTGATGGTAGCCAGAATATGCGTCGAGGAAACACAATGAATCGTGTCCTGCGGTGGCATCGATAATTTGATCGATGCGGGGGAGAGGGAAGGGATCCTTTGGGCAAGCCTTGTTGAGGTCTTTAAAATCGACACACAGGCGCCAGGATTTGTCCTTCTTTGGTACCATCACCAGGTTTGCTAGCCAGTCCGGATGTTTTATATCTCTGATGAATCCAGCCTCCAATAGCTTTGCTAGCTCCTCTCCCATAGCCTGTCTCTTAGGTTCGGAAAAACGCCAAAGAGCCTGTTTGACAGGTTTGAATCCTGTTTGGATATTTAAGCTATGCTCGGCCAGCCTACGTGGGATTCCTGGCATGTCTGAAGGATGCCAGGCGAAAATGTCCCAGTTCTCCCGTAGGAACTCTCGCAATGCGGCGTCGACATCAGGGTTTAATTGTGCCCCGATGGAAGCTGTTTTGTTGGGGTCCGTTGGATGGACTTGGAATTTGACTATTTCGTCCGCTGGTTTAAAGGAGGTGGACTTGGATCTTTTATCGAGTACCACGTCGTCCCTATTCACGGTAGAGCGCAGCGCAGTCAGTTCCTCGGCCGCTAGGGCTTCGGATACTGCCTCGAGGGCCAGTGTGGCTGTCTTGTTTTCGGCGCGGAGTGCTACATCCAGATCACTGGAGAGAGTGATGATCCCATTAGGCCCGGGCATCTTGAGCTTCATGTACCCGTAATGGGGTATTGCTTGGAAGATTGTGAATGCTTCCCGCCCTAGCAAAGCGTGATAACCACTGCTGAACGGGGCCACATGGAACGTGACTTCTTCGGACCTGTAATTGTCCGGCGTGCCGAACACCACATCTAGTGTGATTTTTCCTGTACAGCGCGCTTCCCGACTGGGGATTATTCCTCTAAAGGTTGTGCTGCTTCGCGTGATGCGGTTCCAGTCTATATCCATTTTTTGGAGAGTTTCCTCATAGATGAGGTTCAATCCACTGCCGCCGTCCATGAGTACCTTGGTGAGACGAAAGCCGTCCACTATTGGACTGAGGACCAATGCGGCTGGTGCTCGGGCTGTTCGGAATTTAGGTTCATCACTGGCATTGAAGGTAATGGCCGTGTCACTCCATGGGTTTATTGTTGCTACTTGGTAGACTTCGGCAAGGCTGCGGAGTTTCCTTTTTCGCATATTATTTGATGCGAAGGTCTCGAAGACTGTTAATACCGTATTGGTGTCTCTGGGGTGGTTTTCTGTGGCCTTCGGGATTAGGAGGTTTTCGCCAATTTTGGCCACCTGCCGGAGTATCCAACATGCTCTAAGGCTGTGAGTTGGTGTGGCGTCCTCTGTACTATGAATTTTACAGGGTCCATTAAGCCACCTTCCAGTACGGTTCCATGCCCTGTAGAGGGTTTTTGCCTTTTGGTGTTTGACCCGGGTGTCTGGCGATGATGCACCCTTTTATTTCGGACTGGGCTTGCATTAAGGGCCGAATTGTCCCAAAATTTTGTTTCGGTTTTCCGGGCACTTTCCATCGCACAGTACTTTCGTACTATGGACGCTAAGTCAACGAAGTGTGTAATATCACGGCGACTTATGGCGTTGAGTATTCCCTTGTCCGTGCAATTATTGCAGAAGGATGAAATTGCGTCTTCCTCGCGGCAGCCCTTAATCCTGTGCATAACCAGGAGGAATCTGGCCCAGTAATGATGTACTGTTTCTTTGGGCTCTTGCCTGATTTGGGATAGATCGCTAATGTTCGGGTGGGTGGGTGGAATTGAATCCGAAGCCTTACCCCTTCTGAGGCTCAGAGGCCGAGGAATTTCCGAACTTGAAAGTTTGGATTCCTGGATGTCATCCAATGAATCCAGTCCGTCGCCTGATTCTAGGTTCAGGTCTTGAGTGATATCCTCCCCTCCGCGGACATCCGGCTTGGAGGGATCGGGAATCCGGACGTAGCGAGTCCTTAGGATAGATGAAGGGTCGCCGCACTGTCCCTCTACCACAGCAACATGATGGGTGGCTTGGGGAGAGTTAATCTCTCTCAGATCGGTTTTAGGCCCAATCTGGTCGTAATCCGTAGCGACTCCCAGGGCAGCGAAGCGATCCAAGAGCTCGTTCATGGAGGAAAGCTCTATTGGATTTAACTGCTCGGCAAGTTCCGAGTTGACATGAAGATTGTTTTCGATGGCTCGAGAGGTCATCATCGGCGTAGAAGCCGAACAGGTGGTCATAAGAAAACCACCTAGCCGGAGGGTTTGGCCGACAGCCAAAGCTCCCTTAGCAACGGTGTCGTCTTTAAAGATGGGACGAGGCATCCTTCCTGATGGCGACGACACAGAGGAACTCTCAATGAAAGCACCAATGTCGGTGTCAAAACCGGCGGATCTCGGGTAGGGGGTCCCGAACTATGCGTCTAGGCCGGATGGTAACAGGAGGCAGGGGACACGAAGTTTTACCCAGGTTCGGGCCCTCTCGAGGGAGGTAAAACCCTACGTCCTGCTTGATTAATATTGATGATATGGGTATTACAAGAGTTGATCTACCACGAGATCAGAGAGGCTAAACCCTAGAAGCTAGCCTATGGTATGATTGTTGATGTGTATGTTGTCCTACGGACTAAAACCCTCCGGTTTATATAGAGACTGGATAGGGTTAGGGTTACATAGAGTCGGTTACAATGGTAGGAGATCTGAACATCCGTATCGCCAAGCTTGCCTTCCACGCCAAGGAAAGTCCCTTCCGGACACGGGACGAAGTCTTCAATCTTGTATCTTCATAGTCCAGGAGTCCGGCCGAAGGTATAGTTCGGCTATCCGAACACCCCCTAATCCAGGACTCCCTCACTCCCCCTCCAGCTGGGGGAGATAAGAAAAGGAAGGCCGCCCCAACTAGGGGGGGCGAAGGGTCCAAGAAGGGAAGGACTCTCCTTCCGAACAGTTCCACCGCCGCCGACGAAGGCGAAGACGAGTGGTTGCCCAGGGCCAAGCCCCTGGGGAGATCGTAAGTATTCGGATACCAGAGTAACTCATAGAATTCCTTTGTCGCACTGCTTTCCCTAACGCCGAACATAATTATGCAGGCCGCCACGAGCCAGTATCGATGTATCATCGGACGACTCCCTGGGCTCGTCGGACATGGATAGCGATCCAGTCCCGACCGCCACCTCCCCTCATCCTGCTGACGACGCCGAGGTGTTGTCTCAAGAGGCACCGGGTCGAGGGGAGACAGTCCTCGAGGCGCCTCAAGGCGACCTTCCGGACTCCGGGAGCCGAGGGGACGGGGCCCCTGAGAGCTGCGAGTTCGGCCCTCAGCCGAACACCGCGCCGGAACCTCCAGTGGTTCCGGGCTCGGGCAGGCGGCCTCCTTCCAAGAGGGGCAAGACGCCTGTGTCGGTGACCTCTGTCCATCCAGAGGCGCCGGACAATCTGCTGGAAGCGCTTTGCAGCGCTTCCATCAACGAGGAGCACCATACTATTATGAGTGCGGTGGTCCAGAAGGTTCAGTCCGCCAAGAGCGGATTGACTGAAGGCTGGCACAGGAGTCTAATATAAGTATGTCAATACGTGTATGCAGGCTTCGCTGCTGGCGTCCGCCGCACTGACTGCGGAGGTTGCCGTACTGAAGCAGGACCTCGAGGGGTCCAAGAAAGAGCTCGGCCTTGCCAAGAGGCAGCTCGAGGAGAACAAGGGTAAGTAATACCCTGTCTATAGATATGTATATATATAAAAAAGACGCGATTGCAAAATGACAGGATCATCGTATATTTGCCAGGGGCTATGACCGAGGTGGCGACCCTGAAGCAAGCGCTAACCAAGGCCGAAGATAAAGCAGCCAAGGAGCGCACCGAGCGGGAAAAATAAGAGGCTCGGTGGGCGAGGTGCAGCAAGAGCTCCAGGCTCTTGTGACGAAGGACGAGGCGTTGGAGCTTGACTCGAAGACGCGAGAGTCTGAGCTTGCCACGGCCCTCGAGGGCGCAAAAAGTCCCAAGGCCGAAGCCCAAAAGGCCCTCCAGGAGATCGACGCAATGAAGAAGATAACGGCGGGTAAGGCATTCTATATGCAGAGCAAGCATGTAAAAGTAAATTACCGATTACTTACCTGGATTCGGAGCTCTCCAAGAGCATTCGCAGATTTGCCCCGCAGTGTGTCGGATGCCGCACAATTTTACCAGGCCGAGGAGGGAAGCTCAACGGAGAAGCTGTTCTGGTCTCAGTATACTGGGACCGAACACCCGATGCCTCTGAGCGACCAGCTAAAGCAGCTGGTCGAGCTGCACAAGGCGGCTGAACATGCCATGAAGGGCCTTATAGTCCGGTTGTGGCCTGGCGACGCCCTTCCGAATAGCTACTTCGGCCTGGTGAGGCGGCTTGTAGATACCTGCCCATGGCTGGAGATCGTCAAGCGGTCCGTCTGCATCGAAGGTGCACTCCGGGCTTTCGCCCGTGTGAAGGTGCAGTGGGCCAAGCTAGACGCCGTGAAGCTGATCAAGGAAGGGTCGCCGCAGGGCAAGGAGCATCGCACCCCCAAAATTTATTATGTGGGTGTCCTGAAGGGTGCCCGTCTTGTGGCGGACGAATGTTCAAAGGATGTAATATTTGAGTAAACTTGCTCGTGTGATCCTGTATGATGAAGACTTGTTTCATATGCGCTATGCAACGCTTGTGTGAATTTAAAATATTACCTTCTGTTTGGCTGTTTTTCCAATCTGAGAGATGGCTAGTCCTCGGCTTCTGCCCCCATGCCACGAGTGCTGGGGTGTTCGGGATAAACCTGAGCACTCTTGTTCCCATGTTTGGGTCCTTCGAGGGAGGTGCTCAACACAACGAACAAGGCAACTGGACTAATAATGCTTTATCACTCTCACTTAGCCATAGAATTCTATAATTTTAAATTTCGGCGAAGCCCCTGGTATTCGGAAGGCTGAATTCGGGGCGCAATACACGCCTTTAAGCCGGACAGGGCCGGCCCCTCGCCCTAAGCGGCATAAGTCTTTAGGGACTCAAAAACCTCACCGAACAACGACCAGTCTCTCGCCTTATCATGACAGTCAGTTTTAGCTTTCTCTACTGAGGTGCTCAGCCCGGCAGAACCGAGGCACAATCGCGGTAGTTCTCCTAGTGCTACCTTAGCCGATAGAGCAGAACGTAAGGTACCAAAACATAGGAGCCGGGCAAACCCAACATTTGACCAAAGACATGATTCGGAGCTGATGCATATAATGCTATAAGTTCGGGGTGCCGCACTTGTGAAAGTGTTTGGACTTTTCACACCATATTGTGGGGTACGTAAGCCCCTGGTGTATTGGCCGTACCAAAGTGTATGGTTGCAAGGCGTCGTTAATGAACACACACACACACACACACACACATATATATATATAACAAGAATGCAATAATAGTCGTGATGGTATGCATTGTTTATTCAAAAAGGTGCGTTAAAGTAGAATGATACAGATAGTGCGATAAGCAAAGAGTGGGACTATGTCCCTTCCAAGGGCAAGCTGAGGAATAGTATTAAATCAAATATTTCGCTCGTTATTGTAATCCACCTGGGAATTCCGTGGTGTGACGTAGCTTTCTGCCTCCTTGGTTGCTGCATCATGTGTTCAGCAATAGTGCTGCCGGACAGGGTTTCCAGAGATTAAGGTCCTGAAAAAGAGAAAAATAACCAAACGGGAAGCCCCTAGTGTGGTTTAAGCCGCGTCTTGGGGCGTGCCGCAGTGTGCCTCCCTCCCCACCTGTGCCCATGGTATTTTTAATGCGTAATTATGTACGCGTGGCACGACCTTCGCCGTTTGGCTGGGACTGGGGTGGGGGCCGCATTGCTACTCGAGCTCAGATCGCGCCAGGCGGTCTATCTACTAATTGCTCCGAGCGCGCTTGAAGGTGTCCGGGTTTTGAACCGCCGAACTGGTGGATTGCCTTGAGAGGCTGTTTTGCGCTTCTGCTGCGAGGGCCAGAGGACTTGGACCCTACGTCAAGACATCAACCAGGAAGGCACGAGGTAGGGGGGCGTGCCTACCCCCCCAGGCGCGCCCTCCACCCTCGTGGGGCCCACTTTGCTCCACCGACGTACTTCTTCCTCCTATATATACCTATGTACCCCAAACTACCACCGCAACCCTAATTCCACCACCGCAACCTTCTGTGCCCATGAGATCCCATCTTGGGGCCTTTTCCGGAGCTCCGCCAAAGGGGGCATCGATCACGGAGGGCTTCTACATCAACACCATAGCCTCTCTGATGAAGTGTGAATAGTTTACCTCAGACCTTCGGGTACATAGTTATTAGCTAGTTGGCTTCTTCTCTCTTTTTGGATCTCAATACAATGTTCTCCCCCTCTCTTGTGGAGATCTATTCGATGTAATCTTCTTTTGCGGTTTGTTTGTTGAGACCGATGAATTGTGGGTTTATGATCAAGTTTATCTATGAACAATATTTGAATCTTCTTTGAATTCTTTTATGTATGGTTGGTTATCTTTGCAAATCTCTTCGAATTATCAGTTTGGTTTGGCCTACTAGATTGATCTTTCTTGCAATGGGAGAAGTTCTTAGCTTTGGGTTCAATCTTGCGGCAACCTTTCCCAATGACAGTAGGGGCAGCAAGGCACGTATTGTATTGTTGCCATCGAGGATAACAAGATGGGGTTTATATCATATTGCATGAATTTATCCCTCTACATCATGTCATCTTGCTTAAAGCATTACTCTGTTCTCTTGACTTTAATACTCTAAATGCATGCTGGATAGCGGTCGATGTGTGGAGTAATAGTAGTAGATGCAGGTAGGAGTCGGTCTACTTCTCTCGGACGTGATGCCTATATACATGATCATACCTAGATATTCTCATAACTATGCTCAATTCTGTCAATTGCTCAATAGTAATTTGTTCACCCACTATAATACTTATGCTCTCGAGAGAAGCCTCTAGTGAAACCTATGGCCCCCGGGTCTATCTTCCATCATATTAATCTTCCAACACTTAGTTATTTCCTTTTCCGTTTATTTTGCTTTTTTTACTTTGCATCTTTATCATAAAAATACCAAAAATATTATCTTATCATATCTATCAGATCTCACTTTCGTAAGTGACTGTGAAGGGATTGACAACCCCTTTATTGCGTTGGTTGCGAGGATTTTATTTGTTTGTGTAGGTGCGAGGGACTCGTGCGTGGCCTCCTACTGGATTGATACCTTGGTTCTCAAAAAACTGAGGGAAATACTTACGCTACTTTGCTGCATCACCCTTTCCTCTTTAAGGGAAAACCAACGCAGTGCTCAAGAGGTAGCACCCTATTTAACGTGAATGCAGCCGCCTCTAAAGCATAACCCCAAAACGATAGCGGTAAATCAGTAAGAGACATCATAGATCGCACCATATCTAATAAAGTGCGGTTACGACATTCGGACACACCATTATGCTGTCGTGTTCCAGGTGGCGTGAGTTGCGAAACTATTCCGCATTGTTTCAAATGAAGACCAAACTCATAACTCAAATATTCACCTCCACGATCAGATCATAGAAACTTAATTTTCTTGTTACGATGATTTTCCACTTCACTCTGAAATTCTTTGAACTTTTCAAATGTTTCAGACTTATGTTTCATCAAGTAGATATACCCATATCTGCTCAAATCATCTGTGAAGGTCAGAAAATAACGATACACGCCACGAGCATCAACACTCATCGGACTGCATACATCAATATGTATTATTTCCAATAAGTCTGTTGCTCGCTCCATTATTCCGGAGAACAGAGTTTTAGTCATCTTTCACATGAGGCATGGTTCGCAAGCATCAAGTGATTCCAAAAGCCCATCAGCATGGAGTTTCTTCATGCGCTTTACACCAATAAGACCTAAACGGCAGTGCCACAAATAAGTTGCACTATCATTATTAAACTTATATCTTTTGGCTTCAATACTATGAATATGTGTATCACTACTATCGAGATTCAATAAAAATAGACCACTCATCAAGGGTGCATGACCAGAAAAGATATTACTTATATAAATAGAACAACCATTATTCTTTGATTTAAATGAATAACCGTCTCGCATCAAACAAGATCCAAATATAATGTTCATGCTTAACGCTGTCACCGAATAACAATTATTCAGGTCTAAAACTAATCCCGAAGGTAGATGTAGAGGTAGTGTGCCGACCGCGATCACATCGACTTTGGAACCATTTCCCATGCGCATCGTCACCTCGTCCTTAGCCAATCTTCGCTTAATCCGTAGCCCCTGTTTAGAATTGAAAATATGAGCAACAGAACCAATATCAAATACCCAGGTGCTACTGCGAGCATTAGTAAGGTACACATCAATAACATGTATATCAAATATACCTTTCACTTTGCCACCCTTCTTATCCGCCAAATACTTGGGGCGGTTCCGCTTCCAGTGACTAGTCCCTTTGCAGTACAAGCACTCAGTCTCAGGCTTAGGTCCAGGCTTGGGCTTCTTCACTTGAGAAGCAACTTGCTTGTCGTTCTTCTTGAAGTTCCCCTTCTTCCCTTTGCCCTTCTTCTTGAAACTAGTGGTCTTGTTTACCATCAAGACTTGATGCTCCTTCTTGATTTCTACCTCCGAACCTTTAGCATTACGAAGAACTCGGGAATTGTCTTATCCATCCCTTGCATATTATAGTTCATCACGAAGCTTTTGTAGCTTGGTGGCAGTGATTGAAGAACTCTGTCAATGACACTATCACCAGGAAGATTAACTCCCAGTTGAGTCAAGTGGTTGTGGTACCCAGACATTCTGAGTATATGTTCACTGACAGAACTATTCTCCTCCATTTTGCAGTTGTAGAATTTATTGAGACTTCATATCTATCAATCCGGGCATTTGCTTGAAATATTAACTTCAACTCCTGGAACATCTCATATGATCCATGACGTTCAAAAAGTCGTTGAAGTCCCGATTCTAAGCCGTAAAGCATGACACACTGAACTATCGAGTAGTCATCAGCTTTGCTCTGCCAGACGTTCATAACATCCGGAGTTGCTCCTGCAGCGGGCTTTGCACCTAGCGGTGCTTCCAGGACGTAATTCTTCTGTGTAGCAATGAGGATAATCCTCAAGTTATAGACCCAGTCCGTGTAGTTGCTACCATCATCTTTCAACTTAGCTTTCTCTAGGAACACATTAAAATTCAAAGGAACAGTAGCACGGTCCATTTATCTACAACAACATAGACATGCAAAATACTATCAGGTACTGAGTTCATGATAAATTAAGGTTCAATTAATCATATTACTTAAGAACTCCCACTTAGATAGACATCCCTCTAATCATCTAAGTGATCACGTGATCCATATCAACTAAACCATGTCCGATCATCACATGAGATGGAGAAGTTTTCAATGGTGAACATCACAATGTTGATCATATCTACTATATGATTCACGCTCGACCTTTCGGTCTCAGTGTTCCGAGGCCATATCTGCATATGCTAGGCTCGCCAAGTTTAACCTGAGTATTCTGCTTGTGCAAAACTGGCTTGCACCCGTTGTATGTGAACGTAGAGCTTATCACACCCGATCATCACATGGTGTCTCGGCACGACGAACTGTAGCAACAGTGCATGCTTAGGGAGAACACTTGTACCTTGAAATTTAGTGAGAGATCATCTTATAATGCTACCGCCGTACTAAGCAAAATAAGATGCATAAAAAAGATAAACATCACATGCAATCAAATAAGTGATATGATATGGCCATCATCATCTTGTGCCTTTGATCTCCATCTCCAAAGCACTATCATGATCACCATCATCACCGGCTTGACACCTTGATCTCCATCGAAGCATCGTTGTCGTCACGCCAACTATTGCTTCTACGACTATCGTCACCGCTTAGTGATAAAGTAAAGAAATTACATGGCGATTGCATTTCATACAATAAAGCGACAACCATATGGCTCCTGCCAGTTGCCGATAACTGTTACAAAACATGATCATCTCATACAACAATTTATATCATCACGTCTTGACCATATCACATCACAACATGCCCTGCAAAAACAAGTTAGACGTCCTCTACTTTGTTGTTGCAAGTTTTACGTGGCTGCTACGGGCTTCTAGCAAGAACCGTTCTTAACTACGCGTCAAAACCACAACGATTTTTCATCAAGTGTGTTGTTTTAACCTTCAACAAGGACCGGGCGTAGTCAAACTTGATTCAACTAAAGCTGGAGAATAAGGCACCCACTAGCCACCTGTGTGCGAAGCACGACGGTAGAACTAGTCTCATGAACGCGGTCATGTAATGTCAGTCTGGGCCACTTCATCCAACAATACCGCTGAATCAAAGTATGACATGCTGGTAAGCAGTATGACTATTATCGCCCACAACTCTTTGTGTTCTACTCGTGCATATAACATCTACGCATAGACCTAGCTCGGATGCCACTGTCGGGGAACGTAGTATTTCAAAAAATGTACCTACGATCACGCAAGATCTATCTAGGAGATGCGTAGCAACGAGAGGGGAGAGTGTGTCTACGTACTGATAACCCACAAGTATAGGGGATCGCAACAGTTTTTGAGGGTAGAGTACTCAACCCAAATTTATTGATTCGACACAAGGGGAGCCAAAGAATATTCTCAAGTATTAGCAGTTGAGTTGTCAATTCAACCACACCTGAAAGACTTAATATCTGCAGCAAAATATTTAGTAGCAAAGTAGTATCGAAGTAACGGTAACGGTGGCAAAAGTAACAATAGTAGTTTTTGTAGCAATCGTAACAGTGGCAACGGAAAAGTAACTAAGCAAAGATCAATATGTGAAAAGCTTGTAGGCAATGAATTAATGATGGATAATTATGTCGGATGTGATTCCTCATGCAACAGTTATAATATAGGGTGACACAGAACTAGCACTAGTTCATCAATGTAATGTAGGCATGTATTCCGAATATAGTCATACGTGCTTATGGAAAAGAACTTGCATGACATCTTTTGTCCTACCCTCCCGTGGCAGCGGGGTCCTATTGGAAACTAAGGGATATTAAGGGAGGCCTCCTTTTAATAGAGTACCGGACCAAAGCATTAACACTTAGTGAATACATGAACTCCTCAAACTACGGTCATCACCGGGAGTGATCCCAATTATTGTCACTTCGGGGTTGCCGTATCATAACACATAGTAGGTGATTGTTGACTTACAAGATAGGATCAAGAACTCTCATATATATATATATATTCATGAAAACATAATAGGTTCAGATCTGAAATCATGGCACGCGGGCACTAGTGACAAGCATTAAGCATAGCAAAGTCATAGCAACATCAATCTTAGAATATAATGGATACTAGGGATCAAACCCTACCAAAACTAACTCGATTACATGGTAAATCCCATCCAACCCATCACCGTCCAGCAAGCCTATGATGGAATTACTCACGCATGGCGGTGAGCATCATGAAATTGGTGATGGAGGAAGGTTGTTGATGACGATGGCGACGGATTCCCCTCTTCGAAGCCTTCGGGGCTCCGGATCAGCCCTCCCAATGAAGATCAGGGCTTGGCGGCGGCTCCGTATCGTAAAACACGCTGAATCCTTCTCTCTGATTTTTTTCTCCCCGAACGTGAATATATAGAGTTGGAGTTGAGGTCGGTGGAGTCTCAAGGGGCCCATGAGGCAGGGGGCGCGCCCTGCACCCTCGTGGACAGGGTGTGGGCCCCCTGATGCTGATTCTTTCGCCAGTATTTTTTATTAATTCTAGAACGTGTCTCTGTGGATTTTCAGGTTATTCCCAGAACTTTTATTTCTACACAAAAATAACACCATGAAATTCTGCTGAAAACAACGTCGGTCCGGGTTAGTTCTGTTGGGGAACGTAGTAATTTCAAAAAACTTCCTACGCACACGCAAGATCATGGTGATGCATAGCAACGAGAGGGAAGAGTATCGTCCACATACCCATGTAGACCGTAAGCAGAAGCGTTATGACAACACGGTTGATGTAGTCATACGTCTTCACGATCCGACCTATCCAAGTACCGAACATACGGCACCTCCGAGTTCAGCACACGTCCAGCTCGATGACGTCCCATGAACTCCGATCCAGCAGAGCTTCACAGGAGAGTTTCGTCAGCACGACGACGTGACGACAGTGATGATGTTGCTACCGATGCAGGGCTTCGCCTAAGCACCGCTATGATATGATCAAGGTGGATTATGGTGGATGGGGGCACCGCACATGGCGAAGGGATCAATGTTCAACTTTTGTGTTTATGGGGTGCCCCCTGGCCACGTATATAAAGGAGTGGAGGAGGGGGGAGGGCCGGCCCTCCTATGGCGCACCCTGGGGTGTCCTACTCCCACCGGGAGTAGGATTCCCCCCTTCCATGTAGTAGGAGTAGGAGAGAAGGAAAGGGAAAAGAGAAGAGAAGGAAGGAAGGGGCGCCGCCCCTCCCCCTAGTCAAATTCGGACTAGCCCTTGGGGGCACGCAACCTCCCCTCTCTCTTTCCCCTAAAGCCCAATAAGGCCCATATACTCCCCGACGAATTCCCGTAACTCTCCGGTACTCTGAAAAATACTCGAATCACTCGGAACCTTTCCGATGTCCGAATATAGTCATCCAATATATCAATCTTTATGTCTCGACCATTTCGAGACTCCTCATCATGTCCCCGATCTCATCCGGGACTTCGAACTACCTTTGGTACATCAAAACACGTAAACTCATAATATCGATCATCACCGAACGTTAAGCGTGCGGACCCTACGGGTTCGAGAACTATGTAGACATGACCGAGACTCATCTCCGGTCAATAACCAATAGCGGAACCTGGATGCTCATATTGGTTCCTACATATTCTACGAAGATCTTTACCGGTCAAACCGCATAACAACATACGTTGTTCCCTTTGTCTATGTTACCTGCCCGAGATTCGATCGTCGGTATATCAATACCTAGTTCAATCTCGTTACCGGCAAGTCTCTTTACTCGTTCCGTAATGCATCATCCTGCGACTAACTCATTAGTTACACTGCTTGCTGATACGTCTCCAACGTATCATAAATATTTGATTGTTCCATGCTATATTATATCCTGTTTTGGACATTATTGGGCTTTATTATACACTTTTATATTATTTTTGGGACTAACCTATTAAGTGGAGGCCCAGCCCAGAATTGCTGTTTTTTTGCCTATTTCAGAGTTTCGCAGAAAAAGAATATCAAACGGAGTCCAAACGGAATGAAACCTTCAGGAACGTGATTTTCGGAACGAACATGATCCAGAGGACTTGGACCCTACGTCATGAAAGAAACCAGGAGGGCACGAGGTAGGGGGCGCGCCTAGCCCCAGGCGCGCCCTCCACCCTCGTGGGGCCCACATTGCTCCACCGATGTACTTCTTCCTCCTATATATACCTACGTACCCCCAAACTACCAGATACGGAGCCAAAACCCTAATTCCACCGCCGTAACTTTCTGTACCCGTGAGATCCCATCTTGGGGCCTATTCCGGAGCTCCACCGGAGGGGGCATCGATCACGGAGGGCTTCTACATCAACACCATAGCCTCTCTGATGAAGTGTGAGTAGTTTACTTCAGGCCTTCGGGTCCATAGTTATTAGCTAGATGGCTTATTCTCTCTTTTTGGATCTCAATACAAAGTTCTCCCCCTCTCTTGTGGAGATCTATTTGATGTAATCTTCTTTTGCGGTGTGTTTGTTGAGACCGATGAATTGTGAGTTTATGATCAAGTTTATCTATGAACAATATTTGAATCTTTTCTGAATTCTTTTATGTATGATTGGTTATCTTTGCAAGTCTCTTCGAATTATCAGTTTGGTTTGGCCTACTAGATTGATCTTTCTTGCAATGGGAGAAGTGCTTAGCTTTGGGTTCAATCTTGCGGTGTCCTTTCCCAGTGACAGTAGGGGCAGCAAGGCATGTATTGTATTGTTGCCATCGAGGATAACAGATGGGGTTTATATCATATTGCATGAGTTTATTCCTCTACACCATGTCATCTTGCTTAAAGCGTTACTCTGTTCTTTTGAACTTAATACTCTAGATGCATGCTGGATAGTAGTCGATGTGTGGATTAATAGTAGTAGATGCAGGCAGGAGTCGGTCTACTTGTCTCGAACGTGATGCCTATATACATGATCATACCTAGATATTCTCATAACTATGCTCAATTCTGTCAATTTCTCAACAGTAATTTGTTTACCCACTGTAATACTATGCTCTCGAGAGAAGCCACTAGTGAAACCTATGGCCCCCGGGTCTATTTTCCATCATATTAATCTTCCATCAATAAGCTATTTCCTTTTCCGTTTATTTTGCTTTCTTTACTTTGCATCTTAAAAATACCAAGAATATTATCTTATCATATCTCACTTTCGTAAGTGACCGTGAAGGGATTGACAACCCCTTTATTGCGTTGGTTGCGAGGATTTTATTTGTTTGTGTAGGTGCGAGGGACTCGTGCGTGGCCTCCTACTAGATTGATACCTTGGTTCTCAAAAACTGAGGGAAATACTTACGCTACTTTGCTGCATCACCCTTTCCTATTCAAGGGAAAACAAACGCAGTGCTCAAGAGGTAGCAAGAAGGATTTCTGGCGCCGTTGCCGGGGAGGTTCGCGCAAGTCAAGTCAAGATCTGACTCCCGGCAATGAGCCATTTCTGGCGCCGTTGCCGGGGAGTCTACGCAAAAGTCAACATACCAAGTACCCATCACAAACCCTTATCTCCCGCATTACATTATTTGCCATTTGCCTCTCGTTTTCCTCTCCCCCACTTCACCCTTGCCGTTTTATTAGCCCCCTCTCTCCATCCTCCTTCTCTTTCTCTGTTTGCCTCTTTTTGCCCGTATCTTGTTTGCTTGTGTGTTGGATTGCTTGCTTGTCATATGGCTGGTCCCCTATCTTCTCCGTTGTCTCCCGAAAATGAAGTTCTTAATTTTAAGAAAAGGGAAGGAGAAAATCTAAAAGACGCTTGGTATAGAATTTGCAATGCTCAAAATAGATCTACCAGAAAGCAATCTACTTCCATTCTTCTCCGCAATTTTTATGTAGGCACTACTACTTGGCACAAATATGTCCTTGATACCATTACCAGAGGGAATTTCTTGGGTAGCCACACTTTTGATTCCTATAATGCTATGATAGATTTGTTTGGCTCACCCCCTCTTTTGGTTAATGGAACTATGTTAACTTTGGAGCATGTAATGCAAAAACTTGAAATTATTGAAAATATAGTTGCTACCGTAGAGTTAATTGAAAATTTGGATAAAAAGATCCACAACCAAATTACTCAATATGGATCTAAAGTAGGAGTCACTTTGAAAAATATTATGGAGAAGGAACCCATAGTTAATGAAAGAATAAATCAGGATTCCACTAGAATCGATAAACTTGAGGGTATTATTACCAACTTGGGAACCGCTTTTTATTGCGTAAAGAATACTCCAAGTCCTCCAACTAAAATTACCAAGATTATGTATGTTCCTAAAAATAAGGGCGAATTCTCTAGCAAGGAAACTGCAGATCTCAAATCTATAAGTATTCATCCCAATCTTTTTGCTATCATTAAGGAACCATTTGGTACTAATGATTTTTTTTATATTTTGTGCCTAGAAGTTTGATAATTGATAAAAGGAAAGAAACTCTTAAGGGTTATAGATGTCTCATTAAAGAATTACCAACTAAAGATACCTAAATCTATCCTTGCTTTTATGCCTAGATAGGGGCGTTAAACGATAGCGCTTGTTGGGAGGCAACCCAATTTTATTTTTATTCCTTGCTTTTTGCTCCTGTTTAGTAATAAATAATTTATATAGCCTTTTTTTGGTTGTGTTTTTTGTGTTTAATTAGTGTTTGTGCCAAGTAGAACCGTTGGGAAGACTTGGGGAAAGTCTTTTTAATCTTGCTGTAAAAAACAGAAACTTTAGCGCTCACGAGAATTGCTGCCATTTTTATTTGGACAGTGATATTTAGTTAATTATTTTTGCAGATGATTAATAGATAAATTCCTCACGTTCAGCAATTTATTTTAGAATTTTTCGGGTTCCAGAACTTGCGTTAGCTACAGATTACTACAGACTGTTCTGTTTTTGACAGATTCTGTTTTTCGTGTGTTGTTTGCTTATTTTGATGAATCTATGGCTAGTAAAATAGTTTATAAACCATAGAGAAGTTGGAATACAGTAGGTTTAACACCAATATAAATAAAGAATGAGTTCATTACAGTACCTTGAAGTGGTGTTTTGTTTTCTTTCGCTAACGGAGCTCACGAGATTTTCTACTTTAAGTTTTGTGTTGTGAAGTTTTCAAGTTTTGGGTAAAAGATTTGATGGATTATGGAACAAGTAGTGGCAAGAGCCTAAGATTGGGGATGCCCATGGCACCCCAAGATAATCTAAGGACACCTAAAAGAAAAGCTTGGGGATGCCCTGGAAGGCATCCCCTCTTTCGTCTACTTCCATCGGTAACTTTACTTGGAGCTATATTTTTTTATTTATCACATGATATGTGTTTTGCTTGGAGCGTCTTGTATTATTTGAGTCTTTATTTGTTAGTTTTCCACAATCATCCTTGCTGTACACACCTTTCGAGAGAGACACACATGATTCAAAAATCGTTAGATTACTCTATGTGCTTCACTTATATCTTTTGAGTTATATAGTTTTTTCTCTAGTGCTTCACTTATATCTTTTAGGACACGGTGGTGGATTTGTTTTATAGAAACTATTGTTCTCTCATGCTTCACAAAGATTATTTTGAGAGTCCTACAAAACAGAGTGGTAATTTGCTTTAATTATGTTAGGCATTCAAGATTAATAATTTTTTTTCTTATGAGTGTGTTGAATACTATGAGAAGTTTGATACTTAATAATTGTTTTGAGATTTGGAGATGGTGATATAAGAGTCACGCTAGTTGAGTAGTTGTGAATTTGAGAAATTCTTGTGTTGAAGTTTGTGATTCCCGTAGCATGCACGTATGGTGAACTGTTATGTGAAGAAGTTGGAGCATGATTTATTTATTGATTGTCTTCCTTATGAGTGGCGGTCGGGGACGAGCGATGGTCTTTTCCTACCAATCTATCCCCCTAGGAGCATGCGCATAGTACTTTGCTTCGATAACTAATAGATTTTTGCAATAAGTATGTGAGTTCTTTATGACTAATGTTGAATCCATGGATTATACGCACTCTCACCCTTCCACCATTGCTAGCCTCTCTAATACCGCGCACCTTTCGCCGGTACCATACATCCACCATATACCTTCCTCAAAACAGCCACCATACCTACCTATCATGGCATTTCCATAGCCATTCCGAGATATATTTCCATGCAACTTTCCACCGTTCTGTTTACTATGACACGCTCCATCATTGTCATATTTCTTTGCATGATCATGTAGTTGACATTTTAGTTGTGGCAAAGCCACCGTTCATAATTCTTTCATACAAGTCACTCATGCATCATTGCTATCCCGGTATACCGCCGGAGGCATTCATATAGAGTCATACTTTGTTCTTGTATCGAGTTGTATTCATTGAGTTGTAAGTAAATAGAAGTGTGATGATCATCATTCATAGAGTATTGTCCCAAAAAAAAGAGAGAAAGGCCAAATAAAAGAAGGCCCAAAAAATATATAAAAAGGGACAATACTACTATCATTTTTCCACACTTGTGCTTCAAAGTAGCACCATGATCTTCATGATAGAGAGTATCACTACAAAAAAAATACACTTCCGTGATGATACGTGTTTGTCACAGTAGGTCGCTTTCTTTTGTCATGCATGTACATCCATGACAAATTTATGACAGAATCAAGATAGTCATACCTGTGCTGTCGTAGAAGTGTTCCATGACATTACCAAAATTATCATCACGGAAGTGTCCACTTCCATGACGATAAATCGCGCGCCACAGAAGTACTTTCGTCAAGGGTGACCGACACATGGCATCCACCGTAACGGAACACCGTTAAGCTATCGGGTCGGTTTTTGGATCTGATAACCCGTTAACAGCCCCGACCAATGGGAAATTTCCACGTGTAAAATTCTTATTGGTCGGACGAAACACGTGTCAGCTCGTCAGTGGGTCAGATAGGTGCCTATGATATGTCGACATGTGGCACGACTAAACAGTGGCCCATTTAGCTTACAAAGCTGGCTCGTTTGACTTGGTCAAAAGTTAATGGGCTGGCCCATGAAAAGCCTGTTAACGGTCTCTTCGCAAATAGCCCATTTTACGACCCATTAACTCACGGCCCGTTAGGCCCTAAAGGAATCGGCCCAACAACGTCATGTGGGCCGTCGAATATAATACCAGCCCATTACACTTTCGGCCCATGTATGGCCCACGACGTCTTTCGGCCCATATGAGGCCTTCGTATCTTTCGGCCCATTACAGGCCCACGGTGACTCTAGCCCATAATGAATAGTAATTTTCTTTATACCCGTTAACGGCCCGTGATTTACATGGGCCGTTTCCAGCCCGTGTTAGCTTTCGGCCTATTGACGGCCCATACGTTCTTGGGCTCCTTTTCGGCCCTCGATTACTTACGGCCTGTTACTGGCCTGTTCCCCTAATGGGCCAAATTCGACCCATGGCAAGAGTCGGCCCGTTACTGGCCTGTTCCACTAATGGGCCAAATTCAGCCCATGGCAAGAGTCGGCCCGTTACTGGCCTGTTACCCTAATGGGCCAAATTCGGCCCATGGCAAGAGTCGGCCCGTTTCTGGCCTATTAACCTGTTGCACCGTTTCCAGCCCATCCTATATTCTGGCCCATTAACGACCCGTTATGCCTGTGACAGAATTAAGCCTTTGCTGCCCTACGGCCTATTAACGGCCTGTTACCGTGTTGGGCCGATACCAATTATGCCCGATTATGGCCCATGAAGACCCATTTATCCAACGGCCCGAGGCCCACCGATTACAGGCCCATTTATCAACGGCCCATAGGAGACCCATGGATCCTACGGCCCGTATATGGCCCATGGTAGTTGCGGCCACTAGCAAACCAGGGAAAAAGAAGACTAGGAAATAAATAAGGCTGAAACTAACGCTAGGCTATTAAGGAGATTGCACAGATTACATCCACTCGTCATCAAAGATCGCCACCAGTGCAAATATAGGGAACACCCTACACTATACAAAAATGGCTTGCTATTTTCTTCAGGCGGTGGCTGCACGTTAAGAATAAATTTTGTATCGCACCAAAACAAATTACAACTATATAACAAAAGGAAGGTTGGCATAAAACTTAACAGTCTAGCTGATAAATGCACCACCAGAAGTTCAGAAGCTCAGTTCATTTGACCTGACTGTTATGTTTTCATGTTGTATTGTCCGATGGAGCACCATAACCCTCGCCTTCATTTCCCCTAGGCTCCTGAACAACATAGCAAATGTCTGATAGTCTGGTTTCAAAACCATGCATATCTTGACGACATTGAGCAATGTTTCTCCTTGTTTCACAAAGGGTCTCTATTAGGGAATGGACTTGTGTCTGGAGCACAGATACAACATTGCTTTGAGCTTGCATATCTTGATCATGAGGCAGTTTGGACGATATTGCCTTAACAACCAACCCAGTATTACGCAGGAACGTGCTTTTGGCACTGTTAGTGGACATGTACTGACCCACTGCAGCAAGAGCTGACATTGCGGTTATAGTTGCCTCGCCACCTTCAGAAGGTGGCGGTTCCACCATTTTTTCCATAGCTCGCTGAAAAGTTGAGGTTTTACATTAGTAGTACCAGAATAGAAGATATTAAGGAGGCATCAAAACCAAACAAAATAGCTTTGGTCTATATACAGAATTTATTCTGGTGAACCCATGTAAAATACTAGTTGTATTTTATTGCAAAGTACATAATAAAACCAGGTTCCAAACATATGACCATGTACCATCGCTAATGTATTGTCTATTTCTTCAAATTGTATTGAGGGCTAAGGATAAAAAGACGAATTTTATAATACGGTAAGCATAATATGACATCATTCATATCACAAAACAACTGAGAACAGACAAACAGGCAATTGTAACATTGTGTGGGCAAGTCCAGCACGGAACTAGATTACGGGTGAAGATCAAAGGGACATCACTCCTCTCTTTTAAACCTTGTAAGGTGCAATGACACGCTAAGACAATTGTGTACACTACAAACAAAATACACTTCCGTGATTATACGTGTTTGTCACAGTAGGTCGCTTTTTTTGTCATGCATGTACATCCATGACAAATTTATGACAAAATCAAGATAGTCATACCTGTGCTGTCATAGAAGTGTTCCATGACATTACCAAAATTTTCATCATGGAAGTGTCCACTTCCATGAAAATAAATTGCGCATCACAGAAGTGCTTTCGTCAAGGGTGACCGACACGTGGCATCCACCGTAACGGAACACCGTTAAGCTATCGGGTCGGGTTTTGGATCCGATAACCCGTTAACAGCCCTGACCAATGGGGATTTTCCACGTGTAAAATCATCATTGGCTAGAGGAAACACATGTCGGCTCATCGTTGGGACAGATGTCATCCACTCACTGGACAAAAGGCGCCTATGATACGTCGACACGTGGCACGGCTCAACAATGGCCCATTCCTGTGAAAAGGCCGGCCCATTTGACTTGGTCAAAAGTTGGCGGGCCGGCCCATAGAAAGCCTGTTAACGGCCTGTTCGCATATAGCCCATTTACTGCCCACTAACCCAAGGCCCATTACGCCCTATCCGAATTAGGCCCAATAGCGTCATCTGGGCCGTCCAATAGATTCCAGCCCGTTTTCACTTCTGGCCCATGTATAGCCCATGACGTCTTTCGGCCCATATGAGGCCCTTTGTAACTCTTGTCCCATTAGCGGCCCGTGCTAAAACTGGCCCATAATGAACAGTGTATCACTTTACACCCATTAACGGCCCGTGGTGAAACTGGCCCGTAATGAACAGTGTATCACTTTACACCCATTAACGGCCCGTGGTGAAACTGGCCCGTAATGAACAGTGTATCACTTTATACCCATTAACGGCCCGTCATTCCGTTGGGCCGTCTCCAGCCCATGTTATCTTTCTGCCTTCTCAAAGCCCATTTATTCTTGGGCTCATTTCCAGCATTCGTTTACTTACGGCCCGTTACTATCATTTTCTGCTTGTGGGCCAAATTCAGCCCGTGGTTACAGTCGGCCCGTTTGTGGTCCGTTAATACGTTGGGCCATTTTCATAGCGCCATCAAATACAGCCTATTAACGATGGCCCGTTATGGTCGACCCATGAACGGACGATTCCAACTCTAGCCCGTTTACGGCCAGAATGCGGCCTGTTTGGCCCATGTTTGGCCAATCAATCATATGGCCCATATAAGGCCCATTGATGATACAGCCCGTAGAAGGCCCATTGATGATACAGCCCGTAGAAGGCCCACTGTTTCTATGGCCCGTAGAATGCCCACCGTTTCTACGGCCCGTAGAAGGCCCACTGTTTCTACGGCCCGTGGGAGGCCCAGTGTCACTACAGTAAATATTAGCCCATGGTTATTGTGGCCTAGTTTTAAAAAATAGGTTACTGCAGCCACTAGCAAACCGCAGAAAAAGAACTGCACTGACTACAAGCAAACAAATAAACAAGACAACAAGGAAATAAATAAGCAAGAAACTTACACTAGGCTATCACGGCTATTACACATATTACATCCACTGGGCATCAAAGTTCGCCACCAGTGCAAATATAGGGAACACAGCAGCATATAAACGCTGCGGCAAAACAAGTCCAGAACTGAAACCACTTCAGAAGAGCTCAAGAAACAATATCCTGGGTACCCATAATGCTGGCAAGATGCTTAGCAAGCTTATTAGGTTTCTCTTGTTTGGCGCTTAAGTCCTCCAGCGCTTGCTGTTGCACCAGAAAGTATGCATCTGAATTCTGCAGGGACTTCCTCAGTCCTTCGGCTTCCTGTCGCATAACATCTGATCGATGTCTTTCAACTTGAAGTTCAGACTTAAGAAGTCGAACTGATTCAGGCAATGAGTTCGAAGAGCTGGTGCCAGCAATGGTAGCCAGTAACTCGAACACTACATCAAGACAGGACTTTGGGGTTGTCTCAGTGTCTTCAATATAGTTTTTATCAGCTTTCTTGGAGACCAACATGGATGTCTCATTATCTTGAACCTTATCTGCATTACTTCCTTTACCATTGCATAACAGGGTACTCTTCTCCAATATTTTATCCGCGATCTAAAAGAGAAACAAACAAACACATCTCAGGTTTACAATGTAGTATATGAAACTCATTTTGGTAAACCAGTTCAGTAGTAAGGTGGACAGGATAACAGCATGAAACAAACATATATCTATGTAGTATGGTCACTGTATGGTCTATATCATTCTAGTTTATGTTGCCAAATCAAGATAGATACAGTTCGAATCATATCTATTTAAGACAAAGCAGCATAGACAGAATATAAGTGTGGGAAACTACACAGCAACAACAACACTTGTAATGTGCATGGCATGAGAGCATAACTGTTTATTCAATTGAAACTGAAATCAACATAGAGCAAGTTACAACAGCAAACGGCCAAACACGTTGAAGAAACAGGTTTAAAACATACCTGTTGCGCCATTGGAGTTTCAATTGCATCCTTCAAATTTGAAATTAGTTGGTATCAGTAAATACAGTGATGCAAGAGCAAAGTAGTATGAACCATATCTATGGAACTTGACCTAAGAACAATTCTTCTTCAGCTTTAAGCATTGAATTCGGGTTTGGAGTGGTGGTCCTCGTGATTTGGGCACTGTAGTTGCCTTACTAATTGCTCGTGTTTGGGTGCTCTGTGGTGGAGACGGTGTTGTGTCAACGGGAACTGGGTGTCTATCTGCTGGGGTTGGGGTTAGAAGGGGTGTAGCTGGTTCTCTGTCCAACTGGGTAGGGGTACAATCTGCATGAGTGTGGGTTATGTGTGGTGGGGCTGGTTCTTGGGCAAGTACAACCGTGGTTCTATCTGCATCAACAGGTAGCACGATCTTTTCTGAAGACCGTGTTTTTACTCCCACAGATACTGCCATCACTCCCTCCAATTGAAATGGCTTATAAATAAGAAAAGTAATTGAATGTACAGACATTGTAAGATAGACAGGTGCAATGGATAGTAGGGAAGAAAACAGGGCATGAAATAATTCACATTTATGTTGTCTAAGCACACAGAATAGCAGGACATAATTTCACATATATGATGGCTAATTAAACAGGATAGCATGACACAATTTCACATGTATGATGGCTAACTAAACAGGATAGAATGACATACTTCAAAATATGATGACTATGTAAACAGGATGACATGATATAACTATACGATGCGTCTATTAAAGTGGTTGGCATGCCATAAATCACAAACATGCCATCGATGGAAACATGATGGCATGATATAATTCACGGATAGAATGACATAATTTAAATATGATGACTATGTAAACAGGATGAGATGATATAACTATATTATGTCTTTAGAAAATGGGTTGGCATGCCATAATTCAGATACATGCTGTCTATGTAAACATCATGGCATGACATAATTCAAATATGTGATTTATATACTAAGGAAGTGAGCAGAGGGCAATAGCATATATGATGTGTCAACTAAGGAGATGGCATTCAATATTGTGTATATGATGTAAATACTAAGCATTACATGAGTAATATAACCCTGCCAAGTTTGAGCATACACCTCAGGGGGATAATAGGACTGGTCATCTGCCTCTGAATCCTCCTCTGAAGAGCTATCTGTAACCAGCAAGATATCTGCTTCAGCAGGTAGCATTGTCTGCTCTGAAGACCTTGTTTTCACTCCAGATTTCTCCATCACCAATTCAAATGGCTGATGCACAGGAAGAGCAGTTGAATATACAAACATTCTCGACAAAAGCAATGAGAAATACAAAAAAAGGACGGCATGATATAATTCACATATATGACGCTTGCCTAAACAGCATGGCATTGCATAATTCACATACATAATGCCTTGCAACAAGATAACATTGCATAATTCACATATATAATGTCTTGCAACAAGATGGCATTGCATAATTCACATATATGGTAATTAGACACTAAACATGTGGCATCCACACAAAGCATGTCTAAACTAAGCAAATGACATAGCAATGCAAGATACCATACGCATGATATGAGCAACATAACCCTGCCAAGTTAGGGCATGCACCTCGGGGGGGGGGGGATATGACTGGTCATCTGTCTCTGAATCCTCCTCTGAGGAGCTATCGGTAACCAGCAAGACATGCGCTTCGTCAGATAGCATTGTCGGCTCCAGATTTTTCCATGACCGTGCCAAATGGCTGATGCACAGGAAGAGTAATTGAATGTACTAAAATTGTTGACAAATTTAACATGTAATAAAAAAATGATGGCATGATATAATTCACATATAAGATGACTGGCTAACTAGGGTGGCATTGAAATATTCACATATATGATGCCTTGCTAGACAAGATGGCATTGCATGATTCACATATACGATAAAGAAACTAAACAGATGGCATTGACACAAAGCATGTCTAAACTAAGCAGATGACATCTTTAATGTATACAGTAAGCAATGCAAGGCACCATATGCATGATATTACCAACATCAGCATGCCAAGTTAGAGCGAAGACCTCATGGGGTAAATAGGAGTGGTCTTCTCCTTCTGAATCCCCCTCATAACAATTATCTTCCTCTTGATTACGATCCGAAATGGGTGGAGGGGGCTACCTTTGCGCCCACCATGGAACGACGTCTGCATGAAATTTTATTGCCACGCAAGGCTCGTCTCTTTTGCTCTACATGATAAGTTCCATTGTGTACAATAACTGGCATACATAGGAATAAAACACAGTGAGATTATGTAAGGAGTGCATGCACAAATCCAGAGTGATGGTAGCAAATTGTGGATAGACCCAAAACCAATGATAGCAGGCAGATAATAGCTGTAGTTAAAAAATACAGATAATGGCTCCTTTAATGTTTGTTTGCACCCAACATGAAACTCATAGTAGACACCGGAGACTAACCAGATAGTAGACAGATAGTATTGATTGCTGCCCCAATATGTACTCCACAACCATTTAAAAACTCAAGTTTCAGCATTAGTTTGGACCTGACTCGGAGTCTAATAGGTGAACACGATGATAATGTAGCATGTCATCATATTAAGCGACGCATAACGTAAGCAGACACGGAAGAGTGCGACCTCTCTTGCGGGCCCGTGTAGTCCTCAAGGTCATCTGCTCAGTTGATGATGGTAATGCAGTTGCCGTGGCTGCCGGCGGCGGGGAAGAAGATCTGAGGCGGCGAAAGACAGTCTGGAGAGCGGATCCCTCCTGTGGTGAACCCTTCCGTCATTGGAGCAGCTAAGCTGGGGTGGAACATAGCGCCGCAGGAGCAGGACAAACCACACAAGGTTTTCTTTGACACATATCTGTAACAGAAGTAATTGAGTAAGGGCTTGTTTGAATTTGAGGATTCTAATAATGCAGGGATAGGAAATAGACAGGAATAGGATAGGAATGCATGTGCAAAACAGAGAATTAAAAAAAACAGGATTTCTGCCAATCTGGGTGTTTGATTCACAACAATTGGAAGATCATAGGATGCAAAAAAGCATGGTGAGATTAAGTCAAACCACAAGAAAATGTACAGTTATAATGCTATTATGCTACTATCTCTTAGTCTTGTGCTTGATGAATAGGAATATGAAAAGGAGGAGAAGTGGAAATTAGAATTCCTACGGTTTTTGTTTCAAGGAGAAACTAAAGGAACAAATCCTACAGTTTTCCTTTGCTCCATTCCTTTGCACCAAATTCATGAAAAGTAGTACCATAGGAAACTTTCCAATTCCGATGTTTTTCATTCACTTTTCCTTTCAAGCACTGGCGATTCTAGTAGGCAGGCTTGAGCAAGGAAAATCCTACACTAAAAAATGTTTTTGTGCTACTTCTATTACTTTGGACCCAGGCCACTGCCATACTAGCTCAACTCCCAGGCCCATCGACAAATGCACAGCTCAAACGCGCAGAGATAAATAATGATGGCGTTCAAGAGAGTCCATCACGGATAGCTAAGTTGCCTGGTACCTCACTGCTTGTCATATAGTAGGATAAAATAATCGTATTTCCCGTTACTACGAGTGCTCAGTGGACAATATATAAAATGTAGAGTAAAAAAGAGATGCAATGAGTGTACAACCTCTTTGGCGAAGCCATGTCGATCTCAGTGTGATTGGGTTGGCCGGTGAGGATGCTTCGGCTGACTTGGCTGTCGGAGGAGGGGAAGAAGATCTTAGGCGTCTGGAGATGGAGCCCGAGGTACTGCTCCGCTGTGATGGAGGGTTTCATCGTTGGAGCAGCTCCGGTGAGTTGTACGACGCCGAGGCTGAAGCAGGACAAGAGAGACAACGAACAACGTTAACCTGAGGGGAATTCTAATAGCATCTCCAATACATGACGTAAAATACATAAACACAAAGTGCTAGATGTAAAATACATCAGCCGATCATCTCTGAACTTAACTATCGGAACTGAATTTAACTGTCGAAACTGAACTTAACTGTCGAAACTGAACTTAACTGTCGAAACTGAATTTTGCTGTCGAAACTGAATTTTGCTGTCGAAACTGAACGCACTAGCAAGGTGAGGCTACATGTCGGTCGACTGACTTTTTCATCTCTGGTTAGTTGATTTTGCAGCCATTGGATACGAAATCAAGGGCCTGTGGTTCATCTTCAACCTCCACCCCCCTGAGCCGGCCAAACAGCAGCCCCGTGTCGCCCGCGGCCGGCGGTGCGCCGCCCCGCCCGCCTCGAAAACACTCCCCACCGCCGGTCTGCCGCCGCCCCGGCCATCCCTCTAGGCCCCCCCGTGCCGAGCTTTTTCTCCGGCGATCCCCACGCCACCGCCCCGCCAACGCCCCACCACTGCCGGCGACCACCGCCCCCATCCTGAACCCTAAGATAGATAGTGGGGTACCTCTCCGGCGGGCCCCCTCCCTGCTGCGGCTGGTTCTTCCTTCACCCCGGCGGCATCGGAGTGAAGTGTAGCTAAATCGGAGCAGCATCGCAAGCAAGAGCAAGAGCGAGAGCAGCAGCGCGAGCAAGAGCAGACCAGGCAGGGGACCGAGAGCAAGAGCAGAGCAGCAGCGCGAGCGAGAGCTAAAGCAGCAGTAGGTCCTACTGATGTGGACGTCGCCGCCGAGGGAGCGACGCCGTGGAGGAAGTGGCCGGCGACGCCGCCGTGGATGGAGCCGCGCCGTGTCGGCTCGGGACCGAGCGCCGGCAGCACCGTGAGATCGAATCAAGAAGAAAATGCGGTGATTAGTGTACAACCTCTTTGGTGGCGCCGATTAGGCCGCAGCTTCATCCGAGGAAACGGTGATGATGATGCTCTTCCGGTGGTGCAGGTGAAGACGACAGTGTGGGAATGGAGGTGGCGTGAAAGACGAGGGGAACATCGGGGCAATTCCTTGGAGGTGGAGGACGGTGTGGCTGAACCAGCGGGACGATGAGATCAACGACGGATCCTCATCCGTTACGGTGGATGAGGGACGTCGAGGTGTTGTTGTGGACGACGTCGTCGGGGAAGAGGCTCCGGCTGGGTGGCGGACGGAGCAGGGTGTGGGGTTTTGTGGCGGGTTTTCGCGGCCTCGGTGTACGAATGGGTGGGCGGATGGGATGGCAGTGGGGAACCATGGCTTAGAGACGCGCTTGTCCAAAATGTGGGGTAAGTTACGAAAGTACCCCCACGGATTTGAGGCGGTTCTTTCGGTTCAGGGGTACCACGAGCATTTCACGTGTCGGGATTTCACAGGAGGTGGGAGTTTTCGCGCGCGTTGTAATTTTGGAATAGCAAGGCGCGGGTTGAGATGGAGGGAGTTGTCGGAGCACAACGAGACAAAGATATATCTTAAATATTTCGGGCTAACAAGGCGCGGGTTGAAGAGACGGGAGTTTCCCAGCACGATAGACAGAGACGCTAGCTTAAATTTTTGGCATAACAAGGCGCGGCTTGAAATTTCGGAAGAACAAGCTTAACGTGTACCAAAAAAAGACAATTTGCACCTCAACACGCACAACACACACACAAACACCATTTAGACTAGAGTAAGGTACACGTGCATTGCACGCATGAGATTTGGCAACCAAATTATGAATAAATACCACATTATAGCATGCAAGATTTGAGTCATATATGCATGATGTAGATGTCCATTTAATTCTTATAGTTCATTTCATTCAAAATCATCTAGTTTTTATAAGAAAGATAATCTATTTTAAGATTCATGGAATTGTGCCTCATAAGACATAAAGTAAAAACAAATAATGGCAAATCATGTAGAAAAACATTTGGGCAATTCTGTTACGGAAGATTCTAGAACAAATAAGAAGTGCTTGTGTTTTGATGTTTGTGCATTATGCTTAAGTTCAACCATGGAGTCTTCTAGATTATACATGTGGCGAAATCTGGTGGAATCTAGATGATATCCAATGGCCAGTAGTGCTCAAATTTGCCATCTTTGGACCATCGGATTCGCCTCATCCAACGACCATCTTTCAAAGTTAAAGTTACCCGCACACAATATTAAAAATATATAAAATATAATATATATATATAGGGGTATAGATATAGATATGTGATGCAAAAGCCGCCCATCATCTCCAATTAGAATAGTGTGTCCATGCACGGATGCGATGTGGCCAAATGATGTCTGCCATCGGTATCTCAAATTCAAATCAGTCTGACCTTGTTCAGTGTGTATACATTACAACATGCTAGTTTCCAAACCACACCGCGCAGATCTCCGTTATATTCATGCATGCATGGGTTTCAAACATCAAGATCTCTTATTCAAATATTTGAATTCAACTTTACATTGATTGTGACCTCACCTATTCAGCTATTCTCTTACACCCACACAGTAGTCTTCTCTTTATAATTGTACCACTAACCTTCTCTCATGCATGCATGCACACACACTACCAGTCGGCATTATCCATCGCACGCATGCAATCTTTTTCTTCAGGTCGGTCTCCCATGAAGGCACACACCAACACACATCCCCCTCTCCATCATATCAGGCATTCTTTATCTCTCACGCGTGCATGTGCAACGATCGATGTTCCTCTATGTATGTGTGTATATAGCTAGGTCTTTCATAGTTTTCCACACAAACCGATCAATCGATATATCCAGTGAGGTCTCACCCTCTTTCCCACGTCCACATCGATCAATCTATACCTCTCTATATAGGATTAACATATATAGCTAATACACCCACATTAATTATGTATCCAACATCCCCTCTCATCATCCATGCCTTCCGCTTCATCTCTCAGACGCGTGCACAATGGCGAAGACAGGGGCAGTAAGGGCCCTGCCCCCTCCCCCCTAAAATCACTATATATCAAGGCTAATATGAATGTGATAATTAGACAATTGCTGCTAAAAATGGTTTAAGTTCATGAATTGACCCTCCTCGTAAAGGATTAGCAATTCTTGGCCCCCTAGCTCATTTATTTTTCATGGCTCCGCCACTGCGCGCATCAGCGCACGTGTTCGCCCTCTCTCTCTAAATATCGATCTCTTACTTGTGCATTCCTTCATAGTCTCCCTCCACTCGGCCCCTCGCACCATCTTCTAGCCCCCCACCGGATTTTGCCACATGTACAATCTAGCAGACTCCATGGTTGGACTTAAGCATAATGCACAAACCTCAAAACAACCGTGGTTCTCTTTTATTCTAGAATCTTCCGTATCATAACCGCCCAAACTTTTTTCTAGTTGAATTGCCATTATTTGTTTTTACTTTATGCTTTACAACGCACAATTCCATGAATCATAAAATAGATTAAGGGCTTCTTTGATTCAAAGGATTCTCAAAGGAATTTTGGAGGATTCTAATCATTAGGAATTTTTCCTATCTTGGTTGTTTGATTCGTAGGATTGTAAACCATAGGAATTTTTCCATATGATTCATTTGCACTAGATTTCATAGGGAACACGCCATCCACTCAAACCTCTTTGAAAGAATTCTGCGTTTTTTCTATGCACAATCAAACACTCGTACAATCTTGTAGGATTCAAGACGACATTCCACTATAATCCCATGTTTTTCCTATTCCCGCGTTCTTAGCTTTTTTATAAAAACTAATTGATTTTGAATGAAGGGCTACATCAGGCATATATGACTCAGAGCTTACATGCTATAGTGTGGTATTTATTCATAATTTGGTTGCAAAATCTGATGCGTGCAATGCACGTGTACCTTACTAGTACTTCGAGTATGTGCAAAACACGTAAATTAGAATACCAATGGAATGCTACACAGTGTCTCTCTTACAGTTCATGAAGCCACGTGGCACATGTGTAGGCGTTGTCGCGACCTCCTTGCATGGATTGATCACAGTGACGTGCTGCTGGTTCCAGAAGAATGTACTCGTCCTCCCTGAGCCATACTGGCGGTACATGCACGAAGCAAAGATGTGCACGCACACCATGCACGCACTCATTCCTCGCACGCACACGCGGGTACACGGGCGGACGCAATTTTGTACCAAGATCCACCCCATGTGATAATTTGACACGTGTAAAGTCGTTCACTCCATTGATGGTCAATTAATACAGCGCATGCAAATTGAGTGGACGTGAGGGTGGAAGAAAGACATTATTACTCCACTGCGCGCATGCGAGTAGTTAAATCGTGGGTTGCTAGTAGTACTTCCATTGGTCTCCTTCGTATTTTGTGCCAATTTTTGACAGTAACATAATATTTATGCATTTGAGCAGTGTAGTAGTACTTGAAATTTATGTTCTGCTAAACTCATCGGGAGCCGTTTCGGGCCTCGAAACCAAAGCCATCAATTAATCTTTACCTTGTTCCCATCACATTCGAAAGCCTACTCACACCTACTAGTAGTACGTACCAAACCTGAACGTGTTCCCACTATGCAGGTATTAGTACTAGTGCTAGTACTTAGGTTATAAAAAGAGGAACTACCTAACCGAAAATCACTCTACCTTTCCTCCTCATAAGTGCTTCTTCTTCGTCCGTCGTTGCCATGGCCGGTGAGCAGAGCTCTAGGTCGAGAACTACTCGTAACAAGGGAGCGGCAACCAAGGCTGCGAAAAAAAGAGAGGGCTCGCCGTCACGCAGAGACCTCGAAAGATCTCTCACGGGCAGGCGATGGCTCCCAGGAGCACCCTAGCCGCGGAGGCGGACATGCCGAGCCGGCGGAGCTGGAGTCGTTATCCCTTGATGACATGCCCGATCAGCTCAATAAGCAGAAGGAGTTCATCCAAGGCTTGATGGAGTTGCTGAAGGAGAGCCTCGACGACATGCCCGCTGAGCTCAATCAGCAGGGGGAGTTGACCGCCGGCTTGGTGATGCTGCTGAAGAAGATCATTGCCTCGGAGAAGAAGGTGACCGGCGAAATCCTGCGACTTCGGGAGGACAATGCGAAGTTCTGCCATGAGATCGACCTGTTGAAAGAGAAGAACGCCGGCTGGAAGAAGCTGCATGAGAATAGTAGTTCCTCGATGAAGATGTTGCAGGCCCTCGCCATGGAACAGAAGGAAGAGTTGGCGAAGCTCCGCATTGAGCACCCGGCTGCTGTCAAGGTACGTAATATGGCCGTGGAACAGATGATGAAGGCTCGCGTCGAGAAATGCCACGTCATGGACACAATGATGAAGATGGCGGAGGAGACGCGCAAGGAGATGGAGGTCGTGGAGGCGACGAAGAAGCAGTTACGACTCCGCGGCGAATTAGATCATTTGGGGTGATAATATTCCTTCTTCTTTTGCTCCTGTGTTTCATCTTTTGCTTCGGGTGTTTCGCCGCAAGTGTCACGTTCTCTGCGAGGCATGAATAGAACAATGTTTTTTGAGGGAATGAATAGAACAATGCTAACAATGAGATGACTAGCAAATTAGATCATTTTTATCGCCATATGGCACTGGGCTGCCGTGTTTCGTGCTCCTCCGTCGCAGTACTACTCCAGTGGAAAACTTGAGTATACCGCACGGTTCTTTGCTCCTCCTTGATCAGGTCGTCCGCGCATTTACACGAGCAGTCAAATCACAAGGCCCCGCCTTCCAACAGTAATGAGCCGTCAAATCACAAAGGCCCTCGTCTCTCGTGAAACCGACCAAGCTAGACTGCCCCGCCCTCTAGCCTTTTGAAAAATGTATACTTTTGTACAACAGTAGTATCGATGGATTGCGCCATGGAGCAAAACTTGAAATTAAAAAAATGTGGTACATATAGAGAGCGCTCGTCGCCAAATTATGCATATAGTACTATTAAAAAGGCTAGTCACAATAATGGTGTCCAGCACAACCCACCCCTCAAATAAAACTAAGAGGGTGCTTGGATACATTTTAGTCCCATGACTAAAAGTAGTGGGACTAAAACATGCTAGCCTCACCCATGCTTGGATCCAAATACTAAAAAGGCTAAAATCAAGTTAATGAGCATTTATTATCCTCCAAACCCTCCAATCCAGAACTCGCCTGTGTTAAAGGAGAGGAGTTAAATGAGTAGAGAGAGGACTAATCCACATTTTAGTAGGGGTACCCCTGACTAAAAATTTTTAGTCTCAAGACTAGTTTTAGCCCCTCTTTAGTCAGGGGTGCTTGGAACTTTAGCCTCTTAAAGAGACTATTTTTAGTCAGACTAAAATAAGTCCCTTGGATCCAAGCACCCTCTAAGCATCCTGGAATTCTTTGACAAAACTAAGCACCCTGAAATTGTTTGACAACTAAACTGCTGGCTATATGATGTTGGCCATATATATTGTACGTATATAATGTGAAGAAACGAGTGGTAGTACTATACCAACTAAAAGATGAAATGTAAGAAATACTAGTATGTACATACTGAAGAGTTAAAGTAACGAGAAGAAACATAACATAGTTCTGCTGGGGGCTCAGCACAACACACCCCTCAAATTAAATTAAGCACACCTGAAATTAAATTTTGCAACTATTCCGGTAGACACTGCATTAGAACCACCATGAGCAACGACACTGCCACCTTACTCAGAGTCCTCGTCCACGTCCTCAACTTCGTCCAGGTCCCTCTTCCTCTTGGCCAATACTTCTTTGCTTGAACCGCACACTTGGCTGTTGCTCTTCATCCAACCCTTGTAGATATTGAAGCAAAGGTAGCCATCCATTGCAGCGTAGTGGATGTGGTCTATATCTAGTACATTCCACTGCCATGCATGACGATGAAATGTGTATGGAGGTTTCTCCAGTTTACCATACGAAGGATGAACCATGGCTCCTGCCAGGGTCAGCATTGAAGGCTGACGAGCGGACACCAGCCGATTCTTCTGGAGGTCGAAGGTGTTGCCTACAATGAGGCCTATCTGATGCAGGACTTCTTTGTCGTTACCAAAGTCTACAGTAACGAATTTGACTAGGCTGCTCTCGAGGAAGTCCTTAAAATCCGGGCACTCAACGTCGGCATGGCATATGAGGTAGACCAAGCATAAGTCATGCACGCAAACCTGGATCACGGCGGGCTTCTTCCTCTCTTCGTCCTTTAGATCCTTCTCTCGTCCCAGGACTGTGGTGTACTCAACATCTAGCCCAGCGACCCACTCATCATCTGAGTCTTCGAACATGTGTCTGAAGCGAGAAAGGCATCCTTTCACCATCGCGGAAGAACGGGTGTAGATGACGTCGAACTCATCGCCGGTGATGGTTCTAACCTTGTACTCACCGCCGATCATGGAGATTTGGGACACCATGGATTTGGGAGGAGGGTTAGGATTAGTGGAACTACCGTAATGTGAATAGACGGGACGACTAGGAGCGAACCGCCGTAGTATTGAAGGACGTGCGGGGACGAGTAGGAGCGAACTGCCAGCGTGCGAACGGTAGGGTAGTGGCTTTCCATTCTCCCAAGATACGGGCTTCCGAGAGCCCTTGGATCTGAGATCGAACGCTTGCATGGCGTGATTCTAGACCTATGGGTGAATATCCTATCCTGGAGGGTTATTCTGCAAATTTTCAGCAACTTAGCATGCGACCGTTTGATCTCAGATCCAAGGGCTGCCAGCAGCCCGTATCATGGTCGCGCCTACCACGACCGTTGCGTCGCTCGCGCGGTCGCGCCCTTGGAGATTTAACACGGTGCGTTAGGCTATCTGATGTTGGCATGTCATACATAGTCATCACTTAGTCACTCATTCTACAACAAGGTTGGCTATAAGTGTATTTTTTTTACCCCTCTCTATCTCTTTCTTCATATTCAAGGAAGAAACGGTGCTAAGCGCGTGTATTTATTGCATTTGCCAAGGAGTGACCTCTTCCAATGAAATGGTGTTGCTAAGTTTGCTTCATTTAATTAGCTATAGACTTAAAATTGTCTTTTCACCTAGGTACACGCGCTTAGCACCGTTTCTTCCTTGGGTCACCAAACTAGTCTCTCTCTTCTTGATTAACTTGCCACATCAGACTTTATGCTTATGTGGCAAGATTAAGCACCTGTAGGAGCAAGTAAAAGAAAGTACAATAGTGCTCTTTACATGGCATTTTTGCATATGTGGAGGAAAGAGAGGCAAGGAAAAAGTGGAGAAGTGGGCTCTCATGCAAGAGCCAGCCTCTACTATATGGTGGAGCATTGGGAGAGGCACCTGTATGGAGGTGGTCAGGAATCTGGGAGACTCATGCCGGTCGTAGCGCCGCAGTTAAAATGATAATGGCAAGTCAAATCACGGGGCCCCACCTGTCCAACAGTAACTCGCTGTCAAATCACACAGCCCTACGTTTGCAGCAGCCTACTCCCTCGTCTTCTCGCGTCTCTGTCGAACCGACTAGGCGGAACTGCCCCGCCGCCTACCGCGCAGGAAAAGCCCTGCCCTTGACTTTTAAATAGTATACAGTATACTAATTTTGTATCCATGGATTGCGCCCGCGCCATGGAGCAAAGCATCTAGAAAACGGAGGAGAGACGGTGGTCTTGCAATAGAGAAGAGGGAGAGGCGAGACGGTGGTTTTGGAATGGAGATGATGGAGAGGAGAGGAGGTGGTTTTGCAATGGAGAAGAGGGAGAGGAGCGTGCGGCAGCGATTTAGGATTGGACGAGAGGGCCGGCGCACTCTGAGTGGATCAAAATCAAAATCAATTTGGTGACATGCACTCACATTTTGCTTATCAAATATAGTATGTGGTCAAACTTTGACCCAAAATACGCGAAACAACAAAAAAATACTTCCAAGACAAGCGCCGCTCTTCCGCTCTTCTCCTGTTCCAATCTAAATGCAGCGCTGCTCCTATCCTCTTCCATTTCAAAACCACCGCCCCTCCTCTCCTGTTCCAGTCCAAAACCAGCGTCGCTCCTCTCCCGTTCTAATCCAAAACCAGCGCTGCTCCTCTCCTCTTCCATTCAAAAACCACCGCCGGTGAGTGAAGGTGCTGTGGAGAAGTAGATCGATGGAGGAGTACAACCGATATGTGAGGATCGCAGACGGCGACCCTGTGAGGCTAGCTAGGATGTTGGAGATACAGTCTTGGTTTGACAACAAGGACCAACTAGCGGCGACGGCGACATCCATGGCCAAATATCTGCAATAGAGCGAAAAGGCGGCGATACTCCTGGAGGGAGTCGCGCCGGAGTACATAGAGCTGCTCCTCTGGGCCATGGAGCAAACAGATTCACCTAATCCGATCGTGAGGGAGCGGTGGTGGGAGTATCGATCCCAGATGGAGCATCCACCAGAGATTGAAGGATCGAGCATCTAAAGGGTGCCGTTTGTGAAGGTGTCCTACCAGAGCGAGCCGGTGGAGTATTCATCGACCGAACCCAACTGCAAGAGGAGAAAAGTAGTTGGCCTGACGACGCTTCCCCGCTATTGTCTCCCTCGCCGTTCACGTCTTCTCACGGGGTGGGTGTCTGCCACCGAGGAATAGGAGGGGGCTGCCCCCCCCCAGCCAAATAGTCGGGCAGGTTGTGAATTGTCAGGAGGAGCTTAGGGTTGTCAGTATTTGCAGGTTGTGAATTGTGTTTTGTGTTGTGTATTTTGAGAGTACTTTCAGATATGAATGTATTTTGAATTTCAGATTTGCAGTATTGAGCATATGAAGTATTTTATGAATTCTAGATATCTATTTTTAGCACTTAAAAATATAGTTTCATAGGAGTATAAAAGTACAGACAATGTGATTCTCAGAGAAGAAACTGCAAGTTCAGTTTCAGATAAGAAACTGCAACTTTCAGAGGCTGAGCATTTATATTAACACGGCCTTTTCAAACAGGGTTAACATCATGTTGGAAGTTTTATTCATGGTTGAAAATGGAACTACCAGCCAGTTAACATCATGCTGATCAACATTCATGCATAGCAAATCTTCATATGATGCACAGTCAAAATGCCCACACAATGTCGAGTGTGCGAAACACAGAGAAAATGAGGGACGAAGTTTTGGCAAGTGTTGGACGTGGTTTTGGGCTGCCCCGTCTAGGCTTTCATTTTTAACATGCGCATCCCACGTCCTCGGATGGGAGGTCCATAGGCCTGTTTGTATTTTCTTAGGGCCGTCATGTATCGACCGACCTATAGACCTCCCATCCGAGGTTTTATTTTTGGCAGCCCAATTTATGTATTTTTTTGAAGAAAACACAGAGTTATGTTCTATTTTTATATAAGAATAGGAACGCCAGGTCCAACTTATGTTTCCCTTCTAACTATATTGTATATATTTAAATTATTTTATATGTTGACTGTTTAGTTCACATAATTGGCAAATAGATGACCGCTCTCGCGATCCCCTTCGCCCCCGCCACCACCTCCACCCTCGCCGCCGCCCCCGCCACTACCTCCACCCTCGCCGCCGCCATAGATCTCGCTGCCACCCCCGCCTCCTGACTCCGGGCGCGCCTGCCCCCCTCAACAAGTCCGCTCGCGCGCCCCATGGAGTCGCCGGCCATATGCACGGGGGAATGGCTGGAAGACAGGCAGATGTACAAGATGCATCTCCCACATGTCTACAAAGCCTTCCCACGGATGCTCCAGTCGCTCGACTCCGTCGCGCCGGCGGTGCTGCAGGAGACTCGAGGGAGGAGATGGAGGGAGCGGGCGATGCGGATCCGTGACGACGCTCTCTCCTGGACCCAGTGCACACGCGAATGGAGGGAAGCAGAGGAGGAAGCTGCGAGGGAGGAAGCCAAGGAGGGACCGAATCCACTCTCTCACTCGCGCAGGTATGCTCGGATGTGCAAGGATCATGTGGATTGGGAGCTGCTGAATCTAGCCCTGCGGATCTACTTCGAAGGAGATTTCTCGGAGAAGCACAAGATGCCCCACCCCAGTGGGCCGCCGATTGCGTTTGTTCGATGGGCGAAAGGAGAAGTGAATTCAGGAGATCCACGCCGTGCTATGAGATGGGAATGCTTGACTGGACTCCTGCCCACTAGCACGCCACCGGAGCCGGAGCAGGTGGATCCGCTACCTTACCTCTCCCCCAAACCTACAGAAGATTGAAATTAGGCTTGCAATCTGCTTCAATTGAGCTGTCTGGTGGTTATTTCTGCTTCCTGAGAGACAACATCTGGCTGAAGGATGAGAAGGAACCAGGAACTCCGATGAATTTCCCCTATCACAATGGGGGAGCGCCGGTTGGGTAGTGGTACGGCCCACCTCCGCCCCAAATGGGGGCACAATCTGGGCAGGCTCCTGTAATTGCCCAAGATCAATCTGCTGGTGGTTCCGACTCTCAGATCAGTGGGAAATCTCAAGGCAAGAATCAGCAAAAGAAGGGACAGGACATCCAGAAAACTACTCCTGCACCTACTTTGGGCCTTATGGCATACTCTGAGGTGATCTGCTACAACTATGGGGAACCAGGGCATCATTTGGATAAATGTGTCAAGCCCAAGAGTTGTTTTATCTGCAAAATGGTTACCCATAAAGTTGAGAATTGCCCTGTCAGAAGGAAAACCCACAGTTCTGCTAGATATGTTGGAAGTGCTGCTCCAGGATTATATCCATCATTGACAGAATTTTCTATGACACAGAATTCGATAGTTTTTTCCCCTTTCTAGTTGTAGAGCTCTGCCCAGATGTGGTAGTGACCACACTCCTTTGCTCTGGGACTCTGGTCTTAACCAAACTCCAAAGAGCAATAGTTTTAAATTTGAAAAGTGGTGGTTGCTTAGAAAAGATTTTACTGAGCTAGTCAGGAAAATCTGGAATGAGCCTACTAGGAGCAGCTGCCCCCTAGAAAATTGGCAGATCAAAATCAGGAGATTTAGAAGAACTACCAAAGGGTGGAACTCCAATGAGGAAGCTAATCTTAGAAGATACAATAGGCTTCTCCTCCTTGAGTTTGATTCTCTAGATATTAAGGCAGAAACCACTGACCTCTCTGAGGCTGAGACTAATAGATTAAACTTTGTCCATGGAGAGCTCAAGAAAATTTGGCTTCAAGAAGAAATCAAAGCCAAACAAAGGTCTAGAGATAGGAACATTAAGGAGGGTGATAGAAATACTTCTTACTTCCATGCAGTAGCTAACCAGAGGAGGAGGAAAACCCTCATTCACTCCCTTGATGGCCCTAATGGCCCTGTTACTGAGGTAGATGAGATGCTGAAAGTGGCTAGTGACTTCTACAAAGACCTGTTTAAGAAAGAAAACCCTTCTGGGTTCTCTCTACAAAACAATTTTTTCTCTGCTTCTGAAAAAGTCTCTCCTACTGAAAATGAGCTGTTAGAAGCCCCTTTTTCAGAGACAGAGGTGAAGGAAGCCATTTCTAGCTCTTATCCTGATGGGGCTCCTGGTCCTGATGGGATTCCCTTCTTGTTTTACCAGCATTTTTGGGACTTGGTGAAAAATGATCTCTTAGATCTTTTCGAAGCCTTTCATAGAGGAGAGTTGGATCCAGCAACTTACTCATGGGGGGTCTGTTGGGGTCAAGTTAAATAACTGTGAAAGTGATTTTTTCCTTGCTGGTAAAGGCCTTAGGCAATGTGACCCCATCTCCCCGCTTTTGTTTAATTTAGTAGTGTACGTTCTTACTAAAATGCTGAGCAAAGCTGCTGATCATAGTCTGATTGCAGGGCTCTGTCCTGAGGTCTGCCCTGGTGGCATCATCTGCCTTCAATATGCAGATGATACCATCCTTTTCTTAGACAATGACTCCACACATGCTAGCAATCTGAAAATTGTTCTAACCTGGTTTGAACAAGTCTCAGGCATGAGAATCAACTACTCTAAAAGTGAACTCATCCCTATCAACATGGATGATCAGGAGTTAGCTGACTTCCTCTCTATTCTAGTCTGTAATAAAGGTAACTTCCCCATTAAGTACCTAGGTATCCCTCTCCACTATGATAAATGGAGGAGAGAGGATCCAACCCCTTCTGGATAAAATCATTAAAAGGATTGCTGGGTGGAGGGGCAAACTTCTCTCTTACAGAGGTAGATTGATCTTCATACAAGCTTGTTTGGCTAGCATTCCAGTGTATCTCCTCGCCTTCTTCAAGTTCCCTAAATGGGCAGTGAACCTCATCAATTCTCAGATGTTTCATTGCTTGTGGAATGATTTTGAGGGAAATAGGAAGCTACACCTTGCTAATTGGGCCCTAGTCTCTATGAAAAAAGATTTTGGAGGCCTAAGCATACCTAACCTCCATGAAATTAACATCTGTCTTCTAGGGTCTTGGATTAAAAGATTCTATGAGGAAGACCTGAAACCCTGGAAGCTTCTTATTGCCCATAAATACCTAGGAAATACACCTAATATTTTTGTCCCTTCCTCCAACCCTAAGACCTCTAGATTCTGGAAAGGATTAAAATCTATTATGCATGCTGTGAAATTTGGCTACAGATGGAACACATGGGATGGGAGCAGAACCAGGTTCTGGGAAGATACTTGGTTTGGCACATCCCCCTAGCAGTCCAATTTTGGCCTATTTACTCTGTCCACAATGAGCTTAACAAAAGTGTCAATGAAGTTTGGGACGGTCAATGCCTAAAACTCTCTTTTAGAAGGAACTTTAGTGATAGTCTCATGGAACAATGGTTCCAGTTGGAGGAAATTGCCAAAAGCATTACCTTTACTGCCAAGCCGAATGCCTTGATTTGGCAGCTGGACAATAAGGGGAAGTATTCCTCCAGCTCCCTCTATCATGTTATCAACTTTAGAGGGGTTCAACCCATGTTTATCCCTGTTGTCTGGAAATTGAGAGTTCCCCTTAAAATTCATGTATTTCTCTGGCTTCTCTCCAAAAACAAATTGATGACTAGGGATAACCTTAGGAAGAGACACATCATCAAACCCCTTGATTGTGTTTACTGCTTGGAACAAGAGTCTTGTTCTCACCTATTTTTTGAATGTATAGTTGCTAAATGTCTCTAGGCCCACATTGAGGAATATTTCTCTAGTCATATTGGCTCATCCTTCGAATCTGTCGCCAGATTCTGGATTGCTACCAAAAAGTGCTCAGTTTTAAACACTGTTAGCTCAGCTGTCCTTTGGTGCCTCTGGAAATATAGAAATGCTATGATTTTCAGTAACACCTCCTGGATTTCCATTCCGCGGGTCTTGAGGTTGACCAGGAACATGGTGAGGAACTGGGCGATTCTCTCCTCCGGATCGGACAAGGACAAGTTGATGAGCTTCGTGGAAACCCTAACAAGATCCCTCGAGAAACCGTTGGCGATCACTTGTGGCTGAACAAGGATCGACCTGCTCTGGGGCTGGACCCGTGGGCTCGTCTCAAGATCTCTGATGAAGATGATGGGCACCTGGCGCCGAAAAAGAGGGACATCCACCATGCTACGCCTTCCAGCCCGGTGTCTCCGCTTGCTTACTGGTCGCCGCACGCTGACACGGCCCCTCGGCTGAAGACCATGAAGGCTTCGCTGTACCCTCCTTGTGTCATTTGAGTGCTCTGTCTGCTCTGTCTATGGCACTGCTCGGGTGATTTGTGTTATTCAGAGAACTTGTTCATCCACCCCCCTAGTTTGTAGCTTTTGTACCTTTGCATTCAAACTGCTCTTTGAGCTGCTATATCAGAATATGTTGTGGTTTAGTTCTCAGCAATGGAACCGGGGAGATGCTCCCTGTTTTCTAAAAAAATTATTTTATATGTTATTATATAAAGCTTGGTAAGACTATAAATTTAAGGACGAATGTAATAATATCACTTATTATTTAAATATATTTATAACAAAATGCTCAGCCCCTTTTTATTTTTTGATAACATTGCTGGCCCAACCCAACATTATAATTAGAATCAGCCCAGCAAAATCATGTATTTCGAGAAAGTGCAAATGGGATGTAATTTTTTAGGAAATAAAATAAACGGGCCGCATGGACGCTACATTATTTGTTCACCCAGCCCAGCTAATGGCTGTAATTCACAAAAAAGATCAAATTGACTGTAAATTCTACCGTGCAAAAAAAGACTGTAAATTCTGAAAAATGGGTTGAATACGTGCCACATTTTTGGAGGCTGAAATGTGGGCCAATAGGTCGAAGCCAATGCAAGTCATTGTCAATTTAGTCAACAAATGATTCTGACATGTTAGCCGTTGGATTTACATCCAACGACCGGCATCCATCTTCAATCTCTCGTCTTCTTCCTCCAGCGCCGTCGGGACCACCTCCTGCATCCTGCTGCTAGCAGCTCTGCTTAGCACGCTTCGCTATGAAGAGCTGCTCCACCGTTGGCCAGGCCATCCCTCCACCCCTCCACACCTCCTGTTCTTCTCCACCGACTGCCGAACCACACCGCACTAGAACCAGTTAACACTCGTACACCTCTCTGTCTGCGACTCTACTCCCGCGTCTTCCCATCTCTGGCTCGTTGCTGCCCGGGGCCTCGCCGTCGTCCACCACCTTGGATGCGCTCGGTGTGGCATGGTCAACATGGTCAACGAACGACACCATCGGAAGTATATTGTGCGTGGAGAGGCTGACAGCTGGGTCCATGGCCGCACACAAGGAAATGCCTCCTTATTACGCGCAAAATAATGATTCCTCCACCTGACATCTGGGACCCACTAGAAGGGCCTCTGTATTTCGTGAAATAAAGTGCCCCCCGCTGACATGTCAGACCCACCAGCTTTCTTCGCACGCAAGGAAGTGCCTCCTTATTACGCACAAAAAAATGAATATTCCCCCTGCCAGCTGGAACCTAGCATAGTGGGAGGCTGACTTGTGGGCCTACCAAGTTGACGGGGATGGAGGGTTTTGTCAACTTAGTCAATATGAACGATTCTAGCTCATGTTACCGTACGATATTCATCCAACGGCCGTAGTGCTTCTTCAACCTCTGGTCTTCTTGCTCCAGCCGCCCAAACCAGCGCCGGTCGTGCCGCGTGCTCCTGCCTCCCATGGCCGGCTGTGATGCCGCGGAAGCCTCACCGCCCCCTACTACTCCCACCGTTGGCCAGGCCATCCCTCTACTCACCCACACCCCCTGTTATTCTGTGGCGACAGCAGCCTCACACCGCAGCCGAACTAGTGAACCCTCATACTCCTCTTCGCGTGGGCATCCACTGCTGTGTCTTCCCCGGCTCCGAGTCGTCCCCTTCCTAGTCCTCGCCGTCGTCCACCGCCCTGGTGCTCTCAGCGCGGCGTGGTCAACGTGGTCAACAACCGACTTCCATCGGAAGAGTACTGTACGTGGAGAGGCTGACAGCTGGATCCACGGCAGCCGCAAGGAAGTGCCTCCTTATTACGTGGAAAATAATTATTCCTCCACCTGACATTGGGGACCCACCGGACGGGCCACCAGTATTTTGCGAAAAAAATCGTTTCCCCCTGACTGTTGGGACCCACCGGACGGGCCACCGTATTTCGTGAAAAAAATGTCCCCCCCGCTGTCAACTCGGACCCACCGGAAGAGCCTCCTTATTACGCACAAAAAAATGAATACTCCCTCGGCTAGCTGGGACCCACCTTGCTGGGAGACTGACTTGTGGGCCTACTAAGTTGATGGGGACGAAGGGCTTTGTCAACTTAGTCAATATGAACGATTCTAGCTCCAGTGACTGTACGATGTCCATCCAACGACCGTAGTGCTTCTTCAACCTCTGGTCTTCTTGCTCCAGCCGCCCAAAGCAGCGCCGGTCGTGCCACATGCTCCTGCCTCCCGTGGCCGGCTGTGTTGCCGCATAGGCCTCACCGCCCCTACTATTCCCACTGCTGGCCAGGCCCTGCGGCGACGGCAGCCTCACACCGTAGCCGAACCAGTGAACCCTCGTACTCCTCTCCGCGCGGGCTTCTACTACCGCGTCGTCCCCTTCCTAGGCCTCGCCGTCGTCCACCGTCGTGGTGCTCTCCGCGCAGCATGGTCAACGTGGTGAAGGAACGTCTTCCATCGGAAGAGTACTGTACGTGGAGAGGCTGACAGCTGGGTCCATGGCCACAACCTAGTTTTTTTTGTGATTTGCCAAGTAAGTCGCTTTGTCAGGCCTGTTGGGCTGCAAATCTTTCAAGACGAGGAGAGCTTTCATTTGGCTGGCCGAGAAAATGGCCCATCAGTAATGAGCAATGGGTTGTACATTTTTAAAACGCATCAAACCGGCAATTAGTTTCAAATATCTTTTTTTTTCATTTCAAGATTTTAAATTACATTAATTTTTATGCGTGGAGAATTTGTTGGATTTTATATTGATATACATTTATTTTTAAAATTAGTTTGAATGTGAGTCGAAATTTCGGGATTAAAAACAGTTCGGACCGCACCGAAATATGCAAAATTTCATATAATTTTTTAAGCGTTGCCACAATATGGGCTGTAATGCTAACAAAAAGAATATGGGCTCCAAAAAAACCTTAAGAATTAGCAAATGGGCTGTAAATTATTAGAAATAATGGCAGATGGGATGTATGCTGTTTTCCATAGATTTGAGGCTTTCCTAAAAAAAGGTTGACGCACAAGCACTAATGTTGGATGTCCATCCAACGGTCGTCGTGCTTCTTCAATCTCTGCTCTTCCTGCTCTAGCCGCTCAAACAAGCGCCGGCAGGACTGCCTGCTCCCTCCTCCTCGCGGTCGGCTATGCTGCCACGCGGGCCTCACCGCCCGACCGTACTCCCATCGCTGGCCTAGCCATCCCTCTACTCACCCACACCTGCTGTTATTCTCCGGCGACGGCAGATGAACCAGTAAACCCTCGTACAGTCGTACTCCCCTCCGCGTGGGAAACAACTGCCGAGTCTTCCCTGCCTCCGTGTCGTCCCCTTCCTAGGCCTCGCCGTCGTCCACCGCCCTGGTGCTCTCGGCACGGCGTGGTCAACGTGGTCAAGGAACGACTTCCATCGGACATGGACTGTACATGGAGAGGCTGACAGCTGGGTCCACGGCCGCAGCAAGGAAGTGCCTCCTTATTACATGGAAAATAATGATTCCTCCACCTGACAGCTGGGACCCACCGGACAGGCCACTGTATTTCACAAAAAAACGTTTCCCCGTGACTGCTGGCACCCACCAGCTACATCTTCGCACGCAAGGAAGTGCGTCCGGGAAAAAACGATTCGCCCCCTGACTGCTGGGACCCACCAGCTACATCTTCGCAAGCAAGGAAGTGCCTGACAGTCGGGACCCACCTGGTCAAAGCGTACGTTGCGTTGTCATTCTGGTCGCGAACGTGTACGTACATACTAGTCGATGTAGAGGCGTGCGCGTGTCGTAGTAGAGGCGTGCACGTGTCGTAGTAGAGGCGCGCACGTAGCATGTACACGTACGTACAACGGCCAGGGTGCAAGAAAGAAAATACAGCCACATATGTGTACATACGGGCGGGGTGTCGAACGCCTACTCGCGCATACGTACGGCCAGGGCTCGTGTACATTGTTGGGTCGGAATGGAGAAACATCGTCGTCGTCGTGTTCATGGGGAGGCAACGGAATGCGTCGTGTTCATTGGGAGGGCTTGGACGGAACAGGCAACGGAAACGAGGCCTGGCGTACCGCAGAACGGAGGAAACGGCCTTGTGTTCGATCGGCCATGTTCGAAACAGGATCCTATTCATCGGGAGGGGTCTGGCATACCGCAAAACGGAGGAAACGCACCTCCTACGGTCGAAACGGGGGTCCTATTGATCGGGAGGGGTGTGGCGTACCGCAAAACGGAGGAAACGGACTTGTGTTGGAGTGCTACGGTCGAAATGGGGTCCTGTTCATGGGCAGGGGTGTGGTGTACCGCAAAACGGGACTCCACGGGATACTGTTCATCTCCACCGTCGACCCCCTCCAGCCTCCATGAGCTACTGTTCATCCACCGTCGACCTCCTCTAGCCTCCACCTGCGACTGTTCATCCACGGGCTCCTGTTCATCCAGCCTCCACCACGCGCTACTCCACCCGCTACTGTTCAACCAGCCCTCTCCACGGGCTCCTGTTCAACCACCCCTCCACGGGCTACTGTTCATCCTGCCCTCCACCGTCTACTGTTCATCCTGCCCTCCACGGGGTGGTCCTGTTCATCCAGCCCCAACCAGTTCGATCGATCAGGGTCCTGTTCATCCAGAGGCAACACCACGGGGTCCTGTTCATCCACCCCCACCGGGAACTGTTCAACCACCCCCCCCCCCCCCCCCCCCCCCCCCCCCCCCCCCGCAACGCTCACTGTTCATTCCGAGGCAACATCGATCGGCTTCAGTTAGCAGCAGTAGCAAAGGAATCGCTCGATCGGGTTCAGTTAACAGACATCGATCGATCGCTCGGGTTTAGTAATGCGTAGCCTGCAGTGCAATCGCTCGGGTTCAGTTAGAGCCAATGCCTCGCACACACGCGCGTACGTGTACGAGAGAAACGCGCATCGCTCGGCCCCCGACCTCCCACCATAACCGGGAACTCCCCGAAATTTTCCTCCCCCTCGCTTCTACCACGTTTTTTTTCCGTCATGGACGGCCCAAAGAATGTCATGCAGCTACGTCTCCGGCCTGCCCAAGATGAAAAGCCCATTTTCTGTCATGATTTTTTGTCATAGAAGTAGGAGCCCACCACATCTATGATGATACCGGGTTTTGTCACAATTATGATCATAGAAGTGTCATATGTATGACAGAATTTTTTTTCGTTCGGCCCAAAATGTCACGTATGTGTCTTTTTTTGTAGTGGTATAAAATTGAAAAGAGTAATAGACATTAGCTGCAAACCATGCAGTTCAAGGCACAAGTCAGAGTAAGTAGTAGTTAAAAGGCATGAGGATTAAGGACTTACAACAGCAGCTTTGATTGGTGTAGTCATGCCCTTCTTCTTGCTGGTGTGACGGTACTTGAAGATTTCCACAGCATTTGGTTCGGGTACTTTTTGGTCCTTGCGGGCTTTCCTCTGCATTTGGAACAAGTCAATATAGATCTGATAATATGGTACAGCGAAAAGAGTGAAACAGCAGCTAATTACAAGAGCCTCGCAGTGTGCAATATAGCTACGAGATCCTATCGTCTGTTGGAATTTCACTTTCGTACGGTTGGCCTTGTTCTTTGAACAATTCACCTACAAGAATATAGATTTGTGTGGCACATGCGTAAATAGGACTTCAACATGTGATATGATGACATATATATATATATATATAATGTACCTGATACTTCGAATCAGACCAGTGTTTAACGAGGCCTCTCCAGTCTTCATCAGATATATTTTCCACTGGAGATGTTTGGGCAAGTTCACTGTTAGCCTTGCCTTCAAAGTGAGTTTTCCTCAAGTTATACCAATACTGTCGCAGAGTAGACTTGAAAACATGGGTGCAAGCTTGTCTGGTTGCATCATCTTGGCTATCCAACTTGAACCTCATCTGTTGAAAATTATGGGAGTCTCATTATCAGCAACCTAGAGAGTATTGGACAGAGCAAGACGATATTACTAGTTTCCATACATAACCATACTTACAGATAAATGGTCGAGGAAGATGTTGAACTGGGTTTCGTCTTTGTCATTCCTGTACTGAATCCATGTTGGGAGGATACGTACATGACACCTAACAACAACCGCTGCCTCTGATACTAACTTGGCTGACTCTGTAGCATCACGTGGCCTTTTTAAACCTGCCTCAAAACGGATCTCCATTCTTCCTCCTCTAGATTTAGTTAACCTATCGAGCATTATCCCTGATGTTTGTTTCCTCTTGCGCCTAGGTGCTAGTCCAACAACAAACATAGGAAGTGTTAGTGTACATCAAACTGTGAGACTACATATAAAGAAGCATGCAACTGTAACTTGACTCCAGCAACTACCTTCTTGCTGTTGAAGCTCACAAGGTTCATCTGATATTGCCAACTCGTCTTGTGTCAAGAGTGCTTGGGAAGTAGTGTCAGGTGGCAAGGGAGCTTGGGAACGTGCTGCTAGCTTAGTTGACGCACGAGTACGTCGTGCAGCTGGTAGTACTGTGGTAGGTGTTGCAAGAACTAGGGCTGTCTCTGCTTGTTTGGTGGCAGCTATTTGTTTCTATTTGTCTTTTTTTGCAACTCGTGTAGCATGGGATGTCGTGTTTGTAGAATTTTCTGCTGGACTTTGACCTTCTATTGCACCATCAGTACCAGCAGAATCTGCAGGATTCATCCGCTTCTCATTCCCTGCCATTCTGTGTTTCTTCCTCTTTCTCTGTGCCATGTTAAGTCAAGCCGGCAAGAAAAACGAATAACAATTTAGTTCTTCAGAACAAATTGATGTGTGATGCAGACGAACTGAACTTTGATGTTAGACAACCACATGATAGGAGAATGTAATATGTATGAAAAACAGGATGGGAGAGATAACCAGAACTATGATGTGTAAACTAAGAAGAAGACATTTCACCAAATTAGAAGCAATGCAATGGAAGGTAGACACCATATGGAAGATGCTACAAATATCGCTCTGCCAAGTTAACAGTGTCTCATCATAAATGGCATTTAAACAAATGTGAAGCAGTACAAGAAATAAATCATATGCAAGATGCAAACAACATCACACTACCATGTTAGAGATCTCTCGTCATTAGTGCCATTGCATATTCACAGCATTGCATATTCACAGCTTATGATGTGTAAACTAAGGAGAAAGCATTTCAACAAATTAGAAGCAATGAAAGCTAGACACCATATGAAAGATGCAACGAATATCACTCTACCAAGTTAAAATTGTCTCGTCATAAGTGCCATTTCAACAAATTAGTAATACAAGCTAGAAAAGAATGTGAGATGTAACCTATATCACACTCCAAAGTCAAACGTGTCTTATGATAAGTGATTGTCGTAGGTTACACAACAGTAGTAATTTGATGTAAGAACATGGTGTGATAGACAGATATTGTATGTTCTAGAAACAGGAACACATGTCTTATTCAAGTATAATGTGTAAAGTAAGCAGATGGAATTCAACAAAATTAGAAGCAATAAAAGCTAGACATCACACATAACATGCAACCACATATAACAGTGCCAAGTTAGAGGGAGCACCGGTGATGCTGCACTAGGGGAGACGTGCTCATCATAAACACAACTTTGTTGAGTGTCTATGCATGTGTTGTCTTGGAAATCATCTTGGGGGTGTGGAGGAGTAGAAACTGTAGAGGCCCTCCGTTCGGAAGGAGCACCTTTATCCGCTGCCTTGCTAACTTCCTTCCGCTTTATTGATTTTGAATTGTCAAGTGAAACCAACGAGAAAAAGCAATAAAATTCTCTCTTCAGAACTCATTCATGCATGATACTGACAATCACTACTTTGATGTAAGGCAAACACATGATATCAGGATGGAATATGTACGAAAAACAGGACGGCATGGCATGTTCACAACTGTTTGTGTAAACTAAGCAGAAACCATTCCAGCAAATAAGAAGCAATGCAAGCTAGACACCACATGAAAGATGCAACCAATATGACTCTGCCAAGTTAAAAGCGTCCCATCATAAATGGAATTTCAACAAATTAGAAGTAGCGCATGCTATAAATCATATGAAAGATGCGACTAATATCGCACTGCATATACTAAAGGTGTCTCATCATGTTGATTGATGCGGGATACAAAAAAACAATAGTTTTATGTAAGGACATGCTTAATAGACAGATGTACTATGTACTAAATACAGGAAGGCATGTCACATTAACAGGTATAATGTATAAGCTAAGCAGACTAGCACATGCAGTTTAACCAGATTGGAAGAATTACAATCTAGACACCATATGCAACATGCAACCACATATCATGCTGCCAAGTTAGAGAAAGCACTTGCGATGCTAGTGTAGGGGAAATGCTGTAATCAACTACAGAGCTACGTTCACTATCTTCATCTAGCATTTCTGTTTCTTGAGAATCATGTCGGGAGGCTGACGCTGCATTCTTTAAACGAGGAGCAGTCCCCTTGCCTGCCTGCCTCGTCATAAGTGATTGATGTGGGATACACAAGAACATTAGTTTGATGTAAGAACATGGTTAATACACAAATGTACTAGTATGTACCAAAAACAGAAAGGCATGTCATATTCAAAGGTATAATGTGTAAGCTAAGCAGATGCAATTTAACCAAATTGGAAGCAATACAAGCTAGACATCCGGCTGGAGTGGTGAGCATGATCATCTAGGACCTGAGAGTCTAGTGGGAGGCGGGCTGCTTCGCCACCATCGCAGCTTTTTAGTTGGCTTCCAGGTGATGCCTATCTTTGCTGGGCTTGTCACTGGCTTGGCCAGTGCCCTGACTAGCTATTTGTCTTCTGGTGCTCACGGGATGGTGGTTCATGTAAAAAAATATCTTTCCTTATCTTACCAACTTCGGCCTTTCGAATACAAGCTAGACACCATATGCAACATGCAACCACATATGACACCGTGAAGTTAAAGCAAGCACTTGGGATGGTGGTTCATTGCGAGCGAGGTCATCAACTCCAGAGCTACATTCCCCGTCTCCATCTGCTGATACTACACCCTTTAAAGCATTGAAACGTGTCTTGCCTAGCCGCACACCAAACTGGAGTGACTTCTCTCTTTTCTTTTTGGCTTCTCTCATGGCAGCAGAGTCTGAAATACCCTTGCATAAAAACACAACAGTGAGAGTAAGGGTGAAGTGTGTGCATAACTAGTGCACTGTAAAAGTAGCAGATAGCAGGTGGCTGAAAAATAAATGACAGGGGACATATGATAGCTCTACAACATTGCATGGCAAACAAAATTAGATTCTACTCTGTATGATTTTGTAATATATGAGCACAGGAAATGCAGGTACTCCTCCAGCACACCACCACATGTGGTCATATCTAAGATAACAGTCGACTGAAAATAAATAGGTCAGTCGATTTTTGAATGAACCGTCCGATCTATAAGGAATGGGCAGATGGCCTTCATCTACCTCCCGCCAGTCACTGTTGACGATCTTTCTCGAACTGCCAGTGACCACCGGCCTAGACCCCTGCCTCCGCCGCCCCGCCCTCCCATTGACCTCACACAACCGTCGTGCTTGGCAGCGCCCCCAGGCCATCCCTTTAATCCCGGCCAACCTCCAGATCGGGCGCCAGTAGCTCTAGGCCGCACACGCCCTTAAGATAAACACCAAGGCGCTGCTTCCCCGGTGTAAGGCGTACTAGCGCCTGTTACGCCGGGAAATGCTTCCGTTAATTGGGAATCAAGTGGCCAGAAATTGAAATTCAGGGGGGCGACGGACCTCTACTAAGGTGAAATAGTATATGAGGAGAACCTTGTGCATCGTGAGTTACTAGGAACATCTAGTATCAAGAAGAAGCGGTCAACTAGTGTCTTCTGTGGGATGAATACTGTGCAAGCAGAGACGTAAGATTTGCACGAATAAGGGAAGAGGAGTACCTTTTTCGGTTGCCGGTGTGGTCACCTCCACAAGTCGCGCCGATTTTCTTCTTTTTACCGGGGAAACCGATGTTCTGGAGGGTGCAGGCTTGGACGAACCCATGGCCAAATTGTTGATTGTGTTGCCGTGGCCGTATGTCGGTGGAGGGGAAGCAGATCCGAAGCGGCGAAGGATGGCGTAGCAGGAACAACTCCGGTGCGGTATAGGGTGGCGAAGTTGGAGCGGCATCGGTGAGGCGCAGGACGGCGTGGTTGAACTGGCTCGGGTACGGACGGCTCGGCCTCGGCTTCAACTACTAGTCGTGGAGGGCATTGCGGTTGAGGTTGCGGTGGACGACGACGTCGGGGTATCGGCTCCGGCGTGATGGAGGAGGGTGGCGGTTGATTGGTGGGATGGGGTGGCGGACGAAGGACGTCGGGGTTTCGCGGCTGGTGGAGAGGTAGTTTTGGCGCCCACGGAGTACGAATGGAGAATCGGACGGGTGGGGGGAACCATGTTTCGGTCTGGGACGCGCTTGTTTTTGGCTTTTTTGAACAAAGATGGGACACGCTTGTTTGAAATTTGGGGAAAGTACAAACTTTGCCCCCCTCTTAAATTTCGGACCTACTGTGGGTTGGGGGTAGGATGGTAATCCCAGGTGTCCCAAATAGTGGGTGGGAGCGATTTTGGCCGTGTGCATGTGTGCTTAGGCGGCCATTCTGTATGAATGTTTTTCGGATGCGGTTGTGTGGCGTCTAGATGAAGCTACAAACCTACCCCGGTTTAGACCTTTGGACGTCGGGCCGGTAGGTTTCACGGGTCAGAGTTATTAGAAAAGTAATTTCCTTGTACTACCAAACATTGGTCTCACGCGGTTTCGAGCGAGTAGAGGCTCTTTTGGCGCTTCGTTCGAAATTTTGAAACACAAGCATTCACGTTTAGAGTACTCTTGAACTATGAGGATTGACCTAAATATACAACGTTATATTTGACCTTGTATGTTTGAAAACCTCAGTAAATTATCCGCTTCTTTTTGAAATTTTGACACTTGAAAATCCTATAACTACGATTATTTTGGAATGGAGGAGCTAAATTTGAATCTATTTTGTACATGACTACATATGCTATTATGTACAAAATTTGAGCAAAGATTGGTGCCCCCATAATATAGGTATGGTTTACAAATGCCATGATATCAAATTCAAATAATTGAATGGACTTCATGTTGAATTTGATTTTTTTAAACCACCTTAAGTTGAATTCAAATGTATGCTAGTTCATAGGTAGTAGCTATTTATAATGTCCATTGTGTAACTTTCGTATGTATAATGTGCTTTACACACACAACATGAACTATACTCACGTTTATATTCGATTGCTAAAGCGATGCATTGTCTGGAGTTCAAAATACTAACTATGTGGATCAATTGTGTCGAATAATAACATAGACATGCTCAAATTTGATAGAATCTAGATGTCTGATGGATCAATGACCGCTCCTTACGCGAATTGCAAATATCATGATCCCATCCTAATATTTGGATACAATTTATATCTTTAATCAATGTGTAGAGCAGTCTTTTACGTGTAGTTTCACTCTCCATCGGTGGTCTCTCACACATGCTCACACACTCTCTCCCGAGGTGTCTTTCTCGCACACATGCTCTAGATATAACCCTCCCTCCCTGTTGTAACCATTTACAACTGTTTTCACTAACCTTTATCACAAGCACTCTTCCTCTCGCAAACATACACACGCACAATCCTCATCGACCCTTTCTATATACATGGACCTGCCTACGTGTCTCATGTACGCACATTATCTTTACGCCTGTCTCTCACGCATTGTCTCACACCTCTCTTCCTAATCAACGAGTATGATTCTAGCAGAGCATTCTGTAGGATGCCCCTTAAAGTTAGGTTGGATGAATAGTACTCCCTCCTTTCCGGTTTATAGGGCTTATCTCAAAATTTTAGTTTTTCCATTTTATAAGGCTCAATTTGGTTGTTCCCCATCACATGTTCAGACTTCAAGGTGCATTAAATCATTGCATGCAAGTATTAAGAGAAAACTGACCAATGCATGCACTTTATGCATGTATGCATTGCAATTAATGCATTCGTAAACATAATTTTTTGAGGAAAACAAGAGCATTAATTGGGTGCTTTTGCAAACTACAAAAAATATTCCACCACTCATCATCTAGCTTGGTTGGTGAGATTTTTGAATTGAGCCTTATAAACCGGAAAGGAGGGAGTAATATCAGAGATAACGGGGTTACCTTAGTCCGAGAACCTAGGGTTACAAATCCTAGCCGGCTTTGTCAGTGGACACAGAGTCCTTCACAATTCTGCTATCTTTGTCTTGTATGACTAGTCATCCATGGGTCTTCCTAAATGCTTCACGGGCCGACCAATGTGGCGCAGGACGGAACAGAACGAAGGGCCTCACCTCGACCCACCGGACCTCACGCGGTGACACACCCTCTGCCCCCATGTCTCATTATCTTCTCACACCCACACATACCAACACAAACACCACACACACAGAAAATTTCTCCTGGTGCCTCTATTCCCCCCCTTGCATATACACACTCAAGGGAATGGAATCTCTTGTCGTGATGTCACATTCGTCTCTCTCTCTAGACCACTCTCATTTCTCGTGCTATCTCTCCCACGCCCCCCCGTCGGCCCATCTATCCATGCCTCTCTCGAATACGTAATACACACACATACCTCTCTAGGCCCCGCCAAATGCATCAACTACACATTCACACATGTTACGTCATGTACCCCATTGATCTAAAAAGCCCTCTCTACACGTTTATTTCGCATACAACATTCCTTTTGAATAAAGTGTGGCCAAAAAATTATTTTAGAGTTTCTACATATATACAACATTACAAAGTTATATGGAGGAGTACGAACGCTAATTTGCATTGCATGGTGCCCACAATGATATTTATTTCGCACTGCGAATTTGTATATTTTTATACTATATACAAAGTTAGTCATAATAAAGAGAAACGAAGAGCATCTCTCTCTCCATCGCATACCCCCTGTACGCCCCTTTCACGTATGCACACAAATTGCATCCACGCAACACTCACACAAACACATGCACCCACGCACGCACGCAACACTCACACGTACACACGCAGCCACGCATGGACGCAACACTCACACACACACACACGCACGCATGCATGCACACACCAGTACACCACACGACCAACACACACTCTCACGCTCAAGTGCTCAACCTACACGTGCATGCGCACACATCAGGCCCTGACAGACACATACACAACCAGGTGATTCCCGCGCACGGGTTGGAGCCTTGTCGCGCTTGCGTAAATTTGTGTTTATCTGACCTTTTGCCTATGCGAACTGATAGGTGGGACCCACAATGAACGTGGTCAATTTAACTAGTCAACATGACGCCATGCAGACTATTTGGCCGGTCAACAGAGTGCAATCCGATGCTGAGCTGTGAGCAAGTGACCGTATAATCACCGCAAAACGTATATAGTGACCGTAATCAGCTTATTCTGAAGTTCGGTGACCGTATTACGCTTTTCTCTCTGTAGGCCCTCCAAAACTACATTTCTACACGTTCTCGCATGTTACATCTAACAACTATGCAATACAGCACTACTACTACACTCTAACACAATAAATCATATGTGTTTTTTTAGTTTTACTAGATATCATATTGTTACTTATAATTATTCAGTTTGCATACATTAAAATTGCCTTTGAAATGTATGGCCAGTATCATCTACCGCGCGGGAAAAATCCCGCCATTTCCTGTTTAATCGGGTTTGTATCGATGGATCGTGCGAAACAGCAAAACTATAGTACTATACAGTACAAGTGACAGTTCACTGGGCCGTCGTGTCGTCTACTCCTCTGTCGTAAGAGTGGTGCGCTCGCTTTCATAAATGTTCTAGTCCCTTTCGCTGACATGTGGGACATCAAGCTACCGAGTCCACGTGCCATACCGGAATACAGTGCAGAGCAGCCGGGGTGAAGCACCCCAGTCATGGCGCCGGCGTAGTAATGAGCAATGAGGCGTCAAATCACAAAGTTGCACCTTTCCAGCAGTTAAGTTGGAGGGACGAAGCAACCATCATTTCACTCGTTGCTGAATCCGCTTCTCCCTCATCTTCTTCAACTTAACCACGTGTTTCTTCTGCTGTTGTTCTGCCTCATGTGGGACGCGGATCGGCTTGGTAAAGCACTGACACGTGGGACCGCATGTTAGCAAACCGCCAGGACAACGTCCTCCAAAAATAAGAAGCCTAATCCTAGACTTACAAAGGGCTACGTAGCTGCTACGTATACTTTCCATCTAATCTATATATGCCCCCCGTGATTTTCAGGTGGGGTGGGCCTAATCCTCTCCTTTAATCCAATCAAATAGTCCCACATCACATCAGTTTGTAACTTTACGTAAACCATTACGTGGATGTAGCATTGCTCAAATAAGAAACCTTCCCTGCCATCCGCGCGGCAAAATCACCTCCTTTTTACTAATCTCGATTCTATAATTTTTTAGATCAATATAATTGAGATTTGTATAGATAGCACACAGGAGCAAAACCAAGTGGTACGGTTAAGGGCATCCACAATGTGTAGCCAAATGTGAAAATAGCTTTTGGCATCGTGGGAACCATTGTGGACGGTGTTGCCAAAGCCAAAAAGATGGAACCGAAGCTCCCTGGTTGATTGATTGAGGGAATAGAAAAATGCAACGTCACTCCTCTTCCCCCCATGCTTGGACGCATGTAGTACAGTATAGAGCACAGAGTCTACTCCCCTGTCCCTTCTATCACAAATCACAAAGCAGTGAGGCGTCAAATCACAAAAGCACGGACGAAGCAACCATCATTTCACTCTTCGCTGACTCCGCTTCTCCATCGTCTTATTCGAGAAGCCATCTCACCGCATTAGTTACTCCTAGTAGTACTAATAAATGACTTCCTGGATGCAAATAAGGCGGTTGTCTCGGCTTGCAGGCGGCACTTGTGAACGACTTACCGTGGTCTCCCTCAATGGTGCTCTCCATCGAACGCACTTCGCCAAACCACCAAAAAAATTAAAAAAATATCATCGATGTCACCGCAATGGGGAAGGAAGGCAAATATAGTTAATACCTCCATTTTTTTGTACACAAGGCTAGTATATCAAAATTACAATTTGCAAAGGGCCACTAACACTAATCGAGGCAAAATTGATGGGGTTAGCAACCAAGGACATTAATATCCCCTACATGCATGCGGAAGTGAGAAGGTTGGTTTGCATGGCGCTGCATTAATCAAGCGATGAGGAGTGAGATGGTTAGCTCTTTGGTCTTTGGAGAAAAAAATATGCATTAATTGACACGTGAAACGAGGATTTGTATCGATTAAATCCCGCGAAGGAAAACCCAACCTTTCTTTTTTAACACTAGTACTCCTAGTACGTACGTACTTATCCTGTTTGGGTCTAGGCCTTGCATTGCCAAACTTCGCCACACATTTTTGCCAAGCTTGCCTAAAGTTTTCAAAATGAGAAGGAGGTCCACTTGCGCATAGCTATCGCGGTCGCACTGCACCCTCACACGGTCGCTCCTGCACGCCGCGGTCGCACCGCTCCCTCACACAGTCGCTCCTGCACGCCGCAAACCCAACCAAGGGAACGCACTCTCACTGACATGTGCTGTCGCATGTGAACACACCAAACTCAGCCATCCTATCGCTGACACATAATTTACGTTTCATAGAGTATTTTATCCAACCGCATGTTGGGGAGTATGCGTACGGCCCGTGCGGTGGTCTGTTGAGGAAGAAGAAGAGGTGAGGAAGAAGGAAAGAAGGGCTAGGAGACGTAGGATATTCATCCAACTGCCTGAAATGGTAGACTGACCCAAGTCAGGCGACTTGCATAACAAATATATGTTTTTACACAGCAAAAGATCCATAAAAACAACAACATAAAGAAAAACTATCACTGCTCGCGGAAAGAGACGACCTCGTCATCTTTGGCTACCGGTGCGAACCAGCCATCGCTGCTGACGTGTTTCTCCACACCGTGGTTGTCCTCAGCCTCCAGCTACTCATTCAAGCGGAGCGTGCAGGCGCTTTGCACGGACGAGAGCATAGCCCGCTTCAAGTCGAGGACGTCCGGTTCCGTCTGCAGGAGGGCCTCAATGGCAGCGGCATCCGCGCTCCGCGTCGAGTCGAGCCTCCGCCGCCCGGTTCAAGTCTAGGACGTCCGGTTCCGCCTGCAGGAGGGCGTCGATGAGAGCGGCATCCACGTGCTCTGCGTCAAGTCGAGCCTGTGCCGCCCGGTTCAAGTCCAGGACGTCTGGTTCCGCCTACAGGAGGGCCTCGATGGCAGCGGCAGCCGCGCGCTCTGCCTCAAGTTGAGCCTCCGCCACCCGGTTTACATCCACGGCATCCAGTTCCGCCTACAGGAGAGCCTCGATGGCAGCGGAATGCGCGCGCTCCGCGTCGAGTTGAGCCTCTGCCTCCCGGTCCTCCTTTAGTATCGCCATGTTGAACTGCTGGTGCGCCTGCACCATGGGGGACTCGGACGCCGACACGAAGTCGACGTCCATCGTCTCATACCCATCGGGGGGCTTCTGCGCCGCGACCTCCTCCATGAACATTGGATCGGCTTCCTCCTCCTCATAGCTTTGCTCCAGAGAACTCAGGGATTGGCCCGCCGCAAAGCGAGCTTGGGAATAGAGGTCTGTGGCGCCGACCACCGCCGCAATTTCTGCGCGGTGCTCCGGCGTCAGCATCTTGTAGTAAGTGATCTTGCGGCACACCATGGCTTTCCGGCGAACTAGGGGACGCTTGATGCGGGCTAAGGGATCAAAAGGTGGGGGAATGGGCTGGAGATTTGGTGTGGTTTTAGGGCAATGGCTGGCATAGGCCGAGCAGCGAAGGTTCTGGTGTGAATAGTGGTTCCGGTGACGACCGGTCAATTGGTTTTGACTGTACATCGCTCTTGTCGTGTTCGCGTTGCAGCCCGGCACGCTGGACCCTCCACGTCGCTCACTGAATGGAACACACTTCGTCTTGCGTTTTCGCTCGCTTGTGGGACCGCAGTTGAGAGCAAACCGACGTCCCTCCCCCTCCCCCACCCGTGTCATTTATTATACCACCACTCCCTCCGTTTTATGCAGAGTAAATAAAAACAGAGGGAGTATACTACGGATGAGGATCCCCTGACGTGGCCGAACCCATTGAGTAACTGACATGCGGGGCCTAGCAAGCATCGGGTCCACCAGTAAGTGACCGAAAGGGAGGGTAAGGCAGGGATACCTATGTCAGAGGATCCACTTCCACTATACTACTTTGACCAAATGTTAGAGTAATAATATATGACATGCAACTTACACAAATGTTAGAGTAATAATATATGACATGCAACTTACACAAAGCATACAGGGTCTAATGCGTTTTTCGAGGCTAACTTTGACCAAATGTGAGAGTAATAATATATGACATGCAACTTACAGAAAGCATATGGTCAAATTCGTATGTGAAAGGAGTTTCCAATGATATAATTTTCACATTATACATCTCATGTACTATTAATCTTGTCAATAGTCAAATTGGAAACCATCTCGAGTACAAATCTAGGAGTACGTACGAATCTAACAATATTAATTGGGCGTTGTTGAATGTTGATACCTTTTTGATCAAAGTAGATATACTTTGACTACACATAAAACTTATATGTAAACTAGAAAGGATAGGAGGGATTATATTGTACGTTCAAAAACGAAACGAACATTGAATACCCTTTATATATGATTTGCGGATGCCATGATCACCGGTTCAAAATTTTGAATCTGCCTTAGGTATCACGTGCCCCCATTCGTTCCCTATCGATTTCATCTCGGGGTCCGGAGATCTATTAAAAGAGGACTAGGGTGGGTACATGCGAATGATACTCGGTGGAATGTTCAAATGAGGCACGCGGAGGATGGACTCGACTGGAGGGCGACATGATCGATGGAGAAGAGGGTTGGAGAGGAATGAGAAATAAGCAAACGCCACATGATTATACTTGAACGGCTCAAATAAACAATAAGTTGTCTCGCTTGGCCTACATAGTGAAAGGCCTAATGCGCAATGCGGAGCACTGACGCTCGAATATGGCCGGGAAAACAGGGAAACAGACATGTGGGGCACACCCATCGTGACGACGTAGCGTAGTCCAATGGAGGAGCTGGCCCACGACCTCCTCGCCACCGACAACCGTTCATGTGGGTCGTTGGGGCCAACAACGGGGCGCAGCTCCAGCACCGCCTCTGGACACGGTGACCGCGGTGAGCGACACACTCATATCGTCGCTAGACACGGTCGGTTTCAGTTTGCCAAGGGTGGCGTTAGTGTTGTGGCACGACCAACAGTATGTTTGGTTTGTGACCAAGGTTGCCCCATCAAAGCATTGGGTAGCCAAAATTTTGGTTGAGGTATTGGTTGCCCATGATTTGGCCGACATTGGCAAGAAAAATGAACTTGAGTTGGCTAGAGTTCATTGGCATGCCAAAGAAATGGCAACCATCCAAACAAAGACCAATCTTTGGGTCATGACCAGAATTTTGGTTGAGGTATTGGTTGCCCATGATTTGGCCGACATTGGCAAGAAAAATGAACTAGAGTTGGCTAGAGTTCATTGGCATGCCAAAAAATGGCAACCATCCAAACAAAGGCCAATCTTTTGGTCATGACGAAATTTTTGGCAAGGTGCACTTTGGCCACAATCCAAACACACCCCAACACCCGGCTCGTCGAGGATGCACGGGGCGCCGCAACGTGTCCGCGGAGTGGTGTAGCACGGCCAACTGCATCCTCTGGACCTGAGACCATGCTGGGTCGTCTTGCTTTTTCAATGACATGCGAGGATCGCATGTGAGAAAAGGGCATCTCCAACGTTGCCACGACCGCCACTGACTATCCTGGCACACCAAAACCCTCGTCCCTCGCACCGTCACGCGGTGCGTTCCCAGCCGGCGCCAGCTGCCCGCATTCATGCCGTCCGTTCGTATGTCGTCATTAAGAGGCTCGGTGCCCGCGGAACCAACTCCGGCGACTTAATGACGCACCCGGATGCTTGGCCTCACCGGAATGCGCTACTTAAAGCGGCAACGCCCAGCTAACCTCCACACCATAGCGCATCGTCCTCCTACCTGGAACCACATCCTCCATGACCGCAAGCGCGAACGCTCTGCAGGAGAGCTTGTCTACGGGGATGGAGCTCGAGGTCGCCGCCCTCGCTCAAGTCGCCGCACAAGCGGTGGCCACGCTGGCGGCCGACGACGGGAGCACCGTCAACCACGCGTCCTACTTGCCGCCGTCCAACGTCCGGCACCGCCGAGGTCGGGGACTCCTCCGAGGATGAGTAGGGCATGGGAGGCGGCAGGGCATGGTGTGCCAACTGGCCGGTCCGTCTCTCGTGTTCTACTTTTCCTCGCCGGAGATCGCACCTTCACTTCATGGGTCTTGAACCCCGCCCACGTACATGGAAATCACAGATGGAGGACGTCCATCGCTGCCGTAGAATAGGTTTAGGGTCGGGTTTCTTTTATTTTTTGTCCTATAAAAGTTCGAAATGTAATGAAAATCTGTTGTGTTTGCATTAATCTCGGCCGGTGTATATAAACTTTCACAATAATATACATATTGTATGAGTACTAGCAAGATGCCCGTGCATTGCACGGAAGATCAAGATCTTGTGGGAGAAAAGGATGAACGAGGGAAAGCCTTATCTGCAAATGTGGAGAGGAGTGCGGGTAAATTGTCATAGTTTCCTTCCTATCCGTTAGATATAGATCGGACGGCCTATATTGCAGGATCGGACACATCTTTCTACATCTACGGGAACCTATGAAAGGGTTAACGTAAATTGCCTCTCTCTCTCTCCTCCCCTGATTTTCATGGTGGTGGGCCCCTCCCCCCCCACTCTACAATCAACGGCTCACACGTTTCACATTACGTTAATTACGTAACTGGGATTACGTAGGTGTAGCAATTCTCGTCCTAAAAAACCCAACTAAGCCAACCTCCCAGCATATCGCGCGGGAAAATACCCGGCCGCGCCGTTTTAGTCGGGATTACCGGATTACTAGTAGTAGTATCAATGGATCGCGCAAAGCAACAGATTTTTTTAGGGGGCGAAGCACCTAGTTTAAAAGGAAAAAATGTGGTACACTCACAGCACTCCTGTCGCGGTCGCATTGCACCCCACACACGTTCGGTCCTGCACACGGCTCACGCAAACGGAACGCGCTTCGGCTTGCCTCTTCACTGACACGTGGGACTGCACTTGGAGAAACCGACCATGCGCCAAACTCCCCCCACCCACCGCGCGAAAATCCTCCCCCCCACACCCAAAAAATCCCCCCAAAACCGATTCAACCGCCCTTCGGCCAACTAGCCAATAATATTCCCCAAACCCTCCTCCCCCCTGTCCCCCTCCACTCCATTGGCTCTGCCAAAGCCGCCCTCCCCGCCGCGCCGATACGTTGGCACCGCGGTTCGGCGATCCTCTCGCTCCCACAGTACGCTCTCGTAGACTGCCGTCCTCTAGCCGCGCCGCCACCTCTGGCTACGTTCTTGTGGAGGCGCACGGCGGTCAGCGCCGCCACCGCTGGCGACGTTCGTGTGGAGACGCACGGCAGTCAGCTTCTCCCACGGTACGCGCATTCTAGACTGAGGCCTCGTTCATGTCGGTGTAGCGCTGAATGTTAGCTGATAGACGCTGTTAATCTTACTGTTTGCCGAAGTAGTTTACTGTCAATATGCTCTGCTTAAGAAGCTTCCTTACCCTGTTCTGCACTCAATCTGCTTAGCTAAGATGGCATGCCAAGGCCGACTAGTTGCTAAAATATCCTGCCATATATTTATTGTGACGTAGATTGCCATGGTCTAGTAGCCAATCTGTTAGCTGAAATAGCTCTACACTGTTTTATACTCGATCTTTGTTGCTGCGATGGCCTTCGATAGTTCGATGGCTGTGTGCTCGGCCTCATTGACTGCTGAAACAGCCTGCCATAATTTGGCACTCAATCCTGTTTGCTGAATTAGCTTTACATATATTTCGTTACTTAGATCTGCTCGTCCAAATATCTTGCCATAGCTTTAGACATCGACCTAGGTATTTTTTCTGGACTTCATAAAAAAGCATATATGTTTTTCCTGTAATATCTAGTAGAAGAACTAATTTGTATGTCTAACAGATGGACAGGACTTGGATAACTTCTGCTCGAAGATTCTCCGCTGCATATGTCGAGGGGGTTGAAAACTTCATGAACTTTATCAGAGCTGAGTACGGTGGTCCGAAATCAGATGTGATCTGCCCGTGTAGCAGTTGTATGAATTCACTTACAAGACCCCAGTCAACTGTGCAAAATCATCTACACATGTATGGGATGTCGGTCACATATACTAGGTGGGTTCATCATGGTGAAGCTGTGAACGTCAATGTTATTGACTACGTGGAAGCAGCAGATCACCATCTTGATCTGCCTGGTGCTCAGGTGGAAGAGGAGGAGGAGGTGGTGGTGGCGGAGCCAGTGAGTTTGACCAACATTGAAACAATGCTATGAAATGCTCGTGCATTCTGTGAACTTTCACCTGCAGAATAAAAATGGTGGGCCCACATGTTGGAACAATGCAACGTTGTTGTCACCCCAGGAAATAAGTTGTCAGTATTCTCAGCTATGGTCACCTTTCTTCAGGTGAAGACATCTGAGCAGATGACCAACAAATCATTCGATGCGATGTTGGCTGCTTTCCGAGAATCTTTCCCAGATGCGTCTGAGCTGCCACACAGCTACAGTGTAGCGACCCGACCCGAATGGGTCAAGTCTCTGTGCTTAAGTGTCATCCCTGGATCGGTATGCTGACACACACAGTACTCGAGGATTTATAACAGAGGTAAATCACATGTAAAAGTAACGTAAATACTATTACCTCAAATCCAAAATAGCGGAAGTAACAAGGTTGTGGATTCCCATCAACACCAACGGCAAAGTTGAGTGTAGAAATCGTAACCCTAACGTATCACTTACTCGTCGTAAGAAACCTGCAACATGAGACGTTGCAGCCCGAAACGGGTCAGTACATTGAATGTACTGGCAAATTCACACCATAGAGAATGATGAATAAATACTATCACTACATGCATATTTGGCTGGTGGAAAAGCTCTATGGTTATGAAGGTTTTTGCGAAAAGCCAATTTTTCCCTACTGCAAAGGAATAAATTTTATTTAACTATCATGGTGGTTGTTGAACATTGAGAATGGTTGACAGCATTCTCAATCCCAATTAAGTAACATCATTAAACCCAACAATATTCATTTAAAGTAACGTGATGAGATCAACAGGATAATCCAAGAACTAGATACTCAAGATGTCCATAACCGGGGACACGGCTAATCATGATTAGTTTATACACTCTGCAGAGGTTTGCGCACTTTTCCCCACAAGACTCGATCGCCTCCGTTGGATTTCTCGCACTACATGGTGTTTGAGAAACGGATGACCGAGACATAGTCTTTCAGAAGCGCTAGCACCTTACGATCGGGTAGACGTACCACCTACATCCCCTACATCTGCTAGTCTACCACTGTAAGAGTTCGCACAACTTAGTCAACTATGCCAGAGCCCATAATGGCTTGTGGCTGCACACGAGAAGTTTCTAGTATGAATAATCTCATGATCCCTTTGAGCCTGGGTGGCGGTCCAAAGAAAAACAGGCAAGTCCTGGAAACCAGGTGCCTCAATCCACCCAGATGTGTGTTTAAGTTGCCACCTTAGATAAACCATTAATTAACAATCTCACATCTGTCATGGATATCACTCACCCAATCCACGTCTACTAGCATAGCATGGCATAATAAGCAAACGTAGAAGTAACTCCCAAAGGTTTGATAATAAACAGGTAATAGGTACTACCTCATCTACTTCCCATCCCACAATTTAATTAGATCCTAATCATGCAATGTGTGAAGATTGATCTAATGCAATAAAACTGGGTTGTAGAAAAAGGTATGATCAAAGTGTGAACTTGCCTGCAATGTTGATGAAGATGATTCGCACTCAAAACTCTTGATAGATCTACTCGTCACACTCCGGTCAATCTATCGTAAGCAAGCAATAGTAACCACACATAAGCAATCACTCAAAAAGATCAGAAAGAACGAAGAAGACGATTCGGAAAACTTCAAAACCAAGCAAATAACTCTTGCAACATAAAACAATTTCTAACAGTACCAAAATTATGTGAATTTGGCCTTATTAGAATGTTTAGGTCAAGAGTTCGATTTGCAAAAAGAATCAACTCAAACGGAGCTACGAAACTCAAGTTATGATCAAACGAAGTTTGAATTCAAATCTGATCTAATTCAAATTTTAAACTTTTCAAAAACATGTTTAAGTTGTTTATCCGGATAGAGGATATCATAACGAAGATGTGAGCGTTGGTTTCGTTGAATTTGGACTAACGAGTAAAAAGTTGTGCTTGTTTGAAGTATAGGGACTATTCTGTAAATAAAGTATTCACATCTAGGTCCCTGGCCGAAATTACAGAAAAAGAAAAAGACTAAGTAGCGAACGTTCTCTACAGAAGCCTATAAGACGAAAACTGTTCGCTACAAATCCTAAACTAGCGAACGTCCACTAATTAACCTAACTATTAAATAAAACCGGCTTTAGAAGAAAACCAGAGAAAATCAAAAATAAAATAAACCGGACCGGGCGGTTAATTACCGGTTCGGGCGGTTTTCGTCGAAAAGACCACCGGCGGTGGTTAGCAGATCGGCGGCGACGCCGGATCGAGCGGCAGCGGCGGGCTCCAGCAAAGTGATGCGGCAGTGGCAGGCTCCAGCGAAGTGATGCGGCAGTGGCGGCGGCACTGCGAGGCGGCGGAGCTTGCAGCGGCGGTGGCGGCGTCAGCAGCGCGGCGATGCGGGAAGGAGGGTGCGGCGCGGTGCGGCAGGCGGCGGCGCGGCAAGGGGGCGGCGGCGGTGCGGCGATCCGTGGCGGCGGCGCGAGATGCGGCGAGGGCGGCGGCGCGGCAGGAAGGAGGAGCGGGCGGGGCGGTCGGACCTCGGCTTTTAAAGGCCGGGGCGACGCTGCTTGGAGTAGGGGCAAGGGAGGCGGTGGCGTGCCCGGCTTGGACACGGCGGCGGCGAGGCGGAACCGCTCGGGACTCTGCCCCGAGCTCGAAGACAGAGGCGGCGCGCTGGGCTGGGCCGCGGCCTAGCTGGGAGCTGGGCTGGCCCAGTCGGCGAAGAGGTTTTTTTTAATAAACATATTTTTTTCAGAGAACTAAAATAATAAAAACTAAATAACTAAAAAAAATTATAGGCATATTATATATCAAAATTTTCAGAAAAAGATTTTTCTACGACATGAACATTTTTCTTGCATTAAATAAAATACACACAAATTCTAATAATTCAAAGAGTGCTACTGGTCTATTAAAATCCAACAAAAATCATTTTTAAAATACCAAAATGATTTCAAATTAATTTTTCTCCAATTTTCTATTGTAGGGAATCATGTTACCCTAATTTCCATATATTTTATATTTGGAGAAAAATAATTTGAATAAAACTCAAATATCTCCAAATTGAAAATAAATTCAAATGAACTTTGAATTTAATTCTTTGAACTCCCAACTCATATTTCATATAATTTGAAGAAGTCATTTTATCTTTGCTCGTGAAAATCATTGAGTTGCATAAAGTTTCAGAATTGAAATATTTCCAAATGAAATCCAATTATTTTCAAATACCCTTTCATTTAATTTAAATGGAAGAAGTCATATCATCTTCGCTCAAGGGTTTTGTATTTGAAAAGAATTTGAATTCATGGAGATCAGAAAGCAAATATGAAAGTTTGGGAAAGTCCTTTTATTCCCTCTCATTTAACTTTCAAAAGTTTCGAATTCACTCACTTTCAGACAATCAATCAAACAATCAATCAATCTATCTATCTATTATAACATTCCAAAATTTAGAATTTTGGGATGTTACAAACCTACCACCCTTAAAATGAATCTCGTCCTCGAGATTCGGAGAGGCTAGCAAGAAAAAGGTTAGGGTTTGGGGGTCTCCTCAAATTCCATCAATCATCACCGGGGTCTGGGGTGCTACCACCCTTAGAAGCATGGTTACGGTTCTATCAAAACTCATATACTCCATCCTTATTCTTGACAGTGTCGGTCTTCTTAGATCCTTGAGAAAATTCCTTCTCTGAGCTCTTCCGGTAGTGGCATAACCTTACCACAATTTTTCTATCCTTTCATCTTGGTAAGGTTCTTCCGAGATTGGGTCTTCTTAGCTGATGGGTCGGGCGCCAATACTAAACAACTATCGATATCTCATGGTGGTCAACAATTTATGGTTTCTCCTGCAGGAAATGGGTCTGGGTTGATCCTCACCGTATAACCTACGGTTGGCAAAGCTGCCTTGTACAAGGGAAAATACCTATACCATTCTAAGGCTTAAACAAGGTTTTGATCGTCGTCTCTCCACTATAGGTAAGTCACTCAGATTTACCATCCCATATAGCAAGGCGAAAAATAAGAGTAAGTCGGTATGGTGATCAATCCATCCCGCACCCAAATCATTACCTTGTATACGGTTTAGCGAATCTCGCATTCTAACACTCGGTCATCCTCACAAGCATTGCAGAATTTCTCTCGTCGACGAACCAAGTTCGGAATAATGCATTGATTCTGCAAGCCAGACAAACATCTATCGTTCCTTCACAACTCTCAGGTTTTGCGTAAACTCCTATAAAATCGTCCGTCGACAAAGGTATATCCACTTCCAGGGTTTTTCCTTCAGCAAGAATGTGCTTGCTTCTTTGCAGGTCCTGGGGCCTGTGGGTTATGGCCCATCTCATCACTTGTAGTCCTTGAACTTATCATCGGGCAACTGATCATTATTGCAACTTCCAACTTCCTAGTATTCTTAAATCCATCCAATTGTACTATCTTCCTTCCTTCTATTGGCACCAAACTAGGACATGTTTACTCAGACACATCATGGAGTTTCCATTGATCCATATTTCCGACATCATACCTCCTTTATATCCAATAGTAATTCATCTCTTCATCCTCGTGGGATATCCCTCATACCGAGATAAAAACTTATACTTATGAAGTCCATATTCCACTTCGTGGAACATCATTATCCTTTCCAGGGTCAAGCGTCCTTACAGGGGAGTATTGGCCATCTCTGCATGGCACTTCTTCAACCGGGAGACATAAAACATATCATGAACTCCGGACAGTCCTACGGGTGACTCCAACTTGTTGGCCACTTCTCCCATACGCTCCAAAACTCAGTATGGTCCTACAATCTCGGGGCTAACTGTCCCTTAACTCCAAATCGTTTAACTCCTCGCAGAGGGGTCACACGAAGACATGCTCTGTCTCTAATTTCATAGTCTACCTCCTTGAGTCTACATAACTCTTCTGCCTGGACCGAGCTACCTTCAGTCTATCTCAAATCAACTTAACATTCTCTTCTGACTCCTTTGATCACCTTTGGTCCAAACAACTGTCGGTCTCCAACTTCATCCCACATACTCTTGGGGCATCACACATATCGAGACAAAACTCGTATTCATTTTGTCCGAAATCCATTACAGGGTACTATCACCCTTAAAAGGCACAAATCTTCCATAGACCATATTTCTCTTATCCTTAAAAATGGTCAAAATCCTCCTCCATAGAGTAACAACTCATAAAATCCATATCAGCACCAACGATGCTAACTTTATTCATTCTCAAGTGATTACAATCTCTCGCTTTTCCATTACATGTCTCAACTCAACACCTCAATATAAAAGAAAAATGTTCTCACTTCTACTACTCCATTTCTTTTGTTGCAAACTCAACTATCTAGCACAAGTTTCCTTCTCCTTGGGGCATTCTCTAGCAAAGTGCCCTGCTCCTTTACAACTAAAACATATTACTTCTGACAAGTATCGAGGTTTCCTTTTTGGGCAATTGTTGAGGTAGTGCCCTGACTCCTTGCACCTATAACAGGTAATATGACTCAGGTCCTTCCTGGAATCCAATCTGCCTCTCTTCTTAGACCTTTCCATGCCAATCAGGGCTTCTATTTCCTAGGGGTCATATTCTACTTCCTCTGTCGGGAATTCTACTAGATCCCCATTCAAACAATTTTGGGAGATGTGTCCTTCTTCTCCACATGAATAGAAAGACTTAGTGCAGGGTTTAATTGGTTCTTCTTTGGGCGTGTCCTCCACCCCTTCCTTCATCACAGTTTCTTCAAAAATTTCCATGAGGGCTCCTTTCATTTCTTCTTCTGTTGGATGGTTCGTTGTACCATGGGGTATATGTGACACTGAGCAGGATAGTGGGTAGTCCCTTCACACAAGAAACAAGCAATCTGCCTAGTTGGGCATTCTTTAACTAGGTGACTTCCTTCACAATTAGGGCATTCATCCTTGTGTTCTTTATGGGTGTGTCTGATTTCTCCACAAATCTTGCATGCACAATGTTTCTTCATATCCTTTCCATAAGGCTTCAACTTCTGGGACACAAGCCGAGGCTTTGGCATAGTCAACTTAAATTCTCTCCAAGTGGTTACTCCTTGCCATCCATTCATGGTTTGGTATATCCTCCACCAAGTAGCAGCACCTCTTTCAGAGCACTGAAGAGCATGCTGGGTCATATCCTTTCCGACTATAGGGTTATTCTACATGTGATCTTCCATGTTCTAAATCCATCGGTCTGTCTCCAACTGACTCATCGGTCCAGAAAATACAAGCTCATCTCCATTCATCCTCTATTGGGTCCATGTGGGTTTGGGGTAAGATAAGAGAGAGGGAGAGGGATACACACAATACAAACAAAAGTTTTGAAAAGACAGATTTTATTTGTGGCTGTCGGGGAAAACATCAAACAATTGACAGCTCACAAACATCGCATCTAACGTAGGTATATAACAGGGGTTTGGTCTTCTAAAGGTCAATAAATCTTCAATGCCTCCAAACTCTTCAAGCCTTGTTCATGCCTCCAATGGCTTCTTCTGATCATGCTTGTCTTCTCAAGTTCTTTTGCCAGATCATCTCTGTTGACGTGAAGCCTCTCACGATGTCCTTCACTATTTCTGGAGTTGCATTCCAAACTTCTGGGTTTCATTATCCTTGGCATGAACCATGGTCCTACTGTACTTCAGTTCCTGACGAATCTCCTGTATCTCAAGGTTTTACTTCTCTAGCTTGGCTACTTTCAGCTTCTAGGTCCTAAGTTCTTCATGAATGGTCTCCTTGTCAAATATGACTTCCTACAAGTCCATCTTAAACTTATTGATGTATTACTCCAGATCCTGGTGATACACCGGCTAAGGTTAAAACTTCATCTTGCTGATAGGTGCTCCATCAGCCTTCTACCATTTAATCCTTCCATGCATATGCATGCTTAACTCAGCACGGTGACAATAGCATAAGCGGGCGATAACCTCATGGATAGCCGTGGTTGTTCTCTTGTCATTTCCATGAGCTATCTCTCCATAGTTGATATCTCCTGCCTTAGGGTTTTCCTTGACAAATCCTTGAGTTCTTAACTCTACATGCTCCGGTCTTTCTCCAACACACCTTGATCTCGGGCATTGACAACTTCCATAGTCTGCCAAGTTCCATAAGGGTAGCATTCCTAGGTCATACAAATCTGGGGATTCTTCAGAGCCTCCAATTCTCCTAGTCTTCAGAGTCTTCAACAGCTGTAGTTTCCATTATCATAATGTATGGTAAAATCCTCTTCATATCCTGTACTTCTTGGAGTGGTCTCATTAGTTGAATCTTCGAGTGGTCAAAAGGGAAAGGGGTATGGTTTCACTAAAGAGAATTTTTTAATAAGCTTACAAGAGAAGAGAGGTAAAAGATCTTTTTGAAAGGGAAAGTTGTAGAGAAAAATCTTTGCTATGGGCTTGCCAGTTTCTAGGGTCACGTCCTACAGTCAACATGTGCTCTGATACCATCTTGTAGCGACCCGACCCGAATGGGTCAAGTCTCTGTGCTTAAGTGTCACCCCTGGATCGGTATGCTGACACACACAGTACTCGAGGATTTATAACAGAGGTAAATCACATGTAAAAGTAACGTAAATACTATTACCTCAAATCCAAAATAGCGGAAGTAACAAGGTTGTGGATTCCCATCAACACCAACGGCAAAGTTGAGTGTAGAAATCGTAACCCTAACGTATCACTTACTCGTCGTAAGAAACCTGCGACATGAGACGTTGCAGCCCGAAACGGGTCAGTACATTGAATGTACTGGCAAATTCACACCATAGAGAATGATGAATAAATACTATCACTACATGCATATTTGGCTGGTGGAAAAGCTCTATGGTTATAAGGTTTTTTGCGAAAAGCCAATTTTTCCCTACTGCAAAGGAATAAATTTATTTAACTATCATGGTGGTTGTTGAACATTGAGAATGGTTGACAGCATTCTCAATCCCAATTAAGTAACATCATTAAAACCCAACAATATTCATTTAAAGTAAATGATGATGAGATCACAGGATAATCCAAGAACTAGATACTCAAGATGTCCATAACCGGGGACACGGCTAATCCATGATTAGTTTATACACTCTGCAGAGGTTTGCGCACTTTTCCCCACAAGACTCGATCGCCTCCGTTGGTTCTCGCACTACATGGTGTTTGAGAAACGGATGACCGAGACATAGTCTTTCAGAAGCGCTAGCACCTTACGATTGGTAGACCGTACCACCTACATCCCCTACATCTGCTAGTCTACCACTGTAAGAGTTCGCAACTTAATCAACTATGCCAGAGCCCATAATGGCTTGTGGCTGCACACGGAAGTTTCTAGTATGAATAATCTCATGATCCCTTTGAGCCTGGGTGGCGGTCCAAAAGAAAAACAGGCAAGTCCTGGAAACCAGGTGCCTCAATCCACCCAGATGTGTGTTTAAGTTGCCACCTTAGATAAACCATTAATTAACAATCTCACATCTGTCATGGATATCACTCACCCAATCCACGTCTACTAGCATAGCATGGCATAATAAGCAAACGTAGAAGTAACTCCCAAAGGTTTGATAATAAACAGGTAATAGGTACTACCTCATCTACTTCCCATCCCACAATTTAATTAGATCCTAATCATGCAATGTGTGAGGATTGATCTAATGCAATAAAACTGGGTTGTAGAAAAGGTATGATCAAAGTGTGAACTTGCCTGCAATGTTGATGAAGATGATTCGCACTCAAAACTCTTGATAGTTCTACTCGTCACACTCCGGTCAATCTATCGTAAGCAAACAATAGTAACCACACATAAGCAATCACTCAAAAGATCAGAAAGAACGAAGAAGACGATTCGGAAAACATCAAAACCAAGCAAATAACTCTTGCAACATAAAACAATTTCTAACAGTACCAAAATTATGTGAATTTGGCCTTATTAGAATGTTTAGGTCAAGAGCTTCGATTTGCAAAAAGAATCAACTCAAACGGAGCTACGAAACTCAAGTTATGATCAAACGAAGTTTGAATTCAAATCTGATCTAATTCAAATTTTAAACTTTTCAAAAACATGTTTGGGTTGGATTACTGGATAGAGGACATCATAACGAAGAAGTGGGAGTTGGTTTCGTTGGATTTGGACTAACGAGTAAAAAGTTATGACTGTTTGAAGAAACATCACAGATAGGTCCCTGGCCGGAATTAAAACAGAAAAAAGAAAAAAAACTAAGTAGCGAACGTTCGCTGTAGAAGCCTATAAGACGAAAACTGTTTGCTACAAATCCTAAACTAGCGAACATCCACTAATTAACCTAACTATTAAATGAAACCGGCTTTAGAAGAAAACCAGAGAAAACCAAAAAAATAAAATAAACCGGACTAGGCGGTTAATTACCGGTTCGGGCGGTTTTCGTCGAAAAGACCACCGGCGGTGGTTAGCAGATCGGCGAAGACGCTGGATCGAGCGGCAGCGGCGAGCTCCGGCGAAGTGATGCGGCAGCGGCGGCGGCACTGCGAGGCGGCGGAGCTTGCAGCGGCGGCGGCGGCGTCAGCAGCGCGGCAACGGGCGGAGGTGGGCGCGGTGCAGCAGCAGCGGGCGGCGGCGCGGCGAGGCGCTGCGGCGAGACGCGGGCGAGGCGAGGCGGCGCAAGCGGCCAGGAGGAGAGGAACGGGGCCCGGGGCGGCGGCTTTAAGGAGGGCGAGAGTTGGAGCAGGGGCAAGGAGGAGGCGCGGCGTGCACCTTGGACAAGGCGGCGCGTAGGAGGCCGGACTCCGCGGGACGCCGCAGCTCGAGGAAGGCGGCGCTGCTGGGCTGGGCCGCGGCCTGGCTGGGAGCTGGGCCGGCCCAGTCGGCGAAGAGGTTTTTTTTAAAAACATTTTTTCAGAACTAAAATAATAAAAACAAAAATAACTAAAAATATTATATAGGCATATAATATATCAAAATTTTCAGAAAAAGATTTTCTATCGACATGAACATTTTTCTAGCATTAAATAAAATACACACAAATTCTAATAATTCAAAGAGTGCTACTGGTCTATTAAAATCCAACAAAAATCATTTTAAAAATACCAAAATGATTTCAAATTAATTTTTCTCCAATTTTCTAATGTAGGGAATCATGTTACCCTAATTTCCATATATTTTATTTTTGGAGAAAATAATTTGAATAAAACTCAAATAAATCCAAATTGAAAATAAATTCAAAAGAACTTTGAATTTAATTCTTTGAAACTCCCAACTCATATTTCATATAATTTGAAGAAGTCATTTTATCTTCTCTCGTGAAAATCATTGAGTTGCATAAAGTTTCAGAATTGAAAATATTTTCAAATGAAATTCAAATATTTTCAATAACCCTTTTCATTTAATTTAAATGGAAGAAGTCATATCATCTTCGCTCAAGGGTTTTGTATTTGAAAAGAATTTGAATTCATGGAGATCAGAAAGCAAATATGAAAGTTTGGGAAAGTCCTTTTATTCCCTCTCATTTAACTTTCAAAAGTTTCGAATTCACTCACTTTCAGACAATCAATCAATCAAACAATCAATCAATCTATCTATTATTATAACATTCCAAAATTTAGAATTTTGATGCTACACCTACAGTAAAATGAAGAATTTCCTTCATGCAGTTGGAATTGGATATGATATGATCCATGTTTGTAAGAATAATTGTGTTCTGTCGGAAGGATTATGCCAACTTAAGTGAATGCCCGAAATGCAAATCATCAAGATGGAAAGATGGCGATGCTGTGAAGAGGATTCCTCATAATGTTCTGAGACATTTTCCAATTACACCAAGATTGCAGAGGTTGTTTCATGATGCTGAAACAAGAGAGGATGTACTGTGGCATTCTAGGAACCAGGAGTACAGAGATCAGAATGTAATGAGCCATCCATCTCATGGTAGTGAGTGGAAAAGCTTCAATGATAAACACAAAGAGTTTGCTGCTGACCCGAGAAACATTAGACTTGGCTTAGCTTCAGATGGATTTAACCCATTTGGCCACCAGAGCGCCACATATAGCATGTGGCCAGTGCTTGTTATCCCTTACAACATGCCTCCAAATGTCTGCACCAAAGAATCAAACTACATGATGGCCTTGCTCATCCCAGGTCCAAAAAGTCCTGGAAAGGATTTTGATTTGTTCATGGAGCCTCTTGTGGAGGAACTTCAACAGCTATGGAAGGGTGTTCTCACTCGAGACCTATATAGCAGCCCACCAGCTGATTTCTTTCTGCGTGCTGTTATAATTTGGTGCATCCATGATTATCCGGCTTTGGGCACTATGTCAGGGCGAACGACACATGGTTACAATGCATGTGTTCGCTGTGACAGGAATCCGCTGTCATACGCAATACTTAGCAAGATCTGTTACATTGGACACCGCCGTTTCCTTGCCAAGGACAAGCCGCATCCTAGAAAATACCGAAGACATGTGTTCAATGCAAAGCATGAAAACCGTGATGCGCCAAAGAGGCTCACCGCCGATGAGTTGCAAGTGGAATTAGAGAAGGTCAGGCATATTACACCAGGAAACCATCCTGGTAATGGTAGCGGGAAAAGGAAGCGTGGCAGGGTAGAAGAGAGATTATTGTTTACCCGCAGGTCCACTTTGTGGGACTTGGAGTATTGGAAAGATTTGGATCTGCGGCATAATCTTGATGTGATGCACATCGAGAAAAATATATGTGACAGCATTATCGGCACACTTCTTAATATTGAAGGCAAGACGAAAGATACCTTAAAATCTAGGATTGATTTGACACACCTGGGTATCAGAACATGATTTGTAGGTGCAAGATGAAGGTAAACCACGGGATATGGCACCAGCTGTGTATGTCTTGACAGGTAAAAAAAAGGGACATTTACATCTATGCCCCTAATTTGCGCCCACTCTCAGATTTACCCCTAATTTCAAAGCCTGCTCAAATTTGCCCCTCCGCCGTTAGGTGCACTTACAGAAATACCCTTCTGTGCCGTTACCGTCCGGTCAAAGCAGGTCAAAGCCGGTCAAAGGGCTTTGACCGTCCTGAAAAAAATAGCAAAAAAATTCTAAAAAATCTGAAAATTTGTGGGATCAAAGATACTCAGGTTTGCAAGGTGCGTGAAAAGTTTCGTGCTGTTTGTACATTCCAGGAGCTCGTGTCAGAGGAAAAACAATAAATATGTAAGCCTGTGAACAGTAAATTCAAAAAATAGCAAGAAAATTCAAAAAAATATGAAAAATTTTGGCATCAAAGAGGCGCGAGTCTGCAAGCTGCGTGCAAATTTTTGTTGTGTTTGGACATTGGAGGGGCTTGTGGAGAAAAAAACAAAATTTGGATCGAGAAAAAACTTGGGAAAAAATGACTATTTTGTTTTTTCTTGCTAGAGCTCCTCGCATGTCATTTGATCACAAAAACTTGCAAGCACCTTGTGCACCCAAGCCACTTTGATGCCAAAAAAATTCATATTTTTTAAATTTTCTTGCTATTTTATTTCAAATTTATTGTTCACAAGCGTGCAGATTAACTGTTTTTCCTCGCCACGAGCTCCTGGAATGTCCAAATAGCACGAAAATTTGCACACACCTTGGGCACATGAGTATCTTCGATCTCACAAAATTTTAGATTTTTTAGATTTTTTTGCTATTTTTTTCAGGACGGTCAAAGCTGTTTGACCGGACGGTAACGGCGCAGAAGGGCATTTCTATAAGGGCACCTAACGGCGGAGGGGCAAATTTGAGCAGGCTTTCGAATTAGGGGTATATCTGATTAGGTGGTTCGAGTTAGGGACAAATGCAAATGGCCCAATAATTATTCCTCCACCTGACAGCGGACCCACGGAGGGCCACCGTATTTCGCCCCCTGACTGCTGGGACCCACCAGCTACATCTTCGCACGCAAGGAAGTGCCTGACAGTCGGGACCCACCTGGTCGAAGCGTACGTAGCGTTGTCATTCTGGTCGCGAACGTGTACGTACATACTGGTCGATGTAGAGGCGCACATGTGTCGTAGTAGAGGCGCGCACGTAGCATGTACACGTACGTACAGCGGCCAGGGTGCAAGAAAGAAAATACGGCCACGTATGTGTACATACGGGCGGGGTCTCGAACGCCTACTCGCGCATACGTACGGCCAGGGCTCGTGTACATTGGGTCGGAACAGAAAACAACGTCGTCGTCGTGTTCATGGGGAGGCAACGGAATGCGTCGTGTTCATGGGGAGGCAACGGAATGCGTCGTGTTGGGGAGGCAACGGAATGCGTCGTGTTCATCGGGAGGGCTTGGACGGAACAGCGATGGAAACGAGGCCTGGCGTACCGCAAGAACGGAGAACAGACCTCCTACGTCGAAACGGGGGTCCTGTTGATCGGGAGGGGTGTGGCGTACCGCAAAACGGAGGAAACGGACCTCCTACGGTCGAAACGGGGGTCCTGTTGATCGGGAGGGGTGTGGCGTACCGCAAAACGGACGAAACGGACTTGTGTTGGAGCGCTACGGTCGAAACGGGGGTCCTGTTCATCGGGAGGGGTGTGGCGTACCGCAAAACGGGACTCCACGGGATACTGTTCATCTCCACCATCGACCCCCTCCAGCCTCCACGAGCTACTGTTCATCCACCGTCGACCTCCTCCAGCCTCCACCTGCGACTGTTCATCCACGGGCTCCTGTTCATCCAGCCTCCACCGCGCGCTACTCCACCGGCTACTGTTCAACTAGCCCTCTCCACGGGCTCCTGTTCAACCACCCCTCACGGGCTACTGTTCATCCTGCCCCCGTCTACTGTTCATCCTGCCCTCCACGGGGTGGTCCTGTTCATCCAGCCCTCCACGGGGTCCTGTTCATCCAGCCCCAACCGGCTCGATCGATCGGGGTCCTGTTCATCCAGAGGCAACACCACGGGGTCCTGTTCATCCACCCCCACCGGGAACTGTTCATCCAAACCCCCCGCACACTCACTGTTCATCCAGAGGCAGCATCGATCGGCTTCAGTTAGCAGCAGTAGCGAAGGAATCGCTCGATCGGGTTCAGTTAACAGCCATCGATCGATCGCTCGGGTTCAGTAACGCGTAGCCTGCAGTGCAATCGCTCGGGTTCAGTTAGAGCCCAACGCCTCGCTCGGGTTCAGTTAGAGCCAACGCCTCGCACACACGCGCATACGTGTACGAGAGAAACGCGCATCGCTCGGCCCCCGACCTCCCACCGTAACCGGGAACTCCCCGAAATTTTCCTCCCCCTCGCTTCTACCACGGTTTTTTCCGTCATGGACGGCCCAAAGAATGTCATGCAGCTGCGTCTCCGGCCCGCCCAGGACGAAAAGCCCATTTTCTGTCATGATTTTTTGTCATAGAAGTAGGAGCCCACCACATCTATGATGATACCGGGTTTTGTCACAATTATCGTCATAGAAGTGTCATATGTATGACAGAAAAAAAATTTCGTTCGGCCCAAAATGTCACGGATGTGTCTTTTTTTTGTAGTGCTCCTATGTTATCACTTTCATATACTAGTGGGAATTTTTCATTATAGAACTTGGCTTGTATATTCCAATGATGGCTTCCTCAAAATGCCCTAGGTCTTCATGAGCAAGCGTTTGGATGCACACCCACTTAGTTTCTTTTGTTGAGCTTTCATATACTTATAGCTCTAGTGCATCCGTTGCATGGCAATCCCTACTCACTCACATTGATATCTATTGATGGGCATCTCCATAGCCCGTTGATACGCCTAGTTGATGTGAGACTATCTTCTCCTTTTGTCTTCTCCACAACCACCATTCTATTCCACATATAGTGCTAATGTCCATGGCTCACGCTCATGTATTGCGTGAAGATTGAAAAAGTTTGAGAACACCAAAAGTATGAAACAATTGCTTGGCTTGTCATCGGGGTTGTGCATGATTTAAATACTTTGTGTGGTGAAGATGGAGCATAGCCAGACTATATGATTTTGTAGGGATAACTTTCTTTGGCCATGTTATTTTGAAGAGACATAATTGCTTAGTTAGTATGCTTGAAGTATTATTATTTCTATGTCAATATTGAACTTTTGTCTTGAATCTTTTGGATCTGAATATTCATACCACAATTAAGAATTACATTGAAATTATGCCAAGTAGCATTCCACATCAAAAATTCTGTTTTTATCATTTACCTACTCGAGGACGAGCAGGAATTAAGCTTGGGGATGCTTGATACGTCTCCACGTATCTATAATTTTTTATTGTTCCATGCTATATTATATCTGTTTTGGACATTATTGGGCTTTATTATACACTTTTATATTATTTTTGGGACTAACCTATTAACCGGAGGCCCAGCCCAGAATTGATGTTTTTTGCCTATTTCAGAGTTTCGCAGAAAAAGAATATCAAATGGAGTCCAAACGGAATGAAACCTTCGGGAACGTGATTTTCGGAACGAACATGATCCAGAGGACTTGGACCCTACGTCAAGAAAGCAACCAGGGGCACGAGGTAGGGGGCGCGCCTACCCCCCAGGCGCGCCCTCCACCCTCGTGGGGCCCATGTTGCTCCACCGACGTACTTCTTCCTCCTATATATACCTACGTACCCCCAAACTACCAGATACGGAGCCAAAACCCTAATTCCACCGCCGTAACTTTCTGTACCCGTGAGATCCCATCTTGGGGCCTTTTCCGGAGCTCCGCCGGAGGGGGCATCGATCACGGAGGGCTTCTACATCAACACCATAGCCTCTCCGATGAAGTGTGAGTAGTTTACTTCAGACCTTCGGGTCCATAGTTATTAGCTAGATGGCTTCTTCTCTCTTTTTGGATCTCAATACAAAGTTCTCCCCCTCTCTTGTGGAGATCTATTCGATGTAATCTTCTTTTGCGGTGTGTTTGTTGAGACCGATGAATTGTGGGTTTATGATCAAGTTTATCTATGAACAATATTTGAATCTTCTCTGAATTCTTTTATGTATGATTGGTTATCTTTGCAAGTCTCTTCGAATTATCAGTTTGGTTTGGCCTACTAGATTGATCTTTCTTGCAATGGGAGAAGTGCTTAGCTTTGGGTTCAATCTTGCGGTGTCCTTTCCCAGTGACAGTAGGGGCAGCAAGGCACGTATTGTATTGTTGCCATCGAGGATAACAAGATGGGGTTTATATCATATTGCATGAGTTTATCCCTCTACATCATGTCATCTTGCTTAAAGCGTTACTCTGTTCTTTTGAACTTAATACTCTAGATGCATGCTGGATAGCGGTCGATGTGTGGAGTAATAGTAGTAGATGCAGGCAGGAGTCGGTCTACTTGTCTCGGACGTGATGCCTATATACATGATCATACCTAGATATTCTCATAACTATGCTCAATTCTGTCAATTGCTCAACAGTAATTTGTTTACCCACCATAATACTTATGCTCTCGAGAGAAGCCACTAGTGAAACCTATGGCCCCGGGTCTATTTTCCATCATATTAATCTTCCGTCAACAAGCTATTTCCTTTTCCGTTTATTTTGCTTTCTTTACTTTGCATCTTTATCATAAAAATACCAAAAATATTATCTTATCATATCTATCAGATCTCACTTTCGTAAGTGACCGTGAAGGGATTGACAACCCCTTTATTGCGTTGGTTGCGAGGATTTTATTTGTTTGTGTAGGTGCGAGGGACTCGTGCGTGGCCTCCTACTGGATTGATACCTTGGTTCTCAAAAACTGAGGGAAATACTTACGCTACTTTGCTGCATCACCCTTTCCTCTTCAAGGGAAAACCAACACAGTGCTCAAGAGGTAGCACTTGCAAGGCTTATAGTGATGTGAATTACCAAGAGGGCCCAGAGATACCTCTCCGACAATTGGAGTGACAAATCCTAATCTTGATCTATGCCAAATCAACAAGTACCATCGGAGACACCTGTAGAGCACCTTTATAATCACCCAGTTACGTTGTGATGTTTGGTAGCACACAAAGTGTTCCTCCAGTAATCGGGAGTTGCATAATCTCATAGTCATAGGGACATGTATAAGTCAAGAAAAAGCAATAGCAGTAAACTAAAATGATCAAGTGCTAAGCTAACGGAATGGGTCAAGTCAATCACATCATTCTCCTAATGATGTGATCCCGTTTATCAAATGACAACTCATGTCTATGGTTAGGAAACATAACCATCTTTGATCAACGAGCTAGTCAAGTAGAGGCATACTAGTGACACTCTGTTTGTCTATGTATTCACACATGTATTATGTTTCCGGTTAATACAATTCTAGCATGAATAATAAACATTTATCATGATATAAGGAAATAAATAATAACTTTATTATTGCCTCTAGGGCATATTTCCTTCAGTCTCCCACTTGCACTAGAGTCAATAATCTAGTTCACATCTTTATGTGATCAGTTCACATCTCCATGTAAGTAATACCCAAAGGGTTTACCAGAGTCAATAATCTAGTTCACATAGCTATGTGATTAACACTCAAAGAGTGATCATGTTTTGCTTGTGAGATAAGTTTAGTCAACGAGTCTGCCACATTCAGAGCCATATGTATTTTGCAAATTTTCTATGTCTACAATGCTTTGCACGAAGCTACTCTAGCTAATTGCTCCCACTTTCAATATGTATCTAGATCGAGAATTCGAGCCATCCAGATCGGTGTCAAAGCTTGCATCGACGTAACTCTTTACGACGAACTATTTGTCACCTCCATAACCGAGAAACATTTCATTATTCCACTAAGGATATTTTTTGCCGTTGTCCAGTGATCCTGATACGTCTCGGTCGTATCTATAATTTTTGATTGTTCCATGCCAATATTATTCAACTTTCATATACTTTTGGCAACTTTTTATACTATTTTTGGGACTAACATATTGATCCAGTGCCAGTTCCTGTTTGTTGCATGTTTTTTGTTTCGCAGAATATCCATATCAAACGGAGTCCAAACGGAATAAAAACTGACGGAGATTTTTTTGGAATATATATGATTTTTGGGAAGAAGAATCCACGCGAGACGATGCTCGAGGGGCCCACGAGGTAGGGGGCGCGCCCTGGGGAGGCAGGCGCGCCCCTGACCCTCGTGGCCACCCCGTAAGGCGGTTGATGCCCTTCTTTCGCCGCAAGAAAGCTAATTTCCGGATAGAGATCGTGTCAAAATTTCAGCCCAATCGGAGTTACGGATCTCCGGGAATATAAGAAACGGTGAAAGGGAAGAATCTGGGAACGCAGAAACAGAGAGAGACAGAGAGACAGATCCAATCTCGGAGGGGCTCTCGCCCCTCCCGTGCCATGGAGGCCATGGACCAGAGGGGAAACCCTTCTCCCATCTAGGGAGGAGGTCAAGGAAGAAGAAAGAAGGAGGGGGGCTCTCTCCCCCTCGCTTCCGGTGGCACGGAGTGCCACCGGGGGCCATCATCATCACCGCGAATCTACACCAACACCTCCGCCATCTTCACCAACATCTCCATCACCTTCCCCCCTCTATCTACAGCGGTCCACTCTCCCACAACCCGTTGTACCCTCTACTTGAACATGGTGCTTTATGCTTCATATTATTATCCAATGATGTGTTGCCATCCTATGATGTCTGAGTAGATTTTCATTGTCCTATCGGTGGTTGATGAATTGCTATGATTGATTTAATTTGCTTGTGGTTATGTTGCTGTCCTTTGGTGCCCATCATATGATTGCGCGCGTGGATCACACCCTAGGGTTAGTTGTATGTTGATAGGACTATGTATTGGAGGGCAAGAGTGACAGAAGCTTCAACCTAGCATAGAAATTGATGCATACGGGATTGAAGGGGGACCAATATATCTTAATGCTATGGTTGGGTTTTACCTTAATGAAAGTTAGTAGTTGCGGATGCTTGCTAATAGTTCCAATCATAAGTGCATAGAATTCCAAGTCAGGGATGACATGCTAGCAGTGGCCTCTCCCACATAATACTTGCTATCGGTCTAGTAAAGTAGTCAATTGCTTAGGGGCAATTTCACAACTCCTACCACCAATTTTCCACACTCGCTATATTTACTTTATTGTTTCTTTATCTAAACAGCCCCTACTTTTTATTTACGTACTCTTTATTATCTTGCAAACCTATCCAACAACACCTACAAAGTACTTCTAGTTTCATACTTGTTCTAGGTAAAGCGAACGTCAAGCGTGCGTAGAGTTGTATCGGTGGTCGATAGAACTTGAGGGAATATTTGTTCTACCTTTAGCTCCTCATTGGATTCGACACTCTTACTTATCGAAAGCTGTTGCGATTCCCTATACTTGTGGGTTATCAAGACCTTTTTCTGGCGCCGTTGCCGGGGAGCAATAGCGTGGGGTGAATATTCTCGTGTGTGCTTGTTTGCTTTATCACTAAGTAATTTTTATTTGCTGTTCTTAGTTGTTATTTATCTTTAGTTATGGATATGGAACACGAAATACCAAAAAAATTAGGTGTACTTGCTACTCATGGAGATGGGGAACCTCCTAAAACCCTCGATGCTGGTTATGTGAAAAATATTGTGTACTACTTTAATAATCCTGAGAAAACCCATTCAATTATGTAATGGGAGTAACGTTGGATCAACGTGAATACTTTAGGGATTACCGATTGACACAAAAAGGGAAACTATTATGGGATCAAATTCATATATCGAATTGGTATGCTAGGCAACTATGCTTGAGATATGATTATACTTGCTGCTCTAAGATGAAGACTCCACACCTTCCCTTTTTATGCGAATTTAATGATAATAAAACCTTAGCTTCTTATGCTAGAGGTATATATGATTACTATGATGTGGAACAAATAGAAGAATTTGTTGCTTTTATGGGTGCTTATGAAATTGAATCTATGTTTAAAGAGTTTGAAGATTTTGATGATTCGGTTTATAGACCTGAAAATTTAGCTATCCTTAAATATTGCTATGAGAATTATGAATACAATTACGATATTAATGCACTTATTGAGAAAGTCTCCGCTGTCCAAGAAGAGACTAATATTTTGCAGGAGTCTATGGAAGAAGAAATTGATGAAACTGTGAGCTCATTGGATGAGAAAGATGAGGAGAAGAGCGAAGAACAAAAGTAGGAAGAGCGGATTGACCACCCGTGCCCACCTTCTAATGAGAGTAACTCTTGAACTCATACATTGTTTAATTCCCCTTCATGCTTACCGAAGGATGAATGCTATGATAATTGCTATGATCCCGTCGATTCTTTTGAAATATCCCTTTCTGATGATGCTTGCTATGCTTGTGGCCAAGATGCCAATATGAATTATGCTTATGGAGATGAACTTGCTATAGCTCCTTATGTTAAACATGAAATTGTTTCTATTACACCCACGCATGATAGTCCTATTATCTTTTTAATTTCTCCAAACTACACTATATCGGAGAAGTTTGCTCTTATTAAGGAATACATTGATGGGTTGTGTTTTACTACTACACATGATGATTTTGATAGATATAATATGCATGTGCTTGCTGATCCTACTTGCAATTATTATGAGATAGTAACTATATCTCCACCTCTCTATGTTTCCAATATGATAAAATTGAAAGAAACTGTTTATACTATGCATTGGCCTTTACTTTGTGTGCATGAATTGTTCTTTTATGACATGCCGATGCATAGGAAGAGAGTTAGACTTCGTCATTACATGATATATGTTACCTTGTGCTCACCACTAAATTACAAATCATTTTTAATTAAAATTGGCTTTGATATACCTTGGGATCCGGGTGGATCCATTACTTGAGCACTATATGCCTAGCTTAATGGCTTTAAAGAAAGCGCTGCCAGGGAGACAACCCAGAAGTTTTAGAGAGTCATTTATTTCTGTTGAGTGCTTTTATATAGTTTAAAAACAACAAAAATAAAGAGGGGAACCCAAAACTTTTTCAAAAAGGAAAGCGAAAGTGAGAAAGACAAGCATTGTTGAAGTGGGAGCTAGCCTTGGACTTTGTTCATGCTCATGGAAACTTTGTGAATCTTGATTACAGAAAATTTTCAATAAAAATAATTATCCCCTTGTACAATTCCATTGTATTATAAAAATAATGTGCCAAGGTTTGCCTTTAGGATGTTTACATTTGCTTGATGGTTTGTATGGTGCAGGACAGAAACTTTGGCTGCAGTGCTCGATTTTACATTTTTTGCTGGAACGTCAAATGGTTCTGATTCTTTTTGCACTGTATTCCTATACAAATTGTTTATTTTTTCCTAATTTTGGTAGAATTGTTCAAGTATCATAAGTATGGTGAATGTTCAGATTATTACAGACTGTTCTGTTTTAGATAGATTCTGTTTTTGATGCATAGTTTGCTTGTTTTGATGAAACTATCGATTCATATCAATGGATTAAGCCATGAAAAAGTTATACTACAGTAGACACAATGCAAAAACAAAATATGAATTGGTTTGCAACAGTACTTAGAGTAGTGATTTGCTTTATTATACTAACGGATCTTACCGAGTTTTCTGTTGAAGTTTTGTGTGGATGAAGTGTTCGATGATCGAGAAGGTCTCGATGTGAGAAGAAGGAAGAGAGGCAAGAGCTCAAGCTTGGGGATGCTCAAGGCACCCCAAGTAAATATTCAAGGAGACTCAAGTGTCTAAGCTTGGGGATGCCCCAGAAGGCATCCCCTCTTTCTTCAACAAGTATCGGTATGTTTTCGGATTCATTTCGTTCATGCGATATGTACAATCTTGGAGCGTCTTTTGCATTTAGTTTTCATCTTTCTTTTATGAACCATGATGGTATGAGATAGTCCTTGGTTTATTTATAGAATTCTCTATGCACTTCACTTATATCTTTTGAGTATGGCTTTATAGAATGCTTCATGTGCTTCACTTATATCATTTGAAGTTTGGATTGCTTGTTTCTCTTCATTTAGACAACCGCCATTTGTAGAATGCTCTTTTTCTTCACTTATAACTATTAGAGCATGGGCATATATTTTGTATAAAGAATTAAACTTTCTTGCTTCACTTATATCTATTTACAGAGATGACAGGAATTGGTCATTCACATGGTTAGTCATAAAATCCTACATAAAACTTGTAGATCACTGAATATGATATGTTTGATTCCTTGCAATAGTTTTGCGATATAAAGATGGTGATATTAGATTCATGCTAGTGGATAGTTGTGGATTAGTAGAAATACTTGTGTTGAGGTTTGTGATTCCCGTAGCATGCACGTATGGTGAACCGTTATGTAACGAAGTCGGAGCATGATTTATTTATTGATTGTCTTCCTTATGAGTGGCGGTCGGGGACGAGCGATGGTCTTTTCCTACCAATCTATCCCCTAGGAGCATGCGCGTAGTACTTTGTTTCGATGACTAATAGATTTTTGCAATAAGTATGTGAGTTCTTTATGACTAATGTTGAGTCCATGGATTATACACACTCTCACCCTTCCATCATTGCTAACCTCTCTAGTACCACGCAACTTTCGCCGGTACCATAAACCCACCATATACCTTCCTCAAAACAGCCACCATACCTACCTATCATGGCATTTCCATAGCCATTCCGAGATATATTGCCATGCAACTTTCAGCATCATCATATACATGACTTGAGCATTCATTGTCATATTGCTTTGCATGATCGTAAGATAGCTAGCATGATGTTTTCATGGCTTGTCCGTTTTTTGATGTCATTGCTATGCTAGATCATTGCACATTCTGGTACACTGCCGGAGGCATCCATATAGAGTCATACTTTGTTCTAGACATTGAGTTGTAAGTAAATAAAAGTGTGATGATCATCATTATTAGAGCATTGCCCCAGTGAGGAAAGGATGATGGAGACTATGATTCCCCCATAAGTCGGGATGAGACTCCGGACTTTACAAAAAATAAAAGAGGCCAAAGAAGCCCAAATAAAAAAGAGGCCAAAGAAGCCCACCAAAAAAAACAAAAAATGAGAGAAAAAGAGAGAAGGGGCAGTTCTACTATCCTTTTTCCACACTTGTGCTTCAAAGTAGCACCATGTTCTTCACATAGAGAGTCTCTTGAGTTATCACTTTCATATACTAGTGGGAATTTTCATTATAGAACTTGTCTTGTATATTTCGATGATGGGCTTCCTCAAATGCCCGAGGTCTTCATGAGCAAGCAAGCTGGATGCACACCCACTTAGTTTCAGTTAGAGATTTCATACACTTATAGCTCTAGTGCATCCGTTGCATGGCAATCCCTACTCACTCACATTGATATCTATTGATGGGCATCTCCATAGCCCGTTGATACGCCTAGTTGATGTGAGACTATCTTCTCCTTTTTGTCTTCTCCACCATCATATTATATTCCACCTATAGTGCTATGCCCATGGCTCACGCTCATGTATTGCGTGAAAGTTGAAAAGGTTTGAGAACGTCAAAAGTATGAAACAATTGCTTGGCTTGTCATCGGGGTTGTGCATGATGTGAATATTTTATGTGGTGGAGATGGAGCATAGCCAGACTATATGATTTTTTAGGGATAACTTTCTTTGGCCATGTTATTTTGAAAAGACATGATTGCTTTATTAGTAGGCTTGAAGTATTATTGTTTTTATGTCAAATGATAGACTATTGCTTTGAATCACCCGTGTCTTAATATTCATGCCATGATTAGATATGTGATCAAGATTATGCTAGGTAGCATTCCACATCAAAAATTATTTTTTTATCATTTACCTACTCAAGGACGAGCAGGAATTAAGCTTGGGGATGCTGATACGTCTCCGTCGTATCTATAATTTTTGATTGTTCCATGCCAATATTATTCAACTTTCATATACTTTTGGCAACTTTTTATACTATTTTTGGGACTAAAATATTGATCCAGTGCGAGTTCCTGTTTGTTGCATGTTTTTTGTTTCACAGAAATTCCATATCAAACGGAGTCCAAACGGAATAAAAATTGACGGAGATTTTTTTGGGATATATATGATTTTTGGGAAGAAGAATCCACGCAAGACGATGCTCGAGGGGCCCATGAGGTAGGGGGCGTGCCCTGGGGAGGCAGGCGCGCCCCTGACACTCGTGGCCACCCCGTAAGGCGGTTGATGCCCTTCTTTCGCCGCAAGAAAGCTAATTTCCGGATAGAGACTGTGTCAAAATTTCAGCCCAATCGAAGTTACAGATCTCCGGGAATGTAAGAAACGGTGAAAGGGAAGAATCTGGGAACGCAGAAACAGAAAGAGACAGAGAGACAGATCCAATCTCGGAGGGGCTCTCGCCCCTCCCGTGCCATGGAGGCCATGGACTAGAGGGGAAACCCTTCTCCCATCTAGGGAGGAGGTCAAGGAAGAATAAGAAGGAGGGGGGCTCTCTCCCCCTCGCTTCCGGTGGCACCGGAGTGCCACCGGGGGCCATCATCATCACCGCAATCTACACCAACACCTCCGCCATCTTCACCAACATCTCCATCACCTTCCCCCCTCTATCTACAGCGGTCCACTCTCCCGCAACCTGCTGTACCCTCTACTTGAACATGGTGCTTTATGCTTCATATTATTATCCAATGATGTGTTGCCATCCTATGATGTCTGAGTAGATTTTCGTTGTCCTATCGGTGGTTGATGAATTGCTATGATTGATTTAATTTTCTTGTGGTTATGTTGCTGTCCTTTGGTGCCCATCATATGATTGCGCGCGTGGATCACACCCTAGGGTTAGTTGTATGTTGATAGGACTATGTATTGGAGGGCAAGAGTGACAGAAGCTTCAACCTAGCATAGAAATTGATGCATACGGGATTGAAGGGGGACCAATATATCTTACTGCTATGGTTGGGTTTTACCTTAATGAACGTTAGTAGTTGCGGATGCTTGCTAATAGTTCCAACCATAAGTGCATAGAGTTCCAAGTCAGGGATGACATGCTAGCAGTGGCCTCTCCCACATAATACTTGCTATCGGTCTAGTAAAGTAGTCAATTGCTTAGGGGCAATTTCGCAACTCCTACCACCACTTTTCCACACTCGCTATATTTACTTTATTGTTTCTTTATCTAAAAAGCCCCTACTTTTTATTTACGTACTCTTTATTATCTTGCAAACCTATCCAACAACACCTACAAAGTACTTCTAGTTTCATACTTGTTCTAGGTAAAGCGAATATCAAGCGTGCGTAGAGTTGTATCGGTGGCCGATAGAACTTAAGGGAATATTTGTTCTACCTTTAGCTCCTCGTTGGGTTCAACACTCTTACTTATCAAAAACTGTTGTGATCCCCTATACTTGTGGGTTATCAATCCACACCTGGATCACTATTGTACCCTCTTGCCAAACTTATGGTGAGGTACACAATAGGTTTGGTACACAGCATAGCATACTTTATAGAACCTATGACTGAGGCATAGGGAATGACTTTTCATTCTATTTCTATTTTCTGCCATGGTCGGGTTTTGAATCTTTACTCAACTTCACACCTCGCAACACAGGCAAGAACTCGTTCTTTGGCTATTCCATTTTAAACTACTTCAAAATCCTGTCAAGGTATGTATTCATTTGAAAAAACTTATCAAGCATCTTGATCTATCTCTATAGATCTTGATGCTCAATGTGTAAGCAGCTTCATTGAGGTCTTTCTTTGAAAAAACTCTTTTCAAACATTCCTTTATGCTTTCCAGAAAAATTCTACATTATTTCTGATCAACAATATGTCATTCGCATATACTTATCAAAAATGGTGTAGTGCTCCGACTCACTTTCTTTTAAATACAAGCTTCACCACAAGTCTGTATAAAACCATATGCTTTGATCACTTTATCAAAGCATATATTCCAACTCCGAGATGCTTGCACCAATCCATAGATGGATTGCTGGAGCTTGCTTAGTTTGTTAGCACCTTTAGGATCGACAAAACCTTCTGGTTGCATCATATACAACTTTTTCTTTTAAGAAATCCATGAAGGAATACAATTTTGACATCCATTGGCCAGATTTCATAAAATGCGGCAACTGCTAACATGATTCGGACAAACTTTTAAGCATCGATACGAGTGAGAAAATCTCATCGTAGTCAACACCTTGATCTTGTCGAAAATATTTTGCGACAATTTGAGCTTTGTAGATAGTAACACTACTATCATCGCCCGTCTTCCTCTTGAATATACATTTATTCTCAGTGACTCACCGATCATTGGGCAAGTCAACCAAAGTCCATACTTTGTTTCTCATACATGGATCCCATCTCAGATTTCATAGCCTCAAGCCATTTCGCGGAATCTGGGCTCATCATCGCTTCGTCATAGTTCGTAGGTTCGTCATGGTCAAGTAACATGACCTCCAGAACAGTATTACCGTACCACTCTAGTGCGGATCTTACTCTGGTTGACCTACGAGGTTCGGTAGTAACTTGATATGAAGTTTCGTGATCATCATCATTGGCTTCCTCACTAATTGGTGTAGGTGTAATAGGAACAGATTTATGTGATGAACTACTTTCCAATAAGGGAGCAGGTACAATTACCTCATCAAGTTCTACTTTCCTCCCACTCACTTCTTTCGAGAGAAACTCCATCTCTAGAATGGATCCATTCTTAGTAACAAATGTCTTGCCTTCGGATCTATGATAGAAGGTGTACCCAACTGTATCCTTTGGGTATCCTATGAAGACACATTTCTCCGATTTGGGTTTGAGCTTATCAGGATGAAACTTTTTCACATAAGCATCGCAACCCCAAACTTTAAGAAACGAGAACTTTGGTTTCTTGCCAAACCACAGTTCATATGGCATCGTCTCAACGGATTTAGATGGTGCCCTATTTAACGTCAATGCAGTTGTCTCTAATGCATAACCCCAAAACGATAGCGGTAAATCAGTAAAAGACGTCATAGATCACACCATATCTAGTAAAGTGCGATTACGACGTTCAGACACACCATTACGCTGTGGTGTTCCAGGTGGTGTGAGTTGCGAAACTATTCCGCATTGTTTCAAATGAAGACCAAACTCGTAACTCAAATATTTTCCTCCACGATCAGATTGTAGAAACTTTATTTTCTTGTTACGATGATTTTCCACTTCACTCTAAAATTCTTTGAACTTTTCAAATGTTTCAGACTTATGTTTCATCAAGTAGATATACCCATATCTGCTCAAATCATCTGTGAAGGTCAGAAAATAACGATACCCGTCGCGAGTCTCAACACTCATCAGACCGCATACATCAGTATGTATTATTTCCAATAAGTCAGTTGCTCGCTCCATTGTTCTGGATAACAGACTCTTAGTCATCTTGCCTATGAGGCATGGTTCGCAAGCATCAACTGATTCATAATCAAGTGATTCCAAAAGCCCATCGACATGGATTTTCTTCATGCAATTTACACCAATATGACCTAAACGACAGTGCCACAAATAAGTTGCACTATCATTATTAACTTTGCATCTTTTGGCTTCAATATTATGAATATGTGTATCACTACGATCGAGATTCAATAAACCATTTATATTGAGTGTATGACCATAGAAGGTTTTATTCATGTAAATAGAATAACAATTATTCTTTGACTTAAATGAATAACCATATTGCAATAAACATGATCAAATCACATTCATGCTCAACGCAAACACCAAATAACATTTATTTAGGTTTAACACTAATCCCGAAAGTATAGGGAGTGTGTGATGATGATCATATCAATCTTGGAACCACTTCCAACACACATCGTCACTTCACCCTTAACTAGTCTATGTTCATGCTGCAACTCCCGTTTCGAGTTACTACTCTTTAGTGACTGAACCAGTATCAAAATACCGAGGGGTTGCTATGAACACTAGTAAAGTACACATCAATAACATGTATATCAAATATACCTTTGTTCACTTTGCCATCCTTCTTATCCGCCAAGTATCTAGGGCAGTTCCACTTCCAGTGACCATTTCCTTTGCAGTAGAAGCACTCAGTTTCAGGCTTGGGTCTAGCTTTAGGCTTCTTCATGGGAGTGGCAGCTTTCTCGCCATTCTTCTTGAAGTTCCCTTTCTTTCCCTTGCCCTATTACTTGAAACTAGTGGTCTTGTCAACCATCAACACTTGATGTTTTTCTTGATTTCTACCTTCGTCGATTTTAGCATCACGAAGAGCTTGGGAATCGTTTCCGTTATCCCTTGCATATTATAGTTCATCACGAAGTTCTAGTAACTAGAGAACTCTGTCAATCACTATCTTATCTGGAAGATTAACTCCCACTTGATTCAAGTGATTGTAGTACTCACACATTCTAAGCACGTGCTCACTAGCTGAGCTATTCTCCTCCATCTTGTAGGCAAAGTACTTGTCAGAGGTCTCATACCTCTCGACTCGGGCATGAGTCTGAAATACCAATTTCAGCTCTTGGAACATCTTATATGCTCCGTGGTGTTCAAAACATTTTTGAAGTCCCGGTTCTAAGCCGTAAAGCATGATGCACTAAACTATCAAGTAGTCATCATACCGAGCTTTGTCAAACATTCATAACATGTGCATATGCTCCTGCAATAGATCTGTCACCTAGTGGTGCATCAAGGACATAATTTTTGTGTGCAGTAATGAGAATAATCCTCAGATCACGGATCCAATCCGCATCGTTGCTACTAACATCTTTCAACTTAGTTTTTCTTTGGGAAGATATAAAAAATAAACAGGGAGCTACATCATGAGCTATTGATCTACAACATAGATATGAAAATACTATCAGGACTAAGTTCATGATAAATTTAAGTTCAATTAATCATATTACTTAAGAACTCCCACTTAGATAGACATCCCTCTAATCATCTAAGTGATCACGTGATCCATATCAACTAAACCATGTCCGATCATCACGTGAGATGGAGTAGATTTCAATGGTGAACATCACTATGTTGATCATATCTACTATATGATTCACGCTCGACCTTTCGGTCTCAGTGTTCCAAGGCCATATATGCAATGCTAGGCTCATCAAGTTTAACCCGAGTATTTCTGCGTGTGCAAAACTGTGAAGCCCCAAGACCGGAGCTTAAGATGCCTTCCAGGGTTTTCGGGTTTCGTCGTGTGATTTTTTTGGTTCGCTGCATTCGTCATTGCATCATGTGCATTGCATCATGTCATCATGCCATCATGTCATTTCTTTTTCTTAACTCAACTAAATAAACCGTATGGATCTTTGATCCATTTAAACCGAGGGAATTCACATGGTGATTCTCTTTACAACATATCCTCTCGATATTTAGAGAGCTACAGTAAATATTCCAACTATTTGGATTTACCGCAAACACACTTGCAATTTAAAACTCTCAAGTCTTTTCTGCTTCGAGTTGCTCCTCAAACCTTGCCATATATTCTTTCATCATTTTCCAGAGCTCCACCTAAATTCTCAACATTTATGGACCTTCCTTTTACCAAGTCTCAGTTCAAACCCATTTGAATTAAATTCAAATGAGTTTGAATTTATATCTTTCAATCTTGGCCATTTCTATTTTTCTTCGAACGAGCATATTTTTGTGAGTCCAAGAAAATTAACCGCATGTCAAAATTCCTCTTCCAACCTTTCCCTTCTCTCCTTTTTCCTTTCTTCTAGTTCTCTGTTTTTTTAGAAGAAAGAGGAGAGAGAAGAAAGCTAGCTGGGCCTCCCTACTGTTGCGCCAGCCGCAACCTACCGCTAGGCCGGCCCATTTGGCCCAAGGCCATCTCGCAGCCCAGCCGCACTAACCCTAGCACCCCCTGGCCCAATCTCTCCTGTTTTCCCTCTCCCTCCGCCGCCAGGAGACCCATCTCCTCGATCCCCATCCCCATCGATCCCTTTCCTCATTCCCCCTCGTCCTCCTCCCGAGCGCCACCCACGGGACCCGACGCGCCCCTTCTCTCCCTCCTCTAGCTATTTTTCTTCACGCAACAGGGAGTCGCGACCATGCCGCGCCGCTCCGGTGACCGATCACCAACCACCGCCGTCGGCGACCTCCAGGAGGGCCACCCCGCGCGCAACCCCGAGCCTCTCCACACGCGCCGCGCCTTGCTTCTCCTCCTGCGCCGCCCTCCTCTGCCATGACCTCCTTCCTCCAGAGACCGAGCTTGTTTCCACCATCCTCGCTCGTTCATCGCGCCCCGCTTCTCCTTACTGAGGCCGCCGCCGGCGCCCCAAGCACACCCGCGCCCTGCTACAGCTTCTCCTCCACCTCGCGGCGACTCCCCTGCTCCAGCCACTGATGGCTGCTTCGTCCATAGACGCGCGCGCCCATGTTGACTCGGGTGAGTCAAGCACCCTGACTCGACGCTGCTCTGGCCGCAACCACCTCGGGCCTTCAACCACGACGCCCGCCATGGCCCTCCTCGCACTTCTGCTCCTTGTTTTCGTCTTCTATCGCGATCGTCTCCTTCCCCAACGCCCTTGCGGAGGCTGTTGCTGCAGGACCACCACGACACCGTCTCCGGAGCCCAAGTACGAGGACTAACGCGTTCGGGTAACTCGTCAAGTACATCTTTGTCAAGATCGATGCTTGGACAAGCTCTATTTGCGTGGATTATGTCAAGTACCACGACGACCGTCAAGACCGCCAAGTTCTACTATCGATGAACGCTTTGGAAACGCCAAGTACCCCTACGCACGAAGACGCCTAAGACCGTTTCAGGTTTCATCAAGTACCGCTACCGATGCTTGAACAAGTGCTGAACGAAACGCCAAGTACCACGACAACCATCGGCATGTACCCCTACACCGCACCGAAACGCCGAGTACCTCGTCGTGACCCCGAACATCCACGGGAACTTGTGCGACTACAAACGTGAACAACTACTTCCTCTACCATCGCCGAGTACGACTACTTCCCACGACGATCGTGAACGACTACACCGCTTGACCCGAACCGTTCCGTTAATGCACGCTCCGATAGGTATAACCGCCGAGACGACCGCCCGTGAATGAATGTTGTGTGTTGTATGAGATGCTCGTGCTTGCTCCGTGCTCGAATTGTCGATGCACGTCGCCCCTCTTTTTGCCTTGCCACCGACATGTGGGAACTCGGTATCCGAGATCACCCCACCATCCTTGCATGTCACGTTCTGCACACTTCCCCTTTGCATCGGTATCTCAATCGAGTACCGGAACCGGAACGGTGCCATGGCACTGTTTTCGTTATCGTTGCCGTGGCACCCCTTTCCTTTCCACCACGGTGACAAATGCTTCATAATGCTCTTGTCAACTTTTAATAAAAATTGCATAAACTTGCACTTGTCATTCGCATCATGATAATAACATTTAAATGTTTAAAATTGTTGTTGCACCAAATTGATAATTGCATATGGGGATTTGCCGGATTTGTTGTTTGTTATATCCGGCCTCATTTAAACTTGCCTAGATAGTTAGTTTTCATATGCTTCATCTCTTGCCATTTTAATCAACATTTAATATTGGTGAGTACATAACCGAGAGAGAACTAAATAATTGATGTGGTGTTCCGTCAATATGCATCCCGATGCATATTGAGCTCCACTTAATTTGTAGTTTTGTTTGTGCACTTTGCCATGCCATGCCGCATTAAACCGGACATGCATCATACTTGGTTGCGCATCATGCCATGCTTATGTGGTGGTTGTTTACTATGTTGTTTTCTTATTTCTGGTGTTGCTTCTTCGGGTTAGATCCGGTAACGTCGCGTTTGTGAGGTTCCGTTCGACTACGTCCGTTTGTCTTCTTCATGGACTCGTTCTTCTTCCTTGCGGGATTTCAGGCAAGATGACCATACCCTCGAAATCACTTCTATCTTTGCTTGCTAGCTGCTCGCTCTTTTGCTATGCCTATGCTGCGATACCTACCACTTGCTTATCATGCCTCCCATATTGTTAAGCCAAGCCTCTAACCCACCTTGTCCTAGCAAACCGTTGTTTGGCTATGTTACCGCTTTGCTCAGCTCCTCTTATAGCGTTGTTAGTTGCAGGTGAAGATTGGAGTTTGTTCCTTGTTGGAACATGGATATTTTTGTTGGGATATCACAATATCTCTTATTTAATTAATGCATCTATATACTTGGTAAAGGGTGGAAGGCTCGGCCTTATGCCTGGTGTTTTGTTCCACTCTTGCCGCCCTAGTTTCCGTCATATTGGTGTTATGTTCCCGGATTTTGCGTTCCTTACACGGTTGGGTTATACTGGGAACCCCTTGACAGTTCGCTTTGATTAAAACTCCTCCAGCAAGGCCCAACCTTGGTTTTACCATTCGCCACCTAGCCTCTTTTCCCTTGGGTTAGGCCAGCCCAAGGGTCATCTTTATTTTAACCCCCCCGGGCCAGTGCCTGTCTAAGTGTTGGTCCGAAATGGGCAGCCTGCGGGGCCACCTCAGGGAAACTTGAGGGCTGGTTTTACTCGTAGCTTGACCTATCCGGTGTTTCCCTGAGAATGAGATATGTGCAGCTCCCATCAGGATGCCAGTGCATCGGGCGGCTTTGCTGGACTTGTTTTACCATTGTCGAGGATGTCTTGTAACCGGGATGCCGAGTCTGATCGGATTGTCTTGGGAGAAGGAATATCCTTCATTGACCGTGAGAGCTTGTGATGGGCTAAGTTGGGACACCCCTGCAGGGTTTTGAACTTTCGAAAGCCATGCCCGCGGTTATGGGCAGATGGGAATTTGTTAATGTCCGGTTGTAGAAAACCTGAAGTTGATCTTAATTAAAATACATCAACCGCGTGTGTAACCATGATGGTCTCTTCTCGGCGGGGTCCCGGAAGTGAACACGGTGTTGGAGTTATGCTTGACGTAGGTTGTTCTAGGATCACTTCTTGATCATAGTTGTTCGACCGTGCTTTTGCCTTCTCTTCTCGCTCCCATTTGCATATGTTAGCCACCATATATGCTAGTCGCTTGCTGCAGCTCCACATCATACCTTTTACCCTACCCATAAGCTTAAATAGTCTTGATCGCGAGGGTGTGAGATTGCTGAGTCCCCGTGACTCACAGATACTTCCAAAACCAGTTTGCAGGTGCCGATGAAATCGTGCAGGTGAAGCAACCGAGCTCAAGGAGGAGCTCGATGAAGACTTTGTTCGTTGTGTTTTTTCGTTCCAGTTGATCAGTAGCGGAGCCCAGTTGGGACGACCGGGGATCTGTGTAGCATTTGGGGTAGTCTTCTTTTATTTTGGTTCCGTAGTCGGACCTTGAGTGTGTTAGGATGATGTAATGCTTTATTCATGTATTCGTGTGAAGTGGAGATTCTAAGCCAACTATGTATCCTTCACCTTTTTATTTATTTACATGGGATGTTGTGAAGATTACCTCACTTGCGACATTGCTTTCAATGCGGTTATGCCTCTAAGTCGTGCTTCGACACGTGGGAGATATAGCCGCATCGAGGGCGTGACACCCAACGGGTTCGAGAACTATGTAGACATGACCGAGACTCATCTCCGGTCAATAACCAATAGAGGAACATGGATGCTCATATTGGTTCCTACATATTCTACGAAGATCTTTATCGGCCAAACCGCATAACAACATACGTTGTTCCCTTTGTCATCGGTATGTTACTTGCCCGAGATTTGATCATCGGTATCTCAATACCTAGTTCAATATCGTTACCGGAAAGTCTCTTTACTCGTTCCTTAATGCATCATCCCGCAACTAACTCATTAGTTACATTGCTTGCAAGGCTTATAGTGATGTGCATTACCGAGAGGGCCCGGAGATACCTCTCCGACAATCGGAGTGACAAATCCTAATATAGATCTATGCCAACTCAACAAGTACCATCGGAGACACCTGTAGAGCACCTTTATAATCACCCAGTTATGTTGTGACGTTTGGTAGCACATAAAGTGTTCCTCCGGTAATCGGGAGTTGCATAATCTCATAGTCATAGGAACATGTATAAGTCATGAAGAAAGCAATAATAGTAAACTAAAATGATAAGTGCTAAGCTAATGGAATGGGTCAAGTCAATCACATCATTCCCCTAATGATGTGATCCCGTTTATCAAATGACAACTCATGTCTATGGTTAGGAAACATAACCATCTTTGATCAACGAGCTAGTCAAGTAGAGGCATACTAGTACACTCTGTTTGTCTATGTATTCACACATGTATTATGTTTCCGGTTAATACAATTCTAGCATGAATAATAAACATTTATCATGATATAAGGAAATAAATAATAACTTTATTATTGCCTCTAGGGCATATTTCCTTCAAGTTCCATTCAAATCATGCAAGTTAGAGTCCAAAACAAGGGCAAAAGTGTTTGGAAAAGTAGATACGTTGGAGACGTATCAACTCCCCCAAGCTTAAACCTTTGCTTGTCCTCAAGCAATTCAGTTGACAAACTGAAAGTGATACAGAAAAACTTTTACAAACTTTGTTTGATCTTATTGTTGCAAATATGTAAAGCCAGCATTCAAGTTTTCAGCAAAGATTATGAACTAACCATATTCACAATAACATTTAGGTCTCATATTTACTCATATCAATGGCATAATCAACTAGCGAGCAATAATAATAAATCTCAGATGACAACACTTTCTCAAAACAATCATAATATGATATAACAAGATGGTATCTCGCTAGCACTTTCTGAGATCGCAAAACATAAATGCGGAGCACCACTATAGAACAAGGACTGACTAGACATTGTAATTCATGGTAAAAGAGATCTAGCCATAGTCATACTCAATGTAAATTAATAGCAATGCATGCGAATGACAGCGGTGCTCTCCAACTAGTGCTTTTTAATAAGAGGATGATGACTCAACATAAAAGTAAATAGATAGGCCCTTCGTAGAGGGAAGTAGGGATTTGCAGAGGTGCCAGAGCTCGAGTTTTGAAACAGAGATAAATAATATTTTGAGTGGCATACTTTCATTGTCAACATAACAACCAAGAGATCTCGATATCTTCCATGCAACACACATTATAGGCGGTTCCCAAACAGAATGGTAAAGTTTATACTCCCCCACCACCAACAAACATCAATCCATGGCTTGTCCGAAACAACGGGTGCCTCCAACTAACAACAATCCTGGGGGAGTTTTGTTTGCAATTATTTTGATTTGAGCATGGGACTGGGCATCCCGGTTACCAGCCATTTTCTCGTGAGTGATGAGCGGAGTCCACTCATCGTGATAATAACCGACCTAGCATGGAAGATATAGACAGCCCTAGTTGATACATGAGCTATTCGAGCATACAAAAGAGAATTTCATTTGAAGGTTTAGAGTTTGGCACATACAAACTTACTTGGAATGGCAGGTAGATACCGCTTATAGGAAGGTATGGTGGACTCATATGGAATAACTTTGGGGTTTATGGAAGTGGATGCACAAGCAGTATTCCCGCTTAGTACAAGTGAAGGCTAGAAAGAGACTAGGAAGCGACCAACTAGAGAGCGACAATAGTCATGAACATGCATTAAGATTAATCAACAATGAGTGCAAGCATGAGTAGGATATAAATCACCATGAACATAAATATCGTGGAGGCTATGTTGATTTTGTTTCTACTACATGCGTGAAAATGTGCCAAGTCAATCCACTCGAATCGTTCAAAAGAGGATACCACCCTATCATACCACATCACAACCATTTTAATAGCATGTTGGCACGCAAGGTAAACCATTATAAGCTCCTACTAATTAAGCATGGCATAAGAAACTACAATCTCTAATTATCATTGCAAATATGTTTCTTTCATAATAGGCTGAATCAGGAACGATGAACTAATCATATTTACAAAAACAAGAGAGCTCGAGTTCATACCAGCTTTTCTCATCTCAATAAGTTCATCATATATCATCATTATTGCCTTTCACTCGCACAACCGAACGGTGTGGATAATAATAATAGTGCATGTGCATTGGACTAAGATGGAATCTGCAAGCATTTAATACAGGGGAGAAGACAAGGTAATATGAGCTCTTGGTTAAATCAACAATAATGCGTATGAGAGCCACTTTCAACATTTTCATCATGGTCTTCTCCTCTCAACCCTCAAAGAATAAGAAAATAAATAAACCTATTTACACGGGAAAGCTCCCAACAAGCAAAAGAAGAACGAGAAATCTTTTTGGGTTTTCTTTTAATTACTACTACTACAGGCATGGAAAGTAAACTAGCTAAAATCTACAACTATTTTTTTGATTTTTCTTAAGGTTTTTCGAACACACAAGAAGAAGGCTTAGAAAAAAATAAACTAGCATGGATAGTACAATGAAAAAGTATGAGCACCGACAACTAGAATGAGTGTATGAACATGAATGTAATGTCGGTGAGAAATACGTACTCCCCCAAGCTTAGGCTTTTGGCCTAAGTTGGTCTATGCCCACGGATCGAAGCTACTCTCTCTGGTGTACTGAGGAGGGTCCTCAGGGTGCCACTAGTTGGCGATCTCCTCTGGATCCCACTAATAAACAGACTACCGATAAGGGTCAAGTGGTGGCTCAGGCTCAGGATCTGGGACTTATGTCAGCCTCCAGTATGCATAAATGGCCTCGGGTAAGATGAGGTACGTGCCTGAAAGTATGTTAAACAAAGAGGGTGCAGGTAAGGTAATAATATCATAGTTAGTTTTATCAAATATTAAATTATACTTAAGCATCTTCTTATTTTTAACAATAAAATCATGTGCTACCATATTCTTATAATCTAGAAAAATAAGGGGCAACAACTTTTCCTCTTTCTCATACTGCCTAATAGGTATCTCAAAGTGTTCAGCAAGGCGTGAAGCAAAGATGCCTCCGAAGATGGGGCCCTTTGTACGGTTCAGATTTAGTCGTTTAGCAACAATAGCGCCTAATCTGAAAGTTGTATCACGAAACAAAGCATGGCGCAAAATGACAATATTAGGTGCACTAAGATTTCCACTGTTCCCGCGACCAATTAAGCATCTACTAGCAAATATCGCAAAGTAACGTAGAACAGGAAAATGTATACTAGTAATTCTTGCATCTTAAACTTTCCTCGTTTCCCCTACAACAATTCTATCAATAAATCCATCCACATCACCACGATGTGGTTCCTCTATGCTGCCTACAAAGGGTATCTTGCAGACCCGACAAAAATCATGGAGTGAAATCTCCTTAACCTCATCATATAAGTGAAACTCCACTGAAGGTGGTGATTTCTTAGCATGGAAATAAAAATTTTGCACGAAAATATTAGTGAGTAGGAGATACTGTTCGCACTGGTCGTGGAGGAAGTCGGTGAGGCCTGCATTCTCAGCCAAGTAATAGAAGTCATCGTAAATTCCGGCGGCTCTCAAGAACTCATCACAAGGCCATTCACACGGCCGAACCTCCGTAGTGCGAGGAAGATTGTATCTGGGCTTTTTATTCTCCTCATTTTGCTTATCCTTCGAGCTTCGGCTCAAAGAGCCCCTCAAAAATCTCTTCATCATTTTCTTTCTTTGAAAAATTTCTTAAATTTTAGTGACTCAAAATAAAAATGAACCAAACTCAACAAGATTGATAGCAACTACTCCCACAAGTGCCTAGAGGCTATATCATGCATTAAAACTACTTTTGACCATATAAATTTGACATGCAAGCTCAAGAACAGGTTCACCTAAACAACAAAAAATTGCAATAAATAAAGCACTAGAACAAAAACTAATTGGACTATTGGAGGAGTCACATACCAAAGAACAATCTCCCCCAAACAGTTTTGTGAATGGAGCTTTGAGTAAGGAGATCGAAAATGGCAGCAAGATGAGCTAGAAAACGGGTTTGAGCTACGGGATGATTTTTTCTGGAGGAAGATGAAGTGTGTGGGTGCTGGAATAAGTGGAGGGGGGCACGTGGGGCCCACGAGGCAGGGGGCGCCCTGTGCCCTCGTGGCCAAATGGTGAGCCCCCCTGGTGTGTTCTCAGTGCCAGAAATTCTTAAATATTCAACAAAAAAATCATATTTCATTTTCAGGACATCTGGAGAACTTTTATTTTCGGGGTATTTTTATTGCAAGGATAATTCAGAAAACATACAAAAAATACTATTTTTTGCTTTATTTAATCTAAATAACAGAAAGTAAAAGGAGGGTACAGAGAGTTGTGCTTTCTAACTTCATCCATCTCATGCTCATCAAAAGGAATCCACTAACAAGGTTGATCAAGTCTTTATTAACAAACACTTTCCGAATCGCATGAAACCAGAGAATTTTTACCTCAATGGGGATATGCATGTCCCCAGCAATAAGAATATCATATTTCTTCTTGACAGTAGGAAGAGGGAATTCAGAACCTCTAATAGTAATCGTTGAAATTTTTCCAATAGAATTGATAGTGTGGACTTGAGGTTGTTTTCTCGGAAAGTGTACCGTATGCTCATTACCATTAACATGAAAAGTGGCATTGCCTTTGTTGCAATCAATAACAGCCCTTGCAGTATTCAAAAAGGGTCTACCAAGGATAATCGACATACTATTGTCCTCGGGAATATCAAGAATAACAAAGTCCGTTAAAATAGTAACGTTTGCAACCACAACAGGCACATCCTCACAAATACCGACAGGTGTAACAGTTGATTTATCGGCCATTTGCAAAGATATTTCAGTAGGTGTCAACTTATTCAAATCAAGACTACGATATAAAGAGAGAGGCATAACACTAACACCGGCTCCAAGATCACATAAAGCAGTTTTAACATAGTTTCTTTTAATGGAGCATGGTATAGTTGGTACTCCTGGATCTCCTAGTTTCTTAGGTATTCCACCTTTAGAAGTATAATTGGCAAGCATGGTGGAAATTTCAGCTTCCGGTATCTTTCTTTTATTTGTAACAATATCTTTCACATACTTAGTATAAGGATTCATTTTAAGCATATCAGTCAAACGCATACGCAAAAACATAGGTCTAATCATTTCAGCAAAGTGCTCAAAATCCTCATCATCATTTTCCTTGGATGGTTTAGGAGGAAAAGGCATGGGTTTCTGATCCCATGGTTCTCTTTCTTTACCGTGCTTCCTAGCAACGAAGTCTCTCTTATCATAATGTTGATTCTTTGATTGTGGGTTATCAAGATCAACAGCGGGTTCAATCTCTACATCGTTGTTATTGGTAGGTTGAGCATCAATAAGAACATCATCATTAACATTATCGCTAGGTTCATGTTCATTAACAGATTGTGTTTCAGCATCAGAAATAGAAATATCATTGGGATTCTCAGGTATGTCAACAACAGGTTCACTAGAAGCATGCAAAGTCCTATCATTTTTTCTTTTTCTTCTTCTTAGAAGGACTAGGTGCATCAACATTAGTTCTCTGATAATCTTGCTCAACTCTCTTAGGGTGGCCCTCAGGATACAAAGGTTCCTGAGTCATTTTACCCCCTCTAGTCACAACTCTAACATCATTATCATTTTTCTTATTATTTAATTCATTGAGCAAATCATCTTGAGCTTTAAGCACTTGTTCTACCTGAGTGGTAACCACAGGATCATGTTTACTAATAAGTTTAAGGTCACCTTTGACTCTAGACATATAATCACTCAGGTGTTCAATCATATAAACATTACATTTCAATTGTCTACCAACATAAGCATTGAAGTTTTCTTGTTTAGCAATAAAATTATCAAACTCATCCAAGCATTGCTATCAGACTTATTACGAGGAATATCACCTTCATCAAATCTATAGAGAGAATTTACCTTTAATACCTATGTTGGGTTATTAAGACCATGTATTTCTTCAATAGGTGGTAAATTCTTAACATCTTCAGCTTTAATACCCTTTTCTTTCATTTGCCTCTTGCATATCTTCAGGACTGAGAAATAGAATACCCCTTTTCTTTGGAGTTGGCTTAGGAGTTGGTTCAGGGAGTGTCCAATCATTATCATTACTCAATAAATTATTCAATAGCAATTCAGCTTTCTCAACAGTTCTTTCCCTGAAAACGCAACCAACACAACTATCCATGTGGTCTCTAGAAGCATCGGTTAGCCCATTATAAAAGATATCAAGTATTTCATTTTTCTTGAGAGAATGATCAGGTAAAGCATTAAGTAATCGGAGAAGCCTCCCCCAAGCTTGTGGGATACTCTCTTCTTCAATTTGCACAAAATTATATATTTCCCTTAAGGCAGCTTGTTTCTTATGAGCGAGGAAATATTTAGTAGAGGAGTAATAAATCATATCCTGGGGACTACGCACACAACAAGGAGAAAGAGAGTTAAACCATGTTTTACAATCACCCTTTAATGAGAACGGAAATAACTTAAGGATATAGTAGTGACGAATTTTTTCCTCATGAGTGAATAGGGTGGCTATATCATTCAATTTAGTAAGATGCACCACAACAGTTTCAGATATATAGCCATAAAAAGGATCAGATTCAACCAGAGTAATTAACTCAGGATCAACAGAGAAATCATAACCCTTATCAGAAATACAGACAAGTGAAGTAGCAAAAGTAGGTTCATATTTCATTCTAGCATTCAAAGACTTTTCTTTCAGCTTAGCTAACAGTTTCATAATATCATATCTATCTTTGCAAGAAAAAATATCTCTAGCAGTTTCTTCATCCATAACATAACCCTCAGGAAATTCATATCTAGGGGGAGAATCTTCATCATCACTTTCATCAATATTATCTGTTTCAATAATTTCATTCTCTCTAACCCTAGCAAGTTGTTCATCAAGAAATTCACCTAATGGCACAGTATTATCAAGCATAGAAGTAGTTTCATCATAAGCATCGTGCATAGCAGAAATGGCATCATCAATAACATGCAACATATCAAAATCAATAGCAGGAGTAGGTGTCGCAAGTTTACTCAAAACAGAAGGAGAATCAAGTGCAGAGCTAGATGGTAGTTCCTTACCTCCCCTCGTAGTTGAGGGAAAAATCTTGGTTCTTTCATCTTTCAAGTTCCTCATAGTGATCAACAGATATAAATCCCAAGTGACTCAAAGAATAGAGCTATGCTCCTCGGCAACGACGCCAGAAAATGGTCTTGATAACCCACAAGTATAGGGGATCGCAACAGTTTTCGAGGGTAGAGTATTCAACCCAAATTTATTGATTCAACACAAGGGGAGCCAAAGAATATTCTCAAGTATTAGCAGTTGAGTTGTCAATTCAACCACACCTGAAAGACTTAATATCTGCAGCAAAATATTTAGTAGCAAAGTAGTATGGAAGTAACGGTAACGGTGACAAAAGTAACAGTAGTAGTTTTTGTAGCAATAGTAACAGTGGCGAGGGAGAAGTAACTAAGCCAAGATCAATATGTGAAAAGCTCGTAGGCAATGTATCAATGATGGATAATTATGTCGGATGCGATTCCTCATGCAACAATTATAACATAGGCTGACACAAAACTAGCTCCAGTTCATCAATGTAATGTAGGCATGTATTCCGAATATAGTCATACATGCTTATGGAAAAGAACTTGCATGACTTTTGTCCTACCCTCCCGTGGCAGCGGGGTCCCGTTGGAAACTAAGGGATATTAAGGCCTCCATTTAATAGACTACCAGACCAAAGCATTAACACTTAGTGAATACATGAACTCCTCAAACTATGGTCATCACCGGGAGTGATCCCGATTATTGTCACTTCGGGGTTGCCGGATCATAACACATATTAGGTAACTATTGACTTGCAAGATAGGATTAAGAACTCACATATATTCATGAAAACATAATAGGTTCAGATCTGAAATCATGGCACGCGGGCCCTAGTGACAAGCATTAAGCATAGCAAAGTCATAGCAACATCAATCTTAGAACATAATGGATACTAGGGATCAAACCCTAACAAAACTGACTCGATTACATGGTAAATCTCATCCAACCCATCACCGTCCAGCAAGCCTATGATGGAATTACTCAGGCACGGCGGTGAGCATCATGAAATTGGTGATGGAGGAAGGTTGATGATGACGATGTCGACGGATTCCCCTCTCCAGAGCCCTGAACGGACTCCAGATCAGCCCTCCCGATGAAGATTAGGGCTTGGCGGCGGCTCCATATCGTAAAACGCGATGAATCCTTCTCTCTGATTTTTTCTCCCCGAACGTGAATATATAGAGTTGGAGTTGAGGTCGGTGGAATCTCAGGGGGCCCACGAGGCAGGGGACGCGCCTCCCAGGGCGCCCTGCATCCTCGTGGACAGGGTGTGGGCCCCCTGATGCTGATTCTTTTGCTAGTATTTTTTATTAATTCTAGAATGTGTCTCCGTGGATTTTCAGGTCATTCCGAGAACTTTTATTTCTGCACAAAAACAACACCATGGCAATTCTGCTGAAAACAGCGTCAGTCCAGGTTAGTTCCATTCAAATCATGCAAGTTAGAGTCCAAAACAAGGGCAAAAGTGTTTGGAAAAGTAGATACGTTGGAGACGTATCACGTACCCTTGTAGACCGAAAGCGGAAGCGTTTAGTAATGTGGTTGATGTAGTCGAACGTCTTCGCGATCCAACCGATCAAGTACCAAATGCACGACACCTCCGCGAACTGCAAACGTTTAGATCGGTGATGTCCCTCGAACTCTTGATCTAGTTGAGGCCGAGGGAGAGTTCCGTCAGCACGACGGCGTGCTGACGGTGATGATGAAGTTACCGGCGCAGGGCTTCGCCTAAGCACTACGACGATATGACCGAGGTGTGAAACTATGGAGGGGGGCACCGCACACGGCTAAAAGATCAACTTGTGTGTCTATGGGGTGCCCCCTCCCATGTATATAAAGGGGGGAGGGAGGAGGAGGCCAGCCAAGGGTGGCGTGCCCAAGGGGGGAGTCCTACTCCAAGTATGACCCCCCCTTTCCTACTTCCACAAGGAGAAGGGAGAAGGAGTAGGAGAACAGAAGGAAAATGGGGGCAGCCCCCCTAGCCCTAGTACAATTCGGTTTGGGCTAGGGGAGTGTGCGCCAATCCTTGGCCTGCCTCCTCTCTTCCACCATTAGGCCCATGAGGCCCAATAACTTCCGGGGGGTTCCGGTAACCCGATACTCCGAAACTCATCTGAAACGATCCGAACCATTCTGGTGTCCAAATGTAACCTTCCAATATATGAATCTTTATGTCTCGACCATTTCGAGACTCCTCGTTACGTCCATGATCTCATCCAGGACTCCGAACAACCTTCGGTCATCAAATCACACAAACTCATAATACAAATCATCATCGAACGTTTAGCGTGCGGACCCTATGGGTTTGAGAACTATGTAGACATGACCGAGACACATCTCTGGTCAATAACCAATAGCGGAACCTAGATGCTCATATTGGTTCCTACATATTCTACGAAAATCTTTATCGGTCAAACCGCATAACAACATACGTTGTTCCATTTGTCATCGGTATGTTACTTGCCCAAGATTCGATCATCGGTATCATCATACCTAGTTCAATCTCATTACCGACAAGTCTCTTTACTCGTTTCGTAATGCATCATCCGCAACTAACTCATTAGTCACTTTGCTTGCAAGGCTTATAGTGATGAGCATTACCGAGAGGGCCTAGAGATACCTCTCCGATATACGGAGTGACAAATCCTAATCTCGATCTATGCCAACTCATTAAACACCATCGGAGACACCTGTAGAGCATCTTTATAATCACCCAGTTACATTGTGACGTTTGATAGCACACTAAGTGTTCCTCCGGTATTCGGGAGTTGCATAATCTCATAGTCATAGGAACATGTATAAGTTATGAAGAAAGCAATAGCAATAAACTAAACGATCATAGTGCTAAGCTAACGGATGGGTCTTGTCCATCACATCATTCTCTAATGATGTGATCCCGTTTATCAAATGACAACACATGTCTATGGCTAGGAAACTTAACCATATTTGATTAACGAGCTAGTCAAGTAGAGGCATACTAGGGACACTTTGTTTGCCTATGTATTCATACATGTATTAAGTTTCCGGTTATACAATTCTAGCATGAATAACAAACATTTGTCATGATATGAGGAAATATAAATAGCAACTTTATTATTTCCTCTAGGGCATATTTCCTTCAATAAGATAGTATACCTGGCCATGGGCAGCCTGGCCCAGATGACCCGATCTGACCCGGCCCAGGCCGGGCCTGTTCATGCCATCAGGCCGGGCTCGGTCCTAGAAATTGAGCCCGGCGAGCAGATCGGGTCGGGCTCGGGCATGTGAAAACATGATTTTAGCCGTAGCCGAACCGTGTCGAGCTTTTCGGGCTCGAGCTCAGGCCCGATCTAGTAGGCCCAACGGTTGGGCTGAGCCGGGCCAGGCTCGGGCCTGGGTTTTCAATAACGGGCTTTTTTAGGCCCGGGCCGGCCCGACATGTGCCCAGGTATATAAGATAGGTTTAAATTGCATTCCTGGTAGGGGTGTTTTACTTTGTTACAATCATATGCATGATCCTAATTTCCGTCTATTCTATTGGTTGTCTTTGACTACATGCACTTAGTCAATTTTTCTTGTGGAATCAAAAAACTATAAATGAAGCTATATGTATGTCTTTTACATTGATTTGTTCATTATAATCATTAAAAGTAAATTTCTCTTCTGATCTACACGATATCTACTTGTCTAGTGCAAAGATACAAAATAATACACTACCAAACCACAACAGAAGCAACATCAGTACAGAGTCAACAGAACCTACATCAATACATGGTCAAACTCTGAATTTTAGTTTCAAACTGTACATTTCTTACAAAGATAATTGTTGAATGAAAAAGCATGACCAGTCTCTTCTGCTTGGATGGTACTAGTATATTGGGTGTAACAATATCTTATATTCTGGGACAGAGGGGGTACTATTTTGACTCTCAAACATTTTGGGAATATCAGGGAATCATTTTCATTCTCCACAAAAGAGAAAACTTCACACATGGTATGCTCTTCTTATTAGCGGGCAGATAATTTATTCATGCTGCTCTCAACAAAATCTATGTTGTTTTTTCAACTGTAGTTTATTTTGTCACATGAAAGTGAATTAAGACAAGGGATGGGGTGAGTCACCTCCAATCTTTTGTTGCACCACAAATAGTCTTTGGATGTGCCAGCCATTTGTATAGAATGAAATCATGTTTAATTTTATTTCATATGATCAAACATATGCAGATGGAGCAAGCCATTTAGACTAATAAAATTCTCAAGCCAGGTCCAACAGGAATTGTGGAGCACAAATGCAGACACAAAGATTCGTGAGGTCCAACCCCCAATAATGAGCAGCGTTGAGAATTGGCGAAAGATTTTCTTTGATAGTGTTACTTATATTTCATGTTTGTGAGAAACATTTATTGCAAAAATACTGACTAATGTCCCACCGAGTATTGAAGAATATGTGTCTTGGCCTCTTGACATACCTATACTTCGCTACCGGGCATATCATGCAAGGAAGTAAACGATGTTCTCAAACCAAAAATTTGGAAGGCAAATGCATGGAAGACCACCCGCTGTAAAACAAAATGTAGTGCTCGGCCCACAAATTGGAGATGCAAGCGACATATCGACAAATTAACAACTAACATACATGAAAAAAGGCACACCACAACATGCAACCATGCATGAGAAAAAGATGTCCATTCTTTTATACCCCTTTAGGCAGGGCCGGTCCTGAGATTACCGGGGCCCGGGGCGAGACTAGAATCCGGGGCCCCTCAATTTAAACATCACAATAATATTCAACATATTATAAATAAACAATATAGTAAAATGCATCCAAAATCAATAATTTTTATTTTACCTTAAAATTTACCTCTAACATTGCTAGATGCAATTATGTTTATTATGGTATCAATATAAATCTCATTCAATAATTTTTAAAGTTACCAAACTATTTAAGCTCCCTTGGAAATCTACAAACCTCACATCGTTTCTACTCACTATATAGCTATTTAAAAGAATGACAATAACCATCACATAAGGCAGCATACCTTGGCCATCATTCACACATCCAGTGCCTTCTTATACATGTCCTTGATAAAACAAATTGTTCTTGAAGGATTCGAACCATCTTCTATGCTCTAGAAATAACATGGATAATGAGTTGAATGTCAAAAACTATATGAGAAAACTGATGAGCAGAAGATTAAGTGTATTACTAGATATCATCTCCAGATCCAAAAGGAATCATTTTTCTAATCAACTTTGGTCCTGGAGATATATGTTGAAATTTTCTGGAAGAAAGGAGCCATCTGAATGTTTTTGAGAAAAGGTGATTTTGCACATCCACTACAAAACCATAAAATTGATCAGCAAGTTAATTGAACAGACAAGCCTTATACAGAATTCCACGTAACTTAATGGTTAATCGTGCATCAGTAGACATCATCTCCTCCTCACAATTTCTCTAAATCAAACAGTAAACTCATGGCCCTTATTTCTGAATGCCAAACTTAAATCCTACTCATGGTGACTGTTTCTTTCCATCGAGAGGAAGGAAGGGGAGAAATCTGAAAATCCATACAGTCCCACAAGATTCGATCAACAAAGAGCGAAGCGATCGGGCAAGAAGACCAGCGTACCTGTGTGCTCCTCCTCCCTCGCCGCCATCGTAGCATCGGCTGTGGGCGTCGGCGGCGGGCGATATCGATGGGCATCCACGATGGAAAAAAAAGGAGACGAGGGCGTTTTGCGCTACCTAGGGCCTCGGCAGCTAATGCCGCCCAAGCATTGGGCCAGGCCCAGTATCAGCAAGAGGGGGATGGATGGCAACGATGAAAACATGACAACGTGCTTGCGTGATCGTCGGTTACCTTCTTTGTGTGATTGGAACAATGAAAACATGGCAACCTACGACCAGATCTGACCTTCTGCTACGTAAGACATACTTGGTCAGGGGGGCCCCCTGGGTTTGGGGGGCCCGGGGGGGCCCCCCCCTGCCCCCCCCCCCCCCTACGGGCCGGCCCTGCCTTTAGGTCACTACAGTGACCTAAAACGTCATCTTAGATTTATTTACAAAGGTAGTATTTAATAAATATTTTACTGTTATCCAATAAATCATATGTATTTTGGGTTTCAGGTCTCCTATTATTATTATTTCAATGTTTATGTTTCGTATAACCGAATCTCACTGAAATATGTACATTGTTATTGTCCAGTTAAGGATAGGTCCATTGCCCTATAACTCAAAATCCATAAATAGATGAAAATAATGCACGCCGGGCATTTTGTGTGAAAGCAGAAGACAATGTTCGTTCACCTTTTCAGTGTAGCACGTTCAAACAAAAAAAAGGCTCGTCCTGGTTCTACATGCACCTACTGCCATATGTGACCACTGACCACTGACCAGTCCACTCGCTACTCGGTCAAGAAGCATAGCAACGTTCACTAAATCATCGATCAAATCCCATGTCAACCATAAGAAAGTTTGACCACCTATTCCGGCCACTGCCCGGAGCGACCTGAAATTGATCTTACACACTAGTTGTTTCAGCACCAACGTAATCCATGATCGGAACAGAGCGAAACAGTGGAGTGCAGTCATTTTTGTGACCTCTGAAAACAGGAAACGGCGTGTTTTTATTTTCTTGCCGGACAAAATATTCAAATCAGCAGCCTTGACTTTTCTAGTCAGCAGCTCTCTACCTACTGCATGCCTCCGTTGGTCAAGAAACTTTGCCGGGCTGACCAATTCGCCCAATCCATGTGTTCCCCTGGGAAATCTTGACCACCTACCTGCCCTCCCAATTGCCCTCGATCCATCCGGTCAATCCGACTTGATTTTTTTGCGAAAAAGAAAACAACATGCCATGCGTGATGGACCCGAGAGGAACGTTTTGTGTTTGCTCTTTCGGAAACCAGATCATCAAGAATATAAACGATTACATTCGATCGTGGGAAATGGTATAATTCTGCACTCCGTGGTGATGTCGCAGAAGCAATCGGGAAGAGCAACATCTTGCTGCACGTTCGGATGCTCTTTGCAGAATGTGTGAGCGGCTTGGCCTTTCTGCTTTCGGCGTTGAAGAGTTCTCGCGCGCCTTTCTTTCTTTCCGGTCACGGTCAGGCTCTGCCGCTACGTCAGACGTCTCTATCTCTGCCTCTCTGCCTCTCATAGATTGCAGTCTATTGATCAAGAATTCGTTCAGTCATGCAGTTTACAGACCGTACGTCGTTGTACAAACGAGCAGAAAAGGAAAAAAAGTGACGCTAATTAACTCCTTTATTCTTTCACACAAATGCCAGTGAGTTGAAATGGAAGAAATTTTTAGCGCTATGTGCAAGCACAATTTCCCATAGTATTAGATTCACTACGAAACACACACTATTTGTCCCTTCCACCAAAACATTCAACAACGAACCATCTGGATTATTTGGTAGCGGATAAAACATTTTTGGAATGTTGATCCAGTCGGCTTCCCATTGACAGTCAAGAAAAGAACCCCCTCACCTGCCCCCCCCCCCTCGCGTCGCCCCCGCGGGCTGCCGAGCAGGGCAACCCTAGCCGCCGGCCTCCCTCTTCCCCTTCCCGTCTCCCTCCCCCCACCGCCGCCGGCTAGCGCCGTTGGGCAAAGCCCTGGTGGCGCCGGCGGCGACGGGAAGCTTTCCTCCCTTTTTGCTCAGCCTAGGGTTGGCGCGGGACGATCTGGGCGGGCGGGGGGCGCCGCGCTCGCGAGGGGCCGACGGCGCGGCAACAAATGCGGGTGGTGACGGCGTGGGCAGCGGGGCCAAGCGCGTGTGCAGGTTGTGCGGCGGCTTCGTGCGGCGGCTCTCTGGCGGATGCGCACGTCGTCAGGTCGCCCGTTCTGGCGGCCTGGCGGGCGCGCGGGCGGCGGGTTGTGGCGGCCCGGTCCAGGGCACCACGGGGAGCGGCTGCTCGCTCTTCAGGCGGGCGGCATGGTGGCCTGGTGGGTGGCGGACTCGGGCCGGCGGCCTGGATCTGGACCAGATCTGGCAGGGCGGCGCGGGTCCGGCGAGGTGGTGCTGCTCGGGATCCCTCGACCGGCAGTGGGGCGGCCTGCTGCTCCTTGGCAGCGGTGGTCTGTGCTTCAGGAGGTCGGTGCTGGTGGTTTGTCTCTCCGGCGTGTTGTGACGGTGCGGATCCGGTATGCGGTGGTGGATGTCGTTCGTCGGCGCGCAGGTGTAGGGAGTCGACTTGGTCCGCACGGGTGCAAGCTTATGCGTTAGTGCTCTTCTCTCTTGTTGCGTTGTGGTGGCATCGGTCCGAGGTTGCTTGTCGGGCGTCGCCGTGCCGTCGGACAGATCGGCACCATTGACCACGGACATGGCGTCGTTCAAGCATGCTCGCAGTGGCCGTCGGTAGTCACCGGGTTGTCTCCCCCCTGATCCACCATGACCGGATGGGGATACAGGCATGGGCGCCTCCTACTGTGGAGGTGCCGACCCAAACCCGCTGGCTGATGCCGGGCTAGGGGTGAAAGGTGGTCCCTTTCACTCTTACTACTGTGGTCGGGTGCCCGTGACGAAGATGGTCGGCGGTTCCTAGGGGCATGGATGCCGGAGCGGCGGCCCCGGACGGCGGGCCTCACGGTTGGCTTTCAGGCAAGCTCCATGGTGGTGGTGGTGGCTCCATCTTTACATCGTGAGGGCGACTAGGGATGTAGTGGCGGGAGGCCCAGGACTGCTCTGCCAGTGCCCAGATTTGGGGTGGGCAAGCTTGACCCTCATTGTGGTAGTGGCATGGTCTTCTCGTGGTGGTGCAGACGAGTGACCGAGCGAAAACTCCGTGCTTTTGGAGCCGGTGTCGGCGACGCCTGTGGGTGTCACTTGCTTCTTGAAGACGGTGTCGTGGATCTAGTACCTGTGCCAGGGCTCACGGTGAAAATCGTTGTATGCTCTCAGGCTCAGCAGCGGCGACGCTTCGCGCCGTAACCTTTCTGAGAGCGTTGTCTTTGAGCTTAGGGGTCCCTGTCCGTGCCTTGACGAGGTGTTAGGCTTGTTCCGTTGATCTGTTGTGTAAGGGGGCCTTCCCACCATATTGTATCATTCGGTCATGTACTCTGGTTTGTTGCTTTATTTATAAAGTGGGGTGAAAGTCTATTTCAAGAGAGGGATTATGTGGTAGCTCATTAATGAAGTAGACGGATGAAGATAAAAAAAAAGACAAGAATGTTTGCTACTAGCTAGCTTTCTACACTTAGCGGCCTTCATATTTCCTTTGCCGGGTGTAATCCTTCAGACTCATTTAAAGGAGCGCAACATTTCATGAAATTCTGTTTAAATACTTTTATGAGGTCCTTATTCTAGCCGGCCCACAATCCTTTCTTCTTTAATTAGCTCCACCCGTTTAAATTTTATAGGCAGCCCATAATCCTTCCCACGATATTTTCACATTCCTTCCTTGAATTAGCCATCTGTTCAATTAATTAGCTGCATTCATTTAAATTTTCTAGGCAACCCGCAATAGCTCTCAGGCTGGTCACAATGTGCAAGAACATAATCTAGTAACTTACACACTTCCCTAGACTATGTTACTACCTCCATAGTGGGTAGGAACATCTATGTACTGTCATGCAACGATGAATTTATTAGGTTATAGACTCATTGTTTTTTGGAGTGTGTGATGTTTCAGTAATTTAGCTAGTTACCACAAGCACCTTTCTTTTCATTAAATATGTACCACATAAGCAAAGTTGTATTGAAGTGTGTGATGTTACTCTTAAGTTCCTCCCCATTATAACCAGCCTCAAGATACTTTCCATTCCTTCCTTTAGTTAGTCATCTATTTAATCAGGCATGCCACAATCCTTCCCACAATCAATCTCCTCTCCTTCGTTGTTTATCAGATCCATGCCTCATCCTTCCCTTATTAATTTCCAAGAGGCCTTGTTCTCAAACAACTCGTATATGAACTAATGAGATTCGATGTACCAAAGCGACGTGGGACTATTTAATGGATAAACGGACATGAAAGGGCTGATTAGGAATGGCTGGGCCTTGGCGGAGCTTCATGGATGGGCCGACCCACAGAGCATAGACTCACGTGGTTGTGGTCCTCGTCTTCATCAGCTCCGGCCCATAAGTTTATATAGATATATTATTGTACCTAATCCTATTTTCTAGCATACTTGAGAACTAGCTCAATTGCTTGTAGTCATAGTGAGAGGAGATGAGGTCTTGAGTTTGAACCAACGCTAGCTAATATTTTTAAATAATTTTTTGCTGCTACTCCGCTGATGAAAAATAATAATGATCTATCCGTTGATGGAAAAAATAATATACAGTTGGGAAACAGATAAAAATATGCATGAATGGACAAAAATAGTCAGCGAAACGCACCTCCCTTTATTTACAGGTAAAGACTAGGTATGGATTTGCTCACATGCTTGCAAGAAGGACCGAATGATACTACGGATCTCTGCAATGTGTGCATGTGTACCATGCAGTTCGTCCCGATCCTTCTGTGCTGTAAAACATACGTACAATTACCCCAAATCGATGGTTCATAGCACGGTAGCAGTTAAGGTCTCCAGGTTGCGGCTAATGAGCTACTACTTCATTTAAAAGGAAAGAATGATTCCATGTCAAGTGCGACAGCGATAACTCAAGTTACAATGAGTAAGCTAGATTTTAATTAATCTGATTTAGGAATCAACGCGGGGAGGGGGGAGGGGGGGGTGTAGGACGATTGGTAGGTTTAAAGGGGGATAGTTAGACTAATTGCCTAATTAAAAACTTATCATTTTTAAAAAAATTAGTTCTTGATAGATTTTAACAATTATAGCAAGTCTACAAACAACTCACACATGCAAGTCTAATCATAGGCAGCGAAAAGTAATGACATTGCAAGTGATAGTGAATAGATGAAGGGATTGGAGATATACAAACGCTATGGTGACATGAAAGATTTGACCCGTGGATCTAATAGATGGTGCTATCCTACGTCCACGTTGATGGAGGCTTCAATTCCAAGGATAATGGTTGCGTCAGTCCACTGAGGGCTCCACCCATGAAGGGTCCACGAAGAAGCAACATTCCCTATTCCACCACGGCTTACGTCCATGAAGGATTAACCTCACTCGGGGTGAAGTAGGCAATCTACTTGCCCTTACAAACTTCTTGGTTCACTCCATAAAGATTTGGAGGCTCCCAAACACACCTAATCAATATAGAAGGCACCACCCTTCAAAAGGTAACAGATGTTATTGATGATGAACCCTTTACTCTTGTGCTTCAAAAGATAGTCTCCTCAATACTCAAACACTCTCTCACAGATTTGGCTATGTTGTCGGAGAGGGATTTGGGTGGAAAGCAATTAAGGTGGCTAGAGATCAACGTTCTATGTTTGGAGTGGAATCGTTTTGATCTAAACACAATGATATGGAGCTCTCTCTCTCAGAAAAATAGATATGAAAAGTGTATGATGTTGGGGAACGTAGTAATTTCAAAAATTTCCTACGCACATGCAAGATCATGGTGATGCACAGCAACGAGAGGGGAGAGTGTGTCCACGTACCCTCATAGACCGAAAGCGGAAGCGTTAGCACAACGCGGTTGATGTAGTCGTACGTCTTCATGATCCGACCGATCAAGTACCGAACGCACGACGCCTCCGAGTACTGCACACGTTCAACTCGATGACGTCCCTCGAACTCCGATCCAGCCAAGTGTTGAGGGAGATTTCCGTCAGCACGACGGCGTGGTGACGATGATGATGTTCTACCAACGCAGAGCTTCGCCTAAGCACCACTACGATATGATCGAGGTGGATTATGCTGGAGGGGGCACCGCACATGGCTAAGAGATCAAGAGATCAATTGTTGTGTCTATGGGGTGCCCCCTGGCCACGTATATAAAGGAGTGGAGGAGGAGGGAGAGGGCCGGCCCCTATGGCGTGCCCTGGAGGAGTCCTATTCCCACCGGGAGTAGGATCCCCCCTTCCAAGTAGTAGGAGTAGGAGTCAAGGCAAGGGAAGAGAGAAGAGAAGGAAGGAGGGGGCGCAGCCCCTCCCCCAAGTCCAATTCGGACTAGGCCTTGGGGGGCGCCCAACCTCTCCTCTCTCTTTCCCCTAAAACCCAATAAGGCCCATATACTCCCCGGTGAATTCACGTAACTCTCCGGTACTCTGAAAAATACCCGAATCACTCGGAACCTTTCCGATATCCGAATATAGTCGTCCATTATATCGATCTTTACGTCTCGACCATTTCGAGACTCCTCGTCTGTCCCCGATCTCATCCGGGACTCCAAACTACCTTCGGTACATCAATACACATAAACTCATAATATAACCGTCATCGAACTTTAAGCGTGCGGACCCTACGGGTTCGAGAACTATGTAGACATGACCGAGACACGTCTCCGGTAAATAACCAATAGCGGAACCTGGATGCTCATATTGGCTCCCACATATTCTACGAAGATCTTTATCGGTCAAACCGCATAACAACATACGTTGTTCCCTTTGTCATTGGTATGTTACTTGCCCGAGATTCAATCATTGGTATCTCAATAACTAGTTCAATCTCGTTACCGGCAAGTCTCTTTACTCGTTCTGTAATACATCATCCCACAACTAACTCATTAGCTGCAATGCTTGCAAGGCTTATAGTGATGTGCATTACCGAGTGGGCCTAGAGATACCTCTCCGACAATCGAAGTGACAAATCCTAATCTCAAAATAGGCCAACCCAATAAGTACCTTAGGAGACACCTGTAGAGCACCTTTATAATCACCCAGTTACGTTGTGACGTTTGGTGGCACACAAAGTGTTCCTCCGGTAAACGGGAGTTGCATAATCTCATAGTCATAGGAACATGTATAAGTCATGAAGAAAGCAATAGCAACAAACTAAACGATCAAGTGCTAAGCTAACGGAATGGGTCAAGTCAATCGCATCATTCTCCTAATGATGTGATCCCGTTAATCAAATGACAACTCATGTCTATGGTTAGGAAACATAACCATCTTTGATAAACGAGCTAGTCAAGTAGAGGCATACTAGTGACACTCTGTTTGTCTATGTATTCACACATGTATTATGTTTCCGGTTAATACAATTCTAGCATGAATAATAAAAATTTATCATGATATAAGGAAATAAATAATAACTTTGTTATTGCCTCTAGGGCATATTTCCTTCAGTCTCCCACTTGCACTAGAGTCAATAATCTAGTTCATATCGCCATGTGATTTAATACCAATAGTTCACATCACCATGTGATTAACACCCATAGTTCACTGTGACGCCCCCGATTTGACCGTACACTAATCATACACGCAAATGTGTACGATCAAGATCAAGGACTCACGGTAAGATATCACAACACAACTCTAGACACAAATTAAAATAATACAAGCTTTATATTACAAGCCAGGGGCCTCGAGGGCTCGAATACATAAGCTCGAAAACACAAGAGTCAGCGGAAACAACAATATCTGAGTACAGACATGAGTTAAACAAGGTTGCCTTAAGAAGGCTAGCACAAAAGCAGCAACGATCGAAAAGGCAAGGCCTCCTGCCTGGGAGCCTCCTAACTACTCCTAGCCGCCTGCAGTCTTCACGTAGTAGTAGGCATCCTCCGGGTAGTAGTAGTCATCAGTGGCGTCGTCTGGCTCCTGGGATCCGTCATCTGGTCGCAACAACCAGGTATAGGGAAAAAAGAGGTAGCAAAGCAACCGTGAGTACTCATCCAAAGTACTCGCAAGACTTACTTTAGATCTAAACTAAGTATGCATCTGTATCAAAGGAAAAGGGCTGTATCTATGGACTAAACTGCAGAATGCCAGAAAGAAGGGGAAAGGCCTAGCCTATCGAAGACTAGCATCTTCAAGCATCTTCCAGCATCTTACAGCATATAGAAGAGTACAGATCAACATAATGTGAAGTAGTAGTGTTATCAACCTCGTCCAGAGATCCTTTCTCAACTCCCGGCGAGAGAGCAATCCCAGAGCCATACTATCCATTCATCATAACCATGTCTCATATCCATCTCTCATCTCAAGTATCCAGTTCTAGTTGTATCGATCGGTATACAACTCCAAGTGTCCGTTACCGTAGGACAGGCTATCGATAGATGTTTTCTTCCCTGCAGGGGTGCACCAACTTACCCACCATGCTTGATTAACTCCATCCGGACACACTTTCCTGGGTCATGCCCGGCCTCGGCCAAACAACGCCGCAGCCCGACCTAGGCTTAATAAAGAGGTTAGCCCGCTGGACTAAACCTATGCCCCCAGGGGTCATGGGCCATCTCCCCAGGAACTCCTGCACGTTGCGTGGGCGGCCGGTGAGCAGACCTAGCTACCTCCTTCAAAAAGGTAGGTGCTTACCAGTCCAACCTGGCGCGCGCCGCTCAGTCGCTGGCGTCTATTAAGCTTCGGCTGATGTATACAACGCAGAACGCCCATACAATGCCCACGTGATGGTTAGTGCTATCAGGCCAGAGGCCCCTCGGATCAAATATCCAAATCATAGTGGATTAGGAATGCGCGGTAACGAGCAGAGACTCACGATCGATGTGACCCCGTCGCCCTATCTCGAGTACTTGCGGCAAGGGCTAAGAATGCCCGGCCACGCCTCGTAAGTATCTCGCGGGCACCTTCCAGGTCAACCCGAATCCACATCACTCGCTATTGAGCTCGCGCGGGTACCCCTCAAGGCTGACCCGTCTTTAGTAACATGGCTCAGTGCAAAGTCATAGTAACCATAGTAACTGTGTGTCTAACACCAAGGGGAAAACCCAAGGAATCACCCCCGGTGAATTCCACTCGATGTTATCATCAAGGTGAACGTAAGAGGATTCACCCTCGAGGTTCACACTTGAGGGGTTGCACGACAGAGATGTAACGGAAGTGGTTAAGGAGGAAATCACCCTCGATGACCTCGACCGTATAGCTACACTATAGAGATCTCATCAGGAGTGATGTAAGAGGTTCCACCCTCGGCACTCGATGGTAACTCTGCAGAGTTGTACAACTAGGGGGGTGATGTGCGGTGTCGGGGCCTGGACGTCGATCACGTTGATCGAGTCATCGAACATAAAGCGAGGCAACTAGGACAAGGTGGGGGGGGGTCACTGATGGATCACTAACCAACCTATACTAAGCACTTTAGGATAAGCAGGTAAGGTATGAAAGTAGGTAACAACAACAGGCTATGCATCAGACTAGGATCATACAGAAAGCAGTAGCAGTTCTAATGCAAGCATGAGAGGGAAAGAAATGGGCGATATCGAAATGCTCAAGGGGGGTTTTCTTGCCTGGTTGCTCAGACAAGAAGGAGGGGTCGTCGGTGACGTAGTCGATCACAGCGGCATCATCGGCCTCAGGGTCTACCGGAGAGAAGAGGGGGAAGAAACAGTAAATACAGAGCAAACAATCCATCACAAGGCATAACATGACGAAAGGCAAAGCTAGGGTTGCCCTAACGTAGTACTACACGATATAGGAGAAGGGGAAATTCAACCGGGAATGTATTCCCGGTTCCGGACCTGTATTAGACAGATGACTGGAGGGGGAATGTTCCATGTTCAGCATGCTAGGGGCATGTGACAGATGAATGGACCGCGTATTCATATTTGTCTCGTTTTTCTGGGCGTTTTTCATATATAAACTTTTACGATCCGAGCTACGGTTTAAAAGTTACGGATTTTCGAAGTTTAAACCAATTTCTGAATTATTTTAAAAGCAGAAAAGGTTTATTGCGTCAGTAGTGACATCAGCATTGCGTCAGCTCTGCTGACCAGTCAAACTGGCAGGTGGGACCCACCTGTCAGCCTCTCTGTCTAACCGAGGCTTAACTAAACTAACAGGGTTAGTTAGGGGGCGTGGGCCCCAGCAGTCAGTGACTAGTTAGTACTAATTAACTAACTAATTTAACTGATGTTTTAATTAATCGTTTTATTTATTTTTAAAAAATGTTTTACTCGCAGGACCCACATGTCAGCGAGCCAGAGCTGCCACGTGGGCAGTTGACTTGGTCAACTGGGCCCGCGGGGCCCAGCGGTCAGCGGCACAACGCGTGGAGCCCACTGCCATGCTGGCGCCACGTCGGACGCATCGCGGCGCGCGGCGGAGCATCTTGAAAAGGCGCTAGAGGGCACCATTTGCCGCGCGGTTGGCTGCGTTCGGACGAGTCCTCGCCCGCGAGTCGAACAGTGGTGTTGGCTTCACCAGAGTTGGCCGGGAACGGCGCCGGCGACGAGGGGTGGCGGAGGCGAGGTTCGGGCGGCGACGGAACCGGCGTTGCGGTGCGTGTTTTGGCGAACTAAGGAGCTGGGGGAGGTCTACGCGGTGCATGGAGCTTGTTGGACATGTTGGCGGGACCAAAAGGTCACCGGGTCCGCGCCGGCGACGAGCTAGACGACAACGGGTTCGGCCACGCAAACGACGGTGGCTACGGGGCGAGAAAGAGCTAACGGAGAGGGGGATGAGGTGCGAAGCTCACTGGGAGGGCACACGAAGGCCCGGCGAGAGGCTTAGGAGCTGCAGGGTTCACCGGAGACGACGAAGATGGCCGGCGACAGAGGCGGAAGGGGGTGGGGGAGAGCGGCCACTATAGGGCCTCCCAGCTCCCGCTGATGGTCGAGGACGACAGAGCGGAGGACGGCGCTCCTCCCAGCCTCCAGCACGATCAAGGGGCGCCGGGGACCGCGAGATCAACGGAGGGCGACGGCGACGAGTTCTCGGGTAAGGTGGGGGGGAAAGAGAGAGGCGAGGTGCATGGGGCAAGTGGGGGGGGGCAGCTAGGGTTTGTCCGGGTCGGGGCGACCTAGTAGTCGTCGGGGAGCCGCCGGATGGCCGCCTCGTGGCCATCGGCAGCCACGGACGACGTGCGCGCGTCCACCCAGCCCCGGTGAACAGAGGTAGGGGACGGCAGGGTTAGGTGGGCTGGGCTGCACTGTTGCGCGGCTGGGCCAAGTGCATAGTGCAGCCTGGCCTTTTTTTAACTTTTGCCTTTAATTTTAACAACTTTCTGTTATAGTTATTTTAGGCCATTTATGTACTTTACAAAAATGTTGGTTCACCACCAATATTGTCAAAAGAAAATTTTCCACATGATGAACATTTTTGTTTTCATGTTTGAGCATTTTGAATTTCACACAAAATTTGAATTTGAATTCAACTAGAATTTGAAAGAGAGAGGAGACAAAGATGATCAAGCAATTGTTTAGCAAAATAATTAACTTAACCCCAGGGGTTACTGTAGCATCATTACACCGGGGTGTTAAAACTCTCCTCCTCTAAAAGAAATTCTCGTACCGAGAATTAACAGGTAGAAGGGAACAGGTCGGGGTATTCAACCCGGAGGTTATCTTCGCGCTCCCAAGTGGCTTCATCTTTAGAATGATTTGACCATTGCACCTTGAGGAACTTGGTAACCTTCTGGCGTGTTTGACATTCAGTTTCTTCAAGAATGCAGATCGGATGCTCCTTGTATGTGAGATCATCTTGAACTTCAATCAATTCCGGATCCACTTCACGTTCCAGATTCTTGAAGCATTGACGAAGTTGCGACACGTGGAAGACATCATGAACATGAGAGAACTAAGGTGGCAACTCCAGTTGATAAGCCACCAGTCCACGACGGGCAAGAATGTGGAAGGGACCAATGTAGCACGGAGCTAGCTTGCCCTTGACTCTGAACCGATGAGTGCCTCTCAAAGGAGTGACACGCAGGTAAGCTTGTTCACCGGGTTGATAAGTTGAACCCCAGTGTTTTTGGTCATAGTTGCTCTTCTGGCGGGACTGGGCCGCCTTCAGATTATCTCGGACAATGCGAACCTGCTCTTCAGCTTGTTGAATAATGTCTGGACCAATGAGCGTCCGTTCCCCAGTTTCTGACCAATTCAGAGGGGTTCGGCACTTACGTCCATAAAGCACTTCAAAGGGTGTCATTTTCAAGCTGGCTTGATAACTGTTGTTATAAGAGAACTCCGCATAAGGGAGAGATTCTTCCCAATTCTTGCCGAAAGAAATAACACAAGCCTGAAGCATGTCTTCAAGAATTTGATTGACTCGCTTGATTTGGCCTTGGGATTGGGGATGATAAGCAGTGCTCCAGGTTATATGAGTTCTCATTGCCTCCTGGAAACTATCCCAGAACTTTGAAGTGAATATACTTCCGCGGTCTGAACTGATGTCCTTCGGAATGCCGTGGAGTGACACAATTCTGGAGATATACAAGTTTGCTAATTGACTAGCAGTGATAGTCTCCTTGACTGGCAGAAAGTGAGAAACCTTCGAGAATTGGTCGATGAAGACAAAGATAGCATCGTTACCTTTCTGAGACTTGGGAAGGCTAGTGACAAAGTCCATTTGGATCTTATCCCACTTCCATTCAGGAATCGGAAGCGGTTGTAGAAGTCCAGCCGGTTTCTGATGTTCTGCTTTGACGTGACGACAAACGTCACATTCTTCAATATATCGAGCAATGTCTTGCTTCATGTTAGACCACCAGTACTTTTGACGGATGTCTAGATACATCTTGGTACTTCCCGGATGAATAGAGAGAGGGGTATCATGCGCTTCTTTCATCACCTTCTCTGTCATAAGCTCGAACCGGGGTACGACAATGCGATCTCTGAAGTATAAGGTTCCATCTTCACCAAGTGAAAAATCTCTGGATTTCTCTAAGGCAAGATCCTTTTTCATCAGATCAACATAAGCATATTTGGCTTGAGCAGACTTAATTGCCTTCAGAAGAGTTGGTTCCAAGACAAGGTTATTCAAAGAAACCTGTGGAACTAGTTGAAGGTTCAGCTTGCATAGCTCTTCATAAAGGCGAGGCTGAGCTTTATGAACCATGTGGTTATTGCAATAAGACTTACGGCTCAGGGCATCGGCCATTACATTAGCCTTACCAGGGGTATAGGATATACCGCAGTTGTAGTCAGCAATAGCTTCCATCCATCGCTGCTGACGGAGGTTCAGATCTGGCTGAGTAAACAGGTACTTCAGACTATGATGATCGGTGAAGATCTCGCAACGATTACCGAGAAGGTACTGTCGCCATAGCTTCAGTGCATAGATAACCGCAGCAAGCTCAAGGTCATGAACTGGGTAGTTCTCTTCGTGAGGACGTACTTGACGGGAGGCATGAGCAATCACCCTGCGCTCTTGAATTAGGACATAGCCTAATCCTTGACATGAAGCGTCGCAATAGATGACAAAGTCCTTGCGAGAATCAGGGGGAGCAAGCACTGGGGCAGATGTCAGCTTGTCTTTGAGTGCCTGGAAACTTTCTTGACATTTTTCTGTCCAATCGAACTTAACGCCTTTGTGAAGCAGATTGGTTAGTGGCTTGGCAATCTTGGAGAAGTTCTCGACAAAGCGACAACAATAGCTGGCAAGACCGAGAAAGCTTCTGACTTGCTTGATAGACTTCGGAGGGGTCCAGTCAAGAATAGCCTGAACGCGCTCTGGGTTGACGGCAATACCGTCCTTGGAGATGACATGACCAAGGTAGGTGACTTCGGGTAACCAGAATTCGCACTTGGAATACTTGGCATAAAGTTGATGTTCTTGAAGCTTCTCTAGAACAAGTCGAAGATGTTCAACATGTTCTTCTTTGTTCTTCGAATATACCAGGATATCATCCAGATAGACTACGACAAACTTGTCGAGGTAATCCATGAATATGTAGTTCATCAGACGAGAGAATGTGGCTGGAGCATTGGTCAAGCCAAAAGACATGACGGTGTACTCGTAAGAACCATAACGAGTGACGAATGCGGTCTTTGGAATATCCTCTTCACGAACACGGATCTGGTGGCAACCCAACCTCAAGTCGAGTTTAGAGAATATTGATGAACCAGCCAGTTGATCATACAGATCATTGATCTGAGGAAGCGGATATTTGTTCTGAATTGTAGCTTGGTTGATAGGACGATAGTCTTGTACCAAACAATTCGTTCCATCCTTCTTCTTCACAAATAGAGAAGGTGCTCCCCAAGCTGAGGAACTTGGACGAATGAAACCACTGCGAAGAGATTTGTCGATTTCCTCCTTAAGTTCAAGGAATTCGTGAGGCGTCATCTTGTAGGGTCGTTTGGCAATAGGAACGGTGCCAGGTTTCAAGTCGATGACGAACTCGACAGCCCGAGTAGGGGGTATTCCTGGAAGTTCTTCTGGAAAGACGTCTAGGAAGTCATGAACAACTGGGATCTTTTCAATTCCCTTAAGAGGTGCCGCGTTCAACGCATTCAAAGCATAAAGTCGTGCTTCAGCGTTTTGAACAATCTGAGCATGGTAGCTTACTATCTCATCGGAAGGATGTAGGAGATGAACGACTTTGGTGGCACAAACGATGGAGGCAATATGTGCTTTCAACCATTCCATTCCCAGAATGAGGTCAATGTTGGAAGACTCTAGAATAATGGGAGAAACATGAAATTCCAACCCTTCAATTTCAACGGGGACGTCGCGACCAATCATGGTAGTTCGACACTGACCCGCAGGGGTGCGTACCACTATCAGAGTGTTCATGGGCTCGCATCGAATGTCGTGTGCATATGCAAAATTTTCTGACATGAATGAATGCGATGCTCCTGAATCAAATAAAACAGATGCTGGTACTGAATTAACAAGGAGAGTACCCATCACAGTAGCAGGCTGGTCTTGAGCTTCATTCAGATCAACATGATTAGCCTGACCACGACCATAAGGTCTGGCATTGTTGTTGTGGGGCTGGTTGTTACGGCCAGTTGAAGGCAAAGCCAGCTGGTTCCTTTTCTGATTGCACTCTTTGGCAAGGTGACCTGAGCGGCCACATCTGAAGCACAAACCATCATTGGGATCGGGAGCAGAAGCTTGGGATGGTACAACCTGAAGGGTCTGCCTCTGCGGTGGAGGAGGCAGACGAGGTGCGGCATAGGTCTGTCTTGGTGCAGGTGCAGCTGGACGATACATGCTATGGGGAATCCATATCCGACGCTTCTGCGCTGACGGGCCCGAAGATGAGCCAGCGTCACGGCTGCGCCTAAGGGATCCCTGGTGTTCCAGAAGACCAGTCTCAACCTGAATAGCCTTGTTCACCAAGGTGGCGAAGTCGGCAAAGTCATGAGCAAGCAGTGCTAGCTTAATATCAGGGTGAAGTCCATCACGGAACTTTTCTTGCCTACGAGCATCAGTTGCAATGTCTTCTTCAGCATAACGAGACAAGTCCAGAAATTCCCGCTGATAAGCATCTACAGTATTGTTGCCTTGGGTGAGGTTGCAGAAATCTCGCTTCTTCCTGTCCATGATTCCCTGAGGAATGAAGCGGGCATGGAAGGCAGCTTGGAAATCCGGCCAAGTGATGACCGTTCCAGCAGGTAGGGTATGCCTGTGGCTCTCCCACCATCGAGCAGCGGGACCCTTCAGAAAGAAAGATGCAAAGGTGACATAGCTAGCAGGGGCCACACTAGCAGACTCCATTTCATATGTGATGTCGCGGAGCCAGTCATCAGCATCAAGGGGTTGAGTTGAGCTGTGGTAAATAGTTGGGTTGAGACGCATGAAGTCCTGCAGAGTTCCTGGGGTTGGCTGTTGATTCATGTTCGGACGAGGAAACTGAGCCATCATTCCTTCCATGAATTGATGATTCAGCTCAAAATGTTGCATCATTCCAGCAAAGAATTTGGGCGGTGATGGATCATTGGAACCACGGCCACGACCAGCGGGTCTAACCATCCTGCTAACATATAACAGGGGGTAGTTCAGCATTGAGAATTTGTAAAAACAAGGATCATTCATGATGAAACATGCATAATGAATGAGGTACGATGGATACCACTTCGTTGTCATCACGACGGTGTGTGTACTATCCAGAATACTATTCTAAGGAAAACTATGGCTTATCCAGCTTTGGGGTGTATGTGGTCATAGGATCCTAATGTTAGAGTTAGTAAAACCATTTTAACCCGAATATAAGAGAGATCAGAGTCCCAGAGTATAGACGAGGAATAAAAGATCCTAATACCACCCATATGGCGACATGGGCCCGTAAGACACACAGCCATGTTAGTAAAAGTTTTTGTAGTGACTAGACTCAACTTCGGCCAAGGAGTTGGAAAGGGGGCTACCTACAGGCAGTCGGCTCTGATACCAACTTGTGACGCCCCTAATTTGACCGTACACTAATCATACACGCAAATATGTATGATCAAGATCAAGGACTCACAGTAAGATATCACAACACAACTCTAGACACAAATTAAAATAATACAAGCTTTATATTACAAGCCAGGGGCCTCGATGGCTCGAATACATAAGCTCGAAAACACAAGAGTCAGCGGAAGCAACAATATTTGAGTACAGACATGAGTTAAACAAGGTTGCCTTAAGAAGGCTAGCACAAAAGCAGCAATGATCTAAAAGGCAAGGCCTCCTGCTTGGGAGCCTCCTAACTACTCCTAGTTGTCTGCAGTCTTCACGTAGTAGTAGGCATCCTCCGGGTAGTAGTAGTCATCAGTGACGTTGTCTGGCTCCTGGGATCCGTCTTCTGGTCGCAACAACTGGGTATAGGGGAAAAAGAGGTAGCAAAGCAACCGTGAGTACTCATCCAAAGTACTCGCAAGACTTACTTCAGATCTAAACTAAGTATGCATCTGTATCAAAGGAAAAGGGCTATATCTATGGACTAAACTGCAGAATGCCAGAAAGAAGGGGAAAGGCCTAGCCTATTGAAGACTAGCATCTTCAAGCATCTTCCAGCATCTTGCAACATATAGAAGAGTACATATCAACATAATGTAAAGTAGTAGTGTTATCAACCTCGACCAGACATCCTTTCTCGACTCCCGGCGAGAAAGCAATCCCAGAGCCATACTATCCATTCATCATAACCATGTCTCATATCCATCTCTCATCTCAAGTATCCAGTTCTAGTTGTATCGATCGGGATACAACTCCAAGTGTCCGTTACCATAGGACAGGCTATCGATAGATGTTTTCTTCCCTGCAGGGGTGCACCAACTTACCCACCACACTCGATTAACTCCGGCCGGACACACTTTCCTGGGTCATGCCCGGCCTCGGCCAAACAATACGCCGCAACCCGACCTAGGCTTAATAAAGAGGTCAGCATGCCGGACTAAACCTATGCCCCTAGGGGTCATGGGCCATCTCCCCGGGAACTCCTGCACGTTGCGTGGGCGGCCGCTGAGCAGACCTAGCTACCTCCTTCAAAAAGGTAGGTGCTTACCAGTCCATCCCACCGCGTGCCGCTCAGTCGCTGGCGTCTATTAAGCTTCCGCTGATGTATACGACGCAGAACGCCCATAAAATGCCCATGTGATGGTTAGTGCTATCAGGCCAGAGGCCCCTCGGATCAAATATCCAAATCGTAGTGGATTAGGAACGCGCGGTAATGAGCAGAGACTCACGATCGATGTGACCCCGTCGCCCCATCTCGAGTACTTGCGGCAAGGGCTAAGAATGGCCCACCACGCCTCGTAAGTATCTCGCGGGCACCTTCCAGGTCAACCCGACTCCACATCACTCGCTATTGAGCTCACGCGGGTACCCCTCAAGGCCGACCCGTCTTTAGTAACATGGCTCAGTGCAAAGTCATAGTAACCATAGTAGTCGCCGGGGAGCCGCCGGATGGCCGCCTCGTGGCCATCGGCAGCCACGGACGGCGCGCGCGCGTCCACCCAGCCCCCGGTGAACAGAGGTAGGGGACGACAGGGTTAGGTGGGCTGGGCTGCACTGTTGCGCGGCTGGGCCAAGTGCACAGTGCAGCCTGGTGTAACACTGTCGGATTTCGGGTTCCGGCAGACCCTTGAGGTTTGAACACTGGGGTGCGCACGGAGATTTCGCCTCCTACCTACCTGCACCCCTCCGCCTTGCTAGGATCTAAACTAAGGAAAGAACAACGCAAGAGACACAGGGTTTATACTGGTTCGGGCCACCGTTGTGGTGTAATACCCTACTCAAGTGTGTGGTGTGGTGGATTGCCTCTTGGGCTGATGATGATGAACAATACAAGGAAGAATAGCCTCGTGAGGGTCTGTTCTTGGCTAGGGTGATGAACTGCTGGGAGGAGCTCAGTCACCTTTCTCTCTCTCTCTTTCTGATCTTCTCTCTCTCTTTCCCTGCCTCTCCTTGCTCCGTCTCTCTGTGTCTCCGTCTCTCTGTCCCCCCCGTGTCCCTGTGGGTGGCTGGTCCTATTTATAGAGGCCCTGGTCCTCTTCCCAAATATCGAGCGGGAAGGGAGCCAACAATGGCGGGCTAATTTGAAGGGGCACAGCTAGTATCAACTATCCTGACAAAAGTAGTCTTCGCCTGCGCAAAGCTCTGGTGATGACGCCGCCTTGGGCTCCACGGTGACCTCCGTCTCGTAGTCCTCCTGGTCTTGGTCTCGTTGCACCGAAATGGCAACCTTTGCCTGATGCCTCGGTACTCCGCGGCTGCGCTTGCCCCCTTTGCACCAAAGAGGAAGGGTGGACGCTGCGCGGGCTGGCACCCGCCTGGCGCCCCCGGTCGTCATGGCTTGCGTCACGGGCACCTCGTGAGGTACCTCGCCTTGCTCTCTCTGCCTCCTCGTGAGCCAGCCTGACGAGGCCGCGCCTGAGGAAGCTCCGCGTCGTCCGCCCCGCGAGGCTTGGCCCCTCGCGAGGGTCTTGGGTTTGTGTTGGTGAAGATGGGCCGCGCTGGGCCCCCTTTTAGCCACGCCGCAGGCAGACAAGTCTGGGGACCCCCGTTCCCAGAACACCGACAAACACCCCAGATATGATTTACCTAATATGTAATCCAACTCTTGCCGTTTCCGGCACTAAGTTATTTTATTTTCTCGGGTTTGGGTTTTTTGTCTCTGTGTGTTGTTGTCATTGTCATGCATCTCATATCATGTCATCATGTGCATTGCATTTGCATACGTGTTCGTCTCATGCATCCGAGCATTTTCCCCGTTGCCCGTTTTGCATTCCGGCGCCCCGTTCTACTCCGGTGGTCATTTCTATCTTTCTTTCGTGTGTGGGGGTTAAACATTTCCGGATTGGACCGAGACTTGCCTAGCGGCCTTGGTTTACTACCGGTAGACCGCCTGTCAAGTTTCGTACCATTTGGACTTCGTTTGATGCTCCAATGGTTAACCGAGGGACCAAGAAGGCCTCGTGTGTGTTGCAGCCCAACACCCCTCCATTTTGGCCCAAAACCCACCAAAACCCTCTCCATCATCTAGAGCTTTCGATCACGATCGCGTGGCCGAAAACCGCACCTCATTTGGACACTCCTAGCTCCCTCTGCCTATAAATACCCCCCCCCCTCCGAAATTCTCGGTTCCCCTCTCCTGAAACCCTAAAAAAAATCGCCCCGCCACCACCGGACGTGTCCGTACGCCGCCGGATAGGCCGCCGCCGCCGCCCGCGGTGAACCCTAGGCCGCCATGTGGTCGACCGCCTCCTCCCACCGCGGAGGCCCGCGAAGCCCAAGGCCGGCCCCCGCGGGCGTCGCCCCGCGCCTTCGCCCGCCGCCGTCACCCTCCACTCCGGCGCCACGCCGCCGCGGTCCGCCTCGCCGCCGCCGCCACCTCGTCGCCTCGGCCTCCACGCGCCACCGCCGCCTCGTCCTCGCGCCGCCACACCGCACCGGAGGCCCGGCGCCCGCCTCCGTCGCTCCAGCAAGCCCCGAGTCGGCCGGCCTCCTCTTCCTCCCTCTACTCCGGCCGCCGCACGGCCATCGACGATGGCAAGACTCCGGTGAACTTGGATCCGACCTCGCGGCACATGCAAACCCTAGATCTGGGTTGACCTCCTCCCCTCTCTTCGTTTTATTTTGCATACTTTGACCGGCTATATCTCCGCATCCGTAGCTCCGTTTTGGGCGTGTAGCATATCAAAATGTTCGTCTCAGATAGTACATCATTTCATCTCAATGCATCATTTTCATTTGAGTTCATCTTGATGCCCGAAATGCTGTTGGAAGAGTGCTATTTGAGTTAGTTGTCAGATCTGCTGCTCCAAATAGCTATTTGTCATTTTTGCCATGATTATTGTGTGCATGATATGCCCCTGAGCTCTACATGAGTTTTGTTATATGCTTTGCCATCTTTCCAGAGGTGCCATCCATATATTTTTCTGATGTGTGTGGTGACTAGCAC